>NC_141691.1:433612247-434812247 GCF_964263255.1 Lissotriton vulgaris
TAGGTTCCGTTTTTCACTGGGACACCTCTCACTCAGAACTATATGCTCAAATGTATTACTTTGTAACAGTATTTAATTTCAAGGATTATATAAATATTTTTGATTCAAAAACAAATCAGAGGTGTATTTGCTTCCTTCTCTCTCCAATATCACTATAACCCAATGTATTGCCACTGTGCCCATATACATTGAGATTACTTCATTAAGTTTCCACAGGAGCCTTTGTTTTTTGATAATCAGTTTATCTCATACAGTTCCATTTTTTTCACCACCCCATTCTCCACTGAACCCTGATCTGACATGCCTTCCCTGCGCCTCTTTCTGGTCTTTTATGGTAAATGACACTGGAATTGTAATGCACCATCAGCACAATGTGCTACTGTTATATTCCCTTGCTGTTTGATTTAAATCATGACAAATTTTTAGCTGTTTATCTCCATCACTATTCCAGGTTTCCTCTTCTCTCCGTATTATTTTCCTCTTTTCATTGATATCTTCCCCATCCCTTATTTTTCATTCCATCCCCTTCTTGCCTCTTCTTCTCAGTTCTATTTTCTTCTCCTAGCCCCTTTCACTTCTCCCTCCAATTAACACTCACCAGCACCAGTGTTTATGCCACGGTTGAGAGCTCTGGAGCGGAGGATGAAGGCAGAGAAAGTTTCTCACACTGCCTGTCAGTCAGTCAAAATGTGTTCAGAATACAAGGCCATCCAATCCTTGGCCTCTCTGCAGTGAGAGCACAGGGCTGTGGTCACATACACAAGTTGTAATTGTGATTCTGTGCAAATGCGTATGATGGGGCCCCAATCATTGGTGTGCCCAGCCTTTAAAATAATAACAAGGTAAAAGTAAAAGTAAATGTGGTACCTGCTTGCTACTTAAAAGTCATCCCAAACGTTTACACCCCAACCCTTTGAAATGTCACTAGCTGTCACTGGGCTTAAGGTTTAATTTAAAGTCATTACCTCTATCATACTGACTGGACTTCTGTCCGTCATATCTAGAGATCACTGCAGGCCCATGAGTGATCGCTGTGCCTTCACAAGAGTTGACACAATTGCCACTCCTGTGAAGCCACAACAAGTCTGGCATACATCCTCCATTTTTCTGACAGCTACACACCAGTCTTTTTTGTTTGTCAGAAACAAACTTTTCCAGTAGGAGTTTGTTTCGGAGAAAACAAAAAAAATGGACTGGACACACTGGGAGTTTTCTCCCACAGTGTAGGAGCCATTATTTTTCTATCAGTGACATCTAGGATTTTCGTGGCAATGACGAACACAAAAATTACATCAGGCTGTTCACTCTAAATAGGGCAGCTCGTATGATGCCCTTACTTCGAAAGGCACCTACTCTGATGGAGAACATCTTCTGAAAGCAGGGTCAGCGGTGTTGGAAAACTGGCAGGACAGAGGGCTTAGAGGACAGGGTACTCTTTTCATTTTGTGACCGAGAACCTTGTCTGTCAAACTCTATAAGGATACAGTAGCAAAAAATAGAAGAGAGGTAGGTCTCCAGAATAAATACAAAAGGGAGAGAAGGAGAGAGGCCATGACCAGCAGAGTGTGCAACACCTGAGAAAACTGTACAACACCAGACACCACAGCCCCTACAAGAGAGTGGGTCCCTCAACCAGACACCAAACTACAAAACAGTGCTCAAGGCTTGCAATTTGTAAAGCATGAAAACTAAGCAGACGGGACCACAGACACGTCTCAAACTGATGCACTCCCATTGCCATGTATTAGCCACAAGAGATCCTTTTATGAAAAAATTACCCACAATCTCTGATTAGTGGATAGTGTAGCACAGACCAATGTGAAATGATAGTCAACTTGGCAGACCATACAGGAGATCACAGTAGTGGAGGGGAGGTACAGGGTGCTATACCGGCCCGAGGTATCCAAAAGATTTCCTCAATTCAATTTCCCAAGCACTGAGCCATAAAGTCCTCAACCATGCTAACTCTACTTTGGTATGGGACTTTAACATTCAGCCTGGCAAACCTTCAGACAACCTATCATCTAAACTGATCGATTCACTTGCTGACATCGATCTCTGTGAATTACTTATGGGTCCTACCCACAAAGTAGGCCCCAGCATCGACACTATTTTTTCTAACACCACTATAGAACACAATAAGCCAATGGAAAGTCCCTGGTCAGACCATTTTATACTTCCCTTAACATGGTCCTGGCCCCCCCCACTTAAAAACACAGGAAGAACAGAACCCACCCAAGAGAATTGTGCTTGGAACAAAATAGACCTAGCCCTCCTGATGAAAACTCTGGAAGCAACAAAACGTACAATTACATTAGATGAGGTCAGAGTGAATGACTGACTCTCCTATTGGCATCCATTGCAGCCCCACTAGCAAATACAAAGTCCACTAGACATCTACAGTCCGCCTGCTGGTTTACTATAGAACTTACAGAAGAAAGGAAGAGATGCAAAAAGTTAGAATGCTTCTGGAGAGGACGCTATGATGAATCAGACAAGAACGAATACAAAGCACCTCTGAGCACATATCATAGCAACTTGAAAACTGCATGAGACACTTTCTATTCTAAACCAATAGAAAAAACTAATAACACTAAAAACTTTTTTTAATTGCCTCTAATTTTCCAGATCGTAAACACGCCACTTCCCCATTTGAGACAAGAGCATCCCTTCGTTCACATCTGAGCACATTCTTTGAGGACAAAATACCAAAAGTCTAGGGTAACATCACCTTAATACATAAAACGATTCCCGCAATCAGCGCTTGCCTGCCCTTGTTCAAAGTGCAAGATAAATTATCGTAATTCATCCCTTCAACGACTAATGATCGTGAGAACTCCTTCTCCAAAATTAAATCCGGTTTACCACTGGACCCCTTCCCGCCCCAAGGTATGGTGTTGATAGGAACTATTCCTGGACCCATATACCAGAAGCTCTTTTCCACTTCCCTACAATTGGGCATTGTACCCTCTGAGTGGAAAGGGGCTAATGCCATACCTCTACTATAAAAAAATGAACTCTGACCCGAAACTTCTATCCAACTTATGACCCATATCCCTACTCCCAGGGATCTCTACAATAATAGAAAAATCAGTAAAAACTCAGCTAATGTTCTTTCTAGAAACCTCTAAGCTCTTTCACCCTTCTCAATCCAGGTTTAGAGCTCTCCATAGCATGGACTCACGGAGATCACCGACTCCATTAAATTCATACTGGATGCAGGACACAGTGCAGCACTCATTTTACTAGACCTCTCGGGGGCATTCAATACAATTTCACATGAGATCCTGATACAATGCCTTGCCCACATTGGGGTAGGAGGAAAGGCACTGGCTTGGTTAGGGTACTTTATTGAACACAGGGAACAAACTGTGTGGCCCAAACCATTCTTCTCAAAACCCGAAACTATCAAGTATGGAGTGCCTCGGGGTTCAACCTTGAGCCTAATCTTTTTAACATATCTATGACCCAACTTGCCTCTCTTATTGAAATCTTTGGCATCTGGGTAGGGTAGTCTCCTACGCAAATGATATTCAATTACTGCTGATGTACCATAACAACAACGAGGATAAAACTACATTTCCTGCCTGCATTACAGCAGTGATGGGTTGGCTCAATTTCAACTCCCTACCATGCGACTCTAACAAAACTGAGGTCTTGCTATTCGGAATAAATGTAAATGTAAATGTGGGGTATTTGTAAAGCGCACTGTTACTCTAACCGAGTGTCCTGGCGCTGCAGACCGCTGGGGAACCCGTCCTGGCTTTCCCTGTGAGATTGTCCCTTTATGGGTATCTCCAGGGTGAAACCAGGCATCCCCGGCGTCTGTGGGGGGCCATTGTAGAGATGAGGCAAGCTTAATGCCCAGAGTTACCGAGTTTGTTCCCTGGTTAGAGTAGACACTGAGGCGAGAATTATCGAGTCTGTTGACCCCTGGTCCACGACCCTGCCGCGCCGGGAATTGAACCCGGATCCCGGGCCGTTCTCTGCTTACAGGTCTGCCACCTCTAACCAGTGAGCCACACCTCTCCACCTCTCCAATAGATCCCCTCCCTGGTGGGTTAAGGGCCGGCCATCCAGCAACTACCCCCTACTGGAGTGGCCAGAAACAGGAGTGCTAAAGGACACCAATCTTTCACTTAAATCCCTGATTCGCTGCAGTGGTCATAAATGCATGTTGGATGTTGAAGAAGTTTCTATAACGTCTTCCTTGGGATGCTCAGAAGAAGGTGGTACAGGCACTGATCCGGTCTAGACTGGACTATGCAAATGTCTTGTACATTGTGATCCCAGACTATCTTACACATAGACTACAAATAGTTCAGAACTTGGTTGTCCATCTGCTCTTTACCCTTCCAAAACATATCTCGCTCGCACAATACCTTAATCAGTTGCACTGGCTACCAGTAAAGGAAAGGGTCATCTTTAAACCTTTAATAGTATCTCATTCTGCTTTCTATAAAACCGGTCCCCCCTACCTTCAAAATACACTCCCAGGCTACTGTCCTCACAATCAGCAATGCCTGTTGTCTATCCCCTTCAGAAAAAAGAAGAGGTGGGTGGCTCAGTCGGCTCGGTACTTGCGGCTAAATAATGGAACAATCTTCCTCTCCCACTCAGATGCATTTCGGACAAAAAACTGTTCCGCAAACAAATAAATGCCCACCTATTCAAGGACTAGACTGTCATTACTCTTGCCGGCCACCGACCTCAGCGCCGGTCCACTCTCGTAGTAGCTGTGCGCTTTATAAATGCTCTCATTCATAAATGTGTATATGCCCTACATGCGTATTCTATTCTAATACCGACAGATGGAAGTTGGATGACCTGCAGCACTGCAAGATGAATAAGCCGGGGTAAAGGACCACAGATCACTAGCTGCACAGCAGATGGCCTATACCAGGCCTCGCCTTTCCAACTGCGAATCTGTAGCATTGACTTCAGTGTTGCTTGTTTACTCCTAGCAAAATGATGTATGGAGAATGAGATTCGCCCATTCTATTAGACTTGTTTTTGGACCTGCTATTTGTCCTTCTAGAGGCTATGTATGTACAGATCAGACATTTTCTTTGCAGTAATTTGTTTAATGACGAGCATAAAAAGGCAAAGCTTACAAAAAATGAGGCGACTTTTCATTCCTTCGAATTAGTACTTGAAAAGCATTTTCGTCCCTTGCTTTACAAGGTGTTTGTTATTCCTTTACATATGAGTCTTGATTTGCTCTCCAAGTGCTGTAACACCCTGGAGGGAATATAGCTAAACTCACAGGCTCTTCCGGCCCAGGAATCATTTTGCGCCTGACAATGCCTGCAGGCGTCCACACATATCACGCGCGAGGACACCCTGTCTGGCCCTATTATAAAAGACTTTGTATAATCTGTATGCTCTGCCATGTTCTTTGAGCATCACGTCGTGTCATTTCCATGGCAGGCCGTATGTTGGCGGGAAAGCATTCACGCTCGCTCTGATTAATTCAACAGAGCTTTCTCAGGGACGCATTCACCGAAACGAACAGGTATCCGTCAGAGCCGTCAGGCGTCACCGGACAGACGCGTCCCACCTCCCAACTCGTAATGTATTTAAAATTCAATAATCCGAGGATGATTTTCCCGTCCACTCCTTTCCGCGGCACGACATTCGGAATGCAGGGTTTAAATCCCCGATGCCATGAGAGATACTGAAACATATGCTTCTTGAAGGCGCTTTTTTGGAATACGCTTTCTAGCCGCGAGCAGGATTTGTCGAGAGGAAGGTCTCAATACCTGCATTTTAAATCGAAGCCCAACACGAAAGGAATAAAATATGAAATCGGCTCCGTCTTGCTTCTCTCTCTGGAAGATTACAGAGGAATGAAAGGCCACGGGTGTCTCGCGTGCCTACGCAGCACGTCTCACGTGCCTCGGCAGCGCCCCTTCTGATAGCATTCTTAATCAGGCCCAAACTTTGGCGCGCGCTGCAGTATCTTGACGAGTTTCTTTTCTGTTCTTTCTTATGGGACCCTCTCCTGCGAGCTTTAACTATCGACTGATCGCTTCTGAAGAAAAAAATGAAAAAGAAAGCCGATGGAGACCAAGAAACAAATGTGTTCGCATGAAAGTCGCAAAAGGGACTCTAATACTGCCTTTATTTATCACCTCTGGGACAGTAATAAATATGCAAATTGTTGGCCAAATAAATGATCTAATCTGAAGTTAGAAGCAGATACACAAGAAAATGGTTTATGTTGTGTCAGGTGGCCAATTATCTGGAGATGCCTTCCAAATATTTATTTAGATTTTTTTTAATTATTATTATTACAACGCTACTCTACAAATAAGTCCTATATGCAGTACATAACAAAATATGAAATGTGGGACATGCTTCCAATGAGGCTATTCAGTTTTATTGGTGCTTCTCAGTCGAATCAATAAAACCAGGATATGCAAGGGTATACTATAATATAAGCCATTGGTATTTAAGTCTTCAACATGTTTCTGCCGATGGAAATGAGCCTTCACTAGACCTGAGCATTCAACTTTTGGGTTAGCTAAATTTTATTGTAGTCATATAGGTACGGAGAGCAGTCACTTTTTAGAGTAAATGGATACTTCCCATTGTCTTAAAATACATGTATCCAAATAGTCTTAAAGCCTTGCAGGCTCGTGCAGAATTAAAATATTATTTGATCTTCATGATTATTAGTGATGCAAAACTACAATTAATGGCCAATTTCACACAAGAAATGTACACTCATCTATAGAGTTTATGATTTAACCTTAAATGGACAGAAATGTGACCCCTGACAAATCTACAGTAAAGGGTGTACCAGCAAGCTCTCTGTGAGACTTGATATCCTATGAGGAAGATATTTTGCCAACTAGTTTGTGAAAATATCTTCCTGCTGAGGCATAGCATGAGGAGAGATGAAAGTTATACATAACCTTTTGTGTGTTCTGAATGATATCTACTGGTTGGGTGCATCTAATGTTATTCAGAGGCAACAATATATTGATGTCACTTAATTGTGCATATTTCAGCTGGCAGATCAACACAGCATTAAAACCCTGGAGTCATATGCATCTCATGGTTTGGCTTTGGTGATGAGCTGTTAAAATACACAATATTGCCCCATAAGGCATGCAACCGGATGTCATGCTTCTCACTAACCTTGACCAAAAAAGGGAAAAAAAACAGAATCCTTGCATACATTCAGAACTGTTGCTTTTAGAGGGTGGCATCAAACATTGACCAGAGCTGTTTTCCGTATGCTTATCTACAGAGGGGATTGCCTGGTGGACTAGTCGTTAATCAGGATTGAAAGGTTTGAAAAAATAGGACGAGAGTTTATGTAAAGTTAAATCCTCCTTCATTACCTTAGCTGCTGCGAATACACGACTTATCATTTGTCTTGTGGCTGACAGAGGAAGCTGAACTTGAAATACTAATAGGGCAGAAGCAGGAGGAGTCTGGATAGAGGCGCATCTTCACTCATTGCCTGAGTACAAGTCAGTCAAGACAGACACTCGTATTCTCTAGACTTCGATAAAAAACCTATAAGGCGACCCTTACAAATATAGGAAGCCATAACATTAGCACTTTGTCAAGGGGACTGTTAAAATAAACGGGGATGGTACGAAACTCAAAGGGCCAAGGTTAAACCAAATGAATGCTCAAATAGCTAACAGAGGAAAAACAGAGAACTAAACTAAGCACTAAAGGCTATACAATTAACTGCTCATGCGCAAAGGTGTTGAAAAAAATGCAAAGCACTATGGGCCTCATTAGGATGGAGGATTTTCCGCATCCTCCGGGCTGGCGAAGCCACCGCCGGCCCGGAGGATGCGGAAAATCCTCTGCGGACCCACCTCCACATTAGAATGGCTGGTGGGTCCTGGTTTCCATCCGCAGCTTATCCGCCGCGGTTGGCTTACAACCAGGGCGGAAAAGCACTAATATGGTGACGGTGTCTCTCAGACACCGTCAGCCAGATTAGGATGGGCTCTGAAACATGTTTTCCGCGGCGGCTTTTCCGCAGTGGAAAAGCATGTGTAACTGCACTGCGGGGGCCCGCTGCGGGCCCCCTAGGTGAAGTGGGGGGTGGGGGTTGCACATGGGGGGTACCTATGGTACCCCCATGCATTTGTATGCAGAAAGCGGCAGGCACCGCGCGGTGCCTGCCACTTTCTACATACAAATGCAATGCGCGCATTTTTAACATTGCTGCGGGTGCAGCTTGAAGCCGCACCCGCCGCAATGTTAAAAATAGAGGATGTGACCGCCAGGGTAGCAGTCACATCCTAATTGCACAGGAGGGAACGCCGCAGCCCATGCGGAGGTTCCCTCCTACTCTATGGTGGCGGACGGACTCAGGTCCGTCCGCCATCATAATGTGCCCCTATGTCCTTCCTCTCTCATCGCTTAACATGTTATCCGTTTACGGTACGAGGGTTGAGATTCAATTGATGCTGAGCCAACTGCTAAGAAGGGGTGATTCTGCATGCCCACAGCCTACTTTTCCCTATAATCCTTTCAACATTGGTGGAGGAGGAGGGCCTTAGTGCTTTTAAAATACTTCTTATTGCAATGTATAAAGACCATAGGAGGAGCAGTATCAAAGGGTCAGCGGAACTGTAAAAGATGAGTAGCTAATTTCCTAAATTAATGTTTACAGAGTTGGTAGAGGAACGTAGGCTAAGACCTTCCAGCAAATTGAAAGCTTTTGCTTTCTCTTTAATAGCCCACAAGTTACAAATTTGACTCCCAGAAGGACTAATGCAGCAATAGTACCTCCAAACTGTTTCTGATGTTTTTGCCACACATTGTCCAGCCTGTCCAATATCCCTTTACCTCATCTATTCTACTTAAAAGCAACCAAACCCCTCACTCACGTGCAGGTAGGTGGTTATCTCCCAGGACTGAACTGATTCGACACCACACGTAAACAATAGCCATGCCAAGCATTCACACACATGCATATATAAATACAATATTCTGACAGACAAGTTCCTCCAAAGGAGTAGGCCATAGCTGCGAAAAACCTACTTACAGCACTTCCACAACACAGTGAAATATGAAATTTGTAGCAACCAAAAAATAATGTTGAAAATATTTTTTTCAGGAGCATAAATGCTTTCATCAGGACCTGCAATTTCATTTGTGTCTGTGTGCTGTTTCCTTAAACACCTAGAAATACAACTAAATAAAGCCTTATTGTAGACAGGGTTCCTACAGGGCTGTATTAATATATAGGGACATTTGGTCCCGTCTACATATGCGATACATAACTTTGAGACACGGCACATTAAATGTTTCCAAAGATGTCTTCTACATGTAACTCACTAAAGCTGAAGCATATTTGGCCAGAGGCTCACTCCCATGTGTTGCAAATGATGGCTGATGTCCACAAATGCTGGGAACACACTAAATGCTTAGCGAGAACACACTTGGAAGCCCATCTGGAGTGGCAGATGCTGAATGACTTATGGGCACAGACAACAGGATGATTACAGAATGATGAAAAAAAATAACAAAGTCACTTATGGGGTTAATAATGCAAGTGTCAAGCACATACTACTCTATGATACCTGACAGAAACAAGGGAGCCAAAGTGGACTCACAATCTATTTATGGTAGGACACGTACTGTATACGTACAGACAAATACACAAAAGTGCTGTGTTATAATGGATATGAATCAAACCACATGCTGTAAACAGTATTACATCATAGGAGTGTGCTCTGGGGAGTTATTACTATTAGTGTATATTATCTTTCAGCCTATAAGTAGGGTCGGATTGGGGAAAAAATTAGGCCTGGTCACCAAAATAAAAGTGGCCCCCATTAGCAAACCTGGTGGCTAAAAAAGAGGCCTGCATTTGCAAATCAGGCCAGTTTTGAATTTGTAAAGAAACGCTTTATGGGTATTTTGAAAGGTCTGGGAGACTGCATGCCTTTTTGTTAGCTGCAGGTAATTCTTGTGGTAATATCAGGGAAATCACTCGTAAAAACCGTCCCACTGGACCAAAAAAACAGCCCACAAACTGCTAAAGAACCCCCAAAACCCTGATCTGTCAGACCAGCCCATCAGGCACTGCCCGATTGCTCCATAGGCCAGTCCCACACTGCCTATACATGCATGCTACTCTGGTGTTCAGTCAGTCGATATCTCCAGATAAATATTTGATATTGCAGACTGCCAATCACTCTGTCGTGTCACTGCCTTCGTACTAGATGCTTCTGCCACCAATCAACTGCACGCGTTAACTCCGCACGATGGTCGCCAACTGAGAAAGTGAAGCACAGCCGTTTCAATATTAGATGACAATCCGGAGCCTTTTCAGGCCTTGGGTATAAAAGAGCGAACAGTGGCTGGCAGCTTGAGACATGATTGTGCCTGTTCAGCCCTAGCTACATTCAGGTCAGGTAATGAACCAATACAGCTCCCGCATTTAGCTTCGGCGATAAAAATAACTATATCCAATCATGTAACTGAAGTCATTACCACTCCAGCCGGTGTTCGCAGCTATCCTGCGGATCAATACTGCTATTATCTGTAGAGTTGGCTTGCGGTATGTGATTGGGCACGGCTACCTTTATCGCTGCCGCTAAGCCAGGGCACTATGTTAGGAGTAAATTGGCACCATCTATCTATCTTTTTAAAACAAGATTAATATTTCTTCACGCAGATCATTAATATCATCTGTGAAGAGAAAACCAATTCATCAGCTGCAGGAGGACTGAGAGCAGGCACAGACACTGCATTAGTGATTCTTAATTTAGAAATTAATAATCATCTCGGAGTGTACTGCATATGCTTAAATGGAAGGCAGGACAGTAAGTGGTACTGGCATGATGAGCTAAGGTTATATATGCAAGTCATTTCTGGGTAAAACCCATCGTATTTTGTATTACCTCTGTATTATCGCTTATGATTATATTTCTAAACAGGTTACTGCCCTTCAAGGGCATTTCAAGGGCACCATAAAAGTCTTTCAAGTTTTTACTGTTTCTAATTTAAGCTCGGTTTATATGTTTGTGGAATCTTGTTCACTCAACCCAGTATTCTAATGCGGCCTTCAAAATCATTTGTTTAATGCTGTGCTCTTTTACTTCTGCAAGTTATGCAAAGTACAAGCGACATACATTTTAATACCTTCTCCTATCCCCTTGTGGATAAACAGTCACACGTTGGTGGCACTTAAATAAAGAATAACCATCCATCTGTAACCTGCACATTCAGTAAGAGCCCAGTGTTCATTTAAAATGCCTTAATTACCTGCAGAAAGGAGGAATAAAGGATGGAGTCGAAGCCAAGTTCAGAAGGATTTCAAATTACTTTTCTCCACATAAATTATATACTCTTGCTTCACGTGCTTCAGGTTAAAATTTACATCTCGGATGTAGCCAGGGACTGTGCTACAATATCCCCGGGGAAAATATGCTGGTCGAATCATATGGCATACAAGAAATCATGTAAGATGAAATGTTGTATCTGCCTCACACTTTTGATTACATTTTAACAAAACGACTATCTAAGTGCTGCAGGTTTAGACATGGATAATAATCAGAACCAACAATGATGAACAATCTCCAAACCAAATAATATCAAATTAAAATATACATGCATGTGTTAAGACAATTTAAACCGGTTCGATTCGGAGTAGAAGCTAACATGCTAATGGTAGGTGTATTTAAAACCCAAGCCTTGGAGACAAGCAAAAGCCGCCCACCAGGTGGTTGCGGCTGGTGACGTCTTTTAGAGATACAGTGTATATTTTGTAAAAATTATTCTTAGTGGGAGAGCACCATTATTTCAGAGTGAGAAATGGCTAAATACGTTTTTCTTTGAGAAACACTATTCTGAAAGGCTGCCGGCTGCACATGTATCTTTAGCCCTTCCACAATCTGAAAAAATCATGCTTGCGTGCAGAATAAAAGTAATAACTTTATACCTCAGTCCATTAAAACTTCACTAGCCACCAATACGGATTGGCTATCTGGTTTTAGCCATAAATCTAAAATTACTGCAACTGACTTTAAGAGCAATGATGTGGACAGCACCGGACTGGCCGTAGCGGACAACGGGCGTTTCCCCGGTGGGCCGCCAGGGTCGGGCCAGTTTTGGCCCCTGGGGGGTCGCTTTTTTGTTACCGGGGCCAGCAATATCGGCCCCCTGTAACAGAATTGGCCAAAACGGCCCTAGGAAACAGCTCGGCCGAGCAGTTTGCCAGGGCCGGTTTCGGTTTCCGTTCCAATTCCAGCCCTGGATGTGCAACCTTTTTTAGCTGTGTTTACTACAGTGATCCAGATGTCGTTGTTCAAAAGTGATAATAGGGGCACACATAAACCCTAGCAATCACCACATCTCTTGCTACTAAACATGTTTCTTGATCAAACAGAAGGAAGGTGGGAGCACACTGCCTCACATCCCAGGACTATATTTGCCCCAGTGCATCATAGTAAATGCAGAGCATGCTAACATTTACTGCAGTCGGTGCTGTATAACTCTAGACATGTGTTTCAGGATTCATTACTTTATCAGTCAAGAGGAACAAGTCATTTTAGGGGTGCTGAAAATGCAGCCCACACTCTTCTCAGGTCTCTGTACAATTCACTGGGTGCAGGAGCATCAATACAAGCTTGTCAGCTCAGTAGATCAAGAAAGCCTTTTCAAATAGGAGGAGGTTGTGGGCACACTGCCTCACATCCCAGCACTCAATTTGCCCCAGTGCATCATGGTTAAAGCAGTGAATGACAACAGTTACTTCAGTAGTAGTCTTTCATTTTGCTCCCACCTTCCTCATGTTTCTTAATCAGTTCAAGAGCTGTTCAAATGGTATGTTGCTTTCTGGGGATTTTAACGTTATGCTTGAACCCAATACATCTTTGGGTATGGAGATTAATTTCAGGGTATCCCTGAACTGACTGTACTCGTGCTCAAGAGACCTAATACCATATCAATCTAACTTGCCTTCCTTTCCGAAGGACACAGACATTGTGCCTGGAATGGCCACATTCTTCTGGTTGTTCCACCTTGCCTTACATTCAAGAATGATAGGAAGTCAAGCCACATATTCGATTCCAAGCTCATTGCAAGGGCAGAAAGCCACCACAGACTTTTGTTACTTAGATTGAAATGAGAACATTTTCTTAACTCTCCTCTACTTTGACATCTAGTCACTTTAAATACGAATATCAGTTTAGAGAATATTTGTAAGAGGGTTAAATGGGAACCCAGGTTGGTATCTTATACTCTGACCCTTAGATATAAAACAGTATCTCAAGTAATTCTTATACTGGCCTCTCTCCTTTTGATATTAATTTGGCAATGTTTCATAAATGTGATATTTATTTTTATTAAATTGTGTGTAACAGGAAAATACAGAAAATGTTAAGTCATACCTACCATGACACCTGCTAAATGTTCTTCAGGAAAATAAAAGGGAGCTATTAGCAGAAGCAACAACTTTTATAATTCAATTCCGAGATCTATTAAGGGACTGTACAAGATGAATCAATGGGCTAAGTTACTTTCTACTACCCAGGCTAAAAATGCTCGTGCCTTTTGGCATAATGATTACATGGAAGCTAGCCTTCTGTTAGAACATCAGTGACATACATAATGCCAGATAAATGGCTTCAGCATTTTACTGCCTGGTACAAATGCTGTGAGTTGGCTTCAGTTACTGAAAGTGGTGACAACTCGAAATCAGTACACGAGGTCACTTTTAAGTCCTTATATTTTTATATGAAGTAATAAAAGAACATCTATCACAGAAAACCGGAAGAGTGACAGGTTAGATAAAATCCCAGTGGAACCTTTTACATTCAAGCTAGAAATTTTGGGCCCTTATGTTCAAACTGTCTGAAATTCAATACACGTGGGGTGCCCGTAACACCTATGCGCAGGAATCATTCCCATACACAAAAAAGGTTGCAACCGTAGACATTACATGCCCATAAGTGTAACTGCAATTATGGAAATAACATTATCCGAATTAGTTCTAAGTTAAATGATTTGATAAATGATAGACATGTGCTTTCGCTCCTACGTGCAGTCTTTCAAGACAACATGAGCACACTTGCTTGAGATTTTCGGTATTTTTTGCTCATCTGGAAATACGTTTTGTTTAAAATTGACATCTGTATTTAAAATCTGAGAATCGAATGCCTGTGTACACATGTTTTTCTCTGTGATTCCTGTTTCTCCTCTCACCCAACTAATCTAGTTGCCTCTTAAAGACCTCAAGGTGGATGATGGAAATAGCAGGTCTTGTCTTTTGAGAAAAGACGACTCTCTTTAGGTTTTGCATGACATTTTGTAGTCATTCATTGCCTCTCCACAGGCCACCACCATGGCCTTGTAGTTGGGAATGTGTGCCATACAGGACGAAATCTCATAATCCTTAGCATCATGTTTGGGATTAGCAATGTGGAACTCTTGATTGTCTGAATCAGAGTTATGAGTTACATATTCATGAGGATAAAGGTAGATTATAGAGAGTTCAGATGATAACTAGTGGAGACTGAGAACATCTTCACACTGCCCCTTACAAAGACTTTAATTTCTATAGTCTTTTGTGTGATTAGGAATACAAAAAAAGTATAGAAGCTTCAATACTCTTGTGATGTAAATGTAGAACACAATTTGAATCTATTCTAGCGGTAAATGGTTTTACATGAGTGGGCCATGATTTTATACAGCAGGAGTGGGGTTCTACAGAGTACCGCCAGTAAGCTTTTTACAGAATATTCGATACATGCAAGGAACAAGAATAAAATCTGCCTTAATGGGGTAAAGCAAGTGAATGAAGAATTCAGAAACGGTTTGAGAAGATACAGAGCAGTATTTATAATTTAACTTTAAGGACAGTACAGAGACATGCAGAAGGCAAGGTTAATGATAGGATAGCTGGGCCTGGCCTTTCCTATCTTTCCATGACTTAAAGCCCTTGTTAACTCTTTTCAGCTAGTGTAAGAAAAAAATTAACACCTCTAGTCACATATTCTAACAGCTGCACCGTCATAAATCTATGCAACATAATTGTTAAATGGTTAAGTTACATAAGACCTAATTGAGGACTGAATTAGGAGGACACCTGTTCCCAATTTGTCCTTCAACAGCTATCCCTCAAAAGACTGGTGCAGACCTTTATTCTCTTTTTACGCATGACTGTGCAATGACTGAGGAGGACATTGGCAATCTGACTTCAGAATCAAAATCCATTTCAGCACAAAGGTTTTTCAGCACCCCCTTACTGTGTGATTTTCATAACCACCACGACTGCTCGTGGGATACAGAATTGGCCACAGTTAAATAATAGGGACCAGAATTAATGGTGGCATACAGATGCTGGGATCTATTTGGCAATGCACTACCACACTACCATATAGCAGAGATATCCTTGGGAAAAAGTAGGGAACTCCACAAAAAGTGTTACATTTCACAGCATCACCACAGCAGTAATATTAGTTCTTCTTCTTGTTAGTATTATAAGCATAATGCTGAAGGTCAGCAAAGGGTATTTGGTGTATGTCTCAACATTCAGCAAAATAGCCTGATTTGCATTTGCAAAGTCTAGGTATTAGTGATCTTTGATGTTATGTTGACTGTAATGTAAAATTTAGAAAAAACAATCAATGTCATACTTGCTAATTAAAAATATTTTGATTTAATGTAGGGCATGAGGTTCTATACAACAGTGTGCATTTGAATAAATTTTTTAAATATGTATTCTGATTCTTTTTTCCATGCATAAATAAAGAAAGTAACACTTTCAGATTTCTTTTAGTCACAACCAGGAGCAATGTGCTGTTCCCATAACAACCACGTCAAGTTAGTACAATTGTTCTGTAGACTGAACATGAAAATAAAGATGAGCTACCAGAATAACCAACTTGCTCAGGCAACATAGGTGGCAGGGGTTAATAATATGAATTGCAGGTACAAAATCCTTGTAGTGCCACACACATTTTATTTTCAGTATACAGCCATTAGTTAAATATAAAACATATTTTGTTGTGCAGCGTTTGACTGGGCAACCTGCAAATCATGGATTATACAAAGATGCCTTATCAAAGCAATGCCGACTCACCTGCATTACCCTTCAGATCCGAGATAGAGGCATTTTAATGTGCATATGTTTGGGCACTGACTAATGTTATGCATTATAACATTTTGAGAGTTAGTCCCTAATTTAGGTTCAGTGATTCCTTTTGTCCACTCACTTTATGGATTCTGTATCTCCACTAGTGAGCTGCCATGCTAACTTCATTTAAAACTGAGGCAGAGAACTCACCATTGGGATCTGACATTGGTGACCAGTGATGCAGGAGGGTGGTTAGGTAGCATGCAGTAGATCTGAGGGAATCGCCAATATTTCCCTATAGTGTAGAGGAGTATATAACCCACGGGGTGGTTAATTTAAAGGGATACCCTTGTTTGCAGTGGCAAAAAAATCCCAGAGAATCACACCAATGCATTGTAGTCCATCCTCGCCAAAAAGTGAATGTTTCAGGCCACTCTGTCTGATTTCTATCATGGGGATTCAAGTAAAAATCCTTTGAACGCTGTAAACAGGCTGGACGTGCTCTTGCCACTCCTGCTCTAGATTACCTGAAAGTGAGAATTATGAAGACCTTGCTTGATGGTACCAATTAACTTCTTAGGATACTCTATGAATGCCCTGTAACTGAGCCTGATGGAGGTTTTAATAGGCTTTTGGGAGAAAAGCATTTAGCTCACAGCATAGTGAATAGTGATGCCTGGAAGTAGCATCATCTTTCTGCCTTGATGATTTACCCCGTCATACATTAGACCGAAGGGGTGGAAGTGTCAATGCTTCTTTACATTTAACAATATTTTTGACACAAATGGATACCTGTACCAACATAACTGTCTTTCTAGAGCAAACAGTACTTTTTTTATTGTATCCTAAATTCTGTTCGCTTCACTCCTTTCCCTAAACTTGTCACAGTGCTGTTTTTTTTACACTGTTTTCATTTTTTATACAGCAACCATTACCATTCTCAATTTCTCAAATAGAATATGCATAGGAGGATAGCTAAGACCAAATAAAATTATCTTAAAATGAGGCCTTCATACATTTCTTTAAATGTTATAGTTCTGATGTTCATTTGCAGTAACTAACTGACCTTAATACACAAATGAATATGGGTGTCCGTAGAAATGTTTTCCGGGGAAGGCATCATTTTAATATCATCCACAGTGGCGGCTGGTAACATTTGAAAGTGGTGATGTGTAAATGTTCAGAATCAGTAACGTGGCGAGCGAGCGTAGCAAGAGTGTCTAACCGGTATAAGGGGAGTTCGGGGGGAGGGAAGGTTGTTCCCCCAAGAACATTTTGAAACAAATTGTATGCAAATGGTGATTTACAAGCAAATTTGAAAAAGCAAGAAAGTTATAAGACAATTGTGAAAGTGTAGTTATGACATCAATAAAGAGACGTTCATATGATAATGATGTAGAAAGCTGCTTATTCATAATGCGGCATATTTTGTGGTAACATTACTTCATTATTTTTCATTTTGAGACAAGTTAGCACTGGCTATGCTTTGGTTATGCCAATGCCAGTACCAGTTTAACAACCAAATATAGCAATAAGCAACAGAAAGGTGACCAGTCAACCTTTTCAAAGAGCCTTCCACTGCATGGCAAGACGTTGCAACATTTTCAGTAACATTTGAACCGCGTGAGCTAGAAACGGTTTTTGTTCAAATCTGCAGAATATGCAGAAGATGATGGATTATGTGGAACATGATGCACATCTATAACTATGCGAAAACCACAGTAATCCCGCAATTGTATAGTTCTAGTGCCCTGCAAATACCATATCAGGTGACTTTGTTAAAGTTATCACTTGTCCAGGTTTTTAAAATTGAGGCTTAACTTAAGATCTGTCACGAAGACCGAGACCGATCACTGCCTAGTATCTAAGGCCTAGACAAGTAAGGCAGGTAACACAGCTGCCAACACAAGTGGGCCTTTTACTTTCAAGGTGCACCTCCTTATCCTGCCACAACCACAGCTCTTACCCACACTATACTGGATTTTTTAAACAACTTCCACCCACCGCCCCAGTACTTCTCACAGAAATAAAAATGTTAATGTCAAATGAGGCTAATGACTGTAGTGCCACTTACAGATAAATAAAGTGTTGCAGGCTCAACAGCACGGATCAGTGTCCAACACAAAAACCCACTTGGTTTGAGTATCACAACCTATTGGACACAGAAGGACACATGTCACGTGCACTTCAGGCTTCTTGGCAGCTTCTCTTCAGCAGATATTCACATGACAACTCTTTTCACTAGTCCTCCTATGACTGCTAAACTGCAGGCAGAGGCTTGTGTGTATGCTTTATGTGTTTCTTTAACCCTTTAAGTGCTGCCGTCGGCCAACGGTCGTCACGAGCACTACCTTGCCAGTGCTGCGCACAACCGTTGGCCGACGGGTCAGCATTCGTTATCCGAACGTTCAGCACTGGGCGCTGAACGTTCAACGCTCGGAAGGTGTTAAAATAGATACGTGTTCATTTACTAAATGAAATACAGAAGTGAAAGATTACAACGCGATCTCTGCATGCAACTTTACCATTAATTTTAAAATGATACAGCATACTTGCAGTAGGCCTACCCCAGTAAGCATCTCTCGATAGTAGAGAAAGGGGGTGGGAGTTACTCATGGTCTGTATTTTTAACTAAACTGTTAATGCTGATGCTAAAGGAGTAAGGTATTTAGCCATCTTCATTTTCTGTCGCTTCGGAAACTAAAAATTATTCATGACATTTTCCTGCTGCATAAATATAAACCTGTGTAGAAACACAGAGTGAACTGTTCCAAGTACCCTCTCAAGTTCTAATGAGAACAGGGAAAAACAACTGAACTATTAACTGTTTAATAAACTGCTTTCCTTCCTCCTTGTCATTCACCATCACACCCGGCAGGATAACGTCAGGATAACGTCGCAGCAAGATGACCAGAGCCCCACTCTTCCCTTCATTCCAAAACCAATGCTTCCAAAACAGGTGACCCCAGAGCAATCCATCCTACCACCCTCACGTCCGTGCTACGACTTGCACCAAATAGGACAAGGAAGCCACAGTGAGATTCTCTGAATTGGACCACTACAATATTACAGAGCATGGTGCTTTACAAATGCCAGCACAATACAAATCAACAAGAAAAGTAACATGCACAGGCTGAAATAAACGGTCACATGCTAGAGACATTATCTTATCTGACTACATCATGTGTTGGGTCTAGTTACTCTCTTATTATTTATGTTATGAGAAGAGCAGTTTCACCTATGTTAAGGTGCACAGAGAAAGCTGTGAATGATGTGAACATTCTTGCTTAAGTGGCAGAAGAGGTAGTAGTCATTTCATGGTAGTTTTGAACAAAAACAGTGAAGTGGCAAGTCGAGCGCCTTGGCCACAAGGCATAGTCCGCTTTAGCAGTGGGACTAAGGAGGTACATCTGTTGATCAATTGGCACAGGGCCCTTGCGCCACCGCCCATAACCAGCGGCGGCTGGTCCATAGGGGCGCCGAAGCGGCGCCCCACTATGCATCATCAACACAAAAAAAGAAACTGCTAACTGCAGTTCAGGCAACAGGTATGTAAGGAGACGAATTGACAGCTTTCACAATTCGTCTGTTTACATTTCCAGCCTGTGCTTCACTTGAGTGAAAGTGTTCATGTCAACGCATAGCACACGCAGGCGAGAGCAGGAGTCCAGAAGATGAACTGCGCATGTGAAAGAGGAGCGCTCTTCATTTCAACTCCTGACTCGCATTCACAAACCATTAGGTATGCTGCGCATGCTTAGTGTAGTGCAGGCATCTGAAGATAGGATCCTGCTCGGGCGGTGGCGTGTTTTTCACACAGTCGCCCCATGCCCTGTCAAATGCCAGGACACAGCAGAGTAAACAAGGGTCAGCCGCCCCCAGTTGCATCCAGTCTTCTGATTTGGCAGTCAAAGTATTTCCTGTTGAGCGGCATGCCACGACCAAAAAAAGCTTCAAAGTTCGACCAAGAGAGCAAAAGAAAAGAGCGGGGAGAAGTTAGTTCCACGTTGCACGTCTTGTATGGAGAGGAGACGTGATGCGAATCGGGACCAGAGGAGATGCCTGGTAAGTTAATTTTTTTTATTTTATTCTTTAAATGAACCCAACCTCCCCACCCATACCCCCCCTCCCCGAGTCATGCTGGCCGCGACAGTCATGTCAACAGCAAGAGGAGTTCTAACAAAAAAATAGTTGCAAGAAGTAAAAGATGACCAAGGACTCCCGCTAGTAAAGGGTTGGAGCCTGGTATCACTGCTGCTGTCTGCCGATGGTCAGGACTATCTGCTGTGCCCTTTCAGTGAGATGTCAGCGTGGCCTCTCATGGCAGTGCGGGGCGAGTGCTACATACTCTCGGAAAACAGACCGCACTGAGCTGTGGCGTCTCCGATAGGCCAAGCCTGTCACCCCCCAAAGAGGTCTTAAGGAGAGACAGCACACAGCCTTGTCTCCTTAAGAGGGACACAGCACACAGCCTGGACTCTGCAGAAGGGACAGACTGCACAGCGAGGTCTCACCTTAGTTCCATCCATGCCACATATTTTCTTTAGAGTTATTACTCTGTTATAAAGAAGATTTCAGCGTGCTGTCAGTTTAAATTAGTCAGCGCTTCCCCTACTGATAAACTACAAAATTGTTCCTGTCATAATTTCACTAGCTACCTTTCATCCTGCGCAGCAAGAGAAGGTACATTGCTTTTCTGTGACGCCCAGCTCAATTCTACTTCGCTTATTACCTTAATCTTGCTCCCTTGCGCCACTGTGCATGTCAAACCCTTGATTTGTTTTTACATTTTTTATCTACATGTTTTTTTATATGTCTTGGGGTTGTAAGAGTGCAGTACAGATGCAGTAGTCACAATCAGGAAGAAGGTGCAGTGCAAAGCATCTCTACAGATAGGCATTCACACATATAATGCCTAAGCAAACACACAAAAGCATTAAATCACAATCAGGAGGCAGATAAAGGGCCAGTGACATGCTAGGACCCGAGAGAAAGGTCCCTGAAAGAAAGAGCAGAGGATCACAGTCTGTGACCATGAAAGATGTAGCTGACAAGGTGCAAGAGCATGCAGAAAGGACTGAGGACTGCTTGCCAATTAGGGGTAAGTGACTAATGTGCAGTAGGGAGAAGCCTCTAGTGAGCATGTCAGGCTGGCTGGAGAAAGGGAGCCATCCAACCCAACATGTCCACTTTGTGGCCTAGCTGCCCTGCGTTGTCACTGCTACCCATGTGTGTATATCACACTGAAGCCCCTCCCCCTTCAGAGCAGTCATCGTGCCTGCGGCTGAAGGCTAACACGTGGAATTGCTAATTGAATTCCAACAATACTTTGTAGTGTGTGCATATTTACTTAGGGAGGCCAAAATGTCAGAAAATGCCCAAAGTCAGGAACCGCCCCTCATCCATCCTTCGACCCATTTTGCCAATGTCAAAGGTCAGGGGCATAAAGAGCAAGTGAAAAAATCCGGGGGGGGGGGGGTGTACCCTCAAGGACGCTCATGCAAATGAATACTATGAGGGGGGCTAAGATATCAGCATGGTGGTAGCAGTATTTCTATATTTGTATCCTCTTGTACCAAATCATCAGAAGTGTTACCTCTTACTTGATAAGGAAATAAACCAATGACAATGGCAGGGTGATGGTGAGGCACTAGGTAAAGGTGTTGTCATCCCTGAAATCTAAATATTGTCCTGAGTTTTCCCATTGAATAATATCCTGTCATAAAGTGGCATGATATTTTATAATATTTGTGGGTGTGTTTCACTTAGTTTTAGCAAGACTAATAACCTTTGCTTTTATAATGTATCTGTAGTCTGTGGACCAAACAGGAAAGTGCTGGTTGATTGTAATGCGCATGTTGAGCCTGGGGTGGCATTGGATTCCACTCTACAACAGGAAAAAGAAGTTAAAAGATGGGTTTCCAGGAGTATATTAAAGGAGAAGTACGTACTGATGCAACAAAGGTTAGAATGTGTTCTAGATACTAGTATCAGGGTTGGGGAAGGAGCATCCTCTAGCCCAGGAACAGCAGACAGAAGAATCTGTAGAAAGTGTCATGGGGCAGATTTCAAGGCCAGAGATGAGGTGTAAGGCACAATTTGTTTCACAAATAAATGAGATAGCTAGAGTAAATATCACAGTTGGAATATAAGGAGCTTTACAAATAACTCGTTTGTCAAATAGGAGCAAGTGAAGTTTAAGAACGCATGAGGAGATGGAGAAATGTATTTTCAAAAATTATGAAGAAACATATGGAGATAGGACATTTGTCACTTGTATCAATCCATGGTACTGGACCACAAACAACTGCTCTTTTCCACAAAAGAAAAAAATGAAAGCTTTGTTTTCACACTTAACTTAATAAGACTTTTGAATGATGGCAGTCAAGGCGCAGCTTTTAAATTATAATGAATACTTTTAAGAAAATATATATTACTAGCAATTATAATTCCTGCAACCTTTACCATGTATACACAAAGAAAGACATACAAAATAACATGCTCAATAACATTTTTGGTACAATCCTTTTTTTCGTTTGTATTACAGATAACATTACTAAAGCCAACAATATGTTGATGTGCTCCTCGTCTGAATGTTTACATCTGTAATGCAGCCTTGGCTCTTTATATATGTATCCATTCGGAGGGTATCTATATGTAAACAGTGGTATTGAACACTTTCCAATCTGAGTTATTGAATGAGGATACAAATTGATAGTCAGTGTAAATTGAGCATTGTCTCTTTTTGTATGATCTTTAGAAGTACATTTTGTTGCTAAAAACAACATTTCATATTTACAATGACACAAATCACAGACAACTCCAATGGTTTTGCCGTGTTAACACAGGGGTCGTCAATAAATTCATATGTGTTCCCTTCTGTGAAATCTTGTTAGATCGTGAATAGGGCATGGGTGGTATGTTTGCACAGACCTCTTTAACTGTGGAATTTTACTCATTTTAAGGTTTTGGATCTCACCATAAGAAAACAAGATCAAATATTTGTGTATGTAAATCTGAAATACCTGTGAATTTTTGTTTTTTAGGGGCACATGCATCAATCCCGCATTTTGCTGTGATTTATAAATAGCTCATTTTACTGATTCACTATTTAGAAATCGCAAAATGCATTGCATGAAGGATTTGCAAAAAAAATGTAATTCCTTGAAATTACTTAATTGCGACTTGCAAATTGCGAGTCGCAATTAAGGAATGGCTTCCCATTGATTCCTATGGGCCCTAGGCCCATAGGAATAAATGGGAATTGCATGCACAATTTGCGAGTACCAAATAGGTACTCGCAAATTGCGCATACAATTTCAAGGATAATAGGGGGGGGGGCAAAAGAACACCTTGATGCACCCCTGAAACGGAAATTAAAAAACATGTTGCACACAAACATTACCCAAGGGCATGTTTGTGTGCAACATAGAACTTTGAAAAAATGCACTTTTGTGCATTTTTCAAAGTTTTCGTAAATTACAATCAACTTTAAGTTGATGGTAATTAGCATTTCTTAATAGCGAAATCGCTAATTTTGTTGTTGTTGTTGCATTGTATTTACAGAATCGCAATTTGCGATTCCCTAAATGCAATCGCAATTTAAGTAATGTCAAATTTTGCGATTACTTAAATAACAATTTTTGCATTTGGGATGATGCATCCCAAATGCAAAAATTGCGGTCGCCAAGGGGCAGTTTTTGCAAATCTGCCCCTTTGCAACTGCAAAAAGCAATGATGCATGTGCCACTTAGTTTCTTACTGTAATCAAATATTTGATTTTGAATTGTGGAGATTACAGTAAAATGTACAACTGTAGCTGGCACTTCAGTTTGTTAGTTGTACTCTAGCATTTCATCACAAATTGAGTTTTATTGTTTCTGATAGCTTGGAGTTGTTACTGAACCCATACCATAAATTTGTTACTGTTCTTGCCACATAAAAGAAACTTTTTTGCCATGATCTTTAAATGTGATTATCTACTTTGTTCTTTATGCACGCACTTAGAGCGGTTAATCATATCTGCGGTGTAAGTGCCCTTGAACAGTACACTAAGCGGGCATTTCTGAGGCCACAATCTCGAAATTCTCAATGCTCCTGCATGAAGTGTCCCTTTACAGCTAATGTCTCTGACCTCTAAAATGTACAAGCCTCCTTAGAGCTGAACCCAGAGCTCATTTAGAAAAACATACACTCTGCAACATTAGCCTATCCTTCGTCCAAAATAGTCCAAACAAATGTACTCTAGTCATAGTTTCCATTCACACATTACCTCTCACTCTGTCAGCCATCTCACTTATTTTAATCACTCGTAATACAGCTAAGCATGATGTGCCATTCAAAACACATGGGGACCTTACTTCCTTCATTCACTCTATGAAGAGGTACAAGTATTATGAGAGAAATCCCTGACAAAACCTTCATCTTGAAAATATAATTCAAATTAGAACCACTCCTACTTCTCACCCATAAGTCTCATAAAGGTACTACCCTAAAATGAGGGTTAGAAAAGGTTCCGCTTTAACCTTAAAAAAGATCGCTGTCTCATACATGGGCATGCAATGTAATGGACGGTGCATTTGATAATCCTTCCTGCAGGGCACAAAATCAAAACCAAAATTCACAGGTAATGAACATTGCAAGAATTATGAATTCTAAACTAGAACTTGTTCCAATGTTAAAAGAGCTTGCCATGGAACGCACAATAACAAATGTGTAACAGTGTAAAACGACCTCAATTTTAAGACATAAATATATATCAAACCATTAGTGTAATTACTGCTAAAATGAAAGGCAAAAATACCATATGTAATATCAAGAAGTAAACTAAGATTTCTCATAAATCAAACACTTATCCCACTGCTCTTGACCAAAACTAATTATATTTGAACCAAGTCACAGCTGTGCCCATGCACATTTTTACAGTTGAACATTTTAGCCTCAATGTTTCATGACAAAACTCACAAAATTATACATTCTCTTTAATATTTCTATAATATTTCAGGCATTTTTACCTGTTTCGGAGGCAGTAACGTCATATAATTCATTTGCTTTGAGCATACAAAAGCATGCAGTTGACGGCATTGACGTTATAACGATTTTAACTCTTTAAAAAAGAAATGAGAAAGCCAAACATTGTCATATCCCTAATAGCAGGTATATTCCTTCTACAGGTGTGAGTCCAAACGTCGAGTAGTTCACATTGTTATGGCTTAATATCAAAGCCAAAATATCAAGGACAAAAATATTAACAGGTAAGTATATAAAGATTTTTTATTCCATGTATACGCACATTGACAATATGTATATTATCATTATTAAGGAAATTTCTAAAGCGCCTGGTTACGCGCACCGGCGTGTCCCCGTGCTATGGTGAGAGACAGTGAGGAGGCCCACTAAAGCCACTACACAAGTGTTGAGCGGAACAAATGGGTTTTAAGAGCTCTACGGAACTTAGCCTCTGAAGGTTCCAGACGCAGCTCCATCGGGAGCATGTTCCAACTAGGCATGAGCGGATTTTGCGGATTGGCAATCCGCGAATTTGCGGATTTGCAAACTCGCAATCCGCAAAATCCGCGAATTCCCGCGAATTTGCGGATTTTTTTTTTTTTTTGTGTTCGCCCGTGTTTCTGCCAGTTCGCGAGGGTTTTTACAATTTCGCAATTTGCGAACTTACCTGTCGGGTCGCAAGTTTTGCGAACTTGTTGTTTCTACGTGTCCAACCTGTTTGGGACACTCTTCTTCATCACTGCCACTCTCTGTCACCACTGCCACTCTCTGACTACTCATGCCACCCTCTGGCCCACCCATGCCACCCTCTGTTTCATCACCACACCCTCTGGTTGTCCAGTGTACATTATTTTCGGCAAAGCAAAGCACACCTTCCCTGCCTCAAGTGACCTGAATTAATTTGGGGCTGATTAATGTGTCACAGAATATTTTTTTAGCTGGCACCTGCTTCCTTAGTGCGCCCTGATTAGTGATCTTTTGCACTTGCTAAGTGCTTTCATTGTTGCAAAATTAGTTACAACACCTGCCCTGCCCCAACTGACAATAATGAATTAGGGGCTGATTAATGGATTTTAACTTCCAGCCTGGCTCCTGCTTGTCTCCCTTAGCTGTAATTCAGGACCTTTGTGGCATATGTGTAACTATTCTGAGGTTCAGAGCAGGATCACATAATAGTTGCAACTGGCAACTGAACTCTGGAGGGGCCCCTCAGGAAGCACTACAGGAAATGGCTACTAATGATGTGCCTGAACTTTTGAACCTGGTAAGTAGTTACTTTCAGTTTTGCTTAGATCGTATTTCTGCAATTTCGCACTTATTCGCGGGGCGCGAACTCACGCGAACAGTGCGAGCAGTGCGAGCAAAATCCGCTGCTCGCGGATTTGCGGATTTTTCAGGAAATTCGCAAATCTCGCGGATTGCGGATTTCCCGAAAATCCGCAAAATCCGCGAGCGGAACGGATTTTCCGCCCATGCCTAGTTCCAACTCTTGGCTGCAAGGTGTCTAAATGATCTGCCCCCCATTCGCGCCTTCTTAATTTTGGGAACAGCTACCAAGCCAACACCAGTGGATCTGAGTATCCGCTTTGGTCTGTAAGGTGTGATAAGGATCAGTAAGGGGCTAGGCGCCTTGCCCCCAATAATGCGGTGACATGTGCATAGCACCTTAAATGCAATCCTCTCCCTGACAGGAAGCCAGTGGAGAGTCTCCAAGGCGGCTTTGGAGGCTGCTCTTCTAGGGAGCCTCAGCACCAGCCGAGCTGCGGCATTCTGTAACACCTGAAGGTGCTTCAGACTTTTGACCGTAGTCCCCAGATAGAGAAGGTTAGCATAGTCTAGTTGCGATGTTACAAGGGCGTGCACCAGCGTCCGCCTAGCACCAACAGGAAGCAAATCCAAAGTCTTCCGCAGGTGTTTAAGGACGCCAACACACGTCCCAACCACACGACCAATCTGGGGAGTGAATGAAAGGTCAGAGTCAAACATTACCCCAAGATTTTTAGCCTGCTGACAAGGCACAGGAGTAATGCCTAGGCATGCTGGCCACCATGCCGAGGACCACACAGACGGGCCACCCCCCCATCACGAGCACCTCAGTTTTGGCACCGTTCAGCTTCAGGCAGTTGTTAGACATCCAGGAGGCAAGCTCCTGCATGCAGGCACTGAAGCTAGGTGCTGCAACCTCGGACGCCCGTGACAGCGAGATGCCCAGTTGGGTGTCATCGGCGTATGACACAATTTGCATGCCATGGCTCTCCACGATATTTGCTACGGGGGACACATATAGGTTAAACAGGGTTGGACTCAAGGCAGAGCCCTGCGGCACTCCTTGATCCAAATTGATCATACGGGAGTAATACTCCCCCTGTATAACCTGAAAACCCCTATTGGACAGAAAGGATTGGATCCACTTTAACGCAGTCCCTATAACTCCACCCTTGTTCAGACACTGTAGCAAGGTGAAATGTGCTACAGTGTCGAATGCAGCACTCAAGTCAAGTAAGATGAGGGCCATCGTCTGCCCTTCATCTACCCCTTGCCTGATGGTTTCAGTGGCCATAAGCAGCGCTGACTCAGTGGAGTGGCGAGATCGAAAGCCAAACTGAGTTGGATGAAGCAGGCTAGCCTTCTCCACATGAGCCATCAGCTGAAGATTAGCCACCTTCTCTGCCACTTTGGGCAGGTAGGGTAGGAGAGAAATAGGGCGGAGGGTGTCCAATCTTTCCCAACTCACATTTAACTTTTTTTGAAGTGGAAGTACCACTGCTTGCTTCCATCTATCAGGTACGGTATGAGTACTGAACGATAGATCCAGGACATCCCTAATATAGGGCTCCAGGATCTCGATACTCCCCGTGAGCAGCTTAGAGGAGATCCTGACTTGATGGAGCGGCATATCTGCAGCAGGCTTTCTGGGGGTGGCGTGAGAAAGTTCTCCAGCCTGTTTTCACCCACAACATCCTGTTCTATCGCTCTGAAATCAGAACCCCTTCTGTCTCCTCCCGAAAAAGCGGAGTATATAGCAGCCACCTTTTCAGAGAAGAAAGCAGCGATACGATTACAAGATTCCTCTGAGACACTAGACGGATCAAAAGATGATCCACGGAGAGAAATTTCTTTATAGATTTTAAATAGCTCCTTAGTAGAATTTTCAGCTTCCCCTATTCTTCCTGCAAAATATTTGGCCTTGGAGCGCTGATTAAGCTATGATAGTCTCTCCGTTTAGCCCTATACTCCTGTTTGGCCTAATCAAGAAAGGCAACCCTCCACGGCCTTTCGAGTTGTTTACATTCCGCCTTAACTCGGCGGAGCTCATCGCTAAACCATGGGGGCGGATTTCTGAGGTCTACTACCAAGGTTTTTTAAGCACAGCCGAGCAGTATTGTCCAGAGCATATTTCTGTGGCGTTATGAATAGTAAATCTACACTACCCTATATGCACTTAATTTTTGATATTACCCTCATATTATGGCTGCTACATTAAGGTATCACAATATTCACCCCAAATTGTTGTCTTCCTCCTCCTCTTTTTCTGAACTTCTTTTTGTTGGCTTTAGGACTCTGGGTATATTACCACTGCTGACCGGTGCTAAAGTAATTGTGCTCTTGTCTCTGGTATAATTACTTTGCACCTGTTTAGAATATTTGATTTACTTGCAATTGCCTTGTAAAGGGGTATACCATATACCCCCGGCCTGTACTGCAAATGCAACTAGTGGGCCTGCAGCACTAATTGTGCCGTCTACCTAAGTAGCCTTTCAAACCTGTCTTACATCTGCCACTGCCTGTGTGCAGTTTAATGTCACTTCGACTTGGCATTTACAACTACTTCCCAAGCTTGAAACGCCCCTATTATTACACATAGGTCACCCCTAAAGTAAACCTAAGGTAGCTCGAAGGGCAGGGTGCTGTTTACATGAAAATTAGGACATGTACGGGTATATTCTGCATGTCCTGGTAGTGACAAGCAGCTTATTTTGTTTTTCACTATTGTGAGGGCTACTCCACTCAAAGGTTAGCATTGGGAATTCCTTAATACACTTTAAAGCTGTAATTCCTCATCAGAGAAGAGTAGCTTTTTCATATTTCACATGTGTGGAATGGTAATGACAAATCGTCCTTACAAATGAAGTTGGATTTAACTCTGCTGTTTTAAAAATTCCACTTTTAGAAAATAGATATTTCTCTATGATTATAACTGTGTGCTTTGTAGCCTGTTTCCAATACAAGGCTGTGTTGGGTGACAGCTATACTTTTTTGCATTCTCTCTAGACAGACATAGGAAAGAAAGGCTCATCTGCATACTGAGCACTCATTTTAATACTGATCGGTTTTCCAAGGCAGGGAGGACTGGGAGGGGCTGACACTTATACTTCACTAGGTAGTGTCTTGTCGACACATAACGCATTGATTTTTACCCCACAGATAGCCTGGCAGGCTGTACTGGGTTGAAATAAATCCTTGTGCACCTCAGAAGTGGCTTTGAACTTACCCTCCTACATCAAAGGCACTTTTGGGTATAGTGACCCCCTAAAATCAGATACTTCTGGATCTTGAACTGAACAGCTGTCAAAAAGACTGCTGTGCTGCCTAAAGGACACAACTGGACAGCTTTTCTGGAAGGACTGCTTTTCTGCTTGCTGCCCTGATGCCTGCTGCTCCCTGACTCTGCTGGAAGGAGAGTTGGACTCTGCCTTCCCTCTTAGTGATCTCCAAGGGCTTGCTGGCTTGTCTCCTGTTTTCTGAAGTTTACGGGGCACAAAAGAATTTCTGCAATTCTGCTGGTTCTTCTAGGCTCTGCATTCTGTGAGTCCTACCCTTACCTTGGGTCCCCCCTCCAAGTTCTGGGCCTCAAAAGTTCTGTAGCTGATTTCTGCAAAGACTGCATCGACTAAGTGAGAAATTCCACTGCATCGCCCTTCGACGCCGACAGTGGATCCACAGCTTTCACGACTTGATGACGACACTCTGTGCGGCTAGACGATTACGCAATGCATTCACTTCAACAGAGTTCCTTTGCCTGGCTCTACGATGAGACTGTAGGCTGTCAAAGTCGACCCTTCCTCCAACTAGGGTTATCTTTAGGGAGACCTGTCTGGGTCCTGTAGCCGGTCTACCCTCCATTGCGGTCGGCCTGAACTTTGGATTTGTACTGGTACCTTATGACCTCAAGCAACATTTTGACCCCTAGTGACTTCTGAGCACTATTTTAGCATTTATTTTCTAAAAAATCATATCTTGACTTCTACAGATTGGATTTTTGTCGTTTTGTTCTTATTTTTCTCAGATAAATATTCTCAATTTTTCTAAATTTGTGTGGAGTCTATTTCTGGTTTATCACTGTGTTACAGTGTGTGAATGTTGCACAAATACTTTACATATTGCCTCTTTATGGAAGACGGCTGTCGTAAAACCACTTTTGAAGGAACCTGCTCTGGACCCAGGGGTCTTGAAAAATGTTCGCCCCATCTCTCTACTTCCCGCCCCCGCAAAGATGTTGGAGTCCCATCTCAATCTCAATGCCAGTATTTATTTTAGGGATCTTGCCCTTTTGGATGCCTCCCAGCATGGCTTTAGGAAATTTCACAGTCCTGAAACTGCTCTCACTGCTGTTGTTAATAATATTCGCTCTCAGGTTGACAAGGGGCTTACTACTCTTTTGGTCCTGTTGGACCTTACAGCGGCCTTCGATACTCTGTCCCCATCTATTTTGGTTATTAAAGAAAACAAAGGTCCTAAGCTCAAAACAATTTCTGAAAAAAATCAATGACATATGGACCACAAACAGAGCCCCAGCCTTCCAAGTGAACACGCCACACGAGGCGTTCATTCCATTCTATCCAGCCAACTGACGCTGATACGAATATTATAATTTTCTAAGAATAGGTGAGCAGACACCAGTCACTGCCTCGTAGATCATCAATCACAATGTGCCCCATGCTTAATCTGGACCATCCTTTGCCCGCAGATTCCTCATTATCTTAATCCCTCTGCACGTGGGAACCCGGACTGTGCAGGCGCTCCAGGATAGTAAAGAAATAGGTAAAGGTTGCATGCTAGTATCATGTTAGATCACGAGCACTAAATCTCATCAGAGTGCTAATCATGTCGATTAATTTACAGCCTTTCGCTCTTCAATGACTCGTACCCTCGAGACCAACATCAAATGAAAGTGTGTCCTAATCACCGCTGGGTATGCCCGCTCCTATTTAACACAACTCACGTTAAATGTTTTTAGGCTCGCACTCCACCACCAATGCCTCATTTATCCACTATCGGAGTAGCTCGGCCACTCACAAGATGTTATCTCCTCACCCATACGGTATTGTCCTTTCACAATATAGGCACTCCCCACTCACTATGTAGTACTCTGACCACCGTCTTTGTAGATAAATACCATCCACTGCACTGCGATTTCGAAAGTGCATGTCAGATATTGTGTGACTACGTTGACTCCTTGTTTATGTCTTTGCTTAAAACAGAGTAGCGTTCTCTAATATATGGTTGTCTCTCTGTTTTCCCCTGTTCTTTCTTACAGGCTTAATTGTTTAAATCCAGGCATATATTAAGTCCTGATGATGATCCTTTTATTTTAGAGCATAGGATCGAAACGCCGTCGACACTGCTATGTAGACATACATTGTTATATATTGTGAATTGCTAGGTGTATGTTCTACTACTGGGAATACTGCTAATTTAAATTCTAAAGCAGTACCACTTGTTTTGCTCAACTCTTCCTTTGCCTGATGTAAATATTCTTTCCTCTGCACCCTTTCTCACAACTTTCTCTTTATTCTTATGAGTTTGGTACAGGCTTGTGCCTCACTTCAAACAATATTATGTTTGTTATGTGATCGAAAGATTCGAATTGACCCTGTGTCAAACATTCCTAAAATAAATTCTATGCCCGGCTGGGTATTAGAAAAATTGTACATGTTGTCCGATTGTGGTCCATATGTCATTGATTTTTTTCAGAAATTGTTTTGAGCTTAGGACCTTTGTTTTCTTTAATAGCCAAATACCCATGGTCCAAAGCCATTAAGTGGGTCCCCCTTGTTTACTTAAAAAACCCATCTATTTTGGTGTCACGTCTTAGGGAGATAGGGGTCGGAGGCCCTGCCCTGAGTCTTCTTGCTTCCTTTCTTAACGAAAGTTTCTGTCTGCCCCTAAGCCTGTGCATTGTGGGGTCCCTCAGGGCTCTTCATTGAGCCCTACATTGTTTAACATCTATGTGGCCTCCCTTGCCAGGGTGGTCAGATCATTTGGGCTGGAGGTGCTGTCTTACGCTGACGACACCCAAATAATGGTCTCTCTCACTCATTCAGTGAAGGATTCTGCTCAGAATTTAAGGAGCTTTATGGAGGCTGTCTCTCAATGGATGGTGCAGAATTTCCTGAAATTGAATGGGGAGAAAATTGAGGTTTTAATCTTTGGGGGCAATCATGATATCTGGTCAAGGGATTGGTGGCCACCCTCACTTGGGGAATGCCCTCATCCTCACCAGTATGGCAAGAATTTAGGGGTGTTAATGGACACTGCCCTTTCCTTTGACCGTCAGGTCAATAGGACTGTTTCCACCTGCTGAGGCATTATTAGGGTTCTTAGAAAGGTTGCTCATTATCTTTCCCCTGCTGTTCGGAGACAGGCTACGGTGGCATTAGTCTCTTCCAGACTGGACCATTGTAACGCCCTTTATCTGGGCATTAACAAGAGCCTGATCCATCGTCTTCAAATGGTCCAGAATGCTGTGGCGAAGATGGTTCTGAACCTCCCTAGATGTGCCTCAGCCTCAGCAGCGCGAGAGAACTTACACTGGCTGCCCATTCATTGTAGGATCACTTTTAAAATTCTATGTCTATCTCATGGAGCTTTTTATGGTACTGGTCCAGAGGGGATCAAGTCACTTGTACATCTCTATACCCCCAGTAGATACCTTCGCTCCTCTGATAAGAACTTTCTTGAGGTCCCTAGGTTTGTAAGAGCAAAATGGGGAGGTAGAGCGTTTTCCTCTGTGGCGCCCAGATTGTGGAACTCTCTCCCCCCGGAGCTTATAGGGCAACTCTCTCTCTCTGTTCCGGCAGGCCTTAAACACCTGGCTTTTCTCTAAAGCGTACTTGTAAAGCCGATTCTGATGAGTGGGTGTTGTATGACCTGCCTCAGCGCCTTGATGCCCTTGGGCTAAGTTGCGCTTCATAAGATTCTGTTCATTCATTCATTCTTTAGATAAGCCTGACTATGCTGTGCCAAGCTACCAGAGGGTGAGCACATGTTATCTTTTAGTGTGTAACTAGCTTACCCTTATTAGAGTGGTGGTTCCTGCCTGGCATGGTTGCATACCTCAGCCAACCAGGAATCCCATTTCTAATACCCTTATATTGATTAGGTGCTGCTCAATTAATCTGAAAAAACAGATTTCCTTAAAACAATCATAGTGTAACACTACCTCAATACATAACACTTTATGTCTATTCAGCTTCATGCATGTTTAATTTGACTGACAATGGCACATAGTCTTACATAATATCTCAATATAATTTGTATACTCCACTGCACTTCCCCAGATATCAAATTGATAACACCTCCAATAGCGCATAGTTGTCAGAACTGGGCATCTTAGAATAGATCTTTTCATGTGACCCACTTCAGAACAGGGTCAGTTGCATGTGATGTTCTCCCTCACTTGCTAACTGAAATATTGAGTTCCTACAGTTTTCGCAGCTTCTGTTTCAATCTCAATGTTTACAAGTTCTGCCTATCATGTCACTCTCTAATTGAAGCAGAGTATCTTCAGAAAGATTGAGTTTATGGTTTCCAGGTAAGGCCACACTGACCTCGCAAAGGTGTCACAGTCTCTAAAGTAGGAAGGGCAAATGGTTCTCTTTCGCCTGGTTGGGTGGTAAATGGCAGTCACAACTGGGGAGCACTGGACCACCAGCCCTGCTCTAAAGTTACCTACACTCCAACAGCAAACTTCATAATGCCTTCAATTCTAGACACAAAAGTATCTTTCAATATCAGTCACAGGGGCTCATCTGAGCAAGGATGCTGTGGAAGATTCCAGATGCTTCCGCAAGGAACACGACACGTTCATCGCACGCGCAGCAGGAAACAACAGTTTAACAACGACAGACCTAACCGTGGCGCGAGCACACACATATAGAACACTTTCAAGATGATTTAGTCTCCCGGATGAGTACCTAGCTGGCACGGTGCCTCCGCCTCCTAAGTGTACGACAGTAATGCAAAAGGGAGGCTTGTCAAAACGCCACTGCCTAAAAAGACAACCTTAGAGACAAAAGCACTAAACGAATGCCGATCGCACCACGAGCCCGGCACACATCCATTGCTCTTCGTCTTCTGCCGGATCAATACTGCGACCTCATTTAAAAATAAACAGGGACGCTGCAAGTAGGTCGAGTTTACTTTTGATATAGGATTCACTGCGGGGAACAGGGAGCTCTGCTTGACCTCCTGCCTCGCGCATGCCACCCGGCAATATTTCTTCGCTATTCTCAGAAGGAAGCTTCATCTAAAGTGTGCTACCGGGCTGACTCTATTTATTGGTGTACAGGGGAAGCCTCGCTTTAATTACGATATATGCATGCCGGTGCATACTCGAGCTCTCGCAGCTGAGCATGATTAATGCTCCGACGCCTTGCGTCTTTTGTTCTGTCTCTCTTCCTTCATCCGCGCGCTCTCGCAGGTTGCACAGCTCTGTCCTCGTGAAGTTCCCTAACTCGCTAACCTCTGCGTACAGCATCCACTACTTACAAGTATGGAGTGATGGTGACAAGAGGAGCGCTTCACGTATTGGCAACAGAGATGTTTATTTGCTATCTAAGCTGTGAAATTGTTTTTATTCAAACGTACGTGATGACAAACTCAACAGGTGTTTCAAGTTCAAAGCTATCACGAGTCCCCGAACGTTCTGATTTTCGTTGGCTCAAAGTGCCATGTGCTTCTATTTAAGAGAGAAACTGAACCTCCTGTGAGCCATTGTTACAAAATGGCGCATTATTTAATACTCATAGGATGGGGTGGAACAGCTGCACGGAAGAACAGAACAAGATGAATTCCCATTGCGCTTATTAATGTGAAAAGCCTCTAATTCATTGGCAATGCAAACATTTATGTGTGCCATTGAGTTAAGCTATGTTATATTACTGTGTCCTAGGAATCAACGTCCTCTTATGATAACCTAACATCACTATTTAGGTGTAAGATACTCACCAACAAGAAAGAATGCATAGGACATCAGTGGGGTTTTCAGATCATTCAATAAACACATAGGGCATGAATGGCTTCCGGAAATACACAATGTACTAAACTATAGGATATGGGTACTCTGCAAAGCATTTCTGTTGTAAATCCACAGAACAGAGACAAACAGGAAGGGGTTTTCATCTCTTCAAACAGAAACGCAGTTTTCAAATTCATTTGAGTCAATATTGCTTCCATTATGTGACTCTGATTGAGTGAATAGTGTACATATCGTGCTCAGCGGTAAGTGAATTGTTTCAAGGCACTTCAGCATTACTAACTGCAGAGACGTTCATATGCGAATCCGGAGCCCACTGTTACAATTGATATGTACATAAAATTTGCCACTTTACGCTCCTCCAGGGTTGTCAAAGTAGTTTAAGGACCTTCAAACATTATGGATGGTATTTCCAGAGTAAACCTACATTTCTAAATTGAAAGGGAAACGGATCTATAAATTAAAATGTTTCCTTTGGAATAAGTGGATTTTGTGATCCTAGAGTAGCAGAATGTAGCAAGGAGAAGCTGTTTCCATCGAGTAACCTCTAGATTATGACCAATTTGTTTTAACAGCAATAATTCCAGCAATTTACCATGGTCATAGTTACAATTTGTATAAACAAAAGCAGCATGTATTTCAATATATCCCAATGGGTTTTCTAAGATATGCATCTGAATTGTTTTGAACTGGATATGGAACTATCAGAATTTCAATTCAGTTCAGGAAAACTTTATTTCGGTCGATTAAACCATAAAAGTATATATATAATACAACGCATTTCATTAAAAAAGATAATGAGAAAAAATCCATCCATATTACACAGAGGGATGTGCATCATCTTAAAATTTCATAAAACAGTCCACAGTGACACATATCCGGATACATTGGCCTCAATAAAGTGCATGTGCAGAATATGTGCAATTACAGACAAGAGTTACCATGACAGGCAAACACGGAGGACAACTACTCATTTGTGGCTATAAAAATACAGTTGGTGTTAGACAACATTAAGATGCTTTGCTAAAGTCATAAAATGTTGAGTGCAGGGAAATAGTCTCCCCAGCCACCTTAAGATTTAGAGAATGCACGTACAAAACATGGTAAGGACTTGGTGCTTCAGTCAAATTGAAGTTTAAAACATAAAAATAAAAAAGATAAAACCTTAAAATTAGGATTAAGCCGTAAACAGATTTGGACATTGTTACATCTTAAAGAGCTTTAAATGTAGAGGAAAAATGTATGTACACTTACGGCTTTGGAAGGGTCCAACGTCTACGCCACACTGAATTTAAGAATCGGGATACAGCGAATACAATGAAAGTGTGGGTGTCAGTTTTCAGGACTCTAAACGCCTCACCACAATGCAAAAACCCTAGATTTCTGCACAACTGGATGAGCAAACGCTGCCTAATTACCTTTTAGCTAGGGCATAAAAAAAACTGGGAGCTGTGACATTTACTCACAGTTACAGGCAGGGCACCCGTGCAAGGCTGTCTTTGACCATTTGTGAGAAAAAGCGTGAAGCGGCAGGGTACCATGTCTGAACTGGAGATATCATTTCCTTGCCAGGGGAGGTTGGATATCACCCAGACAGGGCTCTATTATATATTCCTCTTTCATTAACAGGAATTTGGTAGTCAGATGTTCTACAGTTGAGCTCCTTTCAATAGCTGCAAGTTTGGACAATTGGTAAATTTTTACTACTTCAAAGAGCCAGAGATTGCAAACAAAGCTTCCTCTGGGTTACTCCAAAGACTAGGCTATCTCAACCTACAACATTCTCCTTTGATATATGTAAACCAAGAGATTTTATCTACGCCCGGGAGAGTCAGTAGCTCCTTTAATTCTGCTCGACAGGCTGCCAACTCCGGTGTCACCCACAGTCTACGCCAAAAGATTACGTAGAGGGATTAGGGGGGTGCTTAAGGGGAGACTTAGGATCCGCCTCATAAAACTATTCTCTACTTTACTCACGTTGGTACAAGAGCAGTGGCCCCACAATTCCATCCCATACATTATTGCACCCATAGCTTGCACCTTGTAAATCTCTACAACAGGCCCAGCGGGTTTAGAGGAGGAGTTTCTTAGTAATTTTGAAATACTCCCTGTAGTCTGGGCTAACTTAAGCTTCCCTTTGGCTATTTGTGGCCCCCACTCCATATTTTCAGTCAGGGTGACACCCAAGTATTCAAATACCGCACTCTCTCCAGAATAGTGCCATCCAGGCAGAGATTGGACGTTACGTCTTGGCTGGGTTGAAGACCATAGACTTAGACTTCTGGGCATTGATTTCCAGCCCCCTGTTATGACAAAAGGTGACAAAACTATCCAAAACCCTCTGGATGACTATAGGCAACTTTGACATTAGGAGGGTGCCATCCACAACCATCATTACTAGTACCTTAGTGCCTGCTAGCTTGGGGGTATCATTATCTTTTACGGCGGTGAGTTGGGCAACCAATGCGTTGACATAGAGGCTAAACAGGGTAGGTGCAAGCTTGCACCCCTGCCTTACTACCCTGTCAACAGGAAAACAAGCAGTCAGTTCACCTCCTTTCCCACATCTTACTTGGGCAAAATTCCTTTTGTAGAATCTAATAAGCATGCTCAGAAGATGGCAGGGGATCCCCATGTCTCTAAGTACCCTCATAGCTTAGCTCTGGGCACCAGATCAAAAGCCGTCTTCAGATCCACAAAGTTTAAACAGAGGCTGCCATCCTCCATTCTCACAGTTTTACAAAATATAAGTTGAAGTCTATATATTTGGCCAACGGTGGAAGTATTCTTTCTGAATCCGCCGCGATATAGGATGTGTATTTCGTATTCTTCCATCCACTCCTGGAGGTGGTCCAGAAGTATCCGTGCAAACAGTTTTTGATCGATCTGTAGTTTGCAGGCAGGAGTAGTGAGCCCTTTTTAAAGACTGGGACAATTTCAGCCCCGGCCCAGGTTTCGGGGATCGGCATGCCTTTCATAATAGCATTGAATAGAGCCCATGGGTAGGATCCCCAAATTTTCAGTTCTTCCCTGAAAAGGTCCCCCGGAAGTGTATCTATTCCTGGAGCTTTACCAGAGGGGAGCTTGATGATTGCATTTAGAACTTCAAGTAGGCTGATCTCTGCAACTTCGTAGTTGGCTCTTGATCGAGTTCTTGGTACGTCATCATAAAGGGCAGGTACTTCCTTCGTGGTATAAAGAGCCTGGAAGTGTGCTTCCCAGGATTCTGCTGCTATATTTGGTTCTATTGTCAAATTGCCTTCACTACTGTCCGTGCTTACTATGGACCAGAATTCCCTCATATCTTTATTAGATAGAGCGGTTTTTAATGGATCCCATTTATTCGATTCCCAGGTCTGTTTTGCTAATCGGGTGGATTTTTTGTACATGTGTTTAGTTAGTGGTTTGTCTTTGGCTATAATGGCCTCTAACCAGGCCCGGCTCCAGGAATTTTTACTTGGGTGGGCCAAGGGTGCATGTGGGTGGGCCTCTGCGGGCTCGATTTGTGGCATATATGTCTGGGCAGGCTGCTTCAGGGCCCTCCTTTATCTCTTCTTAGTCTTACAAGGCCCAGTAAAACGCACTCTTTTCAAAATCTCATTCTAAATATTATCACTCTCAAAAAGTGTTTTTTCCATGTAATGTTCCTTTGATGGGAAGAGGAGGTTTCTGAGGTGGGAGTATCGGGCAAGTGACCCTTCTCGGGCTACCTCTGTACGAGCCTTCAGGGAGAATCCTTCTTCATTACAACATCCACCTGACCCCAGACTCTGCAACACACTCACTCCCTTACAGGCTTGATTATTCACTACTCCTCTCCAGTGCACCTTATGTCACAGCTGACCTTGGGCCCCAGCCCCATATCAGGCACCATCGGGCTCCACTTTCATTTTTCCCGGTAAAAACATCAGTAAAATCACCTTCAAACTTAAAACATTGAATATAGCAGTGAATATAATTAGCTCACACTTTATTATATGTTTCACAGTAGCCCCTATGACCCGACTGTTAATTAAATAAACAAAAACAGAAAGGCCATGACAGGGCCGGCTTCAGCGCAGATGCAAAAGTCTTTTTTTGGTGCTGCACCAATAACCTCTTTCTCCGTAAATATCTTTACTACCACCTGCCAACAGTGCCCCTCATCCCTCCACGGCCCACCCTATTGACCTCCTCCTCGGATTCACTCACTGCCACACACCACAAGAGCTCCCCATAGACCCTTCCCTCATGACCTCCTCCTCGAATTCCCTCACTGCCACCCTCCACCAGTGCCCTTCATCTCTCTCTAGCCCCTCCCCTCTTGACCTCCTCCTCAAACTCACTTCCTCCCTCCAACAGTGACCCTCATCTTTAAGTAGCCCCTCTCTCATATGCATTTCATTTGTTGTATAGCGCTACTCATATCAGTGTAGTGTGTGTCAGTACTTTACACCACGCACACATTATACATAGACAATGAATCATACAAGTATGTAAATCAGTCTACAGGGAATGTCACATAAGTCAATGAGGATTACAAGGTGTAGGATTCACATGTTATCCATACTGGTGGGTAGTATGTTTTAAGAGGGTTTGGTCTAGGGAAACACAACCTTAGGTTTTAAAGAGTATTCCATGGGGGTCAGCTTTACTGCTAAAAATGTATATCTGCCCAAACATTCTCATTTTAGCAACATTAGAATAATGAAAGACTGCGGCAGTTCTAACTATATCACAAAACAAAAAAAGTGAAGTTCTAACCATTCATGTTTGTATGCAGCTCTTTGTTGACAGTTCATTGGTCACTGTCCTATGTTAGGATTGTAACTTCTGAACTGCAAGTAACACAAGGATCTTTGTGACAAAGGCAGAAACCCACTGAGCTATCCACAAAAAACACAGTTCATCTGCATTGAAAAACTACTAACAGACAAATGATTGCTCTCCAGCAGGATCATTAATCACCAGCGTTATCTGGGCATTTCGTATTGTCTTATTGTTGCCCTGCATCGGCCATTGATAATGATAATAAGCATTGGCCTAGCCAATAGGTCTCGCCTTTGGGACCTTATAAGTGCTTAGTTATCCAGCACAATATCCTTGGCGCAACAACATCAACTGTTGCATGGCTAAACACTTTTAAGGCCCCAAAGGCAAGACCTATTGGCTATGCCAATGTTTGTTTCTTCTGCTTTGTTTATCTAGATGAACAGTGATATGCAGAAGGACGATATTATGGCAACATGTTTATTTTTTGTGCACTTCATGTAATTAAAGAGGGTTATTTTAAAAATTACTTATGTTAAACTGATATAAATATATTTTGCAACAAATGTCTAACTGCTTTTTAGTGTGTTTAATTTTACAATACAGATTCTACTTTGATTCTCCACACCTGCACCTATCCTGTCTATTTCATATGAAAAAGCAAAATACCAAGGCTATTTGAGTATTGTGGGAAGGCAAGCGTGTGACCATGTATTATAAGGTATAAAGTACACCCTGGCATACATTAATGTGATATTGCAAGTTACCACCACAACCGTATAAAGGAACTTTGCCTTCAGCCTCATTCTTCTATATAGTCATTCAACTTGTCTGTAACTTGCTAAATCCTTAATATGTACAGTAGGGTTATTTAAGCCATATGTAATATACCTACATGTAGGTTTTTTCAGCCAGCTTTTTTCATTCATCAGTCTGCTGTTGTGTTACTCAGATTTTTACTATGCCCACTACAGCTGTCAGCCCAATTCAGCCACAGGATAGCTTCACTGTCAACAATTACATTTGATCATTTGACACGGAGCCTAAACTCACCCAAAGTAGTTCCCGTAAGTGTCAGCAACTGCTGCGCAACTAATGTGTGCTTTCTCAGACCAAATTTTTTTGCTTTCAACCAATATTATTATTTTAGACTGATGAGGGCCTGTCGACTTCCCCAACACCAGATTTTGCACAATTCTTAACAGATCCCTTGAAAATTACAGTTGAGATTAAAATTATTCTGGAAAAAAAGTTAATACTGCGCCTAGGACAAAATGATTCGGAGGCAATTTCGCTATTTAAACCAAACATAGGCTTATAAAACGGTAACGTCCATTTGTGATGAGAAATGTATCTTATACTGCGCCGACTTATTCACGCATTTGCTATAAAAAAATACAGATGGGTGAGCCCAAGTACTCATGGGACAAGCCGAGCCAGACCTGAGCGGTGGGCATGGGGGGGTGAGGGGGGGGGGGGGGAGAGGGGGCGTTATGATGAGCTAAACGGTAGTGCCTTCCTTCTTGAGTGCTTTTACAGTTTTAGCACAATTCTGCTCATCAGAACTTGTGAAAGTGTTTCAGGCCAATCTGCTTTCGTCGCCTCTGAAAACCAGCATTTCATTTTTCTTCTATTTCTTTTTTGCAGTTTTATATTGCGCAAACTGGGCCTGAAGGTATTGGAGCTCTTTTCATGAGCACTCGTAACATTAACACAAGGCCCCATTCATTTTTAAGCACAGAGCGAATAGGTGATTTGCCCAAAATCACAAGACGTTAAGCGACACCGAGACTTGAACCAGGTTATCAAGGTCCAAAGTCAGCACTTCTGGCCATATTCTGTTAAAACTTTTTTTTTAAACGCCAAGATGGGTCTTTTAGACAGAGCTGCAAAAGGCAGCGTGTTCCTGTTGGTGTTTTTAGAGTTGCACCACAATGCTGCTTTTCATTGCTTGTGAAGACCAGCAAGCAGGCTTAACTTTAAAAATACACCAACACAGTTGCATAGTCTATCAGAAAAAGATGGCACTAGGCAATGTGTCAGTGTTGGTGATTCTTGCCTAAAGAATGGTCTGGGCTCGGACCGTGTTAGGCTTAAGGGTCTACGAGGACCCCGAGTCAGAGCCAGGCATCGGTCTCAAACCAATCTCGAGCTTTAAGGGGTCGTCCACCAGTATGAAAATACTGGCGCGATGGGCGCCTGATAACCAAAATTCATTGTGACTTGTTTTGTTCACTAATGAACAGACAACTATGTCAGTTTATAACAATCACTGCTCCAGCACACACATCACCACCCTGATATACTCTAAATAAAAAGCTGTGCATTCAGTGACCCCATGCGACCACGCGAGGAGTGGGATCCTAGCATTGAACAGACAACTTGGGTTTGATGCACTTTACTGTAATGTACAGTGCATTCTGAAAGTGCTTCAGTGCAGGCACAGAGCACGCATAAGGTGCTGTAATAGGCCCTTTGGTTCCCAGCTCATCTAGGAGTAACCAGATTTTTAGCATCAAAATCAGGGAGGTTCCACAGCAAAGCAGGAGTACACCTGTGCTTCGTTCAAGGGGCACAGAGTGCAGCTGGCAGCCCCCATAACCACGGAAAGCACTCACAACAAAGCACCGTGTAATGACATTTTACTTTCACACAGCTGCATCTCTTAACTGAACTGCTTTCTGATCAGGGCTGCCACCTAATCCTCCCCAGGAACTTATGAAAACTTGCCGCCCTCGCTATTGCGTCGACCTTCTCCAAAAATAGATGACGTGATACATTTACTGAAATTTACTGAGACAAAATGGTGAAAAACGGTGGGGAAAACGGGGAGTGTCCTTCTACCCTGAGACTCCTGGTTTACTTTTGTTCCACCTCTAAATGGTAAACAAAGCCTCATTAACATGTAAATGGTCCTTTAAAGACCTGTGAAGAACTCGGGTGTGGCTGCGATAATTTCTAAAACTGTCTGTGTGTGTGTGCTCCCCTGAAGCTGTCTTGGCCCGGGTGCGCACACACACGACGGGGGAGGGTTGAAGCACTTTTATCCCAGAGGCTTTGTGCGCAGCCTGCGTTCAAGCCCTCGCTGCGAGGACCAAGGATCCTGTTTGGGTAGGCCAGGCTCATGTTTGGGTGGGCCTGGCCCACCCAATAGAACTGGCCCTGCCTCTAACAGAGCCCATTTCCACTTCTGACATTTGTGGTTAAACCAGGATTGAGTGATCCCTGTTTTGGGCTTAAACTGGGTCTTTGGGAGAATATGTCAGCCAATTGAGAAACCAATCCCGCATGCAAATCTGCAACTTTATTGATGGATACTGGGTTGCCCCACTCTGCGGCCACTCTACCCATTTCTAGTAAGACTGGAACAGTTGTGGAGTATAATTCGCTCAGCTTTTCTGGTGACTGTTGAATAGTCTCCCATTTTATTTTTTTCCCATTACTGGTGAGTATTAAATTATTGTCAGGGTTGGTACTGCTGACCAGACAGTTCCAAGGTCTGGCTTCTTCAATTCCATGGACAAGCCGTTATGATCGATATCACATCGCGGATATACAACGAAATCGGAGTCCCTGTGCCACATCCTAGTCTCCACTAGAATGTAGTCCAAAAGAGAGGCTTGTCCTATTCTGTTAAATGTTGGGTTACCTGGTGTATTCAAAGCTGTATGACCGTTACACGCTCTCAGGGAATGGTTCAATGTAGTTGCATTAATCTGGAGTGCCAGCGAGGACCAGGTTTTGATAGGTTGGATTTGTAGATCTGGAATTTGCCGGCCACATCCTCCTCACTAGAAATTGTATCAATGTAATCGGGGAGGGGCTCAAATTGACGATTGAAATCTCACCCGACGATCAACAGCATGGTCGGGGGAGAGTAGAAATAAGGAGATCCAGTAGATCAAAAGTCTGGGATTCCTTATTCAGGCCTGTAGGCCGGGAGTAAATGTTAATAAGTGCCAGATTTAGCCTGGTGGAAAAACGAAGTGCTACACATAGGATATTGTCGGACGAAGAATTCAGCTAGTTAACTTTGCAACCCAAGTGTTAACCAACACATATACATAGATCTCCAGACGGACTGCCCCTGCCCCTCGAGATAGCTGGCATACTGAATGATGCAAATCCCACCCTTGCATGGTCTTCCCATGCCCACATTTCCTGAAACATGTATATGTCAAATTGGTTCCCAAAAAGCCCCCAGTCTGAGCAGGACAATTTGGTTTTGAGGCCAGCAATGTTCCAGGATAGGAACCTCAGCTTGATCCCTATATTATTTTCTTAAAAAATACTGCGGGAGCATGACTGTCAAGGGTTTGGATGCCCCCTAATAAGGCCGGGGGGGAATACCAAGTGTGTTAATATGTAGTTCCACCCTCATGTCAGAGGTATTTGGGGGGGTCAAGAACTATCGAGGCTGCTGGTCCCGGAAGCTCTTCCCGTAGTCCCACTATACTGCTCATTACCTGTAGTATTAATCTGTCCAGATCCATTGTGTTTGCCCCAATCCCAAGGATGGTGGATTGGCTAGGTTGGTCACAAACAAGCTCCTCTAGGGCTCCACGTTACCACGAGGGTCTTGTTCACTGATCTATTCCTGAGGTCACTTTTAGCCAGTCCACTTCCTCTATAACCCCGAATCGGTTTGTTATAAGGCGATAGCCTGAGAAAGGGATACCTAAAGTCAGTGTTCTGGTGTTCCAGTGGCCACCAACCAGGATCTGGGATGAGGATGGTCCTATCTGGACAGAAGGGGTAGATGTGGGAGGGCCCTAACCTCGATATAGGGCTCTGTGGGACTGCATCTCTGGCATAATAGCCTACACACAGTCTGTGGATTTTTAAAAGTAATGACCACACAGTCCCCTTGTGTGTTTTTTTGGTTTTTCCCCATCCAACCAACTCTATGGATCATTAAGATTTCCCCTGCCCTGTTATAGTGGAACTGCCTGTGCCTTGCCAACCAAAACAGGCTTTTGTTCCAGAGGTCCAGTTGAGACTCCTTCTGGCCTTTCTTGAGTTCCGGTACCCCTGTCAAAATGAACACAGGGGATTAGGCTGGGTGTAAGTTTATGGTGGGTTGAATCAATGATTCTGTCCTACCCACTGAACTATCTTCCCCCGGCCCTTCTCCAGTCACTCTTTGCCCAAATAAACTAGTATTGCGGTTATTTGTACTCAGCATAGGGCGTGACATATTGTCCTTCCCTTCAAACACAATTAACATGTGTTAGTGCTGTGTGGGTAGAATGAACTTGTGCCTGCTGTACCGATAAGCTATGTGTGGGCATCCAGTGGGTTACATCTCTCGAGTTATTGTGGTCATTGGGCCGCCTAGGGCCCTCTGAACTATCGAGAACTTGATTCGCAAGCGTCCCTGGCTTATTTACGGGTATCAAGCTAGAAGCGTATACCTGACAGCTAAAATTAGTCCCCCTTGATAAGGTTTGTGTGATATTAGTAGATATATGTGTTTGCCTATTGACCCCCGATGTTGCCAAGTTGTGTATACGATCAACTAGAGGGGCAACTTCTTCCTTAATAATAACTTTGAATTGGGTCAGTAGATCTCCTATCAGGTTCTGGACCCAGGCTGGATTGGCCAGATCAATTCCAGTGGGGCCAATACAATCTCCACATACTTTGGGAATATCCACAGACTCTACGATTGGTACCGGCCCCCGTTGGCTTTCTTACTTTCGGGTTCCCCACCCGTTTATATACTTACGCTTCCTATTTTTACATGTACTAGGAGCAGCACCCCCCTTCCGGGTTACAGTTTTTGGAGTAGCTTCTAGTCGTGGTGATGAAGAGGACTCAAGAGCTCCAAGTGTAAGGAGAGGGTGGGGGCTTCAGGGGACGATGGATCTAGCAACGGGAGCCAGAGATCTGGTGTTAATGATAGAAGCCTGTCAGTAAGTTCTATTTCTGTTGCTATCACACCTATGACCCTCTGGAGCATAGTATCAATTGAGGTGGGGGCAATAGGGAGGAAGGGGTTGGTTGGGAACGGGGCTGTTTGACAGTGCAGGCGAGTTTGCCCTATTATAGATCCTTAGCAAACCTGCAGTATAACCACCCAACAAAACCCTCACAGCAGACACTTGGAATGTATATGATTAACAAGTCATAGAGCATACAGAGAGTATAAGTATCCAATGAAGTAGGAGGAGGAGCCTAAACCCATACAAGTCAGGCTAGCCACTCTTCCCCACCCCTCTGATCCCTTCCACAGGTATGTTAATCGAGTACCAAACTGGGCATACAACCGTTAGGGTGGAGTTATCACAATGGGGCTTAGGAGCGGGCCAGTTCACAAGAATAGGGAAATAGTAAACAGTACTCTATTCTTCCAGTAGGTAGGAGGCAATCCAATTTGACCAAATGGAATCAAATAGTAGCACAAAGTTCAGCAGAGAGCGGATAGTGTAGCTGGTAAATAGACTGACAGAGTCTTACTCGCAAATTTCAATGGACTATCAAGATCAAGGGGGTGGCCCTGCCCTGCCTCTATCCTAGCGATGACGGGCTATGACGGGTCTGCCCTTGGCCCGCGCTTTGCCCAGGCGCGGCCTGCACGCTACCTTTGCTGCGGGGGTTAAGGCAGCGCTTTATTTGCGGTTGGAGACGCCTCCCCCTCTCTAGCGGCGGCAGGTGGATGGAGCGTTCCACCCTGGTGCTTGAAGTCCTCCCCAGGGTGTTGTAGCGGTGAGGGTGGGCGGGTGGAGAACAACCATCAAGCAGCGATACTGCTTCCTGCTCTGGGACAGCGGTCTCAGTAGAGCATATGGGCAACAGGAAGGTGCCCCCCACACACAGCAGCAAAGAAGCGGTGTGCTACATCATGGGGGTCGAGGCTGTGCTTTATGCGCTGTTGGAGGCGCCTCCTCCTCTCTAGCGGCCGCGGGTGGATGGAGAATTGCACCCTGGGGCTTGAAGTCCTCCCCAGGGTGGTGTAGCGGTGAGGGAGGGTGGGGGGGAAAAAACCGCCAAGCAGCGATACTTCTTCCTGCTCTGGGACAGCGGTCCCATCAGAGCGTTTGGGCATCAGGAAGGTGCCCCCCCATACACAGCAGCAAAGAAACAGTGTCCCCATCAGAATTTCAATCCAATGGCCCCTGAATACTGTGAACTTGTGGTCTGTATCTGAATGTTCTCTGGTTGCAGGAGTTAATTTTATATTTCTTTGGCCTTATCGCTTAAGACAGGCGATCAGTGACACAGCGGTGCAAGGTCCTATCCATACGTCCTACTAGTTTACCTGTAAGGAGGATGCATTAACAAAAAGGCACTATCAGGCCTCCATTTATGGCAAACAACATGTTCAGCGCAGCATGGCCAAATACAGCTTTTGGAAGGAACTCAGATATCCTGCAGATCTGAATAACATGTCCCAAAAGAATAGTCAACATGCTGATCATGGTGGGAAGTCAGAGCCATTCTCTCCATAAAAGCACACCTCACAGTGTTGGTGATGCGTATCCTGGAAAGTGTATTCACAATTTTTTCAGTGAGGACTTTGTGGATTGCTATAGAATTGCACTTGTTATACTCTGAAAAATAACTTATCTTTATTTTTTGAATAGCTACTGCTGCTGTTTTGGTCCTTTTTGATACTGAGCTTGGATTAGGCCCTGCATTACTTTGGAACAAATGTCTTGGACTCATTCGGAGACTTCAGTAAAGCCTTCACCCTTATGAGTTTATTGGGTTTTTTAGTATGTTTGCTTTGGGTTACAACTATACTGAACACTGGGGTCTTTGAACTCTGTTGATCTTCCTCATGATGTCCTCATATTGGTAATCTTCCACAAATTAGGTTTCCATATTATGCTATAAAATCTTCTATTTTTTGGTTACACCGCTAACGGCTTATAAGATTTCCTTTGCTGCTGGGGGTCATCCTGCATTCAGTACCCAATACTGTCGTGTGCCTGGCTGATTGGGGCCACGTTTGAGATGTGGTGTTCGAATCTGCACCTGTGGATCATTGTGATCTGTAAAATATTCACAGCGGGCTAAGATGCTTCAGACCCTATATGCTCTTTTCTTGTTGCAATGGTTTCCCTGATTCTTCCACTCTGTAAGATTTAAACTAAACCACAAGGAAAAAGTTATAACTCGGGGAACCCCCTGTCTACTTTCAACTGTGTTAAATGTGAATCCATTCAACTATATCTTCAGACAAGGGCAGATTTCATCTGATGGGCTGCTCGAGAAACCAACATCATTAAGCAAAGATACATGTGATTATGAAAGGTATGCCTTAACATATTCTGGAGAAAGTCGTACCATTGATTCTTCGCGTTTATATATGTACATATTTTCGCAAGAACAACACTGCTCCAATTTGATTGTGTGGTACTGGATTAAGAGTTTGATAAATCGCGAAGGTCAAAACAAGACATAATACCTACCTCCTGAGGTATAGGAAGAACCAAGTCTCCTTAAGGCTCAGAGTCTTTAGTCAACCAGAACTTTTCCCTTGTACCCATAAGAAGACTCATACTAAGACACAGACTTTCATCATAAACATCTTCTCACCGCCATAGACGGTACTGACCACCAGAGTACAGCTCCTACCCAGAGTGGTGGCTGATCCTTTTTACAAGCAGTGGGGCTATCAGGCGGGCAGAGCAGAATGCCTCAGGTGCAACCCCAAAGCTCTAAATCGTGGTCCATTATTAACAGTTTTTATGGGCAGGGTGAAAAATAGTGAAATATTTGAACGCAATTCGAATATAGGGGAACACCGGTTGTTCTTTGTTTACTCTTTTAACTTCATAAGTCAAGCAGATTCATGTTACACCACAGGCCTTGATGTCGAGGCAGTAGTTATTTCAAGTGGGAGCTATGAGTACAGAGACATTCCAAGCATTTGACTTATGTTTTTAAATCTAACAGACCCTTATATTACGCATTTGTTATTTAAAAAAGTGGGCTGTATATTACTTCTTTAAGAAAACTGGTACTTCTGTAGGCCCACAGTGTGATCAAAGAGTGGAACTATAATTGAAAGTCGGTTTCAAAACATAATTGGGATACAAAGTTTAAAAGAGGAATTCATTAAATTGAATGAGGTGTATATGTGGGCTTCTTATCTGCTTATTTCATTATTGTATATGTTACAATAACCATCGTATTGTAGAATGAAGGAATTTGCGAGTAAAATTATGTTACTATTCTTCCATGCAAGTTAAATCATTATTTGTCAGTGAGTAAAATATTTCTGTAGCATATTGTTAGACCTGGCATCTTTGGCATGGTTTTCCCCTATCCTTTTGCCTCTACCTCCTGTATTTTTGATGCTGTGCTGGATTTCATTTTTGCTGGTTTAGATGCTTTGGGCACCTTACCACTGCTGTTCAGTGTCAAAGTGCAAGTGCTCCCTGAGTAAATTGTTATTATGATTGGTTATCCATGATTGGAATATTTGTGTCACCAAGAAGTCCCTAGTAAAGTGCACTGAGTGTGCCAGGGCTGGTAATAACAAATGCTACTAGTGGGCCTGCAGCACTGATGTGCCACCCACATGACTAGCCCTAAAATGGTGCCTCAGGCCTGCCACAGCAGTGCCTGTGTGCAGTCTGTGAACTGCCATGTCCTCCTGGTCAGTGTCCCCACTGGCCAGGCCTAACCCTTCCCTTTTTGTACACATTGGTCACCCCTATGGAAGGCCCAAGGTAACCCCTTGGGCAGGGTGCAGTGTATGTGAAAGGTAGAGCATGTACCTTTGCAGGTGACATGCTCTGATAGGAATTACAGCCATTTTCGTTTTTCACTATTGTAAGGCTATCTTGCCCCATAGGCTATCATGGGGGATGGTGGCTACAGTGGGTGCCAGCATATCTTCCCATAGGAGCAAGATAGGACATAAAAGTCTGGTATCCCTGAACTCAGAATGTAATAACACATCTTTTAGGAAAGGTTGTTTCAAATCCTGTGTTTGAGAACAGCACTTTTAGAAAGTCACTGTTCTCTTGTCCGACCTTTCTGTGTGCCTTGGCCTGTTTGTGAATTGACAGTCTGGTTTGTGAGTGACAGGGACTGGGTGGCTCCCAGAGTCTGAGTAGGCCATCGCTGGGCTGAATAGCTCCATCTGCATCTAGAGTGGTGGGAGGGGGGTAGCACCTGGGCCTGAATAGGGTTTGTGCCTGCCTTCCACAATGCTGGCTCCACCTCCTGCTGGGCGGCTGATTACCCTGCCCGTCCCTCTGAAAGGAAATAAGAGGCCAGGAAAACAAAGTGCTCAAGGAACACCCAGAACCGGTTAATACCAGGCTCAGAGCCCTCCTGCACAAAGGGATTAAAGACTTTTAGGGGTATAAGTACAGGACCCACGACTACAGAAAATTAGATCATCCTGGAATCAAGAAGGAACCTCTGCCAAGGAGAAAGCTGAAATTGAAGAAGGAAGACTGTCCTGCTGTTGCTCTGATGGACTGACCTGCTGCTGCTTTGCTGCCAAGGAGAGTGGAAGGACCTTGCTTTTGGTGCTGTGTCCCTTTGCTTGAAGGAATCTCCAAGGGCCTGAGAAGAGCTGGCTCCCTGTTAAGAAGTCCCAGGAACAAAAGAACTTCACCCCCAGCTTCCCTGAACTCTGCTGAGAGAGTTGTGTCATTCCTAGAGTGCCTCGGCCAGTTGAGGTGCCTCTGGAAGTTGTACCTGTGTTGGGAAGCTGGAAACCAAGCTTTTAAAAACTTTCTGCAAGTTTTGTCGCATCACTCGCTTGCGGAGCGCATCCCCATCAGTGTGAGGAAATTCCCGCCCCTACGAAGGCCGAGATCGTCGCAGCGCCTGTTGCCGCTGCCAGAGTCGTCACATCCTTCGTTTGACCGGTGCGGGAAGATTACCATCGCTGCGAGTGTCGTCGCAGAGCCTGTCGTTGCTGAGTGAGATCGTCGCACCGCTTGCTTGCGGACCGCATCACGTCGCTGCGAATGTCGTCGCAGAGCTATCGCATCGAGGAGCTGCAAGAGGAAGATCACCGCTGGTCCGTGCATCGTCGCAACTCCAAAGATCATCGCATCGTGCCTTTGCAAGATTTTCAGTACGGAACCTCCGCACCGGAATCCATACAAGGTATTGCATCCCTCCCCATACAGACCGGAGTCACGGCATCATGCCCGCTACATCCAGCGGGGCTGTCGCATCGCCTCCCCAGGGTCTCAGGAGTGACAAATCGCTTGTTTTCCACCTCACCAGTTTCTGTTTTGGAACTTTGTCACACTTAAAGGTACTGTTGGCTATACGTGACGCAACTGTGAACTTTTCACGCAACTGTGGATTATTTTATCGCAACCTTAAGAACACGTTTGAAACCCTATTCTTGAACTGTGTATGGTGGATTTTTGTTGTTTTGGTCTTGTGTATTTTAGATTAAATACCTTTATTTTTCTAAACTGTTGTGTAGTCAGTTTGTGGTGTTTTCACTGTGTTACTGCGAGTGTTGGTACAAATACTTTACACAATGCCTTTGATAAGACTTTACTGCTCATGCCTAGCTACCAAGGGGGTGAGCAGGGGTTAGCTCAGAGGGTTTCCTTCTTACACTGACTAGGAGCAAGGGTCCCTATTTGGACAGTGGTACCTACTGCTGCCAACTAGAGACCCCCCAGTTCTAACACATATGATGAATGCACACATCTTTGTCGCTTAACAAAACGTTGTGTTTTACACTTAGGCAATATGTATTTTAAAAACGACGTAGTGTGATAACTTTTCCACAAAGTTTTCTGAAGTGTGCTGCATAATTCCCTACTTCTTGCCAGATAATGTAATCAACTCTGTCACATAATTTTATCCTCCACTACCACCTAATTTCTGTGGCTCTGCTTATACTTATATTTCACGTCCCCATTACTGGACCAGTCTCACATGAATGACACCTATTAATGGCAAACTTCTATGCATGGAAATTGGCGGCACGCAACAAAACTAGTTGTCAGTGCAATTCCATTTTTTTTTCATTAATGGAAAAGAAATGTTCAAAGAATAGTTTTCACGAGGTCACAACAGTGATTTTCATTACCTTTCTGAAAGCACTCTTCTGTCTGCAGTGTTACTTGAATTCAGGGAAATGCATGCATTTTAAATCATCTAATGGCCTATTGCTTTTAACACCGACAGCATGTAACTTGTTCGTGCCTTGTGCAATTCCATACAACACAACACGGCAGACAGTCTGAGCCAGATAGTTCCCAGGCGTGTAAATATTTAACAAGGAAGGACAGAGAGTGCATTTCAGAGCTTTGAAAGGATATGCTCATTCGACTCACAAACTTCTCATGAGGGTCATCTGTTTTGGGGAAATGCTGGATGTCCTTTTCCAGGCGATTGATCTGCAATTCCATTGCATCCAGGCTGCTCTTGAGATTCTGGGCAGAAACTAATGGGAAAAAAACACAGAGATAACATTAAAATCATCAGCAACTTTCGATTTAACAAAAAAGGCATCTGTATAGAAGGTACTGTGCTCCATAGGTAAAGGGAAAAAATCATTAAGAAGGATCTCATTTTTCTGAATTACTGCTCATAAAATTCTACCCATCATAAAATAAGTGAGAATGTGTAATATAATAAGCCCAATCATCATGTTTAATGTTGGAATGTCACCACTTTATTCAGCCATTAGTTCAAATAAATCCATTTTTATTTAAATGTATTGATGGGAATCCTAATATTTCATTCTTTCAAATCTAATTCGAAGATTAAAGCGAATCCACGGTTCAAAGCGATGATACCTTATTAATGAATGCACTTGGCCGTATAAATGATTTAAGGATAAATGATATGAAGAAAGATCAAATGTTTTTCTTTTATTTTAATAAAGGAATTCTTATAAAGCATCATATAGGAAAGTTTCCTTCCAGAGCTAGAATTTTTACATCGACTGTCGGTGGCTGAGAATCTCCAGATGCATTTCAAAAGTCACCGAGGCTCATTGATGTAAGGGGGTGCATAGTTGATCTTGTAATGGCAGGGTCTGGGGTCTCTGTACAGCTGACTCACATTAGAGAAAAGCAGATTTCCCAATTAAAATAATATACAGACAGCAAAGAAAAATCTATCTATATATCCAAATATACACACACACAAACACACATATATATAAATATATACATGCATATAAAGTCAGTAAAACATGCTTTCTGGAGCGCAGCAGGTATCAAGGTATGTGCAAACTGCCAACAAGCTCTTAATCCTTTATTATATACAATGAGATCTTCACCTAAGCACCTGAATCAGAGATTATTAAAGCATTTTCTCTCCCTATGGAGCAATTATATTTAGCTGGGAACTAGATTTAGCTCTTGGTGTGCCATGTTATTTTCCCTTGCTAGCTTTTTTCTATGTTTACTAATCAGAAGAAACAAAAAAATGAGATGTCATGAACTGTATTGCAACCAGTGCACACTTCTTGAATAAAACATTCAACTGGTAGATGTATCAACACATTCTCATGTAAAGGCTGCCTTTACATCCAGTCTGATTCCGTTTTTTACACTCCTTGTGTAATCAACAGCAAATGTGTTCATCATTCTCCTATGGGGCTCCAGCACAAAGGACACATAAATTAGTTTTAATATAATTTTCATTACCGTACCCTATGTAGCAGATCAGTGGTACAGGCATGGTGCCAGTTACTAAGTAAAATAGACCGCAATTACACTAATTGCATTACTGAATATTTGCTGTTATGTCAAGAGCTGGTAAAGTCAACATGCCAGGCCCTGAACCAATGTATTTCGCTTTTATTCTGTGTGTGTTTATGTGTGTTTATGTGCATTTATTTGCCCCCCCTAATCATACAAAGAGTGCATAAGGTATTGTAAATAAAATTGTAATATAAATAAGGTAAGAACTGTACGCAATGAAAGAAAAGTGAAAACAAAGTGCATGATAATAAAACCATATACGTATAAACATCTACAAGGTATTATATTAATTTATTTCCCTAGACTCATCCATTATTGTAGAAATAGGTGTAGGGCATTAGCACAAAAGCAGTGATAGATACCAAGTAGAGAAATGTTATTACAGAGACGTGTAATGTAAGGAGAGAATACAAAAGACATAAGAATGTGGTAGCAGCTGACATCATATGGGGGTTGCAACCAAGAAGGTTAGCCCACGTATCAAAGTATGCTTTGTTGGATTAGTCATTGCTAAATTCACAAGCATAATGTTATTAGAATAACATCAAACTTATTCGCCATACTGGTTTACATGTCTCTCTGTTGCTGGAGTAGCTATGGTGAGCATGTCATACTAGTCAAATTGATTTTGGAGTTAAAATCTTACAGGTGGTTCTCATGACAGTTATATTTATTTTGCTAATTATTCATAGCTAAAATATATCCATTCTTCTGCTCCTATGGAAGCAGATTCTACATGAATCAATCAACACCCGTTTTTAGGTCGAGGACCGTCGCACTGCGTAGCAGTGGGCGGCCCGAAGATTTTATGTTACTTAGAGGGGGCTTGGAACCCGCCCCTCTTCTCCATTGGCTGGCCGAGTAAATGCTGGCCAGCCATTGGAGGAGAGGGGCGTCACTCGGTTCAAGCCCCGTCTTTTCCAGATTCGGGGGCGTTTTTTTAAGCTTCTTTCTTGTTTTCTTTCTCTCCTCTTTCCAATTGGCTGGAATTTTACCTTCCAGCCAATGGGAAGAGGAGAGTACGAAAACCACGCCCCCGAATCTGAAAAAGACGATGCTTTCTCTGAGGCATTTCTGCCTCGCCTCGGAGAAACGTGGACATGTGGCGGCACCTCTCCTGCTTTTTGTGTATGCACATGCAGTTTATCTATATAAGAACGCATCAAATAAATAAAATAAATAGCAACGTCATGTGCACACTTTATTTCACATACTGGTGGTTTTTTTTGGATTTTTTTTGTTTTTTAATATCTGCAACACATCGATGTCCTGTGTTATGCCTTCATCCAATCGTCGAATGGTTTTGTGCAACGCATGCTCTGCTTTTCACGTATTGGCTGATAGGGATGTTCTTCACTCCTACCGTGCCACCAGAATCACTCTAGCCGGCCTTTAAATCGTTGAGTATTTCTATTGGTTAAGGTTAGCGTGACGCGGCTAGCTGGCAGCCAATCCGCTCTTGCCACACTCTGGGTCCGGGTGTGAGTGTTGATACTTCCGGTGATCTTGGGCCGCTGCTTTCCCTCTTCTGCAGAGTCCAGAGCTGAGGAAGTGGCGGAGCTGCAGTGACAGGACCCGCGCCCCCCTAGCCTGCTGAGTCGTTCACCATGGGCCGCTTCGCCCTTCTACTCCCATCTGCCTTCGCCCTGTTGTTTTTCGGCGTCGCGTCAGCTTCTGACGTGCTCGAGTGAGAGCAGGGTGAAGCTGTGCGGGCGGGAGTTCATCCGCACCGTGGTCATGTCCTGCAGGGGGTTCCGGTGGAAGCGCTACTCCCCGGAGCTGGGCCAAGGCAGCACCAACCACTACAGTGAGTCATCATGGTGGGGCGGGGAGTCTCCCCAGATACCCTGTCTGCCCCTTCCCGACCCTCACTAACTCTCTGTTTCTGCTTTTGTTTCTCTCCCTTTGCCCTCTCACCTGCTGCCCCCCTCCCCCCGGTGTCTCATACTCTGACACGCTTCGCCTCTCCCTGTCTCTCCCTCTGCACGATCTGGGCTTTCCTGTGTCTCTCTCTCTCTTCCTCTTCCACGCCCTTCCTTCGTCGTGTGTTCTCCCTTTTCTTACTTCCTCTTGTCTCCTCCCAATACTGAATCTTGCTCCATCCTTTCTGTTTCACCTTCACACTCTCTGTTGCATCCCGCTCTCACCCCCTTCACTTTCTCTGTCTGTGTGTGTGTGGGGGGCTCTGTGTGTGTGTGTGTGTCTCTGTGTATGTGTGTGTCTCTTTGTGTGTGTCTGTGTGTGTGTGTGTGTGTGTGTCTCTCTGTGTGTGTGTCTCTGTGTGTGTGTGCCTCTGTGTGTGTGTGTGTCTCTGTGTGTGTGGCTCTGTGTGGGTGGCTCTGTGTGGGTGGCTCTGCATGTGTGTGTGGGTGGCTTTTGTGTGTGGCTCTGTGTGGGTGTAAATGCAATAGGTCATGCATTTGCGAGCGATTACGCTATTGGCATTGTAAATGACAATGCCATTTATTTAACGATTAAGCTATTGGCAATATTAATGACAATGCCATTTATTTAGAGGCCACATTTTTCTAGCATTTGTGGGAGCTGCATGTTAGTCTTCTTCCTTGCATACATCTACTTTTATTTATATGTGGAGGGAAATGGGAGTGAGCCATCCTTTGACCGATTTCTATTTATGACCTTTCAACGCATCCTTATGCCTATATTTAAAAGTTTTAATGGTTGTTTTTATATAGTCATTCTGACTTTTCCCCATCTTGTCATTGATGTTGTACTTGTGGTGCTAGACGTATGTAGCTACCAGATATTGTCTGAAGGAGCTGTGTTGTTGCTCATGGTACAGAACACAGGAGATGCTTGTACGTAGGACAGCAAAGACAAAGGGATCTGCTGGTCTTTGCTGAGACAACATGTCTACGAGGGGCGTATGCTTCCTGGAGGTGATAAGTAAAGAAGAGCAAGTGTGTGTGGAGCAAGATAATTCCTCACTCGACATTTGGGTATGCTACTTTACCTGAGAGGGTGAACAAATTGTGAGTGTGTGAAGAGTGAGTGAGATTGTTTTTAAGCATTCACTACATGGGGAACCCCTAGTGGCCGAACTTGGTAGAAAGGTAGGAAACCACGTTATTCTTAAAACAAATATTTTTGAAACTAACCGGAGAACTACCGTCCTATTTCATTACTCCCCTGGCCGGCGTAAGTTGCGGAGGCACACGTCAATATGGTCCTTTCAGACCATCTTACTCGGGCCAATGTCCTGGACCCCACGCAGAACGGTTTCCGTGCTGGTCACAGCACGGAGACAGCCCTTCTCGCCATGGTGGAGCATTTGCGTGCGGTGTTGGATGCAGGTCAGACGGCGGCGCTTGTATTTTTAGATCTTAGCGCCGCCTTTGACACCGTCTCGCACGGTATTCTTCTGCATCGCCTGGAGGAGATTGGCATCGGTGGGCTCGCTCTGCAGTGGTTCCGCTCCTTTCTCGACAATCGTTCTTTTTGCGTGGCCATTCCTCCTTTGAGGTTCCGTGACAATTGTAAGTGGTGTTTTCGACTCGCACGAATATAGTCGAGTCTGGTATCTATGAACCGCAAATGACGAGTTTAGTAAGTGTGCGCAGTTTCGCTGTGCTAACTTAAACCGCTCGTTTGTTATGTGGGTTTTTCATCTGTACCCACGGGTTCCATCTTAGATACGGCATCCATTTTGTCTCTTGCCCTCAAGTAGCCAGCGAACGGACGTTGTCCGCTTCGCGACCCTGGGACTCCCAAGATATCTGCGGAAGACACATGTTCTTTGTGAGTGTCTTTATGACGAGGGGGTTGCTACTGTAAGGCAGATGGCGCCGCTTGAGGCTCATCTTGCCGCACGGACTTATTGTCTCAGCCGTGCATCTCATTAGGCACGTCCCTTTGATGCCTGTATCTCGTGTTTCCCGATACCTCCCCTTTTACACCCTTTCCGATCTCCCCACTGTCTCCGTCTTCCTCTGCACCTGTCCTTGTTCCTATTTCGATCTATTTTACTGCTGATTGGAATTTGCTAATGGTGGGAAGATGGGTTTTTACAGTTGGGAACCGCCAAATGTTTCCGCACTTATGTTCCGGACCTGATGTGTTTCAAAGTGACCAAAGCGACCCCTCTGGGGGATAATGGTGGGAACCGGGTTGTAAACTTTTGTGTTCAATGTAATCCTATGGGTAAAAACTGTATAAAAGGAGCGATCCACAGAACCAATTTGAAGCAGTCTCCCCAAGTTGCACGCTGTGTACTTGTCGTGATCTCTGTGTTCCCTGCAGCAAATAAACCTTGAATCTTTGACGTCGAAGGAAGTGTCCCGTGTCTCTGTCATTCGTACGCCGGAGCAGGTTACCCACGAAGGTTTCAGGTGTTGTGCCCTGGCACCGCTGGGTCTTAAAGAACCCAGTCCTTCAGTTGGCGCCCAACGTGGGGCTGCATCAGTGGTACCGGTCCAAGCCCGACGATCGTGAGGAACTTCGTGTGAAATCTCCGAGGGAAGGTGCACTCCGCTTCATCGATCCTGTTGTCGAAATAAGTGGCCCGAAGACTTTTCCCGCGAAGATTCCCGCCTCCGGACGGCTGCGACGGACTGCTGCCCTGACTGTAGACCTGTTTTGGCGCCTGGCGTAGACCTTGGTATAGCGAGACGATTGACGGGCCTTCCTGGTGACGCCATCGATCTTTGAGTTAAGTATTTGTGGGTCGCTCCCATAGTTCTTGGTTGTTGACACTTTAGCAAGTGTTTTTGTTGTTAACGCTGTGTGAGTGTTTTTGTCGGTGACACTTTGCTAGCGTACTTTGTTGTGTTGTTTGACGACTGCAGCCGCCAAAAGCCGAGGGTTTTGTTCTTTGCTGGGACTTGGTAAATCCCGTAACCCTTGAAGTTTGTGAAACTCGGCTAGTGTGCAAGATGCCTGGTCGCAGTACTTTGTTTAGTTGTTTCAGACCTTGTGGTATGGATTCCCGACTGGAGGACTCGTGTCCGATACCTCCGGTTGGAACTCCCACGTATGAGCTCTATAGTAAGCATGGGCTAGGCCCAGTTACCTTTAACGATTACTGGATTAAATATACGAAAAAGGACGGCGACCTTCGTTGGCCACCTCATGGTAGCTTCGAGGCCCCGATTTTAGATAATCTAGAGATTAAATTGTTCGAAAGAAAGTCAAGGCCGGCCATGTTTGATGCCTTTCGGTTGTGGCGCAAAGAAGCCCGACAGAAAGAAATCAGACAGACTAAACGTAATCAGCGAGATAATGTTGCTACCATAGTGAAGAAAGCAGAGCAATTTCAGCGAGATAAGGAGGTTAAGGATAAGGAAGTGTTTGACCGATTACAGCATATGACTGTAGATAAATGTTATCCTGCTTTGCCTACGGAGTCGGAAAAGAAGGAAGAGCCAGTTGAGGATCCCTTAATGTCTTATCTTATGAAGTCGCCACCTCCGTACGTACAGGGTACCGCAGCTCCTGTGGTCCCTGCCGTACCTATTCTTCCGCCTATTCCTCCTTTGCCTGTTCCTCAACCTCCACGCGTTCTTCCGACTGTTCCTGCTCCTTTGTCTGTTTCTATTCCTACTGCTCCTCCGCTTCCACATACTCCTGCTCCCGCTACTGCTTCTGCTACTGCTCCTGTTTTGTTAACCCCTGCTGTTGCTACCGTTTCTACTCCTTCTCTTGTTAGTCCTGTATCGTATGCTTCTCCCTCTACTCGTAGTCGCAATTCTCCTCTTGCGGCTAGCTTCTTTCATTCGCTCGGACCTGTTCATGGGTCCGCTGGTTCCGATGGTCCTCAGAGACGTAGTCAGCTTCCCGGAAACAGAGAACGCGTTGCGCTGTATAACATGGCGATGGGTTGGATGGTAAATCCTCAGAGAAGTCCACCCCGTGTTGTCCTCGAAACATTTTGTCAATTCAATATACCAACACAGAGATACGTGTTTAATGAAATGTGTAAGTTCCTTTATGATCAAATAGCGGCTGATGCGCCTGACGAGGTGCTCACCGCTCTGTCTGATCTCCATCTTCAGTTCGCAAATGGGCTGATAGTGGATACCAACGTTCGACGTGCTGTTGAACGATTGCTATCTCTTCGTCCCGCTCCCATCCCTCATGCATTATTTGTTGAGGATATTGAAAAACAACCAGACGAGTCTGGCCAATATCCTATGCGTGAAGTTCCGCCGGTTTGGATACCAGCAAATCCAAATGCTCAACCTCCGACATTGGCACACTTCCAGAGAGTATGGATACATCTCCCATGGAAACGCTCGGAAGTGTTACAGGTGAAGCAATCTTTGCCTGACCCACGCAAGAATCCTACAGGGTATTACAAAGAATTATCACAGCTTGTAGATGCTACGGTAATGAATCTTGCCGATATCGATATGTTGTTCGGCAATGTCGTACCGCAACCGGTATGGGCAAAGATACGACAGGAAAATCACCCGGCTGAATTAGGTGGTGCTTGGGCTGCCATTGTAGCGGCAGACGCCGGACAAGTAGCTGCTACTAAACCCGACCAGTTGATTCTTGACCTTCCTCAAAGGATTATTACGCTAATGAAAACTCTTATGCCAGCTATGAAGGTGAACTGGGACAAATTGTCAGCATGTAAGCAGAAGAAAGATGAGAGTGTTTCCGACTTCTTTACGAGGTTTGAGGAGGCATTCATCGACCATAGTGGTCAGGATATGGGCACGGAGGGTGGTCAGAGATTGTTTGTGGATAAATTTGTTTCGAATTTATTGCCCGACTTGAGCAATAAATTGAGAAATTCGGAAAGTGCATGGGCCGTTTCTACTTCGGCTCAGATATTGGCTACGGCACAATATTATGAGAATAGAGAGAAAGAAGAGAACGACCGTGCTGATAAAAAGACGAAAGAGCTCAAAACTAAAGTGTTGTTGCAACAAGCGTATCCTCCACGTTCAAATCAGACTAATTCGCAACAGAATAGGTCACAGCCACAATCGAACAGATCCCAAACCCGTAATGACTCCTCCTCCCAAAGATCCTCGTTAGGGTACAATCAATGCGCTTATTGTAGACAGGAGGGACACATTAAATTCAATTGCCCTGTTTTGAATGAACGTAACAATGGTAACTCATCTAGAGGAGGTCGTGGTGGTTCGCAGCAAACATCACGTGGTAGAGGTCGTGGTGCTCAGAATGATCGCTCAGATAACTCATCTAATTCTAATAATTGTTTTGATCAACGTGGATCATCGCAAGGACGATCTGCGCAGTACAATGTAGACGATTATTACGTCGATCAGGGAACTGACGACAGTAATTGCTAGGACAGCCAAAGACAAGGAGAGGGAGTGGTATCAGTTCCGGTTGATCAGAGAGGGCCTTACGTCGCAGTTGCTACATCGGGCGTCGTTGAGCCTTTTCTGTTGGACACTGGTGCAGCGAAAAGTTCTATCATGTATTCGAAACTCCCTGGCGCACCTTTGTCTGGCTTAACAAATGTTTCCGTTGGATTCTCTGGCGCCCCCGTTAGCAATCCAGTTTCGCGCCCTTTGCCCCTTAAAATTGGGCCACGTGTGCTAGAAGCTCCGTTGATTTTGACCACGGGTTGTGGTGAAAATATTTTGGGCCTGGATTTGCTTAAACGTTTGTACGCAACTTTGTATTGTTCTCCTGCGGGTGTAAAGCTTACGTTAGGAGAGAGGGTTGTCTCTCCTATGTATTTGTCCCTCGATAAGCTCCCACCGGAATTGTGTTCTCTTCCTGCGTCTTTGTGGGCAACAGGTCCAAATGACGTGGGCCTGCTTGATATCTCCCCTTATGTTGTTCAGTTGAAATCTAATGTGCGGCTGCCACGTATTCCCCAATATCGTATCTCCCTTGATGGTGAACGAGCACTGTTGGCGATCATCTATGATTTGATCGAGAAAGATGTTATTGAGGAGACTCGGGGAAACGTGTGCAACAGCCCTGTGCTGCCCATTCTTAAACGTACAGATCCTTCCAAACCGCCTGTTTATCGCTTTGTTATCGATTTACGGGAGGTAAATAAAATTGTGGTTCCTCAATTTCCTGTTGTGCCTGACATCACGGCGCTACTGACTCTGATTCCAGCTTCTGCATCGTGGTTTTCGGTGATTGACTTGAAAAATGCGTTTTTCAGCATCCCGATTGCCGAGGAGAGCAGGGACCTTTTCGGTTTCTCTCTCGGTGGACGCAGCTTCCGGTTCAAACGCGCTCCTCAGGGCTACTGTGAAAGTCCATCTATTTACAGCCAAGCCTTGAAGGGTCAACTGGATGCGTTTAGGTTGCTGGTTGGTGCGGCTTTGATCCAATACGTCGACGACTTATTGGTGGCTGCTGATACTCAGGACATTTGCAAAATTGCTACGGTGTCGTTGCTGCAACATCTCTGTGAGTTAAATCACAAGGTGTCACCTTCTAAACTCCAATATTGTTGTCAAGAAGTAACCTATCTAGGTCACTTATTGTCAAAGGAGGGAAGGAGATTGACCCCAGAGAGAATTGCAGCGATTGCGCGAATGGCTGTGCCAAAAACCCAAAGAGATGTGCGTGCCTTTCTAGGTATCACGTCGTACTGCAGGCAATGGATTCCAAATTTTTCATTGCTAGCGAAACCATTGGTGGCTCTTACGTGCAAGGATGTTTCAACTCCTTTACCATGGACGGAAGAATGTCAGAAAAGTTTTTCTGAACTACGTGATTCATTGTGTTCGGCTCCTGTGTTAGGTACTCCTGACTACAGTAAGCCGTTTACGTTATATGTTCATGAGAGGGAAGGTTGTGCTTTGAGTGTCTTAACGCAACCTTTTGGTGGTAAGCAACGTCCATGTGCATATTTTTCCTCGACCTTAGACCCAGTAGCTAGAGCATTGCCGAGTTGTTTACGAGCAACAGCGGCAGCTGCGGTCTCCATCCGACAATCAGCAGGATTGGTCATGGATAATATGCTTACGGTGATGGTTCCGCATGCAGTCGATACTCTTTTGAATCGAACGAAAACTCAGCACTTGACGAGTGCGAGGTTGTCTGGGTACGAATTGACGCTCTTGGCAAGCCACATTCAGATAAAACGTTGTAACGTTCTGAACCCGGCAACTTTGTTACCAATTAGCACAGAGTCAGATGAAGTAGCAGAACATGACTGCTACTTGAGGACTGAAGAGGAAACGAAAGGTCGAGTGGACCTTAAAAACACCCCATTGGAAGATCCGGATGGCACTTTGTATGTGGATGGGTCATGTTTTAAGTTGCCGAATGGCGATGTGACTACTGCTTATGCTGTTGTAACGTTGAATACTGTTGTTGAGACTGCAAGGTTGAATCAGAATTCTGCCCAAGCTGCAGAATTGATTGCTCTTACTAGAGCGTGTGTGTTGGCGAAAGGGAAACGTGTGAATGTGTTTACCGACAGTCAATACGCGTTTGGTGTTGCTCACAGCTTTGGACGATTGTGGAGAGAGAGAGGTTTCTTGACGTCGCACGGTACGAAGATTCAGCATGGCCAGCTTGTGAACGATCTTTTGGATGCATTGACTTTGCCTACGCAAGTTGCGATTGTTAAATGTAGTGCGCATCGTAAGGTGACGGATGACGTTGGTCGTGGTAATGCGTTTGCGGATGAGACTGCTAAGGAGACTGCCCGAAACCTTAGCACTCGAATGTATGTGACGAGTTCGGTTAGGTGGCCTACAGAATCGAGTATGTGTGAAGACACTATCGAGAGTGTGAAAGCAATTCAGAATGAGGCCACCGAGACTGAAAAGGCGAAGTGGAAAGAAAGCACGGGAAAGTTGGATGCGAACGGTTGTTGGATTGATTTGTCGGATCAGAAAAGATGGTTGTTGCCTGATGCGTATGTGCTGGCCGTTGTGACAATGGCGCATGGGTTAGCACATATTAGCGCGAAAGGTATTTGTAAGTTGCTGGCTCCTGTGTGGAAGAATGATGGCATTACGAAATGTGCTGAACGTCTGGTGAAGAATTGTATGGTGTGTATAATGTACAATCCTGGCAAAGGAACCCCAACTCCTCCTGGCAGTTTTGCTCCCCCTTCGTATCCCTTTGAGGTGATTCAATTGGACTTCATCCATATGGAGCGATGCAATAACCTGAAATACGTTTTAGTTGTGGTTTGCGCATTCTCCCGATGGATCGAGGCCTATCCTCTCAAAGACAATACTGCTTTGTCTACTGCGAAAATCCTACTGAAGGAATACTTTCCTCGGTATGGAATGCCTAGAGTCGTGTGGTCAGATAACGGAAGTGAGTTTGTTGGAAGTGTGATGAAGAGTGTGTGTAAGGGCCTTGGAATTAATCAAAAATTCCATAGCGCCAATCATCCCCAGTCAGCTGGATTGGTTGAAGGGTACAACGGCACCCTTAAACTAAAGCTAGCGAAGATTCAGGCTACGACTGGTCTTTCGTGGCCTGACGCTTTACCTTTGGCATTACTGTCAACTAGGGCGACTGTACACTCCCGAGTAGGGCTTAGTCCCTATGAAATAGTGTTCGGCCGTCCTGCGAATGTGTGGGGGGTTCCTAGGCCAGGAATGTTTTCTGATCTTGAGTACCCAATGTTGATCGATTATCTACATGACTTGACTGCTAAACTGAGGTTAATTCACCAACAGGTTTACGACGCATTGCCGACGCAGACGGAGGGTCCAGGCCACCAGCTCCAGCCCGGAGACTGGGTGGTGACAAGGAACTTTTCACGCAAAAATAACCTGGACCCGAGGTTCACCGGACCCTACCAAGTGCTCCTGGCCACGAGGACTGCCGTTCGTCTTGAGGGACGTAAGAATTGGGTGCATGCTACGCACACCAAACGAGTCCCCATCCCTTTGCCGGCAGACCCGTGGGTAAGGAGAGGCATTGCGTCATCTGAAACAGAAACATTGCCGGCGTTTGTGCCTTTTAGCGACGCACAGCTTGTTGAAGAACCCTCAGCGCAGCAGAAAGACACTGTTGAACAATTAGCGTCAAAAGACTCAAGACCAGAACACTCAACTGATCAGCAGGACGCTGTCTCTTCAACGGATCCTTTGTTTGACGAGCAGACACGTCCTGGGAAAACCCGATACTTTTTGCGATCTCGCACTAAGGACAAATAAAAAGATCTTGCTTTGCTGTATCGACGATTGCATTACCCTGTTTTCCGTGATCAGTTTTGAACTTTCGTATTACTGTAATTATTTTTGTACATATATTTTGAGCTTCATTCCTTGTACCTTTTTGCTTCCACAGCTGAGAGACTTTGTTTTTGCGTACATACATATTGTGCATTGAAGGCCGTAGGGCCGCGCGCGTACTTCCTTCTGGACAGTAGGTCTTGACGCTAGGTTAAAGGCCGTCGGTTCCTGGGAACTCCTAGGGATTGACTATTGCTGCACAGAACGAAGTGCGTCAAGAAACGTTGCGGACGGTCGTAGGGAATGGCATTCTCGAAGCTGAATGATTTGGAGGGAGCTCAAGTCCACAGATTCAAGCTGCAGCAACTCAGTCGTACCAAATGTTTCATATTCCAACTGTTTGTATTGTTCTTGACTGCTTCTGTATTATTGGCGGGTGGGGTGTATTACACGATGTCTTACTTCTTACCTGCTACACCTACTCCTACTCCTTTCCCTAATCTTACCTCTACTGCTTCTCCCCATTCCTTTCACATGTTACCGGAACACGAGCAGGCTAGACGTGTAGAATTCCGCAACAATTCCTTTATTCAGCTCCTCCATCAGCATCAGTTAGTGGTTAACACTACTAATTGTTGGGTGTGTGGGTTGATGCCACACACTACGGATAAGGGAATTCCATATCTGGTGTTACCGTATAGTTCCCAAGGGTCAGCTCGAGCATTTCAAACAATATTTCGAAGCGCACTGGGTTTCCACCCCATTCGAGAACCACGTTCCCCCTACTCTGGTCCTACCTCGTATCAAAAACCTTTGTCGATAGCAATAGAGGATTTAGATAGTGAGATCTATGATCCCTCGCTTATTCCCGAAGAAGAGGTACAGGCATATAGGGTCCTAAGTAGAGGTGAATATAGTGTGTTCACTAGCGAAAAGCAGCTTAAAAGCTCGCCTCCGATATGGGTCGTACCCCACACTGGTAATTTTTGTCTTATGGGTCGTGGCCGAAGATCGCAAGCCCGACTTGGAGCAAGTGCTTGCACTGAAAATTACATTCTGCCGATGTCCTGTGTTTCTGGCTGCCAAGGGTACATACTTTATCTGCTATGATCGTGCATACACATGGTTGCCCGCAGACTTCATGGGCTCATGTTTCATTGCAAATCTGTTGCCTCCGACGTTCACTGTAGATGCCGACTATCATAAGACTAGAGTTGTACGAGGCGTAATTAGTGAAGAGGATACTGCCGGTCAAGAGGCAGGAGACTTTTTCAAGGGTTTCCTCCCGTTTTGGGGACCTATGGTCAATAGTAGGAACCTGAGACAGTTGACTCGAGTGGTAGAATCGACAGCTAATATTACTGCCAGTGCCCTTGGTAATATCACCACAGAACTTCAGGCGGAGAGACTTATGACGTTACAAAACCGTATGGTTTTAGATGTCATCTTAGCAGATCGAGGTGGGGTATGTAAGGTGATCCATTCGAGCTGCTGCATTTTCATTCCAGATAATGCTCCTACTGTCTATCAAGCCATTTCGAGGTTGCATAAGATCTCCGAATCCATACACGTGGATGTAGGGGATTGGACGCTACTTGGATGGTTTTGGGGCCTGATGTCGACTTGGGGTTGGAAAATTCTGATGATCATCGGAGTCATTGTAGTGTTCCTGTTCACGTGTTGCCTTTGTGCGCAGTGTGGTCCTGCCTTATGTGGCCTCTGTGCTACAACGTGTATGAGACAACCATCTGTTACCAAGGGGACTCGGTTGGACAGAGCTATGCTACAGCAACACCTCGATGGTCTGATGAATATCGAATATGATTCCGACTAGTGCTTGCCTACATGAGGGCAAAAGGAGCATCTGAGGTTCCGTGACAATTGTAAGTGGTGTTTTCGACTCGCACGAATATAGTCGAGTCTGGTATCTATGAACCGCAAATGACGAGTTTAGTAAGTGTGCGCAGTTTCGCTGTGCTAACTTAAACCGCTCGTTTGTTATGTGGGTTTTTCATCTGTACCCACGGGTTCCATCTTAGATACGGCATCCATTTTGTCTCTTGCCCTCAAGTAGCCAGCGAACGGACGTTGTCCGCTTCGCGACCCTGGGACTCCCAAGATATCTGCGGAAGACACATGTTCTTTGTGAGTGTCTTTATGACGAGGGGGTTGCTACTGTAAGGCAGATGGCGCCGCTTGAGGCTCATCTTGCCGCACGGACTTATTGTCTCAGCCGTGCATCTCATTAGGCACGTCCCTTTGATGCCTGTATCTCGTGTTTCCCGATACCTCCCCTTTTACACCCTTTCCGATCTCCCCACTGTCTCCGTCTTCCTCTGCACCTGTCCTTGTTCCTATTTCGATCTATTTTACTGCTGATTGGAATTTGCTAATGGTGGGAAGATGGGTTTTTACAGTTGGGAACCGCCAAATGTTTCCGCACTTATGTTCCGGACCTGATGTGTTTCAAAGTGACCAAAGCGACCCCTCTGGGGGATAATGGTGGGAACCGGGTTGTAAACTTTTGTGTTCAATGTAATCCTATGGGTAAAAACTGTATAAAAGGAGCGATCCACAGAACCAATTTGAAGCAGTCTCCCCAAGTTGCACGCTGTGTACTTGTCGTGATCTCTGTGTTCCCTGCAGCAAATAAACCTTGAATCTTTGACGTCGAAGGAAGTGTCCCGTGTCTCTGTCATTCGTACGCCGGAGCAGGTTACCCACGAAGGTTTCAGGTGTTGTGCCCTGGCACCGCTGGGTCTTAAAGAACCCAGTCCTTCACCTTACCAGTCCAAATTCCATCCTCTGACCATGGGGGTTCTGCAGGGATCCTCGCTGAGTCCCACGTTATTCAATCTATACGTGAGACCGCTGGCTGATGTCGTCAGGCAGTGGGGCATGACTATGATCTCATATGCTGACGACACTCAGCTAGCGGTTACTATCAGCGGGGATGCGGAGCGGGATGCCCCCAGGTTTCAGAGCGGACTGAGGGCGGTGGCTGGTTTGATGAATGACAACTGTCTCCAACTTAACGCAAAAAAGACTGAAATCATGATTGTCGGTAAGAAAGCGGAACTCTGGGGGGACAGGTGGTGGCCTCCGGAACTTGGGCCGTCCCCGACTCCGGTCACGGAATTAAGAAACCTGGGAGTTTGGCTGGACCCCACCCTCAGCTTTGTTGGCCATACAAAGAGAACTGCGGCCTGCTGTTTTGGTGTTCTTCGGGGGTTAACACCGGTCCTCAAATTTTTTGATGCCTCGACCAGGCAGTTGGTGATTCAGGCGACGGTGATCTCCTGGCTTGATTACTCCAGCTCTCTTCTGATTGGGGCCAACCAAGCAGAAATCACTCGCCTGCAGTGTGTTCGAAACGCTGCAGCCAGAGCGGTAGTTGGCCTGCTAAGGTTTTGCTCTGTTTCTAATACTCTACGATCCTTGCACTGGCTGCCGGTCAAGATGAGAATTCATTTTAAGGTCTTATGTCTGGCCTTTAAAATCTTGAAAGGTTCTGCTCCCCAGATCCTTACCAACCTCTTGCCCCTTTATACTCCGACCCGCTCTCTTAGATCCTTTGGCCAAGCTCTCGCGGTGGTCCCCCGGTTTAAGCTTAGCCGAGCTGGGGGCAGATCTTTTTGAGTGAGAGCTGCGGCTATTTGGAACTCTCTCCCTGCAGAGATCCGTTTGTTGGAGGACCTCTTGCTGTTTCGTAAGGCCATTAAAACTTTCTTATTTTAATGTTGTCCTGTAGCTGTGCCCCTTTCTTTAACTCTCTACATTAGCGGTGCTGTGTTCTAAATTGTTGTGCGCCGGGACGCTCCTTTGCTGGAGCATCTGTGCGCATTATAATTGCCCATAGCATAGCATAAAGAATGGCAAAAGCTGTATTGCTTTTTTCTCTAGATCGTGCCAAGTATAACTAATAGATATTTCACCAACTCTTCTGCTATTTAAGAAAGATAGATGTAAAGCAGATTCTGTTTTGTTATTTTATTTTAAATAATACCTCTGTAAACACAATGCCACTGTTTTACAATATGCAGATTATAATGGAGCAAAACGTACTATTGAAGTTCTACACATAAAAAGGATCTTTAGAATTCATTTTACAAATGCACTACATGCTTTAGTTTTTACAGGTTTGTTTTTTCATGCCAAATATTGTTTATTCAGTGGCCTCCAAACATCATACCAAGAGAGGAAAACTACAGCTTTAATTTAAGAGGAGGGGATTTAAACGACTCAACACCAAATCATAAGCCGTTTTATTTTTTTAGCCCCAGCTTTTGACATCATGCTAAATTCATTATTTGCACACACATTTACAAAGTGGAAACCCCTTACAGCATGTAAAGCGTGCAGCATATATTGTACTTTTTTGTATTAAACTTTATGCAATGACAAATCAGGGCATGCAAAGTTCAATGTATGACTTTTCAAAGTATGTCATGTCACCTATATCCCTGTTGTAGGTCGGTAACAGTTAAAATGAGGAATTTAGAGAAAACAATTATGCCAAGACTGCAACTATGTGGCATCAAAGCGCACAGTTAAGAGCTATATAACACAACGTTTCTTAAAGACATCCCAATAGGTCTATTCAAAGATTACCTGAAATCGTGTCTATTCAAATACATGTATGACGTCTGGTATGCGTTACAACTTCTCAGCCTGCAAATACTCGTGGTTAACCGGGAAGTACCACCTCAAAAAGTAAGAAACCTCCCAACTTCTGCCTTTTCATTTCAAGTGCGAATGTCCATAATTCTCAGGGAGTGCTACGCCTAGTACTGATCAGGGGTGGAGTCTGTACAAGATGGCTACTAAACCTGCCATTTTAAACTACTTTGGGAAGGACCATTTAATAGATCCATCTGATTGCGATTTGGTTTGCAGTCCTGTTACTGTCTAAATCTTAACATTCCTTCAGAACGTTTCCATATTGTGAGCCACCCAAAATGCACTCTAATTTGAAAGAAGCATTTCTGCTCTACGAGTGGATTTACCCATGATTTGGTTAGTCTACTGGGACAATTGGTCCCATTTCTGTGCTTTCATATTATTAGTTCACCTTTTTCTCTTTGCCTTTCCTGCCTCGGCAATTCTGAACTAAACCGACTTAGAAAATGATATGTGATGTCCCTTCATTGACAGTTGTCCCTATGGTAATCGAGTAAAAGAGCTGAATAATATGAGCCTCAGTCAAGCAGTCCAAATATAGTAAGCTATTTCCATGGCCATTAGCCAATGACACCCACTGGCCGACAGTCAATCGCTAGTATCTTCAGAATGGTCAAATGGAACAGAGCAAATTGTTTCCTAAAGCATATGCTATCATGATTTTTTAGAGGATCACTCACTTTGTGAGACCTCTGTAAACTACAAAAGCCATAACTTTGGCTCCAGGTACGATGGATAAATAAGGGGGTATACCTTCTATGCAGCCATAAAAAGATGCCTCAAGAACATTTTTTTACCTGTATCGCAATGTTGATTAAATGCATTACTAAATATCACCACCTTCTCGTAGGTAATTTTTCAGTTTAAGAAGTTTCAAAAGACTGACAGTTAAACTTGCCAAGATAAAGATTAAATGTTTTTTTTTAAATACAATTCCTTAACAATCCAGGTAACCCAGATTTTCTGGAAACAACACTATTGTTCCTGCTATTTTGAAAGATAGTCTTTGGGGGTCTGACATTATAATGGTAATACTGATCTACCTGTCAGGTTCCACTCCTAAGATTAGTATCCCTAAAGTCATAAAGAGGTTCCTTTCATAAATTACATTATTTAAATATTCACTCATATATTGTGTGCTTGTATTTGCTTTTGATTACAGAGTAAGATAGTACCCCACTACCTCTGCATCTTTGATTGGCCCAATTTAGTAGATAGAATAAAAGATGTGTCACTTGCATTATATTGTTAATTATGGAAAATGAACTGACACAGTTCTTCTACCATTACCACCTTGGAAGCCAATATAGGTCCATGTTTCTGAACAGAACTTCGGGCATGATTTTTTAACTTAGAGTTCAAAGGTCCCACACGTGGATGTTTAAAAGGCACTCCTTCATATTGTCCTGTCTCACTGCCTTTGCCTCACACCCAGTCAACAGATCGCCATAAGTCTTCAGCCAGGCTTGCTTGAATCCAGTGGCAAAGTGAGCAAGGGATTCACGTCTGAGCATACCCTGCCAATTTATGGCCAACAAATCCGGTCCAGGGAAGGCATGGCTTGGCACTTCGGGCTGGACTGTTCCCATGAGGCACAGGGTCCGACTGATTTGCATATGGCCATGTCTGAACTGGGGTGGCAGAGTGGGCTAAAGAACGGTGATGGATTAAACCCAGATCTGTTGACTGGGTGTGAGTGTTTGATTGGTTCAGATGCTCCGTCCATCACCACCCCCTTTTGTCCCGCTTTGTTCGTGTTAAGTTCGCAGGGTATGCTCAAATGTGAGTCCCTTGCTCACTTTGCCACTGGATTCAAGCAAGCCTGGCTGAAGATGGCTGTAATGCAGGAAACCGGTCCTAGGAAGCTTGAATCCGGTCCAGGGAAGGCATGGCTTGGCAGTTTGGGCTGGATTGTTCCCATGAGGCACAGGGTCAGACTGATTTGCATATGGCCATGTCTGAACTGGGGTGGCAGAGTGAGCTAAAGAACGGTGATGAATTTAACCCAGATCTGTTGACTGGGTGGGAGTGTTTGATTGGTTCAGGTGCTCCGTCCATCACCACCCCCTTTTGTACCGCTTTGTTCGCCATAAGTTGGCCGGGTATGCTCAGATGTGAGTCCCTTGCTCACTTTGCCACTGGATTCAAGCAAGCCTGGCTGAAGACGGCTGTAATGCCAGAAACCGGTCCTAGGAAGCTTGAATCCGGTCCAGAAAAGGCATGGCTTGGCAGTTCGGGATGGACTGTTCCCATGAGGCACAGGGTCAGACTGATTTGCATATGGTCATGTCTGAACTGGGGTGGCAGAGTGGGCTAAAGAACGGTGATGGATTAAACCCAGATCTGTTGACTGGGTGTGAGTGTTTGATTGGTTCAGATGCTCCGTCCATCACCACCCCCTTTTATACCGCAAAGTAGGCAGGAGCATTATATAATGCGGCATATTATTTATGGAAGAAACTATTCATCCCTTCTTGCGTTCAATTGGCAGTCAAGGGGAAAGATGGATGCTATAGGAGTATAGGACGTTTCATTTTCCAGCAGCCATGCTAGTGTCTTACCCGCTTTATCTTCCTCAGTGTGTGGTCTAGCAGGATATTGTTTATAGTCCAGGGTGCACAGTCGGTGCAATACTATTTTGTGGGATAACGTAGTTTTGGCTAATAAAGGTATACTGTGTGGATCTGTGGGGGTGAGAAGCTCTTCACTTTGAATTTTGGCTTCTAAATCTTGCAGCTCTTTAATAAGGGACATGCGCAAGCCGTATACAGCTTTTATTACATGCCCACGCAAAACTACCTTGAATGCATCCCGTTCCAAGTTTACATGGGATGACAAGCCTTCGTCGGTTTGAAAGTATGTCATGATGGATTGCAAAAGGGAAGAGTGCAGTGCAGCATTTTTAAGGGCCTCTATAGGGAGACACCACATTGGGATACTGGCTCTAGATGCACCCCATATAAACTGCAACTGCAGGAGGCTATGGTCCGAAAGTGTATGGGCGAGGCATTCCACTTGGGTAACCATGGGTAGGGGCAGTGCCGAGCAATGTATTGCATCTATTTGTGTGTGTAGGTCGTGTAACACAGAATAATGTGAATACACCCGCTCTGTTTGCCTCGCCAAGCATCCAGCAGATGCATGTTGTAGAAGTTGGGAGTGCAGTTGTAGTCTCTGCTCCAGGAAGTGGGGGCTGACGGGTCACGGAGTAATGACGGGGACAGTGTATGTAAGTATGCAGACTGACCCGTATTTGGTACATATAGTGATATTCGCACCACTGGGGAGCCATCCAGGAGTCCCTTCAGTATCGTATAATGGCCGTTCGGATCTGTCTGTGTGTGGAGCATCAAGAGCGGGTCCCCGGTGCCACCCATATCAGAGTACCCCTTGCGTATCCAGAGTATGTGGTCCAAACTATTGTGCCCTCCAACATTTGCGCAAGGATATGAAAGTTTGCACAGTCAGGTGCGTTTCTTGGAGGAGCGCTATGGAGATCCTATGCCTGAACAGGTATTGGTATACCCTGTGTCGTTTGGCATGCCCTGCCAGCCCACGGACATTCCATGTAATCAAAAGCAATTGGTTACCCTGCATTTTTGTTGTGCAATAACCTGGTAAGTGTTAACATGGTACTGGTCAGTGGGGACCAGTCATAAGTATGTAGCCTGCCCGTAGAGACAGGAATCCCTTGTGACGCTGCTAGAGTGCATTTTGTGTACAGCAAGTGTGAATTAATAATCTGAATAGACCGTGTATGAAAGCTTTGGTACCCAACTACCGAACCCAGGCCAGTTTACCAACAGACAAATGGCCATCTGCACTTATTGCAAAAGAACTTAAAAGTAAATATTTATAAGGTAACTGTAGTAGAGAAAAGTACAGAAGAAAAGATGAAGAGAGAATAGTCATGGAAAACATCGTCTGGGTAGTTCTGTACAGACTCTTGCGGTAAGTGAGATGTGGAGACGTGATAAGTTCAAGAGGCCCGCTTTGATAGTGAATACTTTCTTAGGCCAGAGTTTTTCTAGTGTAGCATATCGTGGACTGCAGTGTCAGTTCTGTTCGCAATGGTGGCATTCACCGCAACTGATTGTGCATTTAAGATATACAGCATTGGATTACATCAAGTCATCTGCAGTCTGCAGGGTCACATAGGGTCCCTTTCCCAGCACCGCCATCCGCTGTGACTCCGTTAATAGGTATGAGTGCTCTGCTGTGATGTCTGTTTCTGAATCCGATTACGTAGGGGATCCAGCATATGCGTGTTACTCTGCACTTCTGACCACCTGCACTCTCTCCTTCGCTGCCTGAGCTTTGGTGGGGCACCGCAGTTGGGCTGCCATTTCCGTGGTGGACCGCTTTTCTCCTATGGGTTATGTAACATTCTGTTTTGTTCCATCCAGCTCCAGGCCTCTGCCGGGGATAGAGCAGAATGTGGATTTCTTGTTATGTTGGATCCGCAGAGTGGCCGGAGACTTCAGAGCATACTTTACTTCATGATCCCTCAGAATTTTTGTGACTTCCAGGTTGGAGGACCTGCGGCACTGCTCTGCTAGCGTGTAGTCTGGGTATCTGTGCACAACAGCATTCTCAACTTCCCCGGCCAGCTGGCCCTTGTCACCTGCAAGATATGGTCTCTCTCTTGGTAGTTTGACAGGCATGCAACTACCGGTCTGAGAGGGTTTCCCGGGTGAGGGGGACCACCCGGCACCCAGTGAGACCTTTCCACTGAGAAGAACTTGGAGTGTTTGCCCTTCTGTATTGCTTCAAGATATAGTTCCATACTTTGGCCTTCAATGCATTCCGGCAGGCCAATAGTCACGCATTGTTCCACTGGGACCTTCCTTCCTGATCTTCTGCCCAATTTTTCAAGTGCTCCACCTCTCTTTGCAGTGACTTTATTTGCTGACGTTGTGGCTAGCGTAGGTCTCATAGTCGCCAGGGCCGACTTCGTTTTTTCGACCCTATGTTTCAGTTTTTTATGATCTTTGTGTCGAAATCCCAACTCTACACATAGAGAGTCTATTTTGGGGCCCAGCATTGTTTTTATGTCCATTACAGCTGCCAAACACTCATCAAAACAGTGCACATGGTCTGTTTGGACCGTTGTTGCTGACTTTGTGGTTTGGGCAGCATTGGCAGGGGGCCCCCCATCTCCAGCACACCCCAAGTCGGGGCCTGGGCTGATCAACCCTAGTTTTACCCATTTTGTAGGGAGGAAGGTGTGCAATGTTCCGGACAGCCAGGAGCTGAAAGTGAAGGGACTCCGGTACCGCAGGGCAATCCACAATGCACTGCCCCAGGACCCTCTCAAGATGCTCGGTCAGCCCCGATTGATTGGCTGATGTATAGAGATGAGTTCCCAGGCTCACTAGGAGCCCCGGTCACCTCGCCTGACCAGGCCCCTTAAGTTTTTTCTGTGCCTTTACATTTTTTCCCCTCTTATCTTGCCCCCCTATGTTTTCGGCTCCAAAGGATTGGGCAGACTCCATGTGCCCCATCAGCTTTATCGGAGTCAGCCCCGTAGGGTGGTAAGTTTACTGAATCCTGCAGGTTACAGATGGGGGCAGATCACTCGCCCCGGGGAAGGAATACAGGTCAGATTTCTCTATGCCCGACTGTACCATCATGCGCGGTCTGGATTCAACCGCGTGCACATCCGCTTAACACGCCCCCCCCAGACGCCGCAGCTGCCCTCCGCGCCACCCGGGTCCCACTCCTTACTGGGTGATGTCGCAGGCCGCCGCGTCGACCAAGCATGCCCCCCAGAAGTCGGGCAGACACGTTGAGGCACCCAGCCCGCTCCGGGCACAAGCGAGGCCATGCTCAGCTCTGCCACGTCCCAAGGAGGCATACCAAACAGATACGGGCACCGAAGTCTGGGAAGTGCTCCTCACATCCCGTTGGGTACATCTGGAGCAGCACACCTGGCCACAGAGCTCGGGATCGGGCCTCGATAGAGGAGCAGGCCTGCCTCTGCAACACAGGATCATGACCCTCAGATCCTGGACACCTCGGAAGCAGTCTGAGCCCAGCACCTGTATCAGTGCAGTTCTGTGAGTCAGCAGGACACTTGTAGCAAAGTTTGCAGGCCAGTTACGGTCATGATGCAGGATATTGCAGCAGGTGCCGAGCGGACATGTTTAAGGAGCATCTGCTGCAGCAGCCATCTTGGCCACCGTGTTAATTTTAGAGAAAAAGATAGGAGTTAGGATGCAAACTGGATAAGCAGGTGCCTCAAACAGCTGCATATGTTTAGGAGTTGCATAAGAAGGAAGCTCCCCATAATACTGCAGTTTTTACATGTGGAGAAAAGAGAAAAGGGCTAACATTTATGTACAATTTTAGGTAAATCTACTAGATTGTCACAGTTTCTGGGCACCAAGACATTTTGTGATTCCTAAAAAGGGTCATCCCATTTACCCACAGAGAATGGGTAAAAACCCTTAATACATTAGCCCTCAGTTTCTAGTGAGTCCGAATTGATAGTAGGTCAATTGCCAACACCCCAGGCTTTAACAAATTCAATGCAAGGTATAGTGACAACTATATGTGAAAAGAGTGCTATCACCAAGCATCTAGGATAGTGGTTAAAACATGATACAAGACTTTTGGAAAACATGGAACGCAGTGTCACTTGGAATGGTCTACAAAAAAAGGTTCCTTCCAAGTTCAAGAAAAATTAGAGTGATACTGTTTGTATTTGCAGTGATTCAGCTACGTATATGAAAAAGTGTGGTGATGACCTGTCAAAATTGATACCTGAGCTGACATGCTTCCCTGTAAGAGATCCTTGCCACTTGTTAGATTGTATGCTGAAAGCATCTTTACAATCTGCAGAGATAATGAGGAATGCTGTTGACTTTTTAGTCCATTCTGGTGCACTGTTTTCTTATGCACAGGAACTAAAAAGCAAATATTTATCATGTTGTGCTTTGTGAGGCATCAAAGAAAGAGTCATCCCAACTGTGTCCCTTACCTGATGGTTCTCAGTCCAAGGGGCTATGAATGCTATATTATGCATGTGGCAACCATTTACAGATTTTTGTGCTGAGTGATGATACCAAAGACAAGTTCCATGTTAGAGGTGTGCTACTTGGTAAGAAAAGCAATGATGATGAGCAATTCAGGAACTTTTAATTTACAATGTATGAGAAATGGCTTGCAATGATACACTGAAATGTCCCTTCACCACCAATGGCATTTGAAGTCAATGAAACCTCACTGTGGTACTCTGTTCTAGATACCTTCATAAAGGGGAATTCCCTCCGTAGTTTCAAAAGTGCTGCTTCATTTTTGACTGCTTCATTAACTCTGAAGGCAAAAGCGCCCAAAGCAGCACAAATGCTGCAGAACCCATCCTGAGAATCGCAACCTTCAAGTGAACCAGTATTGGCATGGAAAGCTATGTCAGTGGCCAGAGTTAACAAATTGAGTACTGGCTGTATTGGCATTGCCATTCTCAAGTGCCAATGTTGAGAGGGCCTTTTCACAGAAGTTTACGTGGGAAGGAAAGAGCGAGCGCACATGACCAAAGACTCACTGAAGAAGTATTGTATGTTAAGTTGGCAGAAATCTATTTGGACCTTATATGCACTATACTTATACTGTCTATAAACCATGCAATATCAGTGCAAAAATCAAGCAATAATAAAAGCAAAATGTTCCATAAACACCGGAAAAACACTTTCTGTAGTTTTTAATGGAGAGAAAATATGCAACCACTAATAACCACTGTGTTTTTTAAGGTATTGAAATCACTTGAAAACACGGGGGGCAAAAACACCAGAAAAAACACCAGAATTTACCAAAAATATAAACTGAAAACAGGAAAGCCTAGTTATAATGCATGTATGTAATAAAATAAATCTCAATTCAAGATACATAACATATAGGCTCCACACTTGAACCAACATCCTGGCATTACATGTGTGTAATTCACATCTTCCTGCGCTGTGTTTGCATCATTATTGCACATTATTTCAAACTGTCATCTTTTGAGGGAGGAAACATTTTAAAACATTATATTTTACTGAGCACATATTTTTCAATCCTGTATCATAGCTTTAGCCTACCCTGTACTTTACTCTGCTCCATTCATATGGTATTGCTCTAGGGAGATTATGATCCCTAGAAATAAACAGATCAGCTAAAGTGGTATTTTTATACTAATAATATCTTTAAAGCAAAAAAAATGGATATTGAATGTCAACCACCGTGTTCGCATTAACGCGCCCAGGGAATCTTAATTGCACAATGTGAAATGAAATATTGCATCAACACTCCAATTTGCAAACTGCATCCATGATGATAATCTGAACGCTAAACTGCAATCCAATCATGTTAGACTCAACTGGAAAAGCCGGGCTTCATCATGGAAATGTCTTGGTAGGAATACCATTTGCTCCCTCTTGGGAGATAAATTAGGCAGTAATCACTTGTAGGCTGACATGAGCTCGCTAACAGTGGGGCCACTGGTCCGAGCTGATTACTGTCACATTATCTGCCGAAAGGACAGCTTTATGGGGAAAATGCGCCTTTGTATTTACATATGTGTGGGCCAGGCTGGAGATGAGACAAACAGTATCTGTTTCATTTATTTGTATTGTTGTCATAAGCGTAACCAAGGTCTCAAAACGAGTGTTAAGAGGAATTTGTACTATGTCATATATAAATTGGACAACGGAACTAGTACACAACATGTTACAAAAACAATTGACAATGAAACTGGCATACAGCAACAAACAATGGCTACATAGTCGTGCGATTCAAATCCAAATATTGAATAAAGCAATAAAAGTTATTTGCCTCCTAGCGGGTTGTTGGTGCTCTCACTTCGCTTAGCGCCTTGACACCAACTGGTATAAGTGCGCTCTATAAATACTATCCTATCCTATCCTATCCTATGATGAAATGTACAGTTAACTATTCTTAAAATGCACAAAGCATACTTACAATGAATGTTTTAAAGTAAAACCTGAACAACTGAGGTTATCTGAAATCAGTTTTGACTTGGGCCCGGCAGAGATTGAGGGTACTATGGGGCACATGCAACATTGTAAATACCGGTCGCAAAGGGGCAGATTTGCAGAATCAACCCAAATGCAAATTCACAATTTATGTAATTGTGAATTTAGCGATTACCTAAATTGCAAATGCATTTAGGGAATTGCAAATTGCGATTCCCAAAATGCAGTGCATGATGCAATTCAAAATTGTGATTTCGCAAATTGGAACTGCATTTTACCATCAATTTCATGGTGATGGTAATTTGCAAAAACTTTGAAAAATGCACTTGTGCCATGTTGCGCACACACATGCCCTCAGGGCATGTTTGTGCGCAACATGTGATCACATGCCAATTTCAGGGGTGCATCAGGGTGGCATTTAGGCACCCTTGTACCCTTGAAGTTGCATGCACAATTTGTGAGTACCTATGTGGTACTTGCAAATTGCGCATGCAATTCCCATTCATTCCTATGGGTCTCTAGGCCCAGTGGAAAGAATGGGAAGTTACTCTTTAATTGCAAATTGCAATTTACAATTAAAGAATATGTAGGAATCGCTAATATTCTAGCAAAACCTACATGCATAGGCAAATGAGATTCCATAATTGTGATTCCTTAATAATCGTAATTATGGAATCGCAACTGCCTACAAAGATGCATGTACCCCTATGTTACCAACCTATGTTACCAACCTCTAGGCCTTCTTAAAATCTTAACCATATAAGACAAAAGAGGGTGGATCCTCACTGTGAAGTGCTTTTCTGAACACAACACAAGAACTGGTGAGCTCTGCTTTCCACTCATGTAAGCTATTTTTATTAAGAGAAAAAAGTGGAAGATGAAATGCATGAATGAATATCAGACACTGATCAGCATTCTGGTGGCATTCCCTTCCATTGTTTTTTGCTTACCGTGCATACAGATAGGAAACACTCATATTCAAATCACTTCTAATCATTCTCCTGTTAGAACAGTATATTCTCAACTGTCAGGCATGTTCCTTCTGAACAGGAATGAAAGCAACAGGAGAATGGTTTTAGCCTTGTTCGTCCTCCAATGGCCCTACAGTGACTTTTTTCCCATGTGACAATTGGAGCACTAAACAAGCTAATTTTCAAAAGGTTAGTCCCTATATGTCGTGGCACCATGAGCAAGCAAAAGATGCACTAAATATGGCTCAATTGCTTTACCAGTGAATGAAAGTAATTAAAGCATTCCACTCATCACTACTTTATTTTGCGCAACTATTTTAATTAGTCATCTTGTGGGAGCTTTTCATTAACCCTAGTAATGTAACATGATGTCGAGAGAATGAAACATATGTAGTTGACGGATGTCTGACCATAAACAAAACAGAAAGAACAGAAGAAATTGTTAACAGCGGATAAAGCAACATTTGAAGATTCACCTTTTTGCTCCTATAACATTCTGTACTGAATCGTTGTTAAGTTATTCAGTCAGTGCCTTAAAGCAACTGTACTAACAGATTGACATAAATCAATCAATTCAAGAGATAGGAGGCTGATGAATAATTTAAATATGTGGAATTTTCAAAGAGAAGGTCAATAGATCAAAAGTTAGAAATAGTAAAGTAGTATTCTGATATCGTGAACAAATAGCTCTTCAATTCTTGTTTCTTTACATTTATGAATCTTAACATTCTATTGTTTTTACCCATTAAAAATAGTGGCAGATTAAATTACTATTGTAATGTATAGGCAGCTACTGCATAGTGGAATTACAAAAGTATCTTGATGCTGCTTGATGCATGAAAATCACACTGTTTAAGTGCAGAATCCGTCTGCATCCTCTAGTTATGTCATACAGTTGTCACTAATAGCGGGAAAAAAGTGTCTAATGGAACCAATGTTTCTCATATAATTTAAGTTCCCATTAGTTATCAGATTATATTTAATTTGAATACATAAAAACAGTCTGTGAGAAAGTGGATTATTAGTTTGGGTGGATGGCAGTCCACCACAAGTAATAACGGCACTTTTCGTATTAGATCCAGTAAGTGTTTTGGTAATTCAAACGTAAGCTCAACGCCTGGTAGCTATGGCTCAGAGCACACAGGTATAAATTAAGAAAATGTTTGAAGCATTCAGAAGTTTTAAAACAGTTAAAAAGCCGAACCACAGCTCAATAAAAATAGAGAATATTCTAATGAACAAAATGACACCAAAACAACAACAATCCAAAAAGGGAAACCAGAGATATGAATTTTAAAAGTGTTCAGTAAAAATAGCAGTAAAAAGGCCAAAGTGGACACTGGTCATGGAAGACTGGGAAAAGGGTTTGGTTTGAGGTCGACCATGATGGAGTGCTGGTTGGATACTAGACCCATGACGGTCCCAGTCACAAAATTACCTTCAGACTTCGACATTTTCAGTTGAAAAGGTGGTTGTAGATGAGGCAGCCATGGGCCAAAGTGCAAGCTGGATCCGAGTTGGGTTTCAATGACGGTGTGTTCCTGGAAAGCTGGGTCCAGGTGTGGTCATTAATGAAGATGGGCAAATCCCGAGAGAGACGAAGCTCAGCGTTTGTGCCCAGGACTGTCTCGTCATTGATCAGTTTCAGTTTGGTGTCACGTCCTCTATGTCCGTACTTAGAACCTTTTCTGGAAGTCAGACCTACTTTATCATGGTTGACCAGCAAGTTGGATCTGTCTGGTGATTCAATGTCCTACAACATCTGCTCAATGGCAATCCCAGACTCTCATTAGTTCTTGAGAATTAAAGTTTTCAAAAAGTTTCTTTCGAAGTCTCAGCTTTTACAGCTTTGGTAGGAGGAGTGTTCTCTAACACCATCCGAAAGTTCCAAGACCTCAGGAACAGCACTTAGGGGTCAGTATTCACTCCAACAGAAGCCACCAGCAAGGTCAAAAACAGGTCCAGTTGTTAGTGACCAGCTGTGCTCTTTAGGAACTTGGGCATCTTGCATCTTTGCATCCCTGTAGCTTAACCGGACATCAGCAACTGAGCCCTGGAGTTAAGCATGGGCGGAAAATCCGTTTCGCTCGCGGATTTTGCGGATTTTCGGTAAATTCGCAATCCGCGAGATTCGCGAATCTCCCGCAAAATCCGCAAATCCGCGAGCAGCGGATTTTATGGCTTGCTCGCACTGTTCGCGTGAGTTCGCGGCTTCCCAGTACAACTTCGCGCCCCGCGAATAAGCGCTAAATTGCAGAAATACGATCTTAGCAAAACTGAAACTACTTACCAGGTTCAAAAGTTCAGGCTCATCATTAGTAGCCATTTCCTGTAGTGCTTCCTGAGGGGCCCCTCCAGAGTTCAGTTGCCAGTTGCAACTATTATGTGACCCTGCTCTGAACCTCAGAATAGTTACACATATGCCACAAAGGTCCTGAATTACAGCTAAGGGAGACAAGCAGGAGCCAGGCTGGAAGTTCAAATCCATTAATCAGCCCCTAATTCATTATTGTCAGTTGGGGCAGGGCAGGTGTTGTAACTAATTTTGCAACAATGAAAGCACTTAGCAAGTGCAAAAGATCACTAATCAGGAAGCACTAAGGAAGCAGGTGCCAGCTAAAAAAATATTCTGTGACACATTAATCAGCCCCAAATTAATTCAGGTCACTTGAGGCAGGGAAGGTGTGCTTTGCTTTGCCACAATAATGTACACTGACTGGACAACCAGAGAGTGCTGTGATGAAACAGAGGGTGGCATGGGTGGGCCAGAGGGTGGCATGAGTAGTCAGAGAGTGGCAGTGGTGACAGAGAGTGGCAGTGATGAAGAAGAGCGTCCCAAACAGGCTGGACACGTAGAAACAACAAGTTCGCAAAACTTGCGACCCGACAGGTAAGTTCGCGTTTGCGAAATTGTACAAAACCCTCGCGAACTGGCAGAAACCCGCGCGAACACACAAAAAAAAGAATCCGCAAATTCGGGAGAATTCGCGGATTTTGCGGATTGCGAGTTCGCAAATCCGCAAAATTCGCGAACGCGAGATTCGCAAAATTCGCCCATGCTTACCTGGAGTCCACTTCTTTGGCCTGGGTACGACTGGGTTCAGGTCAGGCCCTAAGGGTACTTCTCACTGGTCACAACAGGAGTTACAGTTCTTTCTCTGCCTTTCACAGATCCAGCGGTGTTCTGAGGAGGGTACTGGGGGCACCACAGCCACGCCCAGTGCCAGCAGAACCTTTCTTCCCTTATGCAGATCTCATATTGCCCATCCTAGGGGTGTGGCCAGGGAAATGAGCAAACCCTCCCTTGTGGTCACTCAAATCCAGTTCTTGGACAGCTCCTCTCCCACCGGGATTGGTGCCTAGCTGACTAGCAGGACAATAGCGGAAGCAGGCCCATGTGTGAGTTACAGCTCCTCATGGTAGGGTAGACATCCTTTGAAGTTAATTAGGTTTCTGAGCACCACAGCCCAGATGGCCATCCTGTTGGGGAAAGATCAACCCCTTTCCCTAATCTCTGGGAGCCATTTCACACCTAATTAAGGAGCAATTCGGCTATGGGGTGACAGTGAACACTGGCAGAAAGACACATGGTAATATAAAATCCAACTTGACCATTAAGTTGAATTTTAAATTACTTTTAGAATGAGTCCTAGAATTTTTTTTCTGGCTTCTCCCAAACTCAAGCTAGGCTTATAAGGTGTTATAATGCCAGTGTTCTTTAATGGGAGTGCCAGCCTTGCCACAGTGAAAAACGACTTGGAGGTTTTTTACTGACAGGACATATGAAACATAACACTATACATGTCCTACTTTTTAAAAATCATGCACCCTGCCCTATGGTCTTTTAGGGCCTACTTTAGGGGTGACTTATAAGTATTAAAAAGAAGGTTTTAGACCCGGAAAAAAAATCTTTTATTTGGCCAGGTTAAAAATGGAGTTTTAAAACTGCACAACCAGTTTGCAGAGGCCGACCTGGAGACATGCTTTGCATTGCCGCTTCAGTGGTGGCACAAAATGTACTGCAGTCCACTAGTGACATTTAACTTACAGGCCCTTGATACTCTTTTGAACTATATACTAGAGACTTATAGGTAAGTTAAATATATACCAATGAGGATTATTGTCAATTTTGACATGCTTTAGGGGCCAACGCATAGAGTCATAAAACTATCAGCATCAGTCTAAAAACATGGAGTGACAAAAGAAGTTGTTTTCTTGCACAGTTTCAATACAGTTCTGCTAATACAGTATAGCACAAGAGTGCGAGTGGATGGGTCCTTCCACCACCTTGGGCTGGAGTTGGGGTGCATGGGACTGTGACTTTTGCCCCATTTCATCTGGAATGGGCAGATTTTCCTACCTGTCTGTCACACTGGCATCGTTCATGCCATGACTGGCCCCTCCAGCTGGTCACATGACGGGCCTCGTCTACCACCTACCCTTAACCCCTTGCATGCTTCGGACGTCCCCTGGCCGTTCGACGTCACGGTAGGCGTGTGCGGAGGACAGACGGGGGCCGTCCGAATCCCTCCCACTATTCAAATCGTCCTCGCAGCGCGAAAATGTGCACCGCATGCAAGGCATTAAACTCTACTAAACTCTCTATTCCCAAAGTGAACAGGTAAATGACAGAGTTTGTAGTTGGCTTTTCATGGTTGCCTCTCTGTTTGTGGATATTAGTGCTTACAAAGGCCTTGGGATCGTTCATAACATCTACATTTTCATCTCTTACTCTCTCTATTTCTTTCACAAACCTGAACAGATTCTGCTGAAAAATGTTATTATCAGATAACAGAATATAACTAAAATTATTATGCTAAACCTCAGCTGGCCACACTGTTTATCTTAATGATCTAGCTCTCTTTTAATTGTGCCAAATCCCTTCTGACCTCTTCCTGTGGTAACTACCTCAATACCTCGGTTGCACATGAATAGCTTCAAGGTTAACAATAATAATCCCTAGCGGTGAGGGCTTCCAACTGGTGTGCACAGGACAGGATTATTGCTATATCAATTCAATGTTATTAATCCAATCAATCACGCTTAACCTTCTGTAGCCCACCGCTGCAGGACCACCTCCAATGAAAAATACCACAGTGAAGGGAGCGCTGTATTCAGTAATCAGTATTTGCAAATGCAAATTTGTTCTTAACTGATTTTAATGAAAAAGACAGCTTTCCTTAAATCCACAGATACACAATTTATTGCACGTCACTTTAGGATAGTGTTTCCACAACGACTATGACAGTTCATCAATATTACTAGACAAGCTTGTAGCAGTTCATCCATAGAACTTCCAAATAAATTCAGCCAACGCGTCATTTTAGCTGAAAGGGGCTTTAATTGAAGGGAGTGGACTGCAAATAAGTAAGATGCTTTTACAAGACCACTGTAATAGCTGTTTACAGGGACATCGTTGTTGAATTTGGATGCAGATATATGTAAGAACTGCTGATTGGGAATTTAGCAGGCACAGATGACCTAATGAAATACGGTGCTCATGACATTTTGGAAACCATTATTTTTAGAAGAAAAATAAAAATAAAAATCAGAACCTTTTGCGTGATAGGTAGAAGTTACACAGAAGGGACACTGAACTATATCCCTGATGACGTCCTACGTTGGACAAAACACGTTGGCTAAATTTATTAGGAACTTCTGTTGATGAACTGCTGTGGATTCAAGGAAATCTGTCTTTTTGATTGAATCAGTTGGGAACAAATTTGCATTTGCAAATACGGATTACTGAATACGGCGCTCCCTTCATTGTGGTAAGCTTCAAGATTTAACCCACATACCGGCCTTCATACTTGGTGTTTTGCGCTGAGCCATACCCCACTTTTATTTAATAGTGGCTTAGCAGCACCCTTAGAGTACGGGCTCTTAATGTTCCCCTTCTAAACTCAATTTGATTTATTGGTGTTAATAGCTGCTTCATCATCCATACGGTTTTACACTGTCGCAGATAACTATGTTGCATTAGACATATGTAACAAACATTTCCTTTCAATTGACTACAAATATCAATGTCTAGATATGTGGAATGCACATAGGGAAGAAACAATCAATGTCTATAATTTATTTTTAAAGAGAATATTTTAGAAGCACTGTTCCTGTAATTTCATTGGAGATTACATAAACGCTATGGTCTCAAAATTAATAGTTTGGTTTTCATGAATGTATCCGAGTTCATTGGCTTCACAGACACTCATATTAGATTTTTGCCAACTACAGAAGGGTACAAATGTTAATACATAATTCCGGCTTATATTGATGAGCCAAAAAGAGACCTAGTCTGATTGTTAAACATTTGTCTGATGGAGCAGTGTTCCAATATTCATGGGCTAGCATGGGAAAAACATTTATCAAAGAAACAACACATGGAGGCGGTATATATGAGTAAAATGTAACCGTTAAACTAAAAGTATCTAGAGGGAATAAAGGAAATGAGGTGGAGGAGACAGACCATAATAACATCTGAATTTCAAACTAATAGACAATACACTGGGTATGAGAAGGGCATGCAAGACAACAAAGTTAGATTAGGTGAGGAAAAAACAGAAAATTGAAAAAGCTGGGGTTGAAACTGAATAGAATAATTAAATCTTGAATGGGAACTCGGTAACAAACAGGAAGATCCAGAAATAGAAGGGAACAATAGTAAATTTGTAATCATACTAGTAAACCACTAATGTGTTTTTACCTGACTGAAAAGGCAGAAATAACAAATATCATATAACTTAAATAGGCACACGCCTGAGGCTTTGAACATGTTATTTAAGAAGAAGTGCTAAACAGTAGTGGTAGTTATCTGATAAAAGTGATGAGGGCAGCGAATGCAGATGAACACAATAAATAAAAATATAAAAGCACTTACCTGCTGCTCGCTGCCTCTATGGTCTTAAACTGCTATGCACAGGTTCCCAGACTCCCCTACGGCAAATCCAGAGGCTGCACTCATGCTTTTATTAACACCATGAGAGAAGCACAAGGATTGGCCTGAGCGGGCTGCATTTCTGCTCCCAGAGAGACTGGGAGCCCCTGCCTACTGTTCTCTCCACCCTTCAACACAGCTCCAGTTGGACAAATTTCAGTGCGCATGTAGGTTTGGCTGTCCTAAGACGGCGGCCAAACCGACATGCGCACTTGCAGGAGTGTCCACTACTCCTTCAGTGTTCTCATCATGATGACCCCGCCCCTAAGACTCGGCTACTGAAGAAAAATAAAATCAAATAAAATAGTTTTATTATAATTTTATTTTTCGTGTTTGTAGCTGTTAGAAGGGCGGCAACGCTTCTTCGCCATGACGGAGGAGCCACTCTTGGTGTTCAAGAGATAGATTGCTCCAGGAACTGGATCTGAATATGACAAAGGAAGGGGGAAGGGGTAAGCACAAATGGTAGACGGAGTTGGAGAGGACAGATAATTTGGTGCAGTTAATAAAATAATGTATACTTTTGTAATAATAAATTGGTATTAGAATCATCTGTGTAGCAACAGCATGACAGACAAGAACACGAGATTATAGTAAATAGATGAAAAGTATAGTTTAAAAAGAGGGAAGTACAGTCCACAACTCCAGCCCCCTGCAGTAGAGGCAAATGAAAGCAAACCAAGCATGTCTAATGTTCCCATAAGCCTCCAGACATGCAGTCTCTTCTGTTTAAAATGTTCATGCACTGGTTATCAATTATAGAGGTAGGACCTGAAATTGCAGCTCACCTCACTCCATCAGAGGTTGTCACTCTTAAATGAATAGTATGGTACACACTGAGAGAGTGGTTAATGTGTATGGTCTGTAATACAGCTGATCAGTGTGTGCCTCAAGTCTCACACTGCTTAGTTCATTCCAGGTCACTTGTCAGTCACACTTTGTCTGTGCAGGTCCTGTCTTGCACAGACAAAGCTGCACACAATGTAGCCAAGGTAAATGAAATATTTTGCATGCGTTTTTAGCATTACGAGGGGATCCCTGGGGTGGGCTACTTCACCTAGTATAATGCTGGTCAAGAAATAATGGGACTAATGCTTGACATGCTATGGGAATGCATGAGAAGATGGCGCTTACAAGTTTAATAATCATGGCTTCGGCTTACTGTGGGCATCTGTCGGCATTGTGAGGCACAACAATGTTTTAAAGCTGCTCCAGGCCTAATGATATGAATTATTGGCAGCTTACTGGCATCCTTGTCACGATGAAGCCCACCACAGAAATAATGCTAGTCCTACCATACTGTCTATAATCCTTGCCATATTGTGGGTGTCCATGGTATGATGATACCCACTTGTTGGCCCGGAATTGTGGTAATAATTCGTACATATTGTGGGGAAAAAGCCATGATTTAGCCTGCTCATGGCATAATGCTTAACTTGGCACAAGGGTAGCAATTTTTATAATAATCTGGATTTCCAAACTTTGGTATAAGGCAGGTGATGACACACAAGTCGTAAATCAAGGCACATGATGGTCATTCCTTACATGTGATAATGGTACACCAGCATGCATCGATGTGCAATAGTAGTACATGTGTGAGAATTTGATGAAAATGATAAACAGATGGTTAGGCACCTAAACCATATTTACTAAAAACGAAAAGCTAGTTAATCAGGAGATAAGCTTGTGTCTTGAGTAATTTAATTTATTTTTTTCAAGTTGATAAGGAAAGTATTTTAGCAGAACCAAAACATTATTGAAGCCAAGAAACAAAACAGTACAATTTACAAGCCAATTAAATTAAAAGAAGGAAAGTTTAATGAACAAACAGTGCCAAATTACAAACAAATCAGAAGAGAAACTAAAGATATAAACGTTTAATGTTTTGAAACAAAAAGCAGCACGAAATTGTAAAGTCTTTATGGATACATCAAACAGACCTTAGGCATGATTTCAGGCCAACCGTGATGGAATACAAGTCATGTAATCGGTGTGATTCGTTCCAGAAAACAGATTTACCTTCACTTCCCCTAGTTCAACAAGGCAATATGCTATAGCCGGCAAGAGTTCCTCAAGGTTTATACTGGAAGTAAGTGGCCTCTCAGTAGACTCGAATTTCCCATTAAAAAGCTGTGAGTGTGAAAAATGTTAAAATCTTGACCAACAAGGTTGCATCATTTTTGGAGAGACATAGCACACTTCTCCGCCCAATGCAGGTCAACACTTTAAGTGCCCTCTTGGAATGTGTTGGATCTTCTTGTGCACTCCCACACAACTGTCTAAGGCTTCTAGGGTCTCATGCAACAGACAGCATTTGGAGGCAGGCTAAGCCATTGTTTCAAGATAGGGCTCCCAACACAGGTCTCACTCCCAACTGATCTGAAGTGTTCCTCCGAAAAGCTCTTCTACAGGCTCTCTCCTGGCTGTACCTCGAGGAACGCTTCTAATGCTGCAGTGGAAGGGAGTGCAGGTTCAGCCCTCAGTCCACTTCCAGACAGATACAGCAACAACTTTGGCCTCTTATGTTCTTTCTCCAAGTCTAATATTGTTACAAAGTGATAGTTGGGGGAATTATTCCAATAGTGGTAGTTGGGGGAAGGCATTCTAATAGGGGTAACTAGCCAGCGAATAGTGATAACTCATAATCCAATACTATGAAAATTCCCACAACACAACTGTACTTCATATGTAACACACCCTGTTGTTTTACTACAAACAAACCTAAGAAACATTGTTCTGGGGGATCTACCTAGAGGGCAGAACCCCAGTGTCAGTGCATGGATCTCTGAAACCCCATCAAGGAGCAGCCCTAATAAGACCAAATATGTCTGGGAAGAGGCCAATCTACTCCTGTTGTGAGCAGAACTAACCTCAAAGGCCTCCCCCACACTGGCACACTTTTTACTAACAGCATGTCAACTATCAGACTAGAACCTTTTCTTTGTGACAATTCTATTCCAATCTAGCTAAAAGTGCATTAGATGTAATTAACTCTTTCTGCCATAAAACAGCTTGGAGACCAGGCCTACTTATTTGTCTCACAGAATGTTATTTCACACATCTTCAAAGAACTAATTATTCCCATTAGAGAAGGGGAGAACTGGATTAACTATAGCATTTTGGGCACAAAAAGAGGATTCGATAAATTCATTTTTGCAGCATATTACAAAATATGAATTCTATATTGCATCCGTGACCGCACGGGACCAGGGCCATGTCATTCCGCCCATATACCCAGCCATACATACACCGCCCAGGAACTCATAGACCTTAGACCTCCTGTACCTCTTTGCCCCTCACTCCCCTGTTACACGCTCAAACGCCTGAGCAATCCAGGTATTTCTCAGGTCATTTCACCTCCTGGACCTAAGCACAAACGCACTATGGCATCTATCAAATTTCCCACCTGCTCTAACCTACCTCTGCTCAAGCTGGACTGCATCTACCTTAACACCAGATCGTTGGTGAAGCACCAATTAGACATCTTTTTGCTACTTACCTCTCAGAAACCCGACCTATTACTACTCACAGAGACTTGGCTCACTGAGTATTCGCAGCCTGATATCCTGGCCTCACTTCCATCGGACTACTATATACTGGCAGTAAATCGCGCCCCAGGTAAAGCTGGAGGGGGAGTGGCGGCAATTATCAATAAAAAACATAACTTCATTAGCCGCCCGTCCCTGCTGCTACCTGGTACTGAAAACCTAGTCATAAAAACTGACACTGAGAAAGGCGCTATAGCTCTGGTTTTACTTTACCGCCCCCCACAACCTATGCCTACTTTTCCCTCAAGTCTTGCTGAACAATTAGCATCTATTACTACAAATTACCCTCACACCATCCTTATTGGAGACTTCAATCTGTGGTTTGACAACCTGGATTCTGACACCCAAGCCAGAGAACTGTTCGACTCACTCACTAACATCAATATGATCCAATTCACACAGTCTACCACCCATGACAAAGGCCATCATCTTGACCAACTATGGTCGCATAATCTCCCACTAACGTCTTTCTTGATTCAGCCCTGCATCTGGTCTGATCACTACTTTGTTTACTTCTCCCTTCAAGTTACGAGACAACATCAGACTCCTCCACAGCCTGGAGGGGAAACTCGCAAATGGGGGTCGATAGATCTTCCCGCCTTTCTGGACACTTTGGCCTCTACTTTGCCACCACTTAACAACCTGGGAGACGTAGATGCAATCTATGAAGCGCTCTCCTTGTGGATCCAAAACGCTGCCAATACCCATGCCCCTAGTGTTAAATTCTCACGCTCACGCGACAAAGAGGCTCATAAATGGTTCTCTGCGGACCTCAAACAACTTAAACTTGAGGTCAGGCAAAAAGAGAGAATTTGGCGCAGAAATTATCTTCCACAAGATAAAGAGGTCTATTGCCTTAGTCGTCGTCTCTATCAAAAAACCATTCTTAAGAGGAAGACTGATTATTTTTCAGGCATAATTCTGCACTCTCACAATCAAACCAAAGACATCTTTAGAATAGTGAATGACCTCTGTAACGACGAGCGTACGTCACTACCTATCGCACACTCTCAAGCTTTATGCGATGACCTGAACAACTACTTCATTAATAAAATCATCACAATTAAACAAAGTATACCACTACACCCTGCCAGCAACACCATCGAGGATGGCTACAAGAACCCAGAGACTTTAGACCATATTCCCCCGATTGACCCCAAACAACTATCGGAACTCCTTCAACGGATCAAATCTGGGTCACCCAATGACATTTGCCCCCCTTCCATCTTTAGAGAATTAGGCTTATCCCTTCCACATGCACTCCTGCCTACTCTCAATGAATCCCTCAGACAAGGCAGAGTCCCCACAGATTTTAAAAAAGCCCTCCTTATACCGTTAGTAAAAAAACAAGGGAAGGATCCTTTGGATCTTACAAACTATCGACCTATCTCCCTGTTGCCCTACCTCTCAAAGGTATTGGAGGCCCATGTCTCTAAGAGTGTCTCTAATTTCATCGAGACCACCAACTATTTGGAGCCTAATCAAGCAGGGTTCCGCCCAGGTCATTCAACAGAGGCGGTGATCCTGGCGCTCCAAGACAACCTTAGAGCCAATGCGGACGCCGACATACACCAAGCTTTGGTGTTGCTTGACCTCTCGGCTGCGTTCGACACGGTTAACTATGACATCTTGCTCAACCGTGTCGAACAGGCTGGCCTGAGAGGATCAGCGTTGAGCTGGATTACTTCCTTTATTGAGGGCCGGACTCAGGCAATTCAACTGGGCAGTTTTACAGGCACTAGGCACACATCCACCTGTGGAGTCCCGCAGGGGTCGTCATTATCCCCCTTACTATTTAATCTTTACCTCCGCCCTCTTCTTCACTCCCTTAAGAAATTCAAAGTCACAGTGTTCAATTATGCGGATGATTTACAGCTTTTATTCCAACTGAACATCCCCGATGCCGTGTCCGAATTTCAGAACACCATGAGACACATCCAATGCTGGATGAACGAAAACCATCTAAAACTTAACCCGGGCAAAACAGAACTACTTTTGCCCGGGAACAGTTTATCCAGCTGGAGTGTCAACTACTGGCCAGCAGACCTGGGCACCCCTCCTGTAAAGTCTACTACTGTAAAGAGCCTAGGGATCACGCTCCATACGGACCTGTCCTTAAAAACCCAGGTGGGAGCCGTGGTTTCCGCAAGCTTTTTCCAAATGAGGAAAATAAAAAAAATCGCCCATCTACTTACTCAGTCTGCCTTAACCCAGGTCACTATTGCCCTGGTTATGTCCCGCTTAGACTATTCCAATAGTGTCTACCTGGGACTCCCAGTGGGCCTATTGAAGAGACTTCAACTGGCCCAGAACCAGGCGGCTAGACTCATCCTAAAACAGCCAAAATGGTCTTCTATCAAACCAGGACTAGAAAAGCTACATTGGCTTCCGATTTCCCAACGCATTTCCTTTAAAGCTGGCTGTATCACCTTCAAGGCCATTCAAGATAAAGGCCCTGCCTTTATTTGCAGCCTGGTTTCTAAATATACTCCCACTAGAAGCCTGCGCTCAGCTCAAAAATCTTTATTGGAGGTACCTCGCTTTAAAAGGAAGCGACAGGGCGGTTGCTGCTTTCGCCATCTAGCAGCTTCATTTTGGAACTCCATCCCCTTGCCAATTAGGCAGAGTAAGGATTTGCTCACCTTCCGCAAGGGACTAAAAACCTGGTTATTCTCTCACGCCTACCACTAACCTTTGTCAGCTTAGTGTTATGTTGTTCGGACTCTTCACACTTCCTATAGCGCCATGAAGCCCACGGGCGTACGAGCGCTTTACAAATTGATTTTAACATAACATAACATCAAAGTTTTGATATATGCTACAGCAACTAGTGGATGATTTCTGCTGCCATGTCCTAAGCCAAAATCTGAAACTTGTGATTTTTTATTAAAAATAAGATTTTACCATATAAAACAAACCTCGGTCTCTGCAGCAAAAGATATCTTGTGTATACTGCCACTGCAGGGTCATACAAATCTATATATTTGCCATGCTGCAGTTTCCATATCATTCCCCCTGACCTCACAGGCTTCAACGCATTACCTATAATACACTTTGTAATGCTAAAAGTGGATTTTAAAACATGTCAAAAATGGTTTCATTTGCATGTACCGGCCTCAGCTTTGCTAGCAACAGTTCAGGACTGCATACGATGGTTTGGAGCCATGCTTAAATCTACATTACAATCCACATGTGACATTTAACTTAACCGCTAGTGCACTTCTTGCACCGTATTACTGGGGCCTCACTTAAAATAAAGTGTGCCTTTTGAGGATAGCAAATTTGTCTCTGTCTGAGAACATTCATTGGGGACTTTTTAGCAATGGCCCAATGCCCAGAGTGAAAATATAAGAGTATATTCAGCCCCCCAAAAAATTAACCAACCAAGGAACACCAAATATATTGAGAGTTGATATTTCAGTGATAATCGCTATTGCTATCTGAGCAAGTACCCTATTAGATGAGTGCATCCTGTTTGCCAGAGACTGTAACATTTATGTATTTTTCCTGCCCTTTCCAAGGAGCTCATCAGTCGCTGAAGCAACTATTAGTGGTAAAACTGAACCCTATCACAAATTTATCAATCGCCACCAAACAAATTATGGGTTCATTCTTGGACTGTAGATTGACTTGTATTCTATTGGTTATTAAATATTCAGTAAAGCACTTTCTATAGAATTCTATTTTAATGATTTGATTTCAGTGTTTCCTTTAAGTACGTAAATATGCTTGGTTAATTAAGATGGGAATCATTGTTTGGGCAACTAAACAGGAGTAGTCACAAAATGATATAAGCACTTCTGAGAAATATCAGCTTTCATTGTTCGCCACCACTGTTTTATCAAGAAAAATATTTTTTTTTTATTCTCCAGGTTGTATGAACCAGACTAATTTGGGTGAGTTCTTTTGTCAAAATTACTTTCAGTCACAGACCACAAACTATATGGTCCAATCTTGCCATGCTTACTAATGGCAATGCAGAAAGTGGATCATACCCTCTTCTGTCTCCTGGGAGTGACAGGATGAACATAATTTACTAAAATTAATTCATGGTTAATCTGTATACTGGTTCATAAAGCAAACACGTGTCTTTACTTATGGTGTGCATACATTGACTCATTGGAGACTGGACTCATTTTGGCTTATTCCCGCTTGCATTCATATGACGCCTGAATCATATTTGTTGTGATTTCAGGAGGGAAAGTGGTGCTGGCTAACACGTCTGTATCTTTCCCATTCTATAGCTGTGCAAAGAGTTATTATTGTTATGCACACCCAGACACTGGATCTGTTCCGTTCCATTTTTCACTGACTGACTATGATATCAGGCCAAAGCTTATTCCAATTTTATTCAGGCTAAAGTACATTTGGCATGTTTCACCTGTAGTTTGCAGATCAATGCATAGCCTCCTTCACCCAGTAATCATTATTGCTCTGGGTAACATTGTGGCTGGAGCACCCACTGACGACATAATGAGAATTATGCAGGTCAAAGGGTTGAACCACATAGATCCATCTCAGCTTTTCATTTTCCAAGGTGGATAATTGAGTGTCATTAAGTGTAAAATGATTTTATTAGAGCCCAATGGTATAACTTCCTTTGTGGCATAGAGCCTGATATGTATGCTGTAGCGAGGTTAATGTTTCATTTCACATGGCAAGATCTACTTACTTCAATGCTTATGGAAATTTGAGCTATGGACAATCATCTATAATTCTGAAATAATGGATAAAGTTGTATCATACCACATTGATTACCCATTTGTTCCTTGTCACTTTGTTACCGCTTTGTGTGAGTTACTGATACTGCATTAATGACTCATTAGTCTGATAGCATGGATATCACCTTAACACAGTGGTTATATAAATGGATGGTAGATCGTTCTCCCACCTCAACATGGAACACTCTCCCCATCCTCCTACGGTAGGCCCAGGACCTACTTACCTTCAGGAAGCTACTCAAGACCTGGCTATTCGAGCATTAGCAGCACTCCTACCCCCAGCGCCGTGAGACCCTCACGGGTGAGTAGTGCGCTATACAAATGTTATGATCGATTGATTGATTGACTAGGGTCATTTTGGGGGGCAATCCCTCATGTTTTGTCATTGCAGATATTTACAGTGAAGCGTGAGTCTCATGCTTGTAGAGGGAGTAAAGAAGCTGACTGGCTCTATGAACATTACTTCCAATTTGGTCATGTTGGACTTGAGTGTGTTTCTAGAAATACAGTTCTAAAAATACAGTCCTTAATGCCTGAAGTTATTCAAGGTAACAGTGTAGACAGTACATATTTTATGGGCAGTTTGGCTTTGTCTGGCTGGAATAGAATGAAAAATCTCAGCTTCTAAGGATTATTATGAAGGGGGATTCACATGTCTTATAGAAAATGATTAAGAGAAACCTTGCTTGGGGACGAAAGTAACCAATTTCAGCAATTGACAGTGGTTGCTAAGATATCTTGGTCTCAAGTTTTAGCGAGCAGTTAGATTGAAGTAATGTATGTGGCTTTAAGAGCATGTGGGGTGAGGTGGTATGGATTGGGATAAGTGACTGCACCATTTTCTACAAATATTATCACAATAGTTTAGCCAGTTCGAAATGCAAAAGCAGCTCACTTATGCATGCCATACTATAGTCTCAGAAAATGTTGACACCACCTATAGAAAGCATTACAATAACTCTGTAGATAATGGGAAATAAAATGGTGAGCTGAGAGCTCTTACATTTCCCAGTTTCATTCACGATTCACTCATCCAGTCCGCGTTTTTATCTAGGAATTCTGCGATTTGTAATCTAGTCTACATACTATGGTAACAGGGCTGACAACAAGTCCCAGAATGCAAAGAATTTACCTGGTCGAAATCAGTTTGAATGCATGGAGCCGGGCAGCTTAGTCTATTTCCTCATATGCATGTGCTTACCTCATTAAATATACTGCTGCCTACACCATCTCAACAGTCAAATCAGTCCTAACGAGCAGTAGTAAGCTTCAGCTAATCAACTAATCGTTTGTGCTCCAGAGCAGAACTGTTGTTCACTCATGGGCGACTCTCGCCATTTCGAGGCACTCTAATGACACAATAAATGGATCATTTTTTATTTTAAACCCATAAAACGTGTGTTAAGGGAAGACACAGGTGAAACGGATTGTTACCTAAGGAATGCACTATTTCGCAGTATCCCTAAAAAAATAATCATTGGAATGGTTTAATTACATCTGCACACAATTACGGAGTGGCAGCGGGGTCATTAGTGGCAGGAAGTGCCTTATTGATGGCCATCATTGTCCTCAGTCCATAAATGAAACCATTCGAGCTCTAATGGCCGCGATCCTTTCCTTGCTCTTGATGGCGCTAAATTATAACTCGCGCTCTCCTAATGATTTCCATCTTCCCCTGCTTGATCAAAGCATAAAATGAGTCTATACACTGGTGGTGAGCCCGAAGACGAGCAGAGGAATATTCTCGAAAAGCTGCTCTCAATTTAGTTTAGTAAACATGAAATAAAAAAAACAGGAGCAGAGCATTCGCGTAAAGACATCGACGCATCTGCATGTTTGATTATGCAAAGCAGCGCCGTGAAAGGGAGCCGCTTCACGGCTCAAAATGGCTGATTTTTATTCGGAAACAGGGCACGCGCAGTCTCTCTAAACGGCGTAATTACACCGCGACACTTGACCCTCCAGGAAATAAAATAAAAAAGTGATGAGAAACTTGCTTTGAAGAAGTGGCCCTTAATCATTGGTTTTTACAATGGATTCATTTAGCGTAGCAGGTAAAGTGTCGACCGGCTGAAGACGTAAATTAATCCAGCTACTTTAGAATGTTTAGTTAGCTATTAAATATAGCTCCTGTCTGGCACCTAGACTAAGGGCTGTATTACAGGAGGAGCCCCAGAGGCGCAACAGGCCTTTGCGCCCCCTGGGCATTTTGATATTATAGAAGGGGGCGCAGACGCTTGTGCGTCCCCTTCTATAACTAGGGTGACCAACTGGCATTGGTGCATATTCAAGACGGTGAGTGTAAAAATTCAGGACAAAGGGTCAAAATTCAGGACACGAATTCAGGACAGGAGGTCAAAATTCAGGACAATTGGATACGTTTTACAGACACATCAGAGGTCGTGCAATGGTATATAAGTAAGCCCAGCCATATCCAAACATATTCAACTATTTGCAAACCTAACCATCATGTATCTTTCCATCTATCCTTTCACCCATCCATCCCTTCATCCATCCTTTAGCCATCCATCCACCCTTTCATCCTAGCCATCTGTATACTCATACATCCACTCTTCTACCCATCCATCCATTCACTCATCCATCCAGCCATTTACCCTTTCACCCATCCAGCCATCCTTTCTCTTACTCATCCATCCACCCAGTCACTCATCCTTCCAACCATCCACCTTTCAGTCATCCACCATCCTCCCTTTCTCTCTCCATCGTCCCTTTCACTTAGCAATCCTTCCTTCCATCCATCCATCCACCCACCCATCCATCTACTCATCCACTCATGAATCCATCCATTGACCCTATCACTCATCCAACCTTTCTCTCATCCATTTATCCTTTTACTCCTTCACTCATCTATTCATCCTTTAGTCCATCTACCCTCCCTTTCACTCACTCATCCATCCTTACATCCACCCTTTCACTCACCTGTCCATCCATTCACCCAAGCACTTAGTGTTACTTTTACCAGCCCCCACTGTGATGTACAGTACTTAAAGGAGATACTTCGAGAGAACTGATTTAACTGATTGTCCTCCTTACTTTGTTAATCAGTGTGGGTACGATTGTGCCATTTCTTTATTTTATTACATTAAAGACTGCATGTTTGAAGAATCGAGGTTTGTTTATAATTTAGTGACAGTTATTAAGCTCTGTGCTGTGATGAGAACCACGTGCTGCCTCGGTGTAATCGGTTGTAGGATGTTTGGGGCCCTGGGCAGAAAGGGAATGTCTCACACAAATTGCAGATACAAGACGCATTCAGGGCTGTTTGCATCTGAATAGATGCCCCTGCTCCTGAAGCTGCAGCCCCTCCCTCTCAGCCACCTTCAAGCACCTCTTAACAGCTCATCAAGGGTTTGAGGTGTGAGGGGTGGGGGCTGCAGCTTCAAGAGCAGGGGCATCTATTCAGATGCAAACAGCCCTGAATGCGTCATGTCAAGTCAAGAAGGGAGGTGAGTGGAAGCTGGGCCGGTTTTAGGGATGTGCGATGGTGCCAGGTTAAAATTACGGACAAATGGCGTCCGTTAAAGAATCCTTCACGGACAACGGACAGACGGCCGAAATTACGGACTGTCCGTGAAATTTACGGACGGTTGGTCACCCTATCTATAACACTGATAGCTCTGGCGCCTTCAGAGGGCGTGCCCTCATTTGCATGGGGCGTGCCCTATGCAAATGAGGGAATTCCTTTCACCCTGCGCCATATTACAGACAGGGGAGAAGAGTCAAAGAAGCTCTCAGGAGGCGCACGGAAAGTGCGCCATTTAAAAGGTGGACACTGTTAGTGAGCCCCCTGAGAGATAACTTGGTCTCAAGTTTTAGCGAGCAGTTAGTTTGAAATAATTTATGTGGCTTTAAGAGCATGTGGGGTGAGCTGGAAGGGATGGGGATAAGTGACTACATCATTTTCTACAAATATTATCACACCAGCTCACTTATGCATGCAATTCTATAGTGTCAAAAACTGTTGCCACCACCAATAGAACGCATTACAATAACTCTGTAGACAATGGTAAATAAAATGGTGAGCTGAGAGCTCTTACATTTCCCAGTTTCATTCATGATTCATTCATCCAGTCCTAGTTTTTTCCTAGGAATTCTGCAATTTGTATTCTGGTTTATCTGCTATAGTAACAGGACTGACAACAAGTCCCAGATTGCAAAGAAATAACCTGGTCGGAATCAGTTCGAATCGAATGCATGGGCCTGGGCAGCTTAGTCTATTTCCTCACGTGCAGGTGCTTACCTTATAAATTATACTGCTGCCTACACCATCTCAACAGTGAAATCAGTCATAACGAGCAGTAGTAAGCTTCAACTACCAGAGCCAAACTGTTGTTCACTCATAGGCGACTCCCACCATTTCAAGGCACTCTAATGACACAATAAATTGATCATTTTTTATTTTAAAACCATGGGGTAAAGGGGATCCCATGGATCCCCCCAGACATCCACTTGCAGGTAGGTGCAGTCAAAGACTGCACCCGCCTGAAAGGGGACCTCTAATCCCCTTTGAAAGTGCAGGTGGGTGCCGCCTGCACAGTGAAAACACAGAGCAGCTGCACCGTGTTTTCTCATGAATGGGCTGCTCTGAGGGCAGCGCAAGTTCACCGGCTGCCCTGGGGGCAGCGCATTCACCATAATAGGGCGCATTATCAATTTTTGCGCCCGGCGTACCTTTTGAAAGGTGCGCCGGGTGCAAACAATGAAAATGTGTAATCCGGCCCCTGGTAGGCAATCCCAGAAACAACAGATGGGTCCCTGCATGGATCTAACTCAAAACGTCCAGGAAGAATACCTTCAGAACAACTTCGTTATATCTGCTCTAAGGTAATAGGAAGTATTGTGTTGTGTTTGTAATTGTAATTTTGATTTGTAGCGCGCATTATCACCCAAAGGTCTCTAAGCGCTGTCGGAGGCCGAACCTGAACTAGGTGGAGAGAAGGGGGGGGAAGGCTGCTTAGGTCGTGCCCCATGCTTCCAAGAAGAGCATGGCTTTAAGCTTCTTCCTGAAAGGAAGGAGGTTCACTTCCTTGCCTAGGTTCACAGGAAGGTTATTCCAGACCAATGGGATAGCGGTTGAGAACGCTTGCCCTCCCACGGAGGACAGTTTGAAGCAAGGGCAGGCCAGAAGGGTGGCTTCTGCTGACCGCGATGTTCTGCTGGGAACGGTCCTTGATGTAGCTTGGCGGTACAAGGTTTTATGTGTGATGCAGAGACCCTTAAATTTAATTCTCTGCCTGATTGGGAGCCGGTGGAGATCGCATAGTAAGGGTGTGGCGTGCCCCCGTCTTGGTCTTTTAAAAATTAATCTGGCTGCGTCGTTCATAACGATTTGTAATCTGGCCAACAGTTGTTGAGGGAGGCCAGCGTACAAGGAGTTGCCATAGTCCAGACCCGACAGGATCATTGCTGAAGCCGCCCGTCTGAGCGTGGCAAAGGTAAGGAGTGGAGATAATTTCTGCAGTTGTCTCAGGAGGCCAACACAGGTTCCTACGACTGCAGAGACTTGTGTCATAGATAGTTTGGCATCAATTCTTATTCCTAGGCTTTTCACAGCCACTGCCGGTTCAGGAAAAGGCACGAGTTCTTTTTGGCAGAAGAGGTCGTTCCATGGACTGGAAGCTGAGGTAACTGCCTCTGGGCACAGAGAGTAGGGCTTTGCTGGAAGAGCGTAGCGATCTACTTGGGACGTGGGCCTTGAGCTTATGTTCGAGATAGACAGGTCCATAACCATTTACAGCTTTATGGACTAGGCAGCATAGTTTGAACGTTATGCGTGTTTGTATGGGTAGCCAGTGCAGAGTCTTAAGGCAGGCGGCTGAGGGGGTACGAGGGGGTAGATCTAGTACCAGCCTAGCCGCAGTGTTTTGGAGGACTTGCAGTCGATTCAGTAGTGTTAGGTTGATGGCTGAAAACAGGGCATTTCCATAGTCTATCTTGTTAACAATGAGTCCTTGGACTAGGGGCATACGTGCTGAAAGTGTGATCCATTTAAAGAGCTTCCTCAGACTGCACATCTGGCCATAGCTATTACCCACCGTTTTCCTGATATGTTCAGACATGGTTAACTTATCGTCTATTGTTACTCCAAGATTCCTCGGGACTGGGCAGGGACCGAGGGAGACTGGCCACCAATCTGATGACCAGATTTGGTCAGCTTTGCCGAAAAGCATGACCTCAGTCTTTCCAGCGTTCATCATAAGGTAATTCCTGGTCATCCATTCTTGTATACTGACCATACAGTTTTTGAACCTTCTTTTTATATCATCAGGGTTTTGGTTGATAGCGACGAGGATTTGGGTATCGTCAGCATAGGATACGGTTCCAAAACCATGTGCTCTGATGATCTTCGCCAAGGGGGAGACATATATATTAAAAAGGGTCAGGCTCAAAATGGATCCCTGTGGGACACCCTTGTTATTTTCATAGAAAATGGAAGAGTGGGATCCTAACTGGACCCTGGACCGTCTGTTGCCAAGATATCTTGTCAGCCATTGAAGTGCGGCGCCTTCGACACCAACCTCTGCAAGGCGCTCTAACAGAACGCAATGCGAGATGGTGTCGAAGGCCGCAGACAGGTCCAGCAAAATCAGTATAGCCGATTGTTTAGAGTCCAAAGACAGTCTTATATTGTCCACGATCTCAAGAAGGGCCGTTTCAGTGCTGTGGAATGCCCTGAAACCGGATTGGGATGGGTCGAGGAGTTTATTGGACTCCAAATGGGCAATGAGCTGTTTATTTATTAGAGCTTCCATAATTTTTCCAAAAAGTGGTAAAAGGGAAATTGGTCGGTAGTTTACAATTTGATCCGGGTCAGCCGTGGGTTTCTTTAAAATAGGCCTGATCACTGCCTCCTTCCAGTGCTTAGGGACAGCACAGTGGTGTAGGGATTGATTGAAAATGTTGGTTAGGATGGGGGTCAGTACTGCGGAGATTTTAGATATAACTTGCGGAGAGACAGGATCTCCCGGGGCTCCAGACTTCATTTTCAACAAGATTTGGTTCACCTCATTTTCTAAGAAGGGTGAGAACTGTCTTAGCGTGGCAGAATGATCACTGGGGATGTTTTGCCCATTGGCGTATGGGGTAGTGGTTTCGTCTTTTGTCATTGCTTGGGGAAAACGTTTATGAATGTCATTGACTTTCTCATGAAAGTAGGAGGCTACAGATTCCACCCAGTCCATGGTATCGGGGGGGGCGCCTGCTGCGTTCCTGATGGATTAGTGAATTCCTTAACAATGTTAAAGAGTTCTCTTTGTGAATTGGCTGCTGATGTAATCCTGTTGCCTAGATAGACTTTTTTGCCTCAGCAATGTCCTTCATATACTGCTGATGTGCAGTTTTATATCTTTCCCTATCTTGGACACTTTTTGTGTGTCGCCATTTCCGTTCTGCCATCCTGGTAGAGTATTTTATTTGCTTCAACTCTGGCGTGAACCAGGGTGAATTGTTTTTCAGAGGTTTGGATTCGCACATGGGTGCTATGTCATCTAATGCAAGAGTGATTGCTGATTCAAGTTTCATGGCGGCTAGGCTAGGGTTAGTGCTTCCCACCCACCACTCAGCCCTGCTGTGCAGCGGCTGCCAAATTCTAGACACTAGACCGGGAACTGCCCGGAAGTGCTGAGGCGGAAGTGCGGGGAGCAGGGGGTAAGATGCGGGGAAGATCAAGTGAAGGATACAGTAACACAGGTGAAAATTTTAAAACAGTATTAAAATCAGCGATATCAGCTTTACAAATAGCAGCGTTTTTCAGCGTTTCAGTGTTCCAGGCAAGCGATGTTACCAAGCAGCCCACCACGAGTCCGGTGAGGCCCTCAACATCTTGTTTATTGAACTTTTATGTTGAGGTGGTCAGAGACCCAAACAATGCAATAGATTCGATGATGTATTAGTAATATCTGTTGACCAGCTAAGCATCTGCGCCATACCTAGAATATGAATTTTCTAAATATTCATGTAGGAAAGTCCTACTTTTATAAAAGACACAGAAGCTCATATTATGCCATCTTCCTTGCCATTTAATTCAAAAGCAGTCAGCTTTTTCAAACAATGAATTATTAAAACTAAAAAACATTAACAGGACTACAGTAGGCTGCAAGCTTAGGCAGACACACCAGCATAGCTTTGGGCACCGGGGGCATATGGCCCATGGGCTTGTGACATCATTGCATAACACCATTGGCATGCCGCTCAAGATACTGTTGTAGTTAGGAGTGTGTCTACCATTAATGCAGCAGGTACAGTGGCACTGGGGCATTTGGGGTACATTGCTCCCTTGCTGCGTCACTGTAATGTGTGGCACACTGACAGCAATTTTAGTGTGCACAGCTGACTTCTGTTTTGTGGCACTGTACAATAGCTGGTAATGTATTATTTCCAAGCAGTGCTTGTAGGCATAGTTTCCTCTTCATAACCTCAGTATAAAAAGACGTTAGGGAAACAGACCATCTCCCACACACCAAAGGCATTGGATGTCCTATAGCAGATGACTCTGGGACTTGGAACTGCTAGCCCCAAGTCAGCACAATGACACAGAAAACAGGATCACTAGCAACCATGTGCAATTGGGCTTTGTTTAACCTATGCTCCAGGATGTTTCCACAAAGGAGAATATAGCAAACACTCACAGACACTTTAAACATGCCTATTTTAAAGTGGAATACTCTGCTAAAACAGGTTCCATTGATTTAAGGTTGAAAAGGAAGGATTACGGGTAAAATTAAGTGCCTCAATAATACGCACATTTTCCATGTTTCTTTTTTTATTTTTTTTGTTCAGTACATAGCGCATACAACATATAAAAATCATAAATAGGTCATTCGATATTCAAAATGCTGTAAGAAAACTATAAGACAAAAAAAAAAGAGAAAAACCAATGCAATACCAGATAGAGTGTCTAAACATGGCTTGAAATAATAACTAAACCAAAGTCAAGGACATTAATCAGGACACACACTTTCCATATGCTGTATCATGAGCTGCCAAATCTGAATCCCTAATTGCTTTTCTTTTTCTTAAATGATTTAATACGATAGAGATTGAATTCTTTATGAAATACATGATAAAACTTTGCTCGCCACATTTCATACGAAGGTGCCTCAGGTTTCAGCCACATAGAAGCAATACATAAACGGGCTACTGACATAGCCACAAAAAGGAAAAATCTATGTGGATAGTATTGCCGTCGAGTAATGCCATCTTTACATAGCCCAAGTAGCAGCATCTCTCTAGATATCATGACCTTGACATTCATTATATGAGACAGAAATTGTTCAATAGATAAAAAAAGGGCGCTAGCACACTGCAATCGTAAAATATATGTACTATGTCAGCAGCTGCAGTTTGACACCTATAACATTGCCCATCATGAGTATCGCCCCACTTCATCATTTGTGCCGGTGTGTAATACATATTGAACAAAGTTTTATAATGTTGTCTCCGTAAATTGGCAGTACAATTTCCATGGGACGTAATGATTTACTAGAGGCCATGTTAAAACATGCAAAGATCGGGACACTGTATGATATTATGCTCGCTACGCAACGAGATGATATTGGTGCGCAGGATGCGAAATGGAGTACTAGACTTGGCATTCCTGGCTTATTTGCTCAAGAATCCATCGATATGGCTGATAAAGTTACCTTGACTGCCAATTTACGGGCACAACATTATAAAACTTTGTTCAATATGTATTACACAGCGGCATTTTCCATGTTTCTGCTGCAAAATTTGCAAATATATGCTGCAATATCCTGGGGGTCTAACAAGGGATGCAGTGATCCTGCTTCACACCCCACTTCCCTGTGCAATGCTGACAGGCTATAAATGAAGGCTGCCAGTACTCCATCGCTTCTGTTAGTCATGAACCGTGCATCATTTAATTACATTTCAGTTCCTAGCTCAACAAAGGTAGATGGGCAATTCCAATATTTGACACCTAAGGACACTTTAAGACCCCTATATGTAAATGTAGCTTTAAGGGGTGACCTGGGAGTAGGAGCAAAAGCCTGGTGTCAGCGGAAGGCGCGGGCCATATACTGACGCAGCTCTTTGGAACCAATAAATACCAGACGGGAAGGGGGGCGGCCACTGCCCCAAAATGCCTTCTCAAAATCTGTGCTTCAAGCAACTGCTCAGGCAGCCTTGACTCTCCCAAGCATCAGGCCCTTATTGTGAATTTTTACTTGTCGGATGTGAAAATGTAGCTGCAAATTTCCGAAGAGGATAATGATCCTCATAAACATGCTGATGTTCCATCATTAATTTTCACTTTTGTTTTACACTTACTATTTGCGGCATAGACAGATAATGTCCAACTAGAACAGAGGGGGGGCCAGAGGGATTAAGTCGGTCCAGCGCATGCCCCATAATCAATATATAACAAGGACAAAAATGTGTGCTGTTCCGAGTAGCATGTCATTGTCAAACAAATCCCTAAAGGTGGAGTTTTTTATTAAGTGAAAAGGGAGATCATACTTTCTCGCTAGTGTATGTGTCGTGCTATTATGTTTCAACATTATTTCACAAAGGGGGAAGTATCCTTCATTGTACATACAAGCCCCCACCCACCAAAGTGGCATTCTTCATCATCGGGCTGTGTTCCTCAATGGGTTGGCGCTGCAAAAACCCAGCAAGCCCCTACAAGGCAGGTCTTTGCCAGAGTTCTTTTCAATACTCATTGAAGCAAGGATGAAGGAGTCGTAGATTGGAAATGTAAGTGATTTAAAATAGGCTCTTGGTTCAGAATAAGAGACCTTTAATTAGAACAACTAAGAAGCCATGCCAATTATAAAAAGCAGAAACCGGTCCCCGGAAGCTTTTTCCTTCTCAGTGTAAGAATTGGCTTGGTAGTTTGGTTTGCCCTGTTCCCATCATGCACTGGGACAGGAACAGACTAATTTGCATATAGCCGGGTTCTGAGCTGGGATGGTGCAGTGAGCTAAAAAACGGTGTCGGATCTAGCCCTGATCTCTTGACTGGGTGAGAGTATTCTGCTTAATTCAGAGACTCTGTCCATCACCACCCCTTGTTGTTATTTATAAAAAGCAAGCATAGAACCTAAAGGGACAACAATGAATACGGAATTCTCTAGGCGGTCTACATGTTTCTTGCATAAAACTCAATCACTTACATTTCCAATCTACCACTCCTTTATTTCTTGCTCCAACTTAGTGCAGCACCTTATTCGGCTTCCCGAATAATAAAAAGATCTCTTTCAAAGAGTCGCCTATTAGGAGCCCACTGGGCATTGCAGCACCCACCCAGCGAGGAACATAGCCCTATGATGAAGCATGCAACTTCCGTGGGCGAGGGCTAGTGAATCCGACAAAGGATGCTTTCCCTTTAGTGACCTGTAAAAATATGATAATGCAACATATACTAGTAGTGAGAAAGTATAATCTCCTTTTTTCACTTACCAAACAACTCCACCTTTAAGGATTTTTTTTGACGTACCACTGTTCTCAGACCAGCATAACTTGTTGTTCTTGTTATAGACAGAAAATGCTCAGAAGACCATGATTTCTGGTCTTGTGCCACCGCAGAACGAGAACCGAGAACTCCAGGCTTATCTATGTGGTCAATAGACCATATGTCTCTCCACCGCATGTCTGTTGTCTTCCTTAAACAGCAGCACATTGGCATTCACCCATGAGCCAGGTATTCCAAGTCTAATGACTACAAGAATGCCTGTTCTGCAAGATTAACTTCCTGTCTGCTTGTCACTGACAGTAATGTTCCTCTGAGATTGTTTCAGAGGGATGCAGAACTTGTGAGCATGACTTTGATCTTATGATTGATCATGTTTCATGTTAGACTGAGGATTTATGTCCCTAAATGGTAATTATGCTGTATAATCTAACCAAGAAAAAACGAGAGCAGTCAACTGCAGAAGAAGCAATCCCTCAAAAGAGCATAATAAACAAGAGACAGAAATGCTGAATTTATTTGTACTTCAGCCATTAGTGTGGGATTTGATGGCACACCAAACTACAACAAGGCATAATCACCAAGGCCAGCTATTGCCTGTCAAAATATTTCAGTTTTCAATAAATATTGTCCGGGTGTACCCTATGTTTGTGCTTTTACTTGATTACAACAAACCTTTTGCCAAACCATGTTCAAGCTTTGCCAGTTGTTTAATGCATGTTAATGTCAATGTGTTTCATTTTCAGCCTAGCTAGCATCAGAAGAGCCAACGACTCCAGCGCTGAATGAAGACGGCGCAGGCTTTGGAAGTAACAATTCTCAGACAGCAAATTGTGAGGCACAGAAGCCAGGAACAGATCAATGCAGTGCAGTAGTGATTTTCACCCAAGCCGACGAAGAAAACCTACACATTTGTCGAATGAAAATGACCGAATTAATTAAATGTAATCACGCATTCACAATATCTAGCTTCGGAGTTAATTTTAAATATTTTACATAACCCACACAGAGCCTCATTACATATGCCCTGTCTTTCCCCCACAGTTGTACTACTGCAACTATGTGTTGCAGTGGTTACCAAGTGCAGGATTACTACATCATTTCAGGTTCGGCACACGTATTTTTCTCGTCCCAAAAGTGCGAAAGCTTCAGATGCGTATTTCCTCTACACAAAGTTGGGTGTTGAAAATCATGCATGGTGAAAACAGCACCATGCTCTGAACCTTTCTTTATCGGTCAGATTGGAATTCTCATAGGCACTGTAATGCGGCCTAGAGAAGGCCAAGCCAAAAACAAAGTAATCTATATAAAAGCAGAGCAAACATGAAAATGGCTGGGAAGAAAAGTTTATGGTTGGCCTAACAAGGGATTTTATCTTTCCACAACATTGAGCCAACCACATAAAACGTTCTATGGTTCTACGGGCAGACATTGAATAATGTATTTTGCAAAAATCAAGTCAGGAATTTTAGATGTGATACCTGTAGTTTAATATTACTTGAACAAATGTTAACATATTCAACATGAGTTTAGTTATGTTGAACCATACGTCATGAGCTTCAGCACCTAACAACAAATGTGCATGTATTATAGAATGAGGTTAAAATACAATGTCCATCGTAAACATTAGGCTAGGTTTAGGGATTTATGGATTTATGGATTCACCCATCACTTCAGATTAGCCTTAAACAAAAAATGATAAATGTATGGACCCCAAATGTTATCAAATTTCCTGGAACAATGTGAGCTGCGGTATATGCCCTCTCTGCTGCCATGGATCAGTTTAAGTACTAGGATGAGGCCTTGGGCACTGTCGCACTGCCACAAAATTGGGGGCTATCTCTATGCACAAGTATTGATTGTATAGCATTAAATACATTTGTAAATTGTGTTTGGGGAGGCGGGAGGAATTTACATTCCATGTTCTCCAGCCTCAAATCCTATAGGGATTAAGAGCTCCAGGGAAAACAGTTGAGTCATTGGTTGTGAGATGGTATGACAGAAACTACCAGTCCGAACCACAGCCGTTCAAACATATTTATTTTCTCAAACTTCATCAAACATGTCCTTACATAGGAAATTCTTTAAGTAATTTTTTACTGTACAGATCTGAAAACAGATGTAATTCTGACCTCTCTTAATACACTTATATCTGTTTATTCCGTATCATCTAGTAAACCAAAGTCATTTGTCACTGGGATATTTGGCATTCCAATGTATTTGGAGGATTATTAACCGGTGCCATTTCTATCAATGGTTCCATGATCTCCAGGTTCTCTTCGGTGTAATAGTCCGTCAGATTTCTATTTTGGCTAAACCATTAGTTTAAGGCATGTTGCAATTGTACGTGCTGGATGCCCCAAATTGTGCAAGTACAATATCAGTGCGCAGTTGGTAAATGTTCTCAATATCATTCTGTCGATACATGGTCACATTTAAAACTCCTTATTAAATCTTATTTGCCAAATCTGATAAACGATTTGAGATATTGTGGCGTGTTACTAATTCAAGGAGTGGGTTCCAGCAACTGATGACGTACCTTACCACTGTATATGGCATTGGGATAATTTTTAACCACCAGGGCATAATTAGGTTGTTCTAGTTGTGATGAGGTGGCACATTTCTTCCCTACTATAAGTTAAAAAGCTCAGTAGCATTTATTAATATCTGGTAAGACTATACTTCTATCTAAATATCCTTTACGCTGAATCACTTAGTAGAGCAGTCACCAGATATTAGCAAGTAAAGTTTTGCATTTAATATAGAAAAAAATTGTTATGTGATCAAGAATTATGTGTTTTGTGGTGCATTTAGTAACTACAGAAAGGAGGGTTAACCTTTTCTATCATAATCTCTTCCATCTAAGAGATCAGTTGCGGCATCCCAGCATTTCACAAGACAGTGAAGGATCCGCACCAAGTTAAATTAGTGCAATCATGGCATCTTTTGGATATTTTAGTAGGATTCTCACCCATGGGTACCACCTGAAGCATGATTCATCATCAGATCCTCACCAACTACATCTAGTGTGAGTGGGTGGGCTCGACGAAGTGTGTAAGTGGAGCTCTTTTGCTGAGAAGGAGGTATTTCGAATTTGAATTAAAATTTTCTTCTGGACCTTATTTCTTATTACTATTAAAGTCCTTTGGCAGAGATAAAAACAAAGAGATGTTCAGTGGGTACAATTTGTAATTTGTATTTATATAGCGCGTTATCACCAATGGTCTCTAAGCGTACAATGACCCATAACATCAGTGGGCTGACATCTCATGCTTTTGTATGCCACCAAGGATCAGTAGGCTTCCTTAAGGACCAAAAACTAGGTTGAATCCCAAAAATTCTGGGTTGGTATTTCCAACACTGTACTAGTTAAATGGAACAAACAACATGAAGCATGACACATCAACCAGACCATAATGGACCTTTTCCTCGGTGTGGTCTTTTCACTTACTTGGCTCCCCTACACGCCGTGGATTTTGGAACATCCAAGCCGTGCAGGGAGCCAAGTAGATGTAAAGAGAGGACAATGTCCATTGACAAATGTGTGACTACAGGGTTCGCCCACCCCACTGCCTTATGAAGCCTAACTAAAATGTAGGACATAGAACATAAACAGGAAACGGTCCCAATGCATTTTCGGCGTCTCTCAGCATATGGGTGGGTGAGTGGGTGTATCAGTGGCTGTATGGGTAACTGAGTGGCTGTGTGAGTGGCTGTATGGGTGAGTGATTAGGTGTGTAAGTGGCTGTATCTGTGAGTAAGTGGCTATTTGAGTGGGTGTTTGGTTAACTAAGTGGGTAAGAGAACGACTGTATTGGATAATGAGTGGCTGTAGGGGTGAGTGAGTGGATGTGAGCGTGCTTGTAGTGATGTGGGTGTGTAAATGGTTATATGGGTCTGACTGTGTGTGTGTCATTGTATGGATGCGTGAGTGGCTCTGTTGAGAGGCAGTATGGGTGAGCGAGTGGGGGTTTGAGTGGCTGTATGGGTGAATAAGTGGGTGTGTGAGTAACTGTATGGGTGAGTGAGTGGCTGTATGGGTGAGTGGCTGTATGGGTGAATGGCAGTATGGGTGAGTGAATTGGTGTGTGAGTGGCTCTATGGATGAGTGACTGGGTTTGTGAGCAGCTGTATGGGTGTATGAGTGGATTGTAAATGGTTCTGTCATCATTGATGTCACTGATCAGGTCATGAGCGATATATTATGTGCAGTCATTTGCAGTGCATTGGGGTGTAGGTTGTAGTTTGCTCAGGGAACTATAACTGCTGAATTTCACTGGTTTTGCATGAGTGCAATCTGAGCCTAACTATACTATCCCTGTACCGTTTGTTTTTTTCAGTGAATTTCAAAGGTATTTAAAATTCTAATTCCGAACTATAATGTCCCTGTAACATTTAGTTCTTTCAGTGAATTTCTAAGGTTTTTTAGTTCTATTTCCTAACTATAAAGTTCCTGCAACCTTTGGTTTTTTCAATGGCTATAGTTTTTTTATGTTATTTCCTAACTATAAAGTCCCTGTAACCTTTGTTTTTTTAATGAATTTCTAAGGCTCAATTTTAGTCCCTAACTGTAACCTGTAACATTAGAGAGTGGATGTGTGAGTGGCTGTTTAGGTCAGTGAGTGGGTGAGTAAATGGGTGTGTGGGTCTGTGAGTGGGTGTGTAAGTGTTCTTTTGGGTGAGTGGGTGTGTGAGTGGCTGTATGGGTAAGTGAGTGTGTGAGTTGGTGTATGGTTCTGTGAGTGGGTGTGTAAGTGGCTGTATGGGTCTGTAAATGGGTGTGTGAGTAGCGGTATGGATCAGTGAGTGACTGTATGGGTCTGTGAGTGGGTACATGAGTAGCTTTGTGGATGTGTGATTGATTTTGTGTGAGGCTTTGTGAGTGGGTTCGTGAGTGGCTGCATGGATCTGTAAGTGGGTGTATGAGTGGTTGTATGGATCAGCATGTGGGAGTGGCTGTACAGGTGTGTGAGTGGGTGCGTGAGTAGCTTTGTGGATGTGTGCCCAGTTCTGTGAGTGGCTGTATGGGTCTGCAAGGGGGTTTGTGAGTGGCTGTATGGATCCGAAGTGGGTGGGAAAAGGCGAGAAGCCCTTCGCATACTAATAAGGAAAACAGGACTGGGCCAAACGTGCAGACCTTGCAGATGATGAAAGGATGGATTGTTGTGTGAAAGGGTAAAGGGATGATGGATGAGTGGATGGATTGGTCGAAGGGTGGATGGATGAGTAAAGAGATGAATGGGCAAATTTAAGGGTGGATGGATGGATGAAAGGGAGGATGGATGGATGAAAGGGAGGATAGATGGGGTGAAAGGGTAGATGGATAAGTGAAAGCAGGGGAGTTGTCAACCCTCCGCTTTAGCAGCTACAATGGGGGTGGACTTCTAGATGGACCTCTTCTGTCTTCAATTCAGCAGACAAAAGCTCATATGAATGGGTGTGAGGGAGGGAGAGTGAGTGGATAAATGGATGGATGGGTGAGTAAAAGGTTGGATGGATAGATGCATACATTAATTAGTTAAAGGATGGATGTAAGGGTGGATTAGTGAAAGGAAGGGGTGGATGGATGAATGATGAGAGAGAGAGAGGATGGATGAGTGACTGAATGAAAGTATAGATGGCGGAATGGATTGAAAGGCTGGATGAAAGAATGAAGTGAAAGGGTGGATGGTTGGATGAGTAAATAGATGGATAAGTGAAATGATGGCTACAAGGCCGGGTGAGTGAGGATGGATACAAGGATGGGTGAGTGAAAGAATGGATGGATAATTGAAAGGGAGGATAGATGGAAGGCTGGACTCCCCTTTTTTATGGCTACCCGGGGCCAAAAAATAATGAATGTAACCAGGCCGCCATTGTTTTTTGGGAGGGGTACGAGCCCTCAGGAGTCCCGCAGGATCACAGCATTTTTTGCTAATTTTTTTTCTTTTTGGCACCACAGGGTCTTAGAGAGTCAAAGTCTAACTCCCATGGTAGTGGAATGGCACAAGGGAAATGGAGCTTCATGTGCCAATCAGAAAGCTCAATTTTTTAATTGGTGCCCCGTAAGAGTCTCTCAAGACTCTTGTGCACCCAACCAATATACAATTATTTTTCAGACTTAATTTCTCAAAAACTTCTTCACAGAATATACGACAACAAATAAACAGGTAGTAGTGTTCCCAAAGGGAAATGTTCGGAAGTTCACTAAATAGAACAGTAACGTAGCACTTATTCAGAGTGATAAATATGGGTATCCCACTAAGTAACAATATACGGGTGCTATATTTGCCCAAAACACCTACTACCCCAAGGTGTTGTAGGCACAACTCAATGTGCAACCAAATCAAATACAAAAAAATTGGGCTTTTTGCAGCACACCTTTAGTCCCTATTCAGTCATCATTATAATCATCCCCTATCATGGTATAAGTGACCCTCTAACGGATAAATGAAACAACTCAATGACAATAATCGGAGAATGCACGTCCAGAAAAATCAATCTTCTTGCTATTAAGCAGTCCTTTATTTGCATGTAGAAAACGTAAAAAACTCCCAGCACACGGTTTGCTGATACGTGTTTCGTCTTTCTCTAAGACTTTTTCAAGGCATGAACAACTGATTCAGGTGCCACAGTATCGACTGGACCAACAAGAACATCATACGAGCCGATGTATTAGGCCGTAATTGCCAGACTGGCGCTGTGTGTTCCCAAACCAGTTCCCAATGAAAACAAGTGATAGACCCAACAGGATCCTGGTATCAGTATAGGGAAATATCAGAGTATCAGCGAATTTTGAGGCTGGATGTGGTCACCCAATAGACCACTGGTCTTCTTTACTCTCAAGCAGAGTGTGCAGGTCCCTGTATCCGCACCGTAACAACATTCATGTTGATTCTGAGCAGTCCCTATGCTTATAAAAATTAGTGTCCCCGCTCCTGTACTGGTTGAGATCTCACAGTGTAAGAAATCAACCTTTCCTTAATAGTATGCGCCGACCCCGTATTGAAGAAATTTGGGGTACTCAGTTGCTCTGTATCCAGCAAACGTTAACCCCCGAAGTGGTCCAACCATAATACGTTGAGACCTAACCAGTATCGTAGGCGGCAAAAAATACCTGGCGTCCCCTTACTATCCAGGACAGTAAGGGGACACCCGGTGTTACACTATGAGAGCTTCACTGCCTCACACACAATGTTAGGTAAGAATTTTGACTTGAGTTTCAAATTACTTCCTGGGTTTGATCCCACATTGATATCACCTACATCCCATATTTCATCTCCCACAATAGCACCTGAGGAAATAATCTCAAGTAATTCCACATGATTGCTGTCAAGATTACTAATGTCATCTGATCTTCTACAAGGAAAAGTCTTTCTAGGATGCAGTTCAAACCATTTCTTCAATTTCAACTTTCTAGCAAAGTAAAACAAATCAATTCTAGTCTGAGTGTAGTTAAGGTTCGTCGAGGGACAAAAGGATAAGCCTAATGCAACTACCTCAGTTCCTTGAGTTGAAAGTAATCTTTGTGAAAGTTTAATTACCGCATACTCATACTTTGCTGACCCTTGTCATCACTCCCATGAGCAATTTCTCTGCGTTTTTGCTTTCTGATTTTTGCTTGCTTGTTCCTCTTCCTCTTCTGCGTCCTTCTCGACCCCTTCTCCTTTGGCTCCCCTGTTCTTGTAGGGATTCTGTCCGACCCTGGTTCATTACTTGAAATTGTATAAAAAAATTGCTCTTCTTTTTCTGTAGATCATCATTCGTAGCTTGGTTCAGCCCTACTGCAGAAACATCAGATAGACTGCTGTCCGATATATCACTTTCACTCATCTCTGCCTCTGCTGTAGTGCCCGGATTGATGGTATTCCCCATTCCTGATTTCTCAAAGAGATTATCATATTTCCATTGAAAAGTTAGGGTTCGACCCGATTGGTAATCTTTATAGTCTCTAAGAAACTTGCGCTGTTTTTTCTTAGTGATCTCCTCTACCAATTTCAGCATTTAATTTTCCAATCGTTTCATAAAGTCTTCCAGTGCTTCCTTCGACATTAGTGAGCCCACTTCTGCCATTAATGTTTCAATCTGCGTTAGTAATTTTCTTCTGTCTTTGAGAGCGTATTTCACCAAGATACGCATCATTTTGACTGAGCAAGAAGAAGAGTTACTCGCCCCCTCCTCAAGCATTTTGGGATCCGGGTCTTCGAAAGTTGGGATGGTAAATATTCTTAAGCCTCGAGGCACCCTCCAAACCTCTATGTACCTCTGAAGTGACTCCCCCTACCACCATTTAGATAGTTCCTTTTTGTGTAATTTTTCAAGTTGTCCCCGCAAAGTCTGTAATCTGATTTCACCATTAATGCTGGTTGTTTTGGTACCGGGGTTGGCAATTATACCGCCTTGCATGAAAAATAACTTATCAGCAGTCACTTTCGTTTTCATATCCAATGCTGCCATTGTCTCGCGCACACTGAAATTCTAGCTCCTTTCGCCAGTATGGAGGGCGTCCCCTCCTGTTTAACTACCGGCTCCCAAACCCCAGTGGAAGTTGGGGAAGAGTGCAGCAGACGTTTTTGCTTTTTGACATTGTATAATTGTGTCTTAAGGTTGTTTGTTGTGGCCCATGGATGCCTCAAACATTGTTCAAATTATTCGAACTTTCTTTAAAAGTCCGCCCATGAAGAAGTGCATAGACTGCACGAAACGCGTCGGCAGATGGACTTTGATTTCGATGTTTGTTTGTTTCATAAGGACGCTGCAGCTTCCATCATTAAAGTGCTAAGTTCATACCTACCTGATGTGTGGCTACTTTCACGAAGGACACTCTTTTATATATATATATATATATATATATATATATATATATATATATATATATATATATATATTATATTTATATATATATATATATATATATATTACCTACTGGCGATAGCCAGTAGGTATATATAGTTAGGATTTTTTGTCTATGGAACTTTTGAAAATTCTATGTCTAATAACTTTGGCGTTTGTGGACGGAATCGGCTGAAATTTTCAGGAAAATGGCACATTTTGTTTCTGAGCAGCCCCCGAAAATTTGGGGGGGTTTCGTCAAGGGGGGGCCGAGAAAAAAGGGGGGTCCCAAAACGCGTTTTTCCCATGTTAATTTCCATAGGGCCTTTGGCCTCACTTTTAGCTCGAACGGCTGAATGGATTTGCACGAAACTTGGCAAAATTGTAGGGACTGTTAGCCCGATGTGCCTTTGCTAGGTCTCAATATATGTGCTCCAGTGGATTTTGAGAAATTAACGTTCAAAACAAGATATATATCTGTAACAGCGCTCCGGGCTGCGCTCCGGTCCGCTTACTTTTCGCGAAACGGAACTTTGCGATGCGAAGCTGATTGGCTCCCTGGTGTCTGTCAACATTCTAAACAGTCCGGAGCGGCCGCCATCTTATCTCTCGGTAGGATCGAGAGAGAAGAAGAGGTGAAAAACAAAGGGGGTATTTAATGAAAGGGGGCAAGGTATACCCCTCTTGACCCCCTAGGAATGTTGTTGGGGTTATTAAAGGGTCCCGTGGGGAAAATAAAAAAAAAATTATTTTTCACGGTAGAAGCGCTTCCCGGGCCGCGAACTGGGCCGCAAACTGGTAGCGAAACGGGAATTCGCCATTTTGTGCTTCGTTTTAATTAAATTACTAGGTATAAGGGGGTGCGGGAGACCATTTTGTGCTTCGTTTTAATTAAATTACTAGGTATAAGGGGGTGCGGGAGACGTATCCTAATCCCTTATGTTTTCTGAGGGTGGCTGAGGAGGCTCATATATGTTGATACATGTCTTCCAGCGGCTGTGCGTGAGCTTTTTTTTTTTTTGCTGCGTGACGTCTGTTAACGTTCGATTCGATGGAAATCAGGAAGTGTTGACCACCAATTTGTCAGTGCGATAAAATATTTTGTTATAAATGAATCCCTATTGATAAACATTGTTTGCGCCATCTTGCCTTTTTTCCAATGCCACAATTTTGTCGTGCACGGCAGCCATTTTAGATGCCAGGCCGGTCCCAGGCTATCACCTAGCCCTGTGGATGTAGTTTATGGCCCCAGCTGTAGAGAATCCAGACATGCCAACCCTCCCGATTCAGGCGTGAGACTACTGATTTCAGTGCTAGTCTCCCGCCTCCCGATTCCTGCAAGCAAAAACCCGGGGGCATATTACCAACAACTAGCGATAATTTTTGTCTCTAACTTGTTTAGAGACAAAAATTATCGCCGCACATCGGCGATTTTTATCGCAGATAAACCTTGCTATTAGCAAGGTTTATCGCAAATGCGATAAAAAACGGCCGCAATGCATGAATATCGCTGAAAAGTCAGCGATATTCATGCATTATCCAGCAAATGCTCTTAGCCATGTTATCCACCTCCCATTGGATAACATGGCTAAAAACTGCTCAGGGCAGGTGTTAGCTTTTGGAGATATTCGCGCTTAGCGCGAATATCTCCAAAATTTGGTAATAGGAGATGGCGATGTTAGGGACTGTTTCCAGTCGCTAACATCTTGGCACGCCCACTTTGCATGTCATTAGTGATAGATATCACTGACATGCAAAGCGGGGCCCAAGATGGTCGCTATCTCCTTTTAGCTGTCACTAACTGGAGTTAGCGACAGCTTGGTAATAGGGAGATAATTTTATCTCCGCTTTCTTGGCTTTTAAAGCCAAAAAAGCGGAAATAAACCCCCTTGATAATATGCTCCACGATTCCTCGGGGGTTTCAGCTGACAGGGCTTGGTATTGTGTTACGTGCTAATTCTTCCAGGAAACGTCAGAGGGTCGATGCAGGGGTTCTAGAAGGGGTGATAAACCATTTAAGCCTCATGAACAAGCGCATGGTCTTTTAAAGATCTGTGAAGTACTCGGGGCGGCGGTGTGTGTGTGCCCTCTTTCAGGAGCGGGCGGGGGGGGGGGGGGCACTGCCAGCAACTTGCCAGGCCAGGCAGTGCTCAACACTTGCATCACCCTTTCTCTGCCTGCTATTGCGCTCCATGCTTCGGAAAGGTAAGAAAAAGAACGTGCATTTGAGTTTGAAATGTCCGATCCTGTAGCAGTACACTTGCAAAGCACACACATGACAATAACCCGATTCAAGGCCCCATTCACCCGATTTTTTAATAATATATAGTACTCCAAAAAAGTAGGATTATAAAACTTTATTAACTTTTAAATATAACGAACGCAACAAAAACTGTAAATATATTTAAACATTTTTTGACAAAAAAAAACAACAATGGTCCGAAGCTGTCTTTTGTGCGAATAGTCCCAAGGCAGCACAACGTGCTGAGTTGTGGACGGCACCCAGGTGAAGAACCATCCCTTGTTTAAACCCCATGGTGACCAACTAAGTGCAGGTTTTACATAAAGTAGTGTTTACCTAGAGTGGTGCTGTGTAGGACAGTCTGAATGGAAATTAACCAGAACTATAACGATAACAACAACAATAATATAACTTTTATGCCCAAATTACGCAAACATTTAGCTAATCTGCTAAAGGGGGAGTCGCCATTTCTTTTGATAATTTATTCACCCATCCGTAGCCTCTCTATTCTCCATTACAATGTGTTTTTTGCTGTTGCTAGCTGATGAAAAAACTAAAGTGATAACTTCCTCATCCTTATTTTGTCTTTCTTTGTTCCTTAAGATGTTATCTGTGTCAACCTTTTCCGAGAATGCTGATGCGTTAGGGATTTCCATGTGTTTCTTAATAGCATTGGTGTCTGCACACTTCTTTGTCAATTCTGTGAACATGAAAACTGCTTCATAAACAGACGATATCTTTGTTTAGTCATTTGTGTTAAGTGTGTCTGAAACTACAGTGCCCTTCTGTTTTTCTTTCTTCAGGCTCTACAGAGTTTTGTGTGTTGTTCTTTTGAGCGACAATTATTCCAGAGGTTTCAGGTTCACTTGTTTTGTCCTGCAGTGAGTTAACAGCTTTAGAGACTTCATGTTTATTTGCTATGTCCTGCTGTGCGTCAACTGCTTCAGAGACGTCAGCCTCATTTGTTATGTTTCAGTAGATCCTGGACCTGCCCGGCCGCGCCCAAAATGGCTCCGGTGTAAATGGGACTCGTAACTGCTTGTTGTGTACTGGTTGCCCAACCTTGATATCACGAGATACGTATGCAGTTTTGAAGAACATGGCGGAGGCTCGTCTGCTGTAGTGGGGCACCCCTTTATCGTTTCAGTTGCCATTCCACCCGCTTTTGCTACACTGTGCCTTTTCCGCCATTCAGCTGTTTACCACCCGCTCTTACGGCTACAGCGTCTCGCTCACCATGTAGTTGAGTTGCTCCCACTCTTGCGGTGCAGCGATAGGCGGCTGCCACAGGACTCTTAAAATGGCGGCCGGCTCTTCGGATTTGGGCCTGGTCCAGTAAAATGGCCCTGGGACACCTTGGAACTCGGACGCTTGTCTGCCAGGGCTTGGGTCCTATTCTCGAAAGCGTCCCCTCAGCCTTGAAGATTCTACAAAAGTCTTGGGGATCTCGACTCCCGCAGGCTTCCGGTGGGGAGCGGCTGCCATGATTGCTTGCGGAATGGCCACGACGGAGCTACGAGATGGTGGTGCTCTCATGGTGACGCCAGCTTCAGTATGAAACATCCAGAAACAAGGTGGGGCTTTCATCGTTTGGGAAAAAAAATGTTTTAATCCAATGAAAAGTGTTATTTTTAGGTCACATGACCTAGTCTTACATCATTAGGAAAACAAAAGTACAATGAACCAATGAAAAGTTTTATTAACAAGTCACATGACCTGTTATGCTTACGTTACGCGCTGCGCGGCGCGCTCTGGATCATTTCCGGGAAGCTGCGCCTTGCGCACCGGAGCACCTCCGGGTGCGCTAACGCGGCGCGTCATATGACGCATTACGCGACAACGCAGGTCCAGAATATAGTCAAAATATCTCCACCAACCAGCGGTCGGAGTACAACCGTTTTCAGCAGTCCAAAAAGTTCTGTTAAATCGCAAGAGCGGGAGCAACTCAACTACATGGTGAGCGAGACGCTGTAGTCGCAAGAGCGGGCGGTAAACAGCTGAATGGCGGAAGAGGCACAGAGTAGCAAAAGCGGGAGAAATGGCAACTAAAACGGTAAAGGGGCGCCCCACTACAGCGTGTCTTCAGGTTAAAAGGATTGTGGGACAAGGTCCAGAATGGAAGAGTCATCAAAAGGCAAAAAAATCCGCCGGACCCCGGGAGCCGGCCGCCTATGTCGGGGGCGATCTCAGGCCACACCAGGGCAACATGACTTGGGGAGGGGGCAGGAGCCAAGCGCCCCCTCCCAGTCCGCGCCATTTCACCGCCCCTCGGGGGCCTCCGTGAAGCGGTTTAGGGAGGCACCGTATCACATTGTTTTCTAATGCAGTCAGGTCCACAAACGGACCCCACTTACTTTGAATAGTGAAGCTGCAGCAGGTGCAAATAAGGTTTAGACAGTGTTACAAGCGCTGCTTAGAACTCTGAAGTATGGCACTCAACATCCAGGACTTATGCCATTTGTGTAAGGCAGTGACATCGAAGCAACTCAGGGACCAAAAGCATGAACGAACACTCACGTATGAAAATCTTACTTGGGGAGGGGGCAGGAGCGAAGCGCCCCCTCCCAGTCCGCGCCACCACACCGTATGTAGAAAATCTGAAGCCATCGTTCTACAAACTCTCAACCAGCCTTGGATGGAAAAATCTTAAAGAATGTACAAACTGAAAACCAGTTTTTGTCTGCATAGCATCAGCAGCAACGCTTGCTATCAGTGCATGAGTTTCATGCTCGATCGATTGAGCTAGCCGGATCGGGCAACAAAAAGTATAAAATAGTTATGTAAATAGTTATTTAATAAAATGTTTTACCCTTTTACTTTGCTGGTGTGTTGTATCTATTTATAATATTTGCATAGGGTTTGTTGTTATTTTGGGCGGGGTGGGTGGCGGAGTCGATCTGTCTTGCAGCCATCATGGTGTGGAGCTTAGTTCATCTCACTATTTTCGTATTTCTCATGAAGGGTTGTTCCTAATGTTTGTATTTTAGCGAGGTCAAAAAGAGATCCAATTAGTGGTCTACTGATTTTGCTCGATTACTTTTATTTTTTTACACGATTTTTCACTATCTGCAAAGACTAAACAGAGTATTGCGACTTTGTGCTTGTTTGTAAATAGAGAATGATCCAAAGAGAACCAATTCTAAAACAGTAAATGCTTGGATAACAATCAATGAAATGGAGAGACAAGCAGGTACGACGGATTACAACGGGGGTAAAGGTCTGCGTTAACTACCCTTCACTATCTGCAAAGAGAGAGTATTACTAAGAGAAAAGAGGGGAGGGGGGGCAGCGTTCAAAGCACATCAGCGTGCATAAACACGAAAACGTTTTTACCTATCACGTACTTGACATTTGACAGCTTTTGATATTTGCTATTAAAAAACCATTGAAATTCACAGAAAAAACCATAGTTTTATTGTCCATATATAGTTAGGAATTTGCATTTACAAAACCTTGAAAATTCACTGAAAAAACCATAGGTTATAGACCATATATAGTTAGGAATTTGCATTTACAAAACCTTATTTTACTCGCATAAAACCATTGAAATTCCATATATAGTTAGATGCGCTAACTATATATCGCGCACCCGCAATCCACTGCTGATGATGTCACATATTACATGATTCATGACATGGTTAGTGACATCACTGATGACATCACTGATGACATCTCAAATGACATCACTGATGACATCACTGATAACATCTCATTTGACATTACTGATCACATCACTGATGATATCATTCATGTGATAATACCATGAACCTCTTCAGACTCTAATATAACCTTAGATACAATCAGTGTAAACAGACAGTCACAGACTGTCACTCATCCATGGAGTTACTCACACACCTAGTCAGTCATGCAAACAATCAATCAGACTTCCATTTCCTCAACTATACAGTTATACACACCTTATTTATTCAAACATATACTAACACATATTTACTCTGTTATACAATCCCTGATACAAGTTCACAATGATCCATACAGACACTCACACATTCACTGGCTCTTATGCACACTTATTTATATATGTCAACTCTCACATGTACTGTGTTTTACATATGTACTTACTTTGACATGTAGCACTGAGATATCCATTCACTCACTAATACACTAATGCACACAGTCATCCGCCCATACAGCTGTTTCCACATGCAGTTTTGAACCCATACATATAGTGAATCAACTACTCACACATCTATGTACAGAGTCACACACCTCCCAGCTACCCATACACACTCACTCAGTGTCCCATACAAATACTTGGACAACCAATCAATAACCCATACAGTTATTCATATAGCTACTGATCAACACATGCAGCAGTTTGTAGAACAACAGATATAATGATGCACAAATTAAGATAGTTTAGTCACTAACCCATGCACTCATTAAGACACATTTAATCATTCTCTCATACAGTCAGTTATGCACCTACTAAATCCTTTTTCCAGACACTTATACATCCACTCATTCTTCAATATGTAAGTCACATTTTAACTTTACAGAAACATACAGTCACTGGATGTTGTCATCAGTGATGTCATTTGAGATGTCATCAGTGATGTCATCAGTGATGTCACTAACCATGTCATGAATGATGTAATATGTGACATCATCAGCAGTGGATTGCGGGTGCGCGATATATAGTTAGCGCATCTAACTATATATGGAATTTCAATGGTTTTATGCGAGTAAAATAAGGTTTTGTAAATGCAAATTCCTAACTATATATGGTCTATAACCTATGGTTTTTTCAGTGAATATATATATATATATAGTGATAGTTATATATATATATATATATATATATATATATATATATATATATATATATATATATATATATATATATATATATATATATATATATATATATATATATATAGTTATGTGTGAATATCTATTCACACACACACATTCACTGAAAAACCAATGGTTAAAGTGACTATTTCAGTGACAACGGTGCGTTTTAAACGTACAAAGCCACAGAAATTCCCTAGTTATTGATATGTCTGGGAACTATATGTCGTGCCCTAAGGTAACTATAACTCGTCCACCTAAGGTGACTCTGCACGCCCAACATCTGCACTAACTGGCAATGTTAAATCAACACTGAAAACGAGAGATGAGGCTGGAGATATCTGCCGGTGATTTAAGGTGTCATTTCTTTATCCATTGTACAGAAGACAGGGCTGTAAAGTAGAATTCATTTAGAATAATACATCCAATAAATATCAAGCGTCAAACTATCACCAGCATGTATTTGCCAAGCCAGAAACCGGCCCACAACATAGCCGTTTTGTGAGCCCAAATGCTCAGGCAACGCCTCAGGCTGTCATGACATTTAAGTTTTTGCTCTGAATTATGCCCCGTCCTCCTCCCTTGTAATTGCAGCACCAAATAATGGAAAGCATAGGGCGGTAAACAATCTACTGATTTACATTCACAAGTGTCCTATCACCTCCGCGTTAGAGCTTGATACACGCTGAGAACATAAGAGGTGGCACTGTTAATCAACACTGCTGATTAAAGTGCTGCCCTTACTGTAATTCTTTCTTTGCAACTGTTGTGGAGGCAGAAATATATATTAACACTTTTGTGATTAATGAAGTTAACGCCACTACGCAATTACAGAAATACAGTGCCACGAAATAATGCTAGTGCGCTGGCGCCCTCAGTACACTTAAACAGAAGATGGCCGGTACAGCTTCAACTTTGGGAATTTTGATGAAATATGACATTCTTTCATCACACAAGTGGGTCAGATCACAAAGTTCATCGCGCATTTAGGAGGAACTTAGGTGAGCAAAATAGCTTACACAATCATCACATTTACAGAACCTGGATTTATGGGGGATTACCTAAGTAGAATGTATGATCGAAAGTGGCCAGTTCGCCTGGGTGGCAGAATTACTACATTGGCAGGCTATGAGTAGAACCTTTGGTGTGTCTGGGAGGGTGAATCTGTTGGATTAGCTTAACACCCACCACAAACGCCTGTATTGATGTCTCTTACAAGCACTTTGCCACACTGGAAATGCATATGCAGTGCCGCTTCAGAAGGGGAAAAGAGAGGGAATGCCCCATATTTAATGGATGTTAAGAAAAAAGTATCTATCTAGCAAAGATTGAAAACACTAGAATGCACACATGATGGAAACTCTGCAAATGTATTAATGCTATGCATTGGCTTACCCCAGCAATTCTGCGACAGTAATAAATGTAAAAAATGTAAACCCAGTATTTGTAAAGGGCAAACAATTGCCCAAGGGCATCAAGGCGCTGGGGGGGTCGTCGGGAAATTAAGCGAGCTATTGCCCAGAGTCACATGGTGCTGGGCTGACCTGCCGCCGTTGCCGGGAATCGAACCATGAGCCCCCATGCTCTAGAGTCAGACGCCCTGGCCGCTGTACCACACCCCTGCCACTATAAGTACTCCAAGCATACCTTCTGTACTTCAAAAAAGTATAAATCCACTCTGAATATAGGAGTCATCCCACAGAAGTAGATTTCTGATCTTTTATTTATATTTTGTGATTTAGACACCTATTTAGAAAAAAGTCTCAGAAGTAGAGACACAATGAGTACTTAGTGCTACATACATCACCAGAAGAAAAAATGGAAGTTTGGGCCCGTCGTACTAAGACCCAAAAGTAACACTGATTGGTTTGCAAATGAGTATGCAAGTTGTGACCTTTGTATAATTAGCTTAAATCACAAGTTGCACATTCCCAAGGGGTTGCAAAACAACCTGACTAATGAAAATTAATTCAGCAGGTCGCAGTTTGCTCTCCCTTGTGAATATCTGAGATTTCAGAGATGGTATCTAGCAAAAGACAACAGACCACCATCCTTGCACTTTCTTTCACAAATGCAAAAACTTTTTTAAAGTAGATGATGGCCAATAAGAAAACAGGTGCTGCGTTAAAAAAAAGTGTTGTGAAAAACACAGCATGCTTTCCAAAATGCGGTCTGCGATGATTCCCAAAGTGAAAGCTTTGCCTAGGGAGAGTTTTCCCTTTGGAAATCGGGTGTCACCTCCCTTGAGGTATCAGTATCTTTTCAATGGTTTGCAACTGTAGTAGCAAACTATTGATAGATACCATTGCAAATCACAATTTGGGGGGGGAATAGCCCTGTTGCATCACCTCTTTTGGGAATGCAAAGGCAGTGGCGCTGCTAGGGGGGGCGAGCATGAGTTTTGGGGGCGGTGTCCTCCCCCCGCTCTTTCCTGCTGTTTTGGGTGGCAATAGCAAGCACCCCCCGCCCACTCCTCAGGGCGGCAAACAGAGAAATCTCGCCAGCACCACCCCCTCCGCGCTCTTCACGGAGGCCGCCGTGGGCGGCAAACGCAGGGACCACCATGGGTGGTCAGAGGACTAGCTACGCCAATGTCAAAAAGGCGTTTCTTACTCACAAAAAGTGTTCAGTAACTAGAAAATCAACTTTTTTATTATAAATCGTGTTATTTTGTTAATTGTATGGTTTCGGACTGCACAAAAACTATGTATATCAGGCCCTATATTCTTTGTAATATGTTATTCGGGACTTCCTACCCTTCCGGCTCTTCAGAACTGTGTCATTATTCTAAGTGTGAATCCCACCTCACAAATTCTGCTGCCACCCACCACACCATTTACTCATTGACAATTAAAGAGCACTAAAGTTAGTCAAAATTCTTTCTGGAATGATGAAAGTACGAGAATAATAGTCTCTAGACTCATCTTCAATATTACCTAAGTACAATGTCAGCTCATATGATGCTGCTTAAATTGCTAGGCGATTATGGGGCTCACCCAGTGATTTTGTATTGCCCTACTAAGGCCTCCAAATGATTTCACAATAACTTTAAATATTAATCACATTTTCAAAAATAATTATTTTACATTTTACACTTACTACACAAAATACATTACCACCTTTGGAAGACTTCAAATGTAGAGGAAAAATATATATGGCATAAAGTGCTCCCTGCTATACATTACAAGGATATGGCAAGTCACTGAGGTGTTTTGTGACCATATAGAGGAATAAGGCCAAAGGACGTGTTTTTTTAATTAGGTGATCAAACTCAAAATTGCTTTTGGGTTTTTTATACTGTGATAGCACAATAACCCCAATATGAAGTGTTCCCTATTTTTATATGTTAGCACCCTGCCCTGTGGGCTCACAAGGCACACTTTAGTGGGTTACTTATCCATACATAAAATAAACTTTTTACGTCTATATGTTACTGCAGTAACTTTAAATTGCAGCCCAGCCAGAGCACAGTTGTAGTACTGGCAGATAGCTAGTTTGTCATGTATGTGGGTGGTATAAATATGCATTGCATCCCACATACATCATTGAATTTCCATGAAATAGTGGATTTTCTGTACCATATCCAATGGTCTTTCAGAACAGTTAAATAGACCGATTGAATGAAACCAATTTTACTAAAACTAATTTGGGGCTATAGCACACACACTTCGGCACTGATTAGTTGTATCGCAGGGCAAGGTGGTCCAAGAAATAGAACACTTGTGGTGACCATGCAGAAATGGAAAACTTGCAATATTGTTACAGTAATTGATATGCCAACATATCAAGGATGTTTATGCCAGGGTGAGCAAATACAGTAAAGAGTTTATTAATTATATGGTGGAGAAATTATAAGCCCTGATTTCTTTACTTGTCCTGTGCTTGAACAAATTACTTACTAAACATTCAAGAATGGTGATGGAAACTATTCACAACCATGACAGCGCTAATCATTGGACTCCCTCCTTTGCATTCCCCATAACATCCAACCTTCCTCACCAAATAACGCTCCATCCATCATATCACAACACATATTCCTAATCCGCTCCCATCCACATCCCTAACTTACTCTATTATCCTATATCCTTTGAAAACAACCTATTAACACCAAACCACCCTCCAACCACTGCAGTACTATTCTTCTTCAAAACCAGTATCACCACAAACAAAACTTGATGCTCCTGGGTCTACTTTGCTAAATCCTGCGTCTAATGACCCCTGACCACACTCCATCCATGAATTTAAACTGCACTGCCTGATACAAACTCCCAAATCCACATGCCACATTTCTGACTCCACACTACACATTTCTGATCCATTTCTTATATGATGCATGTCATGCAAGTTGCTGATTGAGATGCAGTGTTAAGAAAATACTTCGAAAATATTCCGCAGTTAGATCACATCCTATCTTTCAAATTTAAAACATCTAAGTCATAACACCAATAGTACTTACAGGAATGACCACTATTACAACATCAATAAAATCTAAAAACAGGTGAGTGAATTTGCCTTACTCTTCTAATGAAGCTTTGATATTTTGGAATGAGGTCAAACTCAGTCACTGGATGTACCTAGTTTATGGGAAAAGGAGATAAATAATTTTGTGGTTCTTTATGTGCATTCAGACTATTATCTTAAACTTCTACAGAAATCTCAACATATCCCAAGAAATGAAAACAAGCTTTGCCAAAATGGTTATCTGTCTCATAATTAGTTACTGAAATGTGTTCTTAGTGTGTATATTGAAAGCCACTGTCAACAAATTACAGATCTTGTGAAACTGAACAGCAAGAGCATCCTTTAATGTGCTCAATGCGGTTCACGTCTCTGAGGCTCGCTGCAGTGTTCCTTGGAATCCAGTGGCATCCTGGATTAAGTTTAAGATGCTAACTTGGATAAGAAGAATCTTATCTGGCACTGTTCGTGCCAATCTACACTTATTGAAGTGATATTGCTGTTAACAATATTTAGGCCCCAGTATTCTGGCACACATCCCTCATTAAGACAGATATTTATAGAGTACAGTGCATTCTTAGTAGGGTCGGTCTTATGTGCTGTTGCCAGTTCTACCTTACACCCAGGGAAGCAATTCCTTCTTCCAGAACACCTCCATGGTAACAGCTGTGCCAAAGTGTGTGACCAGTCACGAATCTCCCAATTTCACACTGTTCGAAATCTGAACATATTATACCAGTATCTGGATCCAATGATAAACTGTCTTACAAATCTCACTCTCTGCTCGAAGAACCTGTATCATTCCACACACAGAAAATAATTCAGTGCTAGTTCCAAAGCTATACCAGCTTCTTTGTATTTCAGTCTTAAGAAACTGTGGACAAACATGATGCACTGGAATGTCGGGTCACCGAAACCTCCTTGTACAAATACCCGCCATCCCTACATGGATATGTAGTATTAAGATCCAGGAAATAATACATGTCACTTAGTTTAGTGCACGATACTGGTGAATATATGCCAGAATATCAAGGGAAAAAACATTGTCCTGACAGCATCGCATTCAGAATGCCATCTTCCGCAATATTGTGAAGGTAAGTGTACTCGGGTAAGGCTAGCTTTACTATTTCTAACTCATCACCTACATAACTAATTCATACATATCTTCTAGGTATGTAGAGGTGGAGTTACCAATAGCCAATCTATACTTCCTTTTAGGTACTGACCTTCACAATATTGTGTTAGTCGATATTCAGTGTCATCCTTGAATTATACATGTAAAACTAATCAGCACCATTGACTTTGTAAATCAGAGCAGAAGGACAACAGCCAGGCTAATCATATTAAAAAAAACTACCAGGACTCCCAACCACTACAACACAACAATCAGACTGAGGCATATTTGTAAGCAACGTGAAGAGGGGATACTGGCTACGGCTTGGCAATCCTCACTCCCTTGTGGAAGATGCAAACACTTCTCTCTTCATTACCGTCTGGTCCTTTCCATAAGTGTTACATTGACATCTAAAATATAAGTGCAAAGAAGAACACTTAAACAGTACACACATGTGAATGATACCTTTACTGCCATCGAGAGGGGGTTAAGGATCTTCTGGTCTTGTTTATGAGCTTAGATTGCTACAAGAACAGATGGAGAAACATAAGTGTTTACAGGTAAATAGCCATCTTCTCTGCAAGCTGCAACAGTGGCGCTGACCTTCAGACTGCATGAAAGATAGATTTCCTGTTTCTGGCAGGAAAGAGGCACAGGGAGCTTGAGAGGAACTTAAATTCAAAAAGCTCACGGTGTAATGAATCACTCTAAACTGAGAAAACTCTTAACAGGCGCTGCGACTTCCCTCTAGCCGGTTCCTACCAGTGAACGAGAAGCAGCAAGAAACAAGCAGGAAGCCCGGGGCAAGCATTACAATTAACAACTCGCCTCTGAACAAAGCTCCCAGAGTGAAAACACAGTGCTGGACCAAGATGCTGCTGTGTTCTTCAGACAAGTAATTTCCATCAGCATTCCAAATGCGCCTTGACAGAGAATACTGGTGGATGTTGCAGCTGCTGGTGAGGTGAGAGGCCTATCTTTTCTGCAGGTTAGGATTGCAACATTGACAGATTCCCATATCCAGAGACACTGAAGGTGTTTTTTTTTTATCTTGTCCAGATAACTTGATCACGAGAAGACAGCTTAATATTGCTTGAGACAGAGGATCAGATCCACATCACTTTTTCAGTGACCTAGAAATAAATATTTGTGTGGCTGACCCAGACAATCCTTTACCAGTCACTTAAATTTAGTGGTTCCCTAAACCAGTGTGTAACAGAGACAATGTCCTTGATTACAAGTCAGGCGGAGCAGGATTAATGCATGGAATTCTGTTCCACTGAACTAAAAAATGGTAGGTTTTTCTACACCTGGTTGTTGTTCCAGGTGTGGGAAAACACACTCGAATTTTCCAGGCGGTAAATCCTGCTGGAAAATCTCAGGAGAGCTTTTTTTCTGTCGGGGAATCACACAATGACCTTGCCTCTCATACTCCCTCCATACCCCTCTCCCTCACCCCCCACCGTGCCCAAAGGTCGACTTAAACATTTACCACCTGATCAGAGCAGGTAATAAATGTATGTGCTAAACAGCATGAAATTTGGAATTTCATGTGGTATTTTAACAAAAATGATTGCTCCCACATGGTAATTGCACAATCCAGAGGGTTTAACTATTTGGACCTTACTGGGGCTGATTTACCACTTACCAACTATACATTTGCATACAATGTTATCATTACTGCAACATTGTTCGATTCGTAATCAGGGTCTATGCAAAGTGCATTGTCGGCTTCTTTCTCATTCAGTGGCGTGGTGTTCACTCCAAAGGTTAATCATTTAATGGTAGGTACATTCAGAGAGCTTGCCTCACAAAACTCCTGCTTAAAACGCAGAAATATACTTACGTATGCTAATGGTTGCAGTTTGAGGGAGGGTCAGAAATTCTCTAAAAACCCAGGAGAACTCTTGCGAACTGTGTAGCGATTCACATGCATATAAATATATGCTCACTGAAAAGTACAGATATACAATTCTGTAAGAATGCATGAGAGGCCAAATGCATTGCATTTCATAACGTTTTTCTATCTCCAAAGAGAAAACATTTTATCTGTGCATAAACTCATTCTCTTTCCCCACATCTTCAATAGTGAGTATTTCCTTTCCATCTTAAAAGAAGTTTACTTCTTCCCTGGGCAGGATTAAATCTTCAACTAATTTGAGGGTGGAAAAACATTTATGAAGACTAACAAACATTTAAGTTGGTTAGTGCTCACCAACTTTTACAGGTAGACTCACCATGTACACACGCCAATCCCTAGGAACATGTTTGCTAGCTCAGATGTCCCTTCATATTAATAGAATTTATATGCGGGTAAACACCATTGAAATGTGCAATGCTCCACCTCCAGTGACGGCTGGCAGGAAACGGGGGTGGAGTGGCGGAGGGTTTGAAAACAAAATAACGAAAACTAAACTACGTACGTTTTCACGCCACTGTCAATGTTTTCCATTTGGGGAGTCCTGGAACCAGGAAACTCCAAGAGTCTCCTAAGCCAATCACACCACTGCAATGTACCGTTGTGATTTATCTGGGTGCTGTGGTTCAGCCCAGGGACAGGGAGGCTGTGCATGCTCCCCACTAGGCTGTGCATTATAGCCTGGTGGGGATCATGCAAAGTACGCATGACTGTTTGGCCGTTCCAAGAAGGCCGGCCAAATGGCCATGCGCACGTAGAGTGTGCCCCAGTGACCCCAGCCCCGCCCACCCCAACCCAGCCCCGTAGCAAAGAAACATAAAATAATTGTATGTTAATTTTTTTCTCCTCTGAGAGCAGTGAGAGCCTTAATGGAGGAGTGGCCCCTGTCCACCTCACTCATTCTAATAATCAGGAACAGATTGTTCACTTTTTAAGTGCTTGTATCTGCACACCAGTGGTGTTCACATAACTTTGCCAAATGTGTCTCATTATTCCAGGCTCAATGCATTTTTTTTTTACCATTTGAACTTCCCATTGAATGTTGTTCGTGCCCCACGTTTTAACAATGGTTTTAATTGGAAATTATGTTCACTCTACATTAGGTGAGTATGTTTTATTCATCTTGCCAATACAATTACAAGGATGCTATAAAAATACAAATGAATTGTTATTTTTTTGTACAATTGATCACAGTCAACCGGAAACTAAGAACGAAGAATACTTTATCAAATACTTTCACATTTCTTTACCCTGTAATATAGAGCACACATTGTGGTCTGCTAAACTAGAGGAGGTGTACTGCAGTGCTGCTGTACTGGGGTGACACTAGATTTTATATACAGGGTGCACTTTCATACTTCTTGTTCTGTTGAATATATGGATCACTGACAAAAAATCGAGGTAAACAATATACTATCACACAAATATTGTGTCAAAAATATCGTTTACCAAAATACTGTGTCCCCATAGATATAATGGTAAGTACACAAATATCAGGAAAACATATACTTGCCACTAATATTGTATTGAATTGTAAATGCTTACTACCCCTGATGAGGCGTCAAAGTGCTGTTTCGGCAAGTAGCACGCTACTCCGGAACCCATTAGGGATTAGTGCTGAATTACTATATTATGAAGTAATATGAAGGGCAGCTAAGTTAGTAGGTTATTTGGATTGAGAAGGATAGTAGAGGGATAGATGATGGAAGGATCTAGATTTTTATTTTAGTTCATAGCCGTAGGAGGGGGTTTGAGATGAGTAAAGGGGAGGTAGAGGGTAGTTAGTATACGGATATATGAAATTAATTTGAGTGGTGGACAAGGTATGCATTGTGTCTGCATATATGGCTACTGTCTAAATCAAATGAGAAAGGTTTAACTGGCTAACAAAATTGACCCGTATTCTCATATATTAGGCAATCTGAATTCAAGTTGGACGCCATTGGGGAGAGACTTATAACACTTGCTAAAGACCTAATTCAATCATTTTTCTTTTTCTGGTAAGAAATGCTAACTTTTGGATCAAAATTGTACCAACTGGGGTTTGTTATAGTGGTTTTCTCTTTGCTAGCCCACCATACATAAAAAGAGAATACGAAAGGTTCTGAATTCTCCTTTTGACTAAATTTGTTGTGTAGTGTGAACCATAATGGACACAATAGAATAGCAACAGTGGAGGGATATATACATGTTCTTCTCTTAAAGATATTATTCTATACCATAGAATGTTTTGTAAATAATGTATAAACTATATTCTATATGTTCTATGATAATGATGCTAAAGAATGATTTTTTTTTAAAATTGCTTTTATCTGTATATAGTGTACATTTTTGTATAGTAATTGTTATGTATGTATATATGTCATTTGTAGCCCAGAAAAAGTCTGTGAAGGACGAAACGAGTTCGCTACGGCTACAGTTTTTTATTTGAAGAAAAATAAAGAAATAAAGAGTGAACTGAAAACAACTCCACTGAATTGCTGTCTTCATTAACCTGAACAAAAACAAGTTTTTCTGTCATTATTTGTTGAAATACTTGAATGTATAATGTATTCTATAAACATAAAAATATACATATATATATAAATATTTACACACATAATAAAACCATAAAAATATAAACAATTCAATAACAAAAATATATTAGTTAATTTAGACAATAAATTAAATATTTAGAACCCCAAAAAACACATTTGCTAACAATACTATAAAGAGTAGGGAAAGCGGAGTTCAGATGGATTAAATTTACTAGTCCCCAGTCCAGACTTTACAATAGTAGGGAAAGCATTGGACTTCGGAGGGGTTACATTTCCTATTCTCGCTCCTGTCTGTACAACAGGAGAGAAAGTGTTGAACTTCAGAGGGGTAAGGTTTACTATTCCCACTCCAGTCTGTGCTATAGTAGGGAACGTGTTGGACTTTGGAGGGGTTACATTTACTATTTCCACTCCAGTCTGTGCAACTTGCTAGGAGGCAAAATCATCGCTTCATTACTAGTACAGCCAACCACAATGTATAAAGTTAAGATAATAAACAACACAAACCACTGCAATGTGCAATTTACATAACATTTACATCCGTACATGTAAACAATCTCATATAGCATATGACTTTTCAATCGACATAGCCTCTGATTGTACTCAAATATCACAATTCCATTCCTGTAGATATTTATCTTGTTCGGTTATATTTTTGTAGTAGATTAGGTATCTGGTATATATCACAACCTAATACACTTGACCGTAAAAGATGATTTGAAACTCAGAGATGTGTTTTGTACAGCAAGCACAATGGTGTCAGTTCAATTTTATTTTGAACAGACCGCTTCACTCATTTGATATAAGTCACACAAACAAGGTCCCAATGTGTATCTGCTCACAAATGCTGGGAGATAAAATTAGTTGTTTTTAAGGCAGAGCAAAATGAACAGAAGCCACATAGATTATGAGTGAAACTGAATGAGCTGATATGTTTTTATCAGCCTGGAGGCTAGAATGGGTGCAGTTTCGAACAGTTTAAACAATACAAACAAGCTAATACATTGATTTGTGATTTGGAAGACAAATGTCTATCAAACCCTATTCCTACATTACTAACTAATGCCCTTATAGTTCTGGTTCATCCCAGGGATTCTCTCTATATCTGCATCATCCGAGGAGGGGCGTACCAACAGCAGAGCCATCATTATGAGATTTTTGCTCAGCAAATATTCCATTATGTTTCTTAGGCAAACCGTAATACCTTCACTATTGCCTTAGATCCTTTGCAAATCAATATGGACCTGGAACCTATTTTCATCAAGCTGACATAGTGGACCACATTTTGCAATTTTGAGGGCTAGTGTTGAAAAATTCTTTGTCCCTAGTACAATAGGGACCATAACAAGTCCTCCTTGCGTGCTCCTCTCAGGTTGAAGCAAGCAGAGTTCAGTGATCTGATCTTTTGCAGGTCCAGAAATTGTTCTGAGGAGAGTTTTTGGGATGACACATTTATGGATTTCACTAACCAGATGCTGGGGATGACTCCTCGCCCCTCCCTAACTAATGGGGTAAAAATTCCCTGGTGTGACCCTATACACTTTTTCAGCAACTCCTGTTTGCCATACTGCAAACAATCCCACAGTGCACTTCACTCCTAAAATACAAACTGAGGGCACCATTCCTTCTTTGTCCGGATCCCATGTCCATTCAGAACTGTTATCAAGGAAATTAGCAGTCCCCACCCCTGTGTCCACTCTATACTGGTTCTGGGGGTAGCTTCCCCACCCCACTGGGCTAGGGGACAGCCTGGCTGGAGCAGACATACAAAAAAGCTCCCTCCTGCCACCCCAACCAAGTAGCTCCTCACTCCACTAAACTATGAAAACGTCAGGATTCACCTCTGCTGCTTTCAAGTTAATGTAGATCCGGTACCTATTCCTGAGCTGATAGGGATCACATGCCTCACACCCAGCCCAAACTGTCACCAGACCTAAGCCATTGCCCTGCTTTGGGAGCAGTTTTCATATCTCATCAAGGTCAAGCACTGGCTGGGCAGCTTCTGGCAGGCTAATGAAAAGTATCCTCCTTGAACATTTGACGGAAAAGGAAACTTTCTAAAATGCCCTGTTCCTAAATATTTTTTATAAAGTTTTATTTCACCAAGAATTGGACTTTTAATAAATATAACCAATAAATATAAAAAATAGACTTTGACTATCCTAGCTGTTTTATGTCAAGGTTTACAAAATAAAGTCTATAATCTGTATTTTGACTTCTTCTAGGATCCAGCTACAGCCCTGCCTGTGAATATAGCTTTTGGGGATAGGCACTGGAGCAACAGGGAAACTTGTATTTTGTACTTGTCTACTTTTAAATATCAAGCATCGTAAATTGTGGACAACTTGATTGATGCACTTAGGGGGGACTTATTACAATTTAAAAGCAGACTTTCCTGCTTGTCAAAAATGATTCTTTTGTTAGGATTTTAGGCTGCTGCGGTCAAGCTACAGATGGTAGGCCTGAAAACCTTGTTTTACAGGCCATCCCTGGGGGTGGCTCAATAGCTGCTGCAGCCCACAGGCGTGATTTAGCTTATGGGCATGGGGACATTTTCTACACCATATACTAAGGATTTAAAGAAAAGTGAAATATGTTAATTAGGGGTAAGCCAATTTAAGCACATTTAAAGAGGGGCAATTACACTTTACTCCTGATTAGCAGCAGTAAAGCACACAGAGTTCTAAGTGCAGCACAAAAAGAATCCATAAAATGCAAAAAAAAATGGGGTCACCATGCCGAAAAGGCAGAAATGCATACTATACAGTAACTGAAAATAGAAAGACTGACATGCAGGATACACCAAACTGAGTGACCTGACAATCCGTAAGCAAACTCTGTGGGTATTCCTTATGCAAAGTATATAATCTAATAATAAAACTCACTCACCTTTAAACACCATTAAATATTTCTTTTTTTAACATCTGTGTTCTTTACTACAGTATAAATGCATGTGAATCAACAGTTTCAACTTGTACCCAGGATGGGCGATGTACTAGGCAAAGTGATATTTAGTCACCCTCTCAGATGGTAATGCAGCATATATTTGATGCCTCTCATGCTAACCTGTGAGCTTCATCATCATGTGCCAGCTGCCTAGAATTGTCTTGTGGAAGCAGAAGTCCTGCTTGAAGCTGGGAACAATCAGGAACTCAAAAGGACTAACTCATATTAGCAAAGTGACATTGTCTCCAACTTACTGGTGCAATATGTGTAAATCACTGATCTAACATTTTTCACCTTCAGTAAATTCAGAAAAGCTAATGACATTTTCTCCTCAGGAGCATAAAAGCAAAGATTCAACATGTGTTTTGTAATAAAAATGTCATAATAGCAATGGCGAAGCAAGAGGGCCATGGCCCCTAATGCAAGGGAGTAAAATGGCACTCCAAAGCCCTGGATGGAAAGCAAAAGACAACTATAATTGGGGCTCAGTGAGTCCCTCACACAGCATCCCTGTGCCATTGACCCTTCTTCAAATTAGTAGCTACACTCCCATATATAAGAATAACAATTATTTCATACGATTGTCATTTCAAAGTGATGTTAACTAGTTACAGTTATCAAATGTATTGAGTTCCTCACAGTCATTGTCAGCGCAGAATGATGCTGTTTCTCTTTTTATGCTTGGTCACCATGGCACCTTCCCCAGAATATGATGCACACCCCACAACTAGCATGTGCTGAGGTTAAATATTAGGGATATATAAGGTCTAAGTATCATTTTCTGTTCGCAACAAACGGATATTGAATTATGATTAAGCCTACACTCTTTGAGTAATCAGCTCGTATTTTTGATAGCCCATTCATCTTAAACAGTCTGCTTTTAATGATGCCGAAGAAAAAGTAACTGTTTGGTTAGCGGTTCACTATAAATGTAACATTTCAAAAATTGAACCATTAACATACGTCATGCACAGTAAGAGGCCTTCCCACTCCCAGGGCAAAAGCACCTCTAATGTAGGAGAACGTACTTCACATCGAGGTTATTTATTTATTTATTTCCAGTATTTATAAAGCGCGACACTCATCCCGTGGGATATCACGGCGCTATGAAACGAGGGAGACTACTGATGGCTAGCTGGGAGATTTAGTTTTTTGGGAAGAGGTGAGTTTTTAATTTTTGCCGGAATTGAAGGTAGTTAATGGTATGTCTGAGGTCTACAGGTAACTCATTCCACCTTTTGGCTGCCAGGTATGAGAAGGCACGTCCACCCGTTCTTGTCTTATGGATGCGTTTAGGTTTAGCCAGGGCTAGGTGGTTCGATCTTAGGTTCCTGTTGGGGACGTAAAAATCAATTTTCCCTTGGAGGATGGTGGGGCCAGTTTTATAAAGAGCTCTGTGTGCATGACAGAGTATTTTGAAGGTGGCCCTCTGGCGCATCGGTAGCCAGTGAAGTTTCCGGAGACAAGCGGATGCTGAGTCTCGCTTGCCTTTATTGCAGACCAGCTTGGCCGCCTGATTTTGTAAAACCTGTAGGCGGGAGAAAAGTTGTTCGTTCATGCCTTCGAAAAGTGCGTTGCCGTAATCAAGGCGGCTGACCAAGAGGGCTTGGGTGACTGTACGTCGACAATCCAGGGGTATCCAGGGAAAGATTTTTGCCAAAAGTTTGAGTATTGCAAAGCCCTTACCCCAGAGTGATCGTATGTGGTCCTTCATGGACAGTGCGTCGTCCATGATGATACCTAAATTTCTGGCGTGTTGTTTTGGAGTAGGGGCTGATCCCAATGTGGGTGGCCACCATGTGGCGTTCCATGTCAGTTTTGCTCCTCCAAACAATAGTATCTCCGATTTGCCGGCATTTAATTTTAAGCAATGGTTATGCATCCATGATGCCATTTCGGTGAGACAGCTGTGTAGCTTTTTCTTTGTTGTCTCCGACCTTTCATCCATTGTCACCATCAGCTGTGTGTCGTCGGCATAGGAACATATGCCGATGCCCCACTTTCTACCAATGTCAGCCAGAGATGAAACATAGACATTGAAAAGAGTCTGGCTCAGCGAGGCCCCTTGTGGGACCCCACGGCTGATGGGACAGGGTTTCGAATGAAACTGGCCCATGTGCACTGCCTGGGTACGGTTGCTAAGAAACGATCTAATCCAGTTTAGTGCTGAGGATTGCACTCCTGTACTCAATAGAGTGTTTAGTAGACAGTCGTGGGATACGGTGTCAAACGCCGCTGACAGGTCAAGCAGTATCAGAGCCACCGATCCACCTTGATCTATGGTGCATCTGATACTGTCCGATACTGCCAGCAGCGTTGCCTCGGTGCTGTTATTGGCTCTGAAGCCGGTCTGTGAGGGGTCTAGGAGTGAATTGTTTTCCAGATATCGGGATAGTTGTATATTGACCAGTTTCTCCAAAGCTTTGGAGAGATACGGGAGCTGAGAAATTGGCCTATAGTTCTCCGGGTTGGAGATGTCAGATCCGGCTTTTTTCAGAAGGGGAGTCACGGATGCGTGTTTCCAGGCTTCTGGAAAGGATGCTGTAGTGAGCGATTTATTGAAGAGCTTGGTGATAAGAGGGCAGAGTGTTGGTAAAATTTTGGAGAACACGAAATGGGGACAGGGGTCTGCGGGAGAAATGTATATGTGAAAAATCCTCCCTACAATGACATTTGTACAACAAGTGGAAATTAAATGAGAAAAATTAAAGGCGAAGTGGCTGCCACCTGTAATCTTGTGTTACATACACTAGTCCACTGCGAACCATTGGAAAATGGTAGGAAACAAGACAATGGTTGCATCCTGTAACCTTCGGCATGACTGAGCCCTCACTGCCAGCAGCCATAACGACATGTATCATGCAAACATGTTTGGAAGCCTGCTGCTGCCTGTGTCATAATTCTTCAGGTGAGTGATAGGGAAATACCGTCACCCAACATAAATAGAGCCAATGACTATTCGTGAAGAATAAAGCACATGAGGTAGGGGATTTGGGTGATCATGCAATGCAATGCACCTTCGCTTTGTGGTGGCATAAAATACTAATTCATTTAATTAGTGTTTAGATAATTACTCTGCAAGGTCATAAGGTTTAATATAGTTAAAAAAGTATATTTTCTTGAATATAATGATCTGTTAATCTGCCACAGAAATAGGAATTATGAGTCAACTACAATTTATTTACTATGGAGATAGGAATTGACAGTGTGATATGATACCTGCTGAAGGGGAGAGTCCTGGGTTCATTGTGGTGAGCCTGTCCAAATTAACAGATGTAATAGTTGTGTTAGTTTAATATTAAAAGCTTTGTGGGCATTCATGCATGAGAGGTCATGAAACTCTAATGCTATTTATTTTTTGCTACCCCTTTATTCTCCTCAAATAAAAAAACAAAAGTAAAGTCAGGAACGTCCCTCCTTATCCATGTAGAGGAGGCCAAAGGTCCTAAGTAATAATTAAAGAGGAAAGATGAGATGCTCATTTGCTGATGAATATTCAATTTCACATGCCTTGGTGATTATTTAAGTGGAAAGGAAACACTGACTGAGTTTATTTGAAGAACAAGCATCTGCAATGCAATAGGTCTCGCATTTGCGAAAGTTTAAGCAATTGCCATTGTAAATGACAATGTCTTTTATTTCTGTGTTTACAAAACCTACAAGCTGTCACTTGCAAGTTCTGTAAACACATAAATACAAGGCATTGTCATTTACAATGGCAGTAGCTTAAGCTTTCGCAAATGCGAGACCTTTGCGGCACCCACAATTTAGCTTTACACATCACAAGGTAAAGTACGGGTGCTGTGATTGCTTCAAAAGTAAAGTGATAGAAACAAACTTTTTTCAATTGCTTTACTTTTGAAACAATGGAGGCACCTGCGCTTTAGCTTAAGATGTTCAAACCGAAAGCGCGGGTGCCGCCATTGTAACAAAAGTAAGCACATGGAAAAAAAGCATGCAGCCACACTTTTTTTCTTCTATTTACTTAGTTTTGTTACTATGGCGGCACCTGTGCTTTTGCTTTAAACATCTTAAGCTAAAGCGTGGGTGCCACGATTGTTTTAAAAGTAAAGTGCTGCCATATATAAAAAAAGGTAAAAAGTAATTAAAATAAAAAAGTAAGTCATGCGACCGCGTTGAGCCAACAAATAGAAAAATAAAAGCGCAGGAGCCATTATGTTTGTTGAGGCTTGCAGCGCTGAAAAAACAAAAAAAATAAGCACAGAGGGAGAACGTGTCAGGCAGGACAAAGCTATTTCAGAAAACAGCGCTCAGAGGCTGTAATTAAAGCCTACCGAGCAGCAACACAGGGGGTGTCACCATAGGAGGTTACAAAATGAGACCAGGAGGTACTAAGGAGCGACTACTAGGCCTATTGACCAATGAAAAGCCACAGTATCCAATGTACAATGACACAAGCCAATGAAAATTATGGGTGGAGTGGGAGGAGCTTCAAGTCCATACCTGAATACAGCATGCCTCGCAGAGCAACGCATGCACTGCCCATTCTCGACCTAAAAAGTATTAACCAAAGATGAGTGCCCTATCCTGGAGGTGTGCCTTATTGAGGAGTTTAAACAAACGTTTATATTCAATAGCTCAAAGTCCACATCATTCATGTGGGAGATACCTTGCAGTACGTAACCCAGGCTTAATCAAATTGAGTAGTTGGCAGTGAAATCGGGCCAATATCACCTGAAGGCACCCAAGTACTTTAAATTCCAAATTGACATAATAAATAATTTCAGCTCCATTGTCCCTATGGCTTGCTTGATATTTTTTTTAATGGCTTGGAATAGTGTAGAACTAGGTCAAGTAGAAATAGATGACGACAAGTTATAATCCATGACCACACTATACTGGTGAAATGCAGAATTTGAAATTCAAATGATTAAGCTTTACCATGGTTATTTTTTATTTTATTTATATTTTATGTATCAAGAAAGCAGATAAGGAAACATGTTTAGCCATGCTGGCCAGTATTCAAAACACATGATAAATAAATAAATAGCAAATTAAGCATTTAAAAAACGTTAAGCATGTCTAGGGAAGTATCAGCATCTAAAATCAAAAACATATCATTTCAATTAACACCAGTAAAACCTTCCATTATCCTCTTTGTACTATTGAAAGCAGCGAACGGTGTGCACCACCAAATGAGAATCCTGGCGCATCCTGGGCCGGAGAGTGATTCGTTTGACAGGTCTTTTTTTCCTCACATGTGATGCCATGCTCGTGCCCGACACCCACTTTGCTCCTCAGGACCATCCGGAAATTGTCATCATCAGAGAAGGAAGGAAACTGCTCTGGGACACTCTGTTCATTCCCGGTTCCATGTTCCAATGGGTTTAATTTTCCTTTTGTATTGAGTTGCCGCTGCTCATTGTGTTCGCCAGCTAACTGCGGAATTGAAAATGCTCCTGAAACAAACCCCACACCACCTAAATTTGATTTAGACATTCTTGGGCATTGTTGAGCACTGCTAGCCACTATTGGACGCCGCCAGCACGACTTTCCTCATCGCCGTCCCTGCCCCGGCTGGGATGGTGCGTGTGTTTGGCAGGGCAGCCGAAGGTGAGGTTAGCGTGAGTGTGTCGCGAGGTGTCTGGTGTGTAAGGTGGATTTGGTGTTGAATCACCTTCTCTTCTCTTCCTTTGGTGGGCCCAAGTAAAGTCTGCAGGGACTGCTAGGCGTGTTCCCTGCATCTGTATCAGTTAGGAAGGTGCAGACTGTGCCCTTTGTTGTTCTTCGAGTTTACCCCTAAACATCATATTCTCCTGAACTGCCAGAGCCAATGGAGCCATTAGAACTACTCGAGACTAATAGCACTTATCGCCAATCTCTCGTAGGGTCTAGGCAGCAGGGCCTTATTGTGCATTATTGAATATCACTGAACAACAGCCGGAACAAGGACTGGGGGTGTGTGGATGCCCAGATGTGTGGTGGAGGAGGTGACCTCTAAGACCATGAGGAGGAGGTAAGTGGATTCTCTAGGACTTCACCAACAACCACATTCACTGCCACTACTGTTGCTGCTGCTGACTATTGACTGCATAATGACTGCGGTTGCGATTTCCTGTCACCGTCCCTACAGCGTTACACAGGTCCTATTGCCAACCCATGCTTTATAATAGCTTTCATATCAGCTTTTACACCAGTTTCACAACCGCCTTGAGACTATTGGTATCACTGCCATTACGTGCTTTCCCTGGCCCATTGAAGCTCGAGCTCTAGGCCCTCTGTGTGCCAGAAAGGAAGGGGGGTTAGGAAGGTGATCACCGCCCCTGCAATATTCCACAGCCTGCACCTCCTGCCTCTGATTGCCTCTACCCTTGAGACACAGGGGATTTTGGGGGTAATGAGGGTCCAAACTGAAGGTTGGAACTGGATCCTGACATTGCTCTGGTCCTGATCATATGATCCTACAGCATTCTTTAAGTGGTTGCTTCTACATCTTTACATTTCTGCATATATTTTTGTGGAAACCAGAGTAATGGGGAAAAGAAGCTACATACTGGCGCTCCTCCATCGCATGTTAACACCACTATGGACGCTTTCCTACAGCTCGCCAAGGGGGTCATTAACTAGGATTCGGCTGAACATTGCCTTTCCCTCTCAACCTCCATTTCACCATGCCTGGGGACTTTTACCACTCAGGTTCGAGGGTCTAGGGAGATGTCTCCGCCCTTAGTTGCAGATGTTACGGAGGTTATGGAGGACAATTTACCAGCATTACAAACTGCATCTATGGAAGATCACTCCCTGCTGCCTTAGCCCCAGAAGACGGCCGTCCCTCTAGTGCCTAAAGTTATGGTGGTAACAATTAAGGGCTGTGGGCGGAGGGTAGGAAAAAGGAAGAGGTTGGAGACGGGCAGTAAATCCAAATCCAAACAACCCAGGGGAAACACCAGGGCAAATACTACTCAACTTACGGCTCCTGTATTATCTAGAGGTAGTGTGCCTAGTGAAAGGACAAATGGGAGAGATTGATGAACTACCTGTATAATAAATGTATTGGTGTTTAGGATGCTAAATTGGAACCAATTTGGGCTCATCTAGGTGCTAAGAACTAGCCCTTAAAAGTTATATCAAGCCAGCACACACTCATTCACTGTGCCAAATACCACAACTCACCTGCTGTTTGTGATCAGATAGAGTGGAATGCTAAGAGTGAGCCAAGTGAACAGGTCAAAAATCTGCCAATTATACCCCATAACCAACAGGCCTCTAATGGGAGGGTTGTATACAACCCAGGAATGACACCAGTACCTGGTACCTTAATTAGGTCAGAGGGAAGTAGTGGGGCATTACATATAGCATGGAAGGGGCCGCCCAAAGTGGACCACACCATTGCCCCGGTTAGTCGGTCAACAAGAATTTGCTCGCTAAACACTATTACACCCAAGCTGCGAACAGAAGCTACCCTTTATGTTATAGTACTGGTTAACATCCCTCCTCTTAAGGCTCGTTCTAATGAAAGTTTTAGTCAATTGAAGAACAAGGTCATGCACTGTTTAGATTCTAACTCAACAGTGAGGGTCCATGAGGGAGGTTGGATTAACATGATCCAAAGAGTAAACTGAATAGTTAAAGAAGCCAAAATCCAGAAAGGAGGCTGTGTTTTTATAACTTTTAATAGGCCATCAGTGGCAGGGAGAATTCTCGCCTCACTTAATGAATCTACCTCTCAGGCCCTATACAATGAAATTCTCAGAACTACCTTATTTTAGTAACAAATATTCAACATAGATTTTATTTAACAAGATTGCGAATAGGCACATTGCACTTTTTGGTGGCCTTTCCCAAGGTGGACCTTCAATCTGAAAGGCTACCTGAATGTCCATATGATGGCAAGTCCAACCAAACAACACAGCATTTTTTACTTTTTTGTAACTTCTATAGAGACACGAGGAAATACATGTTACGGCCATTGTTTTCAAAGGAAAACATTATTTATTATAACAATGCTTTTAACTTTTTTCGTAATCTGAATAATGTGAATTTATGCCATCGAGTTTCTGTCTATATCTGATATGCCATTCAAAGAAGGAACAGCTGCTATATCTGGACAACTTAAGATATGAAAATGCATAACCTTTTAATTATCCCTCTGCTGATGTTTTATAATGCTTTATAACTTGTTGACCATGGAGTTAATGCTAGCTGTGTGTCTGGTAGTCTGTTTGAGTATAATTAACTGTCCACTTTATGTGAACACTTTTATAGAGTTTATATAGAACTCTAAGATGTTTTGCATATTATTTGTGATTCTATTATGGATATTTCATCTGAATAAAGATTAATTTGAGTGAGCATAAAAAGGAAGGGGATGACTCTAACTGCGGAACTGGCATTCAATCAATCAATCAGGGTTGGTAAAGTGCAACTACTCACCTGTGAGGGTCTCAAGACGCTGGGTTCGAGGGGGACAGCTCCGCATTGGACATTAGACTCCCATCACCAAAATCAGAGGGACCATATATTAACATTTGTGTGGAAATGATTTTCTACTCATAAAGTGGATACAATTTTAGAGTTTAAGATACACAATGCAGAAAAAAATACATAGTTGACTCTCGATTAACCATGAAGGTTGTATAATGTTGCAATCTCTAGAAAATGGGCATAAAGACTGGGCCGAATCTTCATTATCTGCTGTCATATTAATTTGGTATATTCATGGAAGGTTTTACAGGTGTTAAGTGAAATTACATGTTTTTGATTTTAGATGCTGATACCACCCCGACAAGCTTAATTTTATTTACAATATTTACGCAGAGCTGATCAAAAACTACTACCGCAACTGAATGGTGGGATAGGGTGTGAGCATTCATTGTGTTCTATTTGCAGTAAGGCAGCACAGCTGAGAGCAGGCCAGTGTCTACATCACTGCATTGATTGATCATTGATGCCTCAGTCATTTACCACAGTTTTTTAAGTTATGCAATTTAAAAGCAGAATGATATACCTTGTAATTGAATAGAATGGAGTAGATAATCCTCGGTGACAATGTTCATTTTACTTGTATACAATTCAAAATAACGTATAGCCTTCTTGTGGGTGTCCCCAAATGTATTATCTACAACAAATGACATATTTCTCATATTTTAGGATCACTCCTTACATTATTATTATTGCTTTAGTGACAAAAGGTAACTCAATATAAAATGCTGTTTCTCAGTTTTGCAATTTAGAAAACCCACATTGCAAACTACTGATCCTATGCTAATGTTTAGCCTGTGGGGAGGAAAACAGAATCTTCTTGAAAGCGCTTTTTGAACAGAGCTAAAGAACAGTAGGCACGTTTATGGGAATGCAAATGTGGTGTCTGCCATTACGCAACTTGTTTCTCTGAAAACATTGTGATGTTTCAGTAGATTTCAATTTAACAGCTTACAATTAGCTTCCTTCCCAAATAGGTACTACAGCACTCAAGCTGAAGTATCTGCAGGTGTTGCTCCAAAACAAATTTGGTAACTAAAATTCTCTAATGGCTTGATGGGGAGTGCAGTCGCAAAGGGACTTGGCAAGGACAAATTGGTGTGGGGTTGTGTTCGGAGGAAAAGTAACAGCAAACGAAATGTACATTATCCGTCCATAAAAATATACTTGAAGAGTTCCACGACTCATTTCTACATTCAGTATTTTCCCAGGAAGCACAAATACACCAAAAGATGAACCACCACAGAAACGCAAATGGAAACCTTTACAAATGTCTTCGTTTGGCATGCCAGGCTCGACCTGACACATTCGGTCAGTTTCATATCCAAAATGAAATCATTAATTTGCCCTGGACTGCTGGAGTTTCTGCCCACTCTTGTGCCAGGCACTTTCACCACAGTTTGCACAGACTATGTGCGAACATTGGATCGGCACTTCCATCGACGTTTGTGATCCGTGCCCATATCTATATATACCTCTCATATGGGCATACTGTGTCAAAATAAAAAAAATAAAAAATATTTATATTAAGTCATTGGGGTGGTTAATGGCTTAAAGAACATAAGAGTACAGCAAATTGTCTTTTTTGAAAGTTGCTAGCTCCATTTATTATGTAAAGTGTGACAATGGCTTAATACGTTTTGAAGCACGCACAGTAAAATGTACTGTGGTGTGAAAATTCTCATTCCGAAGCATCTACATATATTAATCTTGGTATGAAAGATTCATATTGTGTGACTCTATCTGTAATGCAAATGAGCACTGCATGAGGAAGGAGATATCGGCTGGACAAGCAAGGCCCAAGATATCTAGGTTTACAAGTGAATGATGTATACAGTGAAGAGGAGGGTCTTTGCACAAAGTGGCAATAAAGAGGCTTCACAGATTTGACTGAAGAGGGAACCCTTGATCCAAGAAACATTGCAAAAGAGAGCTTGGTGCATTGTCTTCTATGCATTCTTTTGTCTTGAGCTTGATAAGGTTGTTTCCTCAGGGCTTCTGGGTTCAGGTGCACTGGTCCTGGGAATTGCTGATTTGGGTCTGTATGTCTTTCTGGCTGGGTCCCTTGAGGATTCTCCTGTTACGGCATCGGCTCTGCTGCAGTGCAGTCCTTCTTCAAGGCCCTAGACACCACAATTGTCAGGAACCTGTTTTTGAAAATAGGATGCTTGTGTCAGTCGGCGCATTTTCGGCCGGAAGTTACATGTGCCTTGTAGATCAGTTTTGAGTTCCATGCCCTAGCCTAACAGCTGTTTCAGGTTCTCCCTTTCTACCTGTGTCAATGCAAGAGGAAGGCTGCAGCAGTGAGAGAATGTCTGCCCACATCCGGGTAGGTTTGGGTCACCGTGGGAGAACTGGCCTAGTTAAGATACTTCCACTTTTTACAAACATCGGTAATGACAGGTATCATCCAAATGATGGATACCGTAGTGTGGAGATATCAAAAGAATTGATTAGAACACTGTCAGGAAACAACCTTCACAATGTTTGGAGAAAAGTTCACCCCTATGAGAAGGAGTAATCCTGTAATGACAAAGAGTCCATAAGTCATACTCTAGAATAGATTTAGTCTGAGCACAAGGGTCTTCTTTCATGCTACGGTAAAAACAGACATAGGCCTTATTACAACTTCCGACCAAGGACCTATATTTTGAGCCTGCAGTACTGCCCATCTACCTAAGAAACAACGTATGGTGTATTGACCACACACTCCTAAAAGATAGAATATATGAGGGGTTCCTAGATAATTATATAGAATATTTCCTGCTGAAATTAAATGAAGGGGTAACAAACATGACACTCTGGGGCGTATTTAAAGCTGTCAAATGGGGAAATATATAGACACCAAGAGTGACCACACATGAATCTGGACTTTGAGCACAACAAAATTAAAAGCTGATCTAAAGCTGGAGGAAGAACTCCTCGTTCTCTCAGGCTCCATTCAATACATCAGAGAGGCCACAGTGTGCTTAAAGGTCAATGAAACACTAACTGACAGGAATGTCTGAGAGGGATGTCAGAAGACTCAAATAATGTCAGAATAAAAAATCTAATAAAGTTGACAAACTGTTAACTACCAGACTACGAATGGCCAGAGAGAGAACTCAAACACATAATGTCATAAGCCCCAAGTACTGTGATTGTGATGCTTTAGATTCCTTTTTAGAGGATTTGTAACTTTGGGAGACATCGTTTACCACGCATCCATTTCAACGTGGTACTATTACATCATGGTTTTCCCTACGCAAGTTGTTAAACCGACTTGCACTGCAGGGCGCTGTTGACTAAGGAATAGTGTAAATTACTGTTTCTAACACCTTTCCCACTGTATGTAGACTGGAGTTGGAATAGAAATTCACACTATTCCTAAGTACAGCGCGAGTCGATGTAACGACTTGTGTTGTGAAAACCGCAATCTTACAGACCTCGTTGAAATGGCCCTCATTGTATCAACATACATCCATAACTTTGAGCACTGGGCTGTCAAGAGAGAGACCATCTAGAGCCAATACTTCCTTAATACATTATGAAAGCAATACCAAACACAATTGTGTATCCTATAAACCATTCGCACTTCTTCACCTACATATTTAAAAAGATCACAGCCAATAGATTCCACAATGTAATACCCCTCTTGGTTCGGCCCTGATCAATCAATCTTTATCAAATATAGACAGATTTAAGATACGCTATAAAGAATCCTGCATCTAGTAAAAATACAATAAACATAAGATCCTGATGACCATTCTCGCCTTGGACCTCGAGAAGATATTCGATCTAGTAGATGGGTCCATTCTGAGATGCACCTTAAGGAGATTTGTATTAGGACTCAGGGTGCAGAGCTCTCTCTGATCCAGTAATGAGGGCCTTGTCGCTTAAGTTATAATATATGGTCTTAACCCTATCTTTCAGTTTTATCAGAGGTACAAGTCAGGGTTGCCTAGCTGTTATACAGAAGATAGCCATGAGATGGAAAATGTACCTTCCACCTAATCGGTGCATGACTACTCTAGGAGATTGTGATCGATGATGGCCAGAGAATTGCTCACACTTGATGTGGAACTGAGAGAATCAAATGTTGCATGATATTGAAAAGGCTGACTGATATTTGCAATTATAAACTCCATCACTGTCCTACCCCAAGTCTCTCCAGGCACTCCTTCTGTACTGGGACCCCTGACTCTGGAATGAGTGACTAGACTAAAGGATTATGAGAGAAGGGAAAATTACAAAATGGGTATCTTTCATGTTTCTAGAGAAAGGTGTGCAAAAGGTTTAGTATGAACGATGGATGGGATGGTCCCTAACCTCTGAAAAGGAGGGGGAGGAGCGGAGGGATTGTCTTTTGGTCTTTTAGTTGTCATTCTAATCGGTTAATTGTCAATGCAGTGCATAACGTCTACATATGGAGGTGGATTATGTATTATTTAAGATACATTTAACACTCCATAAAATGTATTTGGAAAGAAAGACATTTGGCAGGACTATGGGACAGACACGTGTGTGCTCTGAGTGGGCCAGAAACAGCACTGACATACATCATTTGACACGCTTGCCCAAATCTAATATCATCCACCTTAAGAGGTTACATTGTGCTTCTATTTCTCCACATCTGTTGCACAAAATCAATGTTTAAGAAGATGATGTTCGCCCCACACCTGCTACACCCCATGCATCTTTCAGGAAAACATGGTGGGAGTGGCCATTGATTAAAAAATATTGGAAGGACGTTGTTGAGTTCTTAGTCATTGTTGTAGATTGGTTGATAAAACCCCTAATCAGGCTTTGTCTGCACACACTAATACACATCAATAAAAGAAGTAAACTTTACTCTATAGATATTGTATGGGTCCTGTGTTGGCTAAATCTAAATAGACTTTAAATCAAACTCTCAGCCAAACCCTAATCATGTGGAATTTATGTTCATTAAAATGCTAATTGCCTTAGTAAAATGGTGGTAATGAACTATATGCAAGGAGACACTTTACCAGATTCACTCGAACACCTTTCAAAATGAATGCCTCCATGACGGATGGTGGTCACCATGTGATTGGATGGTAATCAGTTAGGTAATATATTATTTCCGTGCAAGCTTTGTGTAACTGAATGATGTGTAAAGAATCCTCACCCGGTGCTGGCTTTAGGCATTGCAGGCTGTACGAATGCCCAGGCCACCTGCTTTCAGAGCAGTGCACTGACCAGGGTTCAATTCCCAGCCTCGGCGGGTCTTGGGCTCAAAATTCCACGGACCTGATAATTCTCGCCTCGGTGCCTATTCCAATCATGGAGTCCCACTCTGCAACTCTGGGCAATAGCTTGCTTAGTCTCCACAACGGCCCCCACAACACTAAGGATGCCTGGCCTCCACCTTGGGGGGTGCTCAGGAGTGGACGCCTCACAGGGAAAGCCAGGATGGGTTTCACAGCGGTATTCATACAAGCGCCTTGAGACCCTTGCGGGTGAGTAGTGCGCTATACACGTATCAATTTACATTTTTTTAAACATTTATCTTGCATCTAAAAATGGCTTTTATTTGGTATGTGTGTTCTTTTTTTCCAGGCACAGCACAAATGTTTCCTCTCCTCAGTCTCCCTCATTTTGCCTTCACACCCTGTTACTACACTTTGTCATCCTCGCTTCACTCCTATTTAGAATCTGAATATGTGATTCAGGTGAGAGGGAGGAGGGGACCTGCCCTGTGAATACAAATGCCTCCCACCCGTACCTCCCACTAACATCACCAGCAACAGTGATGAGGTGGAACTGGTCTAAGGCAGACTTTCAATAACTCTGATTAACCAACTACATTGCTCCTTAAACATCATCCCTACCCTATCCACTGTTAGAGGCCAAGGTGAGAGGTGTATCTTCCGCATGTGCCCATTTTCCTTCTGCAGTACAATAGCGTCAGGTAAGATATCACGTTTTTCTCATTCACGCAGAAAAGGTGCAGCAAAGCAACAGGACAATTAGCATGAGTAATATTAACTCCTGTTATATATGTCAATTAGAAAGGGTTATACAGCAGAGGGAGGAGGTGAGATCGGGAGGGGGATCAGGAAGGACACGAAATTTGGTTTAATCTGGGGCACTACGTTAGCTAAAGCTGGCTCTGCCCTCACCTATCAGAATTGTAATCATTTTCGTAAAACATTTCAAGGTATGGCTAACAGGCATGCCGGATTGCAGGGACTGTCCCAGTTGGTCATCAGATCTCCCAGCAGAGCTCAGTAAATTATGCTCATGTCCCAGTCAGTGATTAATTTGAGCCGGTGGTTTCCGGTGCTCAGCCCCGGCACTTAACTGTCAACACTGGCGCTTATTACATTTTAATTAGTTGTCAATTCAGTATACCTTAAAATGACTAAAACTTGCCCACACGTCATTCTTATAACTTTGCGTGGCTGGAATAGTCTGTACTGCCACACTTGGAGTGTAATAGTAGTTGTGTTGGTACTGTCATTGGCAGCCCTGACAGGTGCAATGGCTGGTGCAAGCTGCAGTTGCCTCCTGACTAGGGCCCTGGCACTTATTTTTCACAAATTAAGCACTGGTCTTAGTTTTCAGAGAGGTTCGACTGAAAATAGTGGGTGGAGTGTTTGTATGTGCTCAAAAGCAGGATTAGTTAGTAACGCTTATCAGAAAGCAATTTAATTGACAGGTAAGATGCTCAGCTTAAAAACTGCATTTTATTTTCTTAGTACCTCGTTTTCTGTGTTTCTATGTTAATGAACGCTGTCCTGTGCCACTAAGCTGCTGTAAAATTGTACTCCTGTTAATTTCCTGAAATGTCCCTGTTGTTAGTTTTAAAAATCTGGTCACCCAATTTGAAGGTGGTTTCATATGGTAACTAAATAAGCAAATCAACGTTTGTCAAGGGCATTGTTAAGTTAGAGTGAGGTGGGACAGCACAACATCTAACAGATATACAGAGAAATAACAACAAAAAAAGCCAAGCAAACAAATGTTTTAACTGCTAACGCACGTTTGCATTACATTTTCTTAGATAGAAAGAAGAGTCGACCTGTTTACTGCTCTTGGGAAACAATCACAGTCGTAGTTCACGATGAGTTATATGAAATTTTATTACAGGACTGGCGGCTTCGTATTATGCTTCTCTTTCTATATATTGCCACTCACAGCCAATCAAAACGTTTTTGTATTAAAAATAAACTACACATCCCATGATGCTTTAGTCAAAAGTCACTTCCTGTATGACCCTTTAAGAGCCACCATAACTAGTCTCCAGCCTTGGCAGTACAACATTTACGCATAACCATTCTATACTGCAAAATCTGCATTTCGTGATCAACTAATCCAAATCGGTTCTTTGTTCTTCCCAGACGTTAGACTTCATCATAAATTCCCAGAGGGCTCAGTTAAGTCTCCCCCGCTCCAAACTTCGGGATATAAAAAAGGAGCTATGCTCTCTGTTATCCAAACAGATGATCTCACTGAGAGTGATTGCCAGAATCGTGGGTCTAATAGCATTCTCCATACAAGCGATTTTTCGGAACCACTCCATTATCGAGCCCTTCAAAGGTTAAAGAGTCAGCATCTTCAGAACGGGTCTCTCTTACACTCCCAAGAGGTATGGGAGGAGATTCAGTAGTGGCTTGCCCACGTGGAGGTATGGAACGGCAGAGCTATTTTCGGCTCCCAGTCGGAGGTCGTCATAAAGTCCGACGCCAGCAGCTGGGGCTGGGGGGCTCATTGAGGAAATATTTCTACAGGTTAAATGAATGCCTAGATATCTCATTTTAAGCTTAGCTTCTGGAATTGGGACTAAATTGTTCCAACACATTACCTCAGTTTTGTCCTTGTTAATACTGTAACCTGAAACAAAACCAAAGTTCTCCGCAAGCCTAAATAATCTAGGAATTGCTTGAGATATCTAGGCATTCATTTAACCCATAAATTAGACGATATTCCAAAGACCAGTTGGGAAATAGTGGTAAAGGAGATCAAAAAACTTCTGTCTAAGTGGAATACTCTGCCTTTAAACATCTATGGCAGAGTTAATCTAGTTAAAATGATTATCTTACCTAAGGTAACGTTTTTGTTTAATTCTATTTCTTTAGTTTTTAGTAGAAAAGATATCCTCAACTTGCAAGGTAGGATTGGGTCTTTTATTTGGGCAACAAAAACCCCAAGGATAGCTTGGAAGAAGCTAAGGAGGGGATTAAAATTAGGTGGTTTAGCTCTCCCGGATTTATTACTTTATTGTTATGCCTTCCAGCTTAAAAACTTTAGGATATTAGCCAATAAATTGGACTTTACCTCAAACAGTTTACTTTTCCAGGCCATGCTGCAGGATCTTCCTTATGGTACTGATTTCTTTCTGTTTAAGTTTGGCGACAAAAAGTTTTTTAAAAAAGTTAGGCTGAAAGTCCTAAAGGCAGCTTTATATTATTGGTTGCAGATCTGTAAGTTGTTATGTATCCAGTACTACCATCAATATTCCCCAATCTGGGACTCCCCTGGTACCCCTGATTGTTTAATGGACCAACTGGCTCTCCCTTTAAAAAGAGCTGGTCTCTTGAGATGGGGGGACTTATGTGATGCATCGAAAGTTTTAAAATGGGAATTTCTAGTTGGTTTAACCGCTGGTACGCTCACGAGGTTTAAGTTTTATCAACTTTCGGCTTGGTGGGGAAGCCAAAACTGGGATACAGACGATGAGAACCCTCTTTTGGAGTTATTTAGTAACCCTAGAGGAATGAAAGGGGAGACGGCACAATGGTATAATCTATTATTAAATAACAAAGATAATTTGGAATCAGAAATCGTTACACTATGGGACCCTTCCCCAGTCCAGACCTCCGAGGAATTAGAGAAATTGTGGATAGATTCTTTCTCCATATCTCAAAAAATAATTAAACCTTCTAACCTAAGAAGAAACCATTTATACACAATGTACAGAGTGTATTGGACCCCAGCGAAACTTTCCAGGATCTCTGCAGTCCAATATTCTTGTCCAAGGTGCAATTTACAGGGCGCAAATGATATCCACATGTTCTTCGAATGTTCTAACATAAGTAACTTTTGGGGACAAGTGTGTAAGTTTTTAGAGGAGGTACTTTCAGTTCCAATTCTATGCACCTCCAGATTAGTCTTCTTTGGTCTGCTACCTGATTATGTACTTAACAGTAACTTGTCACAGTTTATTTTTTATGTAATAGTTATCGCTAGAAGAGAGATCTGTAAAGTTTGGAAGTCTGTATCCCCCCCGACGTTTGCAGATTGCCTTAAAAACATCATGGCGGTGAGTAAACTTGACATCTTATGTGGGGGCGAAAAGTCTGCCAACTTGTGGTCAGCATTGAGTGCCTGGATTGAAAAATAAACCAATAGTCCAATGATTATGCCAGAGGTTAGTGGTCCTGTCCTTCCTAAGCAGCAAGTACCATCACGAGAGGAAGTTGGACGGGTAACGACCATACCTCTGGGCAATCTTCTATGGCTATCCACAAACACGAGGGCTGGGAAGGATAGTTTGTGTCAGTGGCTTGAAGAGCGCCTATTTAGAGCATTTATTAACTGGTGGCATGTATGAGGACAAAAAAAAAAAAAAGGAAATATTTCTACAGGAGGTTGTTGATCCCTACGTGAACTGTACCTCCATATCAATTGTCTAGAACTTCTAGTGGGGTCGGTCGCAATCCGAACTCTGTCACCCAAACGGATCTCATGTTGAATCCTCTTGTGGATGGACAACATCTCAGGAGTTCGATACATCAACAAGCTGGGAGGGACGAGGTCCTCTATCCTAGTAGAGATAGCGAAGGACTTTTGGCATTACTGCCGGAGTCAACAGATCTCGGTCATAGCCGAGTATATTCCGGGACAGTCAAACGTAGTGGCGGACTGGAATTCCTGACATCTCAAGGATTACAGCAACTGGCAACTCCAGTTCCGGATAGTCCAGTGGCTACAGGCGATATGGGGGAGTTGCGAGATCGACCTGTTTGCGTCCAGATTGAATCTTCAAATGACCACATTTTTCAGCTGGAGACCGGATCCGTTGGCTCTGGCGACGGATGCCTTTTCCCAGGATTGGTCCCTGAACCTGAATTATGCTTTTCCCCTCTCATTCTGATTCATCCTGGAAGGGTTGGGTTTGTTGGTGCGTGGAAGAGTACGTGGATCCTGTGGGGGCGGACTCACCCTATGTTGTACATTTCTTGTCTACAAAGGCTTCTGAAGGTCTGGCATACTGTTCTATTTACAATTTCCATTAGGCCATTTCAGCTGGCCATTCCCAGATTGAGGGCAAACCAGTAGGAATGCATCCATTAGTATGCAAACTATTGATGGGTATTAGGGTAGCAAACCCTCCCAAGCCTAAGTATTCTTCTTTGTGGGATGTCTCTCTAGTTCTTTCCCTATTCAATCATTGGCCACATAACAATATGTTAACAAGGAAACAGCTTTCATCCAAATTAGCCATGCGGTTATGTCTCTCTGCATGTAGACGTTCTTCTGATGTGAAAGAGCTTGACATTATAGGTAGAGTATTTACTCCTGAACGAGTTTCTTTTAATATTACTTCCAGGACTAAAGCAATGGCACGTAGTGTGGAATATCATTCTTTTTTATCCTGGTAACACAAAACTCTGTGTAGTTCAATGTCTCAAGGTTTACGAAGAATGTATCAGGTCTATTCAAACTGATTGTGTGGTGCAGTTATTAATTGCTTTGCAAAAACTTTATAAACCTGTTACTGCGGCTACTATAGCCAGATGGTTAAAAACTGTTATGCAAGAGGAAGGTATTGATACCCAAGTGTTTGGTTCTACTATTCAGATAGCATGCATTCTGCTGATTGGTATTCTGAGTCTACCTTTAGACAGTTTTATTAAAAACCTGCGGGTGATATTAACTCTGTTGTATTTGATCAGCGTTAAACTAGCATAATACGAAACCTCCGGTCCTGTAATAGAATATAAAATTAGCTAGCATTCGCGACAAGAATTTCCAATTCTATTAAGGACACGGAGGCGAGGATTATCCCACCCGGTTGAATTACAGTATAGTAATACTTACCCACCCGTATGAGTTGGATTTTCTGTTTAAGCAGAAGTTACGGGTTTTCTTGTATTTCCTTCTTTCCTGGCTCCAATAAGAAGATGGAGTAAGAGTACTTCAGGCTAAAGAAGACGTTCCCGTTTGGTTCTTGTTTCTTCCAGGTTGGAGGATGTTTCTTTGGACTTATATTGCTGTTGGACTTATCGTTCGAGCAAAGAAAGAGGCTCAAGGACTAGTTATGGTGGCTCTTATAGGGTCATACAAGAAGTGACATATGACTAAAGCTTCATAGGATGTGTAGTTTATTTTGAATACAAAAAACATTTTGATTGGCTGCTGTGAGTGGCAATAAATAGAATGAGAAGCATAATCCTCGCTTCCGTGTCCTAATAGAATTGAAAATTCTTGGTGCAAATGCTAGCAAATTTTTATTCTTTTAGAATCGAAAAAAAGTCAGAAACTTGTTAAAACAGGAGCAGATTTGTAACTTCCTCTTTTCATTTTGTGAAACGGGCCCACGACAGATGCACATGCGAGTCAATGATGCGTTTACATCACATCATGGTGCATGTGCTCGGAGCAGTCACGTTTTCCCTGTTGACGAGCTCAGTGCAAAACTGTGTGCAGGGAGGCTTACAAAGTGGGTGGGACTTACTCTACAGACGTAACACTTGAGGAACTGGTACCATTTTTTAAAAGTTATGCAGCATGCATGATTTTGTTTGCCACTGTCTCCAGACAATAAATGTTTGTTTCTGCCATGAGGAAACAGAAAGCAAATTTAGTGACCGCAATGAATGAGACAGAAAAAATTAAAACTAATATAAGGTAAAAAGTTAACTTTTGACAAAAAAGTCCAGCAGGAAAATGGTGCTTCTCTATAGGTTGCTAAATCTGTTAAATGACATTAACCCGAAGAGAGGAAACTGTTGGCTTTCCCGACAAAACGTAACCCGTTTTTAAATTTATATATTGAATGCTGACGATTAGGTTTGAGCGACTAGCAGAATAAAAGGCTGCAATCAGCATGGGCCTGCTAACTACCCATTGAGTGCCTCAAAGAAAGGAGCAGCTACAATTTAGTATTAAAGTGAGGAGCTCATTAGTGACAAAATCTCCAATTTGTTCCTTGTTATGCTTTTCGTCTCCTATTGTTAACTCATCAGTGCTAGAGCGAGGGACAAGGCAGCGGCTCAACCTTTCATTTTCCCTATTGTTCTTCAGAACAGATTATCTTTTTCGGTACAGTAGTTTGGGATTCTGGCTCGCTTATTGACCTCGGCTCTTTTCCGCCAGGAAATCAAATCCTGTCATCATTATCCGCTCTCAGTTCACCTGCGTTAATGAAGCACCAGTTCTTTTACATCGTAGCTTTTCTCAACTATCGACATGATCTATAACTCTGGACAGGAAAAACCAAACGTAGAAAATAAACTATGAGAAAGAAAAATTGTTAGGCTGCTTCATATTTATTTGCTCTGTACTCGATTTTTGAGAATGAAATTAAAGTTTCTCATTTGTGAAATATGTATGTAAATTGTAAATGTAAATGTAAATTGATACTTGTATAGCGCACTGCTCACCCGCAAGGGTCTCTAGGCGCTTGTACGAATACCACTGTGGAACCCATCCTGGCTTTCCCTGTGAGGCGTCCACTCCTGGGCACCCCCAAGGTCGAGGCCAGGCATCCTTAGCGTTGTCGGGCCGTTGTGGAGATTAAGCAAGCTATTGCCCAGAGTTGCAGAGTGGAACTCCATGATTGGAATAGGCACCCAGGCGAGAATTATCAGGTCCGTGGAATTTTGAGCCCAAGTCCCGCCGAGGCAGGGAATTGAACCTTGGTCCCGGGCTAGACCTCTGCATCAGGGTCTGCCGCTCTAACCATTGAGCCACACTTCTCCACTATATGAATAACGCATGTAAACAGCATTTGTCAAGTAGCCCCAGACAATGCTGAAAGCTGGCATAGGACCTCGGGTTACTGCCACACATTAATTGAGAGATTCAGTGAAGTTAAAACGTGTTTCTGTCCTTCAGGGCTACAGTTCAGCTTTCTATCCACATTCGACCCCCAATATCCATTTTCTTTCTGCCTGCACACCTTCCATCAGCAGGAAAATTTAGAGACATTCGATATTTTGCCCTCTTGTGCTCAAAACACATCTCTTCCGTTTCCGATATTTGTCACTTCCAACTCCAAATCTTCAAAGAAGTTTAATCGCTCATTAAATTCAATACGGACAAAACGCACATTTTTACTCTAACATTTGTAAACGGCGGTTTACGTAAAGAATCACGTCTCCTCGAGTCAGGCATAATATTAGAGATAGGTTTTCTTTCCTCGAGGTTTTCCAACTTTTCATGTCTGCGGTAATTTACAGCACAAATACAAAGTGAGGAAAGAGCTGATCTTAGTCCAAGAATAGTGTTTTGTACTTGAAAGGTCATCCTGCAAGTACAGAATCTATGCTTGGCATCAGGTGCACACTCTAGAACTATTGTGCAATAGTGTGTTAGCCAAGGCAGCCTAAGGTGAGCTAGCATTAGGGAAGCGAGCATCAGCATCATATCATAACATATATGGGCGTGCTGTTCCGCTGTCTCCCTTTCATGCAATGCAGTGCAGCATCTTTGCGTTACATGAAACATACTAAATATGCCCAAATGAGTCAAGTGGAACCTTTTACCAAGGGTGTCCTCTGGCCGTATGTACTAATGAACCTGAAACTAAGCACCAAGCACACTCCTTTAGCACTCAATCCTCGCGATAATGAAACATGCGTTTCAAGGCTTACTGAGGGAGGAGGCGTAGAGTTAGAGACACCAAACTCAATACAGCATAATATAACACAAAATAAATCAAGAACGAACCAGTGCTTTGTCTTGTGATAGAAAAATAAGTTTATCCTACTTACAATACAATACTTCACATGTTATATGCAGGAATTCAGTGCTTAATTTGTAGTGCAGGAGCCCACAGTTTTACTCGGAGGTCAGCGCTACCGAATGACAGTGTTTCAAAATATAACTCAAGTCTTTCTAATCTACAACTAGACTCTTCCTGCCCATTTATCTCAGTCTTCTGGATCCTGCTTTCTCCCTTTGTCACTGTATTACTATCTTTCGCTTTCTTCTTCTTGTTTCCCCCTTTATGTGTTATTCACACTCTTGTTATGTATGAAAATCTGATGAGGAAACATAAGTGCCAGTCTCCAAAAATGAGTGCCAGTGGGCACCACTGACAACCACTGGCTCAAAGTAAGCACTGCAGGGATGTACAGTTTGGTTTATGTGGGGTAATTAATAGTCTGTGATTGTTGTAAGAGAAATAGTTCAAGCAGTTAAGAAAACCCTTTGCCTTAGAATGATCATGTCTCAACCTGCAATCTCCCATTGCTAAAATCATTAGCTACCCCGCTGCACTATTTTTAGTCTGTGTATAAATTTGGAGTTCAGATGGAAAGGATTTTTAACTTCTCACAGGGCTCTCCTTTTCCCACTGCAGTCCAGAGATACTGAGACTTCCCAGTTCCTTAGTTAAGATTGTCTTCATAGTTATTGTTTACCCACGCTCTAAATTTAGTTACTGCATTCAGGGGCGTGTTTGGGTCTCAGTCGGCTTGGCCGTGCTCTAGGCTCATGCATGTATGATGTGGTCCTCAGGTGGTGGACAGTAGTGGAAGGCAGATATTGAGGGTAGCCCTGGCAGTGGCTGCAATAATGCCAGATATGATTCCTTTATCGCAATCTCTATATTAGCTCCTTCCTTCAAGACCCGACCTACTATTTTCTCCTAGCAAGATTACAGCAGTACTTCAAAATCTTTTGCTGAACTGGAAAGGAGACTGGCAGTCAGCAATCCCAGTTCTGGTGTCTTTGGAAAGTCTCCAGCACATTGAAGTGGGCTTGCAATCTGATTTGACATTTCCTGCATTCCATACTTATCCTGGTCAAGCTGACTTGAATGTGAATTCCCCCAGGAATGCTCTGTTTTAGATTTAGTCTGTTTACAGGGGTATTTATTCCAGGTAAAGAGGCATGCTCCTACAATGATTATCATTTGCCGCCATACCCCACACTTCTTCAAATTCCGGTGAAAGGACAGTGGCCACACTCAAACAAGAGGGGCATACTTGTGCGCCAACAGACAACAGAGCTCAAATTCACGCCACAATCAGTTTTCTGCAGCTCATAAGTGCACAGGTCCTGATTCTCATTCATCATAAGAAACTTGGTATATTAAGATCGAGACCGGATATGCATGCTGCACTTACCCATGCAGAGAACATTTTCAAGTTCAACACTTGCATGGTAGTGACTACATGGCTGCCCATTTCATGAACGTTAGTTTTTAGAGATGAAAAAAAGTTACTTACCTTTGCTAACGCTCTATTTGGTGGGTACTCTATCTAACCACAGATGCCTCACCATGTGAATACCCACAGGTGCCAAACTGGTCAGAAGATTTTTCTAAGCACTTCACTCATATACTGATGGGTGATGTTGTGCTGCTCTGTGTTGGATCCATCCCACCCTGAAAGTGACATCGGACTCACTATATTACCGTCACCTCCACATATCTATGTTATTTTCTTTCTGATATCTGTCTGCCTCATCAGACAAGAAACCTTGGTAATTACATTGTGTCAGTGTGTCGACTTCTAATTGGAATCTTTTTACCATTGATGAAAGGAGTTAATTCTGCAGATTGAAGAGGAGGGTGGGTTGGTGAGAAATCTGCAGTTAAAATATCCACTAGACAGATCGTTAACCAATGGTGAGTAACATTTCCTTCTAATGGCTATTTCTAACCACAGATTCCTCACCTTGTCAGTAGATAGCAACGCGTTACCTTCCCAGATGTTGGATCTGTCAAATGACTCAGACCAGAAAATCTTGCAGGACTGAACAGGCTAAGTGCCCCTTGTACCAGACCTGGCTATCCCGTGCTCTCCAAGCCACTGGAGTCAAGCTATCTTGGCTGATGAGGGGTGGAATCCCAAAACGGAAACGGTCCTGGGATGATTGTTTCCAGTCCAGGGAGGACCTGGCCCGGCAGGTCGGGCTGGACTGTTCCCATTGGGCACAGGGTCAAGATTGATGCGTATATGGCTGGGCTTAAACTGGAATGACATGGGGAGCACAAAAACGATGGATTTTGGTACCAGATCTCTGTACTGGGGTGATGTATGACATTGTTCTGCATTCTGTCCTTCCATTGTTTTTTTCAGACCTGGCTATCCAGGCAGTAGTGCTCAGTGAACATGTGAACTGATGCCCACATCGCAGTCTGGCAGGACCCTCAAAACAGCCTCTCCGTGCACTAGCGCAGTATTAACAGCTTTGACTCTGGGGGAATGAGCCCACAGGCCTTCTTTTTGAGGCTGTTTCATGTCCAGTCAATAGAAGATCTTTTTACAAATGACAATCCATCTGTAGATGGTGCATTTCTGCACTGTTATTCTCTTCTTAGCCTCTGAAAATCCCCAAAAGAGCTGACCGTCCACCCAGTGTCCCTTAGTGGAATCAATATAGAAACTTAGAGCCCTTCTCCGGTCTAGGTGATGAAGTCTCTCTTACCCCTGGATGGAGGGGGAGCAGCAAAGAACGTCAGAATGGCGATAGACTGCTCAATGTTGAAAGGCGTTACAACATTTGGGAGGAACGCTGCCTTGGTCCTTAGTACTAGCTTGTCTGGGAAAAAGAATGTGTACAGTTACTGGACAGAAAGTGCTTGCAGCTCACTCACATGACAATCAAATGTGATCGCAATGAGGAACACTATTTTTAATGTAAACAACCATAGAGGGCAGCTGTGCATTAGCTCAAATGGGATACACATCAGAAATATGTAAGATTAGATCGAGGTCCCACTTTGACATCACAAAGGATTTTAGCAGGAACATATAGGACATTCCTTTTAAAAAACACATCAGATAATTTTAACAGAGATCGCTGATCAGGCAAACATAGAGCAATAGATAAGTTCAACAAATAACCATTAGCTATTGGCACAGCAAGGCATTGCTAGCTTAGAGACAGGAAGAAAAGAACAGTGTCTGACAACTGATATTAATCAATGAAGATGGGTAGCAGTGGTTTCATTTTTGAACCTTGATTACAAATGTGCATCTTCTGTGGGTCCAGTATAAGTGACAGTAGTAATAAACAAGAAGATTTAGTTATATGGTTATCAATACCCTACTACCCCAGTTGTTGTTAACAAATTGCATCAAAGGAGAGCTCTCATATAGTGTCACACATAGTATAAAACTCAAACAGTAAGAGTTTAAAAGGAGAAACACTTTATTAACAGATCCAGCAATCTTGTATTTTTCAGCATGGTCCACTCTGACAAATTCTTTCTCCAACTAAAAGCTGTCATGTGTTTCAACACTGCGTGACTTTTTCAAGGCTTTGAGAATAAAATAATTTGACAGTTCATATAGCCAGTCATCTATAATGGTAGGGGCTAGCCTCTCATAAGTAATGTAGTTGTATCCAGAACAACTTTTGGTTAGTGTAGGTAAATCGTCACAGGTTCTTGCGAAAAAAATCAAAAAGTGCTTTGTAGTGTTCTGCCTCAAACGCGTGTATGCCGCTCCTCCACACAATATATTACAACATCTAGAACTGATATGGAATGATTTAAATAAACGGTGTGCAATCAGCACCATCTGTAGTCAACTTGCATGCAATGAAAAAGGCCTTGTTCCAAACACCAAAACAGCCGTATTCCTAGAACACTTGTTCGCCACCAGAAAGTTATTGTGTTCAGAGTTAACAAACGCAATGGAATTGAGGCAGATTTCCCACACAGCTCACTCCCTGCTTAATTGGAATTGGGGGGCATGTTTATTATTATTTCTTCCCATACTGTGTGTGTTAGACAACTACCAAAGAGGAAATAAGACAAATGTCCATTACCCTCCTTTGAGCCACCTTTCCCTACAAAGGGTATTAAAACACACAATATGTAGTGACTATTTACGCGGACTCCTTTTCCGCTTCCGCTGTCTTTGATTTGCCCGGGCTCTCCTTTACCACAATTTGATTTCAGGTTGTCTAATAAACCATACCCTGATTTCTAAGCTGTGTTTATCCCGTGAGTCAGGAGGCTCGGCACATTTTAAAGATAGGATAGCTTCACACTAACGGCTGCTCGTAGTGGCTTGTGGCTTCATCCGCATTTAATGAGACATTCAATCTAAGAAATAAATGAACTGACATTCTCGGATCGTGTTTAATGAAGCGCGTGCCTAGAGGAGCCGTAGACTGCAGCAGTGCTCTCATAATCTATGGGTGCGAGGGCACAGACTGCCATCCATCACGCCAGGCACATGGCGTTCAGTGGAATGGGAACTGTTGAACCTTTGCCGTTTATGACCACAGTCATGACCCGGAACTGTTCGCGATTTCTTTTGACACTGCAAAACAACTATGCTAATTTAATCTGTCAACGCGTTACAATAATGTCTGCGATATAAAACAACGAAAGAGACAGTAATGTCTGGAGGGATAGAGAGCAGGGCGGCGTGGCTGTGTGTCAGAGAGAGCGCAACACCACGCTTCACATTAACACACTTCCGTGCCAGTCTGTAGGCTGTCCGCCTGATGACCTGCAGCGAAGAGGTCGGATGTGACTGAATGCACGGACATGCTTCAGCGGGTACCCCGTGAGGCGTAGTCGTGAAATTAAACTTCTGCTTAGTGAAAAGCAGACAGAGGTCTCCTGGTTATTGCTTCTGCATTCAAGGGAAACATGTAAAAATGATAGACAACAGGACACCCGGGCAGAAGGAATCATCCCTTCGCAACAATGCAGTTTGTGTACGTGTGCGCAGATTCAATGGTACCATGCAAGGTTAGGGGGAAATCTTGACTTAGAACATCCCTTGTTGAGAATAGGGAGTAATGGTAAAATGAGAAAGCCACTAGCCACGTGCAGTCCTCTTACACATCAAAAATGAATGACTCATTCATAAAAAAAATAACTAAACTGCTTCTCTAAATATGTGATATCATTTTAATGACTTTCTCGTCACATGCCTAGGGTAACTTTCTCTTTCTCACTCATTATCATTAAGACCCTATGCCTAGGGCGTATGCACACCTGCACATGCTCAAACTATAGAACCAGTGACTCATCTGTATTGCAGTGGCGCTGTCTTAAGTGTAACTATGTTATCTACGTGAAAGGTGACAGGCAACGGACACAAACACAAGTCTTTCCAATTCCTCCCTGATCAGTCACGTTGACAAACTTTAATCTAACTCACCTATATCACATTCACACAACGCTCAGCAGTGGCACACATTACCGGTCTTTCTTTCCCGAACATCATATCTCCATTAGACCCACAATTAATTCCCAGACCTCAAGAACACTCCTTGGTGATGCATAAAATTCGTATTTACTGCGCAGAGGTCTTCAAACTTCTTCACCTCTAGCCCCCCTACCCCCCGAGTTAAAAACTAAAAACTCTCTTGGGCAATGCCCTCTCTCTGTTCATCAAATGTTGTAAACTAACTAAATATTTAATGGTGAACACTAAAATGTTTCTGTTGTTGCACGTTATAAGATACATTTTGTACTCCAGGGACTGCCTCAAGTGCAGAATTTGTAAAAAAACAAAAAAAAGACAAGAAAGAAATAATTAGAGCCAGGGCCCTCGTTAAGAGGCCACTGTAGCTTGCACCGCCCATTGTCCCTGCCAGTGCTAGTGCTGCTAATAACAGTACCAATGCAACAACTAACCATCACACTCATTCATGCCTGAAAATTCAGACTATTCCAGGACCCCAAAGCAAAAAGAATGGCTTGAGAGGCAGATATTAGTCATTCTCAATGTAGGTTGAATAAATAGATATTGTTCTACTTAACACAAAAAAAACAGCGTCGTGATGTGGCAGACTCTTATAAGTGCCGGTATTGACAATTAAGTGCTGGTGCAGAGTACTGGAAACCACCGGCTCAAATTTGGCACTGCCCGTCTCAGAGGAAACTCACCTTTTCATCAGCATTTATCACATTAACACATATGTAAGAGGAAGACATGATTGTTTGAGCAATTAAAATAATTACACAAATCACAACATTTTGTAAAAACGGAAAGCCAAATATGCATATGCATGACATGCTAAGAAAGCTTTTAAGGCTCCAAAGTATACTTAGCGAGTTAAAAAGTATCTCAGTTGTAGTCATGAACTTAACAAATCTGCATTTCAACTGAAGATTCCCCCCACTGAGGCATGCGATTAAAGCTTGTTGATACATGTTTGAAGTATGAAAAAGCTGTCTCAGCTCAGACCTTCACATCCGGTCTTACTGCAAGCAAGTACAAAGGATATGCAATGTTGACTCCACATGATAACCACAAAGCTTCCAACTTTTGTCAGAATCTGTTTTAATCCATTGGGGAGACTGATCTTTGAAAAGGAAAATACCACAGCGGGACTAAAATAGTTTTCACTTTACAAGTGAAGAAAACGGCCGCAAGTTGTCTTGTTCCACTCTCCCCGTATAAGAATGAATAACTCCATGCTTTGGTGCGTCATTTAAACATGTACTTCTCCGTCCTCCGGGGTAGAGTATTGTAGTTTTACTATGTTTTTAAGACGCGTATGACTAAGTGCTTAATTCTGAGCCGGTGGTTTCTGGTACTCAGCACCAGCACTTAATCATCAACACAAGCGCTTTTCATGAGTACCACTTAAGGACACATTCATTTTTGGTAGTACTGGTTGATTAAGTAATTTGCGCAGAATCACAGGATGTTGAGACCTGTACCTGGTTCCATGGCTCCGAAGTCGGCAGCTCTGGCCATTACGCCACTTGTTCACCCCACTTTCATGGTTAGCAGTTGGTTCTGTTTTAGGTGACGATAACTTGAGAAATGGGCTGGTGCGGGGGGGGCAAGATGGCGTCCGCGCGGCAGACGTGTGAGTGAAGAGCTCCTTGCCAACGTGTCTTTCCCGTTCACTCACGGAGGTGGTAGCACGATGACAATGGTGGCAGCCGCGATTTCGGTCGGATTTCATCTTGAAGTTCACTTTGCTGCCCGTCTGGAAGTCTTGATTTAGTTTATGGCGAAAAGGAAACTGCTGCATCCACAAACAAACGGAGCACGGCAATGGTAGTAGGGGAGTGGCGCAAGGACTACAGCCGCACCTGAGCTGGTTTGGCAACGGCTGTGAGGCGGATCCGCTGTGGAGCTCGCGGACAGACTCGACAGGCTCGTGGTCGAGCTTGGAAAGCCTAATCCATCGCATGCAGAGTAGCGGTTTATTTCTATTTATGCCGGTCTGGGGAAAGGCAGAAACCTGCGCTAAAATCCTTGCTACAAAGTGAGTCGACGATAATTTCCTGCAACATTGATGCTGTTGTTGGTTGCGAGCTGGCAGACTTAGAAAGAGCAGCCAGGACATCACGGCTCTGGTGAGTCTGTGTGCTATAGGTCATAAATAAAATACAACATTGAAACTTTTTGCTTGAATTCATTAAATTTAAAATAACCAGCTGGTGTGTGTTTAACTGTTTGGGCTGCTCTGGGACACTATCGGACGTTGGCTATGGCACCCAAGGTTGCTCGTGGTGGGAAAACAAGAGCTCCTGGGGAGGCTGCGGTAGGTACATGTGCAGCACTTGCAGCAAAAATTTCCAAAGAAATGCTGGGTGCTGAGGAACAGGAAAGTACTGTGCAGGGCAAAGGCTTAGTACAAGTGACTCCTAAGATATCGCAGATGTTCCAAACGGTTGCTTGCAAAAAAGCTGTGACTCCCTTGATAGTTTCTTCTAAACGCTGTAATCCTGATGCTCAGCAAGAGGGAGTTGAATTAACTGGTCTATCTCTTGAGGAGTGACACGTACCGTTAGCGCATGCTAAAGCACCCCAGCCCGAGGTTGATATTGTTAATGAACGTTTATTAACTGATGACAACGGCATCATTAGTGAAGATGGGAATGAACTCCTTAGCAGTAAGGATAGTGAGTTCTACTCACTTTCAGAACATTCAGAAGGGTCCGATCTGGAAGGAGATTTCCAATCACAGGAAGAGGGATCTGGAGACATTATCCCTACCATCATGGATGACAGCCACAGTAAAAATTCTTCTTTGGGGGGTGTATCTGTAGAAGCACCCACGGTACGGAAGAAGGTTAGGGAAGGAACAACTGGACTAGCAACTACAAAAACATCCGACTGGGAGGTTTCTAGTGGGGAGCAGCTGCTAGAGGGATTGGACTTATCTGGTCAAGCAAGTGGGGGTCTGGCAGTTGATATACAAAGTCAAGTATCGCTGGAAGAAATCTATAGATCAATTTCTGGGCATAGGTTGGAACCTCGGGCGGAGCATTGAAAAACACACACTGCGTGTAGAAAACTACAGAATACAGTCAGATGGTTGGCAAAACATGTAACGACTTTACTGATAGGATGGAGGAAGCTGAAGCCGCATTTCATTGCTAGAAGACCAGATGGTGTCCCAAAAAGACGCAATTGTGGACATAAAAGCCAATAAAGATGATGTGCATGACAAGCTAGCTGATTTAGAAAACCGTCTGCGTCGTAACAACTTGCGCATTCTTGGTGTCCCAGAAGGACTTGAGGGGCATGACGCCCAAAAATTCATAGCGGAATTGTTTGAGGAAGCACTCCTTGACTTGTAAGAATGGAAGTGGGCGCATGAAATTCAACAGGCGCACAGATTCCCATTTCGACAACGGCCAGCAAGGAGTGGGCAAGCGGTGCAACAGCCGCGGGCCATTCTGATTTCCCTCAATAATTTTTTTGCTAGGCAGGCACTGTATGATTTGGCCAGACCAGACAAGAAGAGAACTGGTAAAGGGATGCAATTTTTTGTGAGACCTGATTACTGCCACTCTACAGTGGAAAAGAGATGGCAGCTGCAGCAGTTAATCACCCCTTTCCAAGCTAAAGGCATACAAGTGTTTTTACTGCAACCAGCTACTTTAAAGACTGTCAACAAGGGACAGATACGTTTCTTTACTTATGATGTTGCAGCCAAAGAATACCTTCACTCTTTGGGTTGAGGATCATTATAATGACACGGACTTTGCATGCAATGATATGCTTCCTGTTGGTTATTTTCAATTACTTTTTCAGATGTTTCTAGCCTTGCATATTTAAGGAGACGGGAAGGGCGAGTACCAAGTGAGCTATTCACCGAGCATCACCAGGGCGATTGGCCCTAAGGTCTCATTAATGGGGGAGGGTCACGGGCAGAGTGGGAGGGGGGGATCTTTTGGGTGTTGGAAGGGGTGTAGAGGGTCACTTGGGGAGTATAGGGATAGGAGGGTATTTGCTAAAGGGTAAACATTCAGTTCATAGTATGTGCTGTAGGAATCTTAGTGTATATTTGTTTCCTTTTTTATGTATGTTAATGTCCAGGAGATATATACATTCTAATGGTAGATAGGAGTCTGCGCATATGTTCATTTAATGTTAGTGGGTTGAACAATGTCCTCAAAAGGAAACGTATTATGGCTGAGATGCGGTTAATTATTCCCGACATTCTTTGTCTACAAGAGACGCATATCCCTTGGTCCAATCGCAAGATATTATTTGAGCTGGGATTTACATTGTTATCAACGTCTAGACAATCTTTTATGAATAGAGGGTGGCGATTTTGGTGCGTCAGGGTTTAATAGGTACGGGTAAAGAAAGGGTGGATAACCTTGGGAGATGGGCTATTACTGAGTGTATTTTAGGGGACACTAAGATTAGGCTCTGTACAGTGTATGGATCAAATATAGACGAAGCTAAGACATTGGAGTTTTTGAATGTTGAGCTGGCACTTTGGGGGACCCCTTTGATATTTTTGGGGGATTTTAACATACATGGGGATGCACAGATTTGGGAGTCTCATTTTGTTAAGTATAAAGGTCGTAAGCCGAAAGTATTTAGGGCTCTGTATCAGCTGTTACAGAATCATGGCCTAGTGGATGGGTGGACGGCAGTGAATTATGGTGATCCAGGGTATACATTTTTTTTCATTTCCACATAATAAGTTTGTTAGGTTGGATTATATTTTTCTAGCTCGATTCCTAACTGTGTGTGCAAGGATGCAGGTGTGGCCCCGTATCACATCGGATCATGGACCCGTGGTTATGGACCTTGTTCGCTTTAGCCTTCCGCAGGAACAGCGATCCTTTACATTTAACAAAAAACTTCTAAGCGATGAGGAATATGTTTGTCACATTCGACTCTGGGCTACCCGGTTTCTGGATAGAAATAGAGGATCGGCTGCCCAACCAATGATCTGGGATTCTTTGAAAGTGTGACTAAGGGGTGAAACACTTAGCTACGGCTGGGCTAAACAGAAACAACAGAAAGAACAAATGTTGGGCTTACTCAAGGAGTTAAAGAAGAATGAGTGCGAACTTATACGAGCGGTTAGAACAAACATGGATAGTAAAGCAGCGCAAATTAAGACGGCCTGTTGTAAGGCCAGGATTAACGGGGTTTGGAGCCAAGAAATAGCTGCTCAGTTTAAAATACATAAGACAGAAAGATATGAATATGGAGAAACAGCTGGTAGATGCCTAGCTAAAAGACTGCGGGGCAGGCAAGCTTCCCAGCGAATCGTAATTTTGGAGGATGGTAAAGGGGGCTCAGCTGAGATTATGGAAGGCATAATGGAGGTATTTCACTAGTATTATAAAGAACTATATACCCAAGATCCTGTGGAGCATGGTAAGATTGAGCAGTAACTTTATAAATTAGATTTATCTAAGTTAGGGCTTGCTGAACGGGAAGAGTTGGAAGCTCCTATTTCCATGCTAGAACTCCAGACGGCATTAGATGGATAAGCGCTAGGGAAAGCAACTGGGCCGGACAAACTCCCTTTGGACGTTTATCAGATGCTTTTTTGTATTATAAAGGAGGATATGCTTGCCACTTTTATAGAAGCTCAATGTGGGAACCCCCACCATCTTGGGACAATGCCAATATAGTGATTTTTAAGAAGAAGGATAAGCCCTCTAGACTCCCGGGGACATACAGACCAATATCATTAATAAATGCTGATGGCAAGGTGTATTAAAAAATTCTTGCAACTCGATTAACACAAGTCATATCATTGCTGGTGTCTCGGCATCAGCATGGCTTTCTGCCTGGCAGGCGTACGGTGAATCACCTACATAGGGTTATTGCGCTGCTAGATTATGCCACTACACTGCAAAAACATATAGGTATATTTTTTTTAGATGCTGAAAAAGTATTTGACCCTGTATCATGGTCGTTTTTATGGGATACAATGCGCAAGATGGGGTTTGGTCCCCAATTTTTGTTAGCATTGCAGACAATGTATAAACGCCCGCGGGCCAAAATTTGTACAATGGGGAAGGACTCATCTTTTGTATAGATAACTAGGGCCACCTGACAGGGATGCCCCTGCTCGCCTTTACTTTTCGCCATCTACATTAACCCCCTGCTGCAAATATTGGGGACCACCAATGGTACACAATCAATGGTAGTGGGCCAGCATCAAGCACGTGTTCTTGCTTATGCTGACAATATAGCGGTAGTAACATCTGACACAGAGCAAGCACTGAGGGAGATTGAGAACCAGACTCAGCAGTTTGGGGAAGTTGCTGGATACAAGCTAAATATCTCCAAAACCCTGGTTGAGTGTACTTAGGGACTTTGCCCTGGTGAAGTACGTGTCACATCAGAAGCAAGGTGCTTGGGGATAAAGATTAGGCTGTCACTTCAAGAGATAGTTGATGTGAATTGGGCTGATATACTAGGGTCAGCTGAAGACAATTGGAAAAGGTTGGGTGTCATCATTTATCAATGGTAGGACGATGTAATATTTATTACCAGCATATTACTAGAGCAATAAATGGAAAGATAGCCTAAGGTTGTTTATTGTCATCTTGGTATTTTGCTGTGGAGAAAAGTATTGTCTGCATATTGCAAAACAAGTAGGAGCAGGAATCCCAATTTAAGTTGATCTCTGAATATATCTTTTAATGAGCGATGAAGGTCTATATTAAATAGTATAGAAGCAAGGACAGCCTTGCTTGAGGCCATTTGATGTTGGTGTATGGTAATATAGTTAACCAGCATGCTGCAATGGTTGCTGAGAACAGAGAAAAAGGTTTATCAGTGATGTCCTTGCAGGAAATAACCACATAGGACCTGCTCACCATAACTTTGCTGGGTTTAATAAAACTGTAGTCCTTAGTATGTTTCCAATATAAATGTCATTAAATTGGATAGTAATTTTATTAAGTATCGAACACATGGGTTACTTCTGTGTGTTAAGAAAACCAGCAGTGTTAGTTTGTTATAAAAAATGATACCTATTTATGAATGGAAATGCTTTTTTCCATGCACCTAATGAAGACATGATTAATTATAAATGCTGTCCCTTCTTTTACTCGTGCCATCATTGCACACTTTCTACAGTTATTCTGCTACTCCTGTTTTCGTTACTTGACCTAAAGTAGCAAAAATACCTAGTTCAGTGTGTCTCTTAACCCGTTGCATGGCGTTTTAGAGTCTGAATGGATTTTCCTGATTCATGCCCTTAAATAGGTACAATTCACATAGTCCTTATGTAGGCATAGAAATCAAGCACTTATTTAGATATAGCCCATGCAACCCAAATACAGGCATGGCTACTTCCATCCGTTCACCAAATGTCACAACAATTTCTTGGAAAACCAGCTTAAGCCGTTAGGGTCTTCCCCTTGCTTGAATATTGATTCCTCCAAGAACTCAGCTACTTTTACAATGAACAACTATTCCACAGGGGTTCATTCATGACGTTCATATGCCTGACTTTACGTCAAACAAGGCATTCCTAAACACCTTCAAGGTATAAATATACCTTCACTTGCTATGGAAAAGCACGGTGGTTCAGAGCAGTTGGACGACCTACTTGCCCGACGCAGCTCGCTACAGCAAGTGCCGAAGGATGCCGACTCTCCAGCTGATGCCTTGATCAGGAAGCTGCCCTCCTCTACTGAGAAATCCCTCTCCAGTGTTTCTGACTCCCTTTGCGTGGTGTTGGGAAATCGAGTCCCAAGACAGAGATACCAGACCTCCTTCACTCTAAGGTATGGAGTTGATGAGAACCTAGAGAAACCTTTGGTAGATTCTTGGCAAAAACTAAACCTATGCTAAAGACCATTACTTCTTCCCTTGTACTAGACCTAGGTTAGGTGCACTGGGGTAGGATATTTTAGAAGCACCAGTTGAGTATTTTAGCCTGTGTTATGTAAGTATTTTTATATGGCTTAGAAACCATATAATGCTATTAGAGTATTATTTTATAATACTATTCTCGCTGTACGCATTCTGTCTCACGATTGTAGCAGTTTACCTCTCTTGCATGAGAAAGAAGACTGTTCAATAAACCTTTTATTGAAAACACCCGCCTCACTATTTCTCTGCGAACTCTGTAGAAACGAAGCATGCGCGATTGACTGAGTGAAATACTTATCTATTGTTTCTACGACTCTGAAGATATTTTCCAGTCCTAGGGAAACAAAGTTGTCATGCTTATGCGGTTGTCAGAAACGAATCCCTTCTTGTGAATTTGAGAAAGTTTCTAGTGACCTCTGAGCCAGCTGGCAATAACAATTAAGTTTAGTATATTCGATAGAGACCTACTGACCTAAGTCCTACATCATATCTATAGGATATATTATTCCAATGCACAGAGCCTATTGGGAATATAGGAACTACACTACAAACCAACTTTTGAGGCTACCTTACAGATTGCATCTTTATTTCCACCATGCTTGCTACTCAAGGGTCGTCTTAGGTGTGAATATTTTGCTGGGCAAAATTCGTCCCCTCACTTTATCATGGGACGGAAGTTAATGCCTGCAATTAAAAATCAGGCCCCCAGCAACTCACTCTTTTTTTCACTAATTATAGCTTGAAGAGCCTTTATGGCAGGGTAGAACCTAATCATGTTTTTAAAACGGTGTATCTTGACGCCCAAATTTCACATGTTTTGCGCTGCCTGGCCCACAGTTTGAACATCACTGCTCTGGTGGGTATTCCCCCAATAACTGCCTCGCCCTTCACCAGAGTCAACCACCCGTTTTCTCCATCTCCCCAGTCTGCTCTGGGGAGATGGAGAAACCAACGACCAACTCTGTCATAAGAACCTATCCACTCACATATGTACTTCAAAATCAACCAGCAACACATTTGTTCTCATAATTCCAACCTATGTCCGGTTCGAAAATCACGACTGAAAGAAGAATAAACTCAACACCATACATTAAAACAAATCAGACTTAATAAAAGCCAAGACTCTCCCAGTCATCAACCCTATTGAGGCCCCAGATCAATATCCTCATTACAATAATCATTTAAAAGCCTTCTGACATCACAAGCTCCTAGGCCAAGCTCTCCAAAGTGGTGAATATGCTGATCCCTCGTAAATCATCTATACAATGCCCTCCGATGATTTCAACTTGAAAACAAGCATTTACAATGCAACGGTTTCGCCTTTGGAAAAGTTAGGGCTATTGGCATTGTAAATGACAACATTTTTATTTATGTGTTGGCTTTGAAAACATATATAAATGGCATTGTCATTTACAAAGCCAATAGCCTAATCTCTCTCAAATGCGACACCTATTGCATTTGACCCACACACACACACAAAACTGGATCACAAGAAGGGAACAGAGGCACACACAAAACCGGGTCACAAGCAGGCAACAGAGGCACACACAAAAACGGGTCACAAGCAGGCAACAGAGGCACACACAAAACCGGGTCACAAGCAGGCAACAGAGGCACACACAAAACCGGGTCACAAGCAGGGATCAGAGGCACACACAAAACCGGGTCGCAAGCAGGCAACAGAGGCTCACATTTTACTAGAAAGCTCGCCTTGGAAGAAAAGTTATTCACACAGCTTGGAAATGTGCAAGGTGGGGGCCCCAGTTCATACCACGCGCCCCCTTCCAACTTTGAATAAACTCTCTACAGATAAATACTGATAAAATGGCCCAAAAATACATTTGAATACATAGAGACAGAAATGTTAAAAAAAATAAAATCGGGAGCCTTCATCATTACTTTATCCATTGTCAACAGTTTGTTTGACCTTAAATGGTAAAGTTATCACAGTACTGTAAACTTTCCTTGGTGTGTATCAGGGCAGCAGAAAGCGATAAACATTATCAATACAAAGAAATATGACAGGTATACGTTGTGCAATCTAACCTTCTCCATAAATAGTTTTCAGGTATTATTCATACAGCCACAGATGTTAGTTCTGCTCTCAAAAGTATTACAGTAACCGCTCAGGGTGCACATTCTTCATGTGGATACAGTTGCAAATGTGGAATCGTCTTTCAATCAGCTTGTCTTATCATTATGGACCAGCCTGAGATAAATTGAATGACATTTTGATCTACCAAAATGTGTATGTTGAATGTATAAGTGTGGTGGGAGTAATCCATCGTGAGTAGATGTCTGTAAGGCTACAAGTTAACCAAGCTAGTGTCCTAGCGCCACGTTTTGCTAGCTGTTGCTAGATCTGCTGTCCCCCCTACCTGCTGTTCTGATTTGTCCTGTGTAGGGTGCATCACACCGTTGAGGTCCCTGACAATTATAACTGGGTTGTCTGAAATCTGAACTGTCTCGTGGACTGTTGTGATGGGGAACTACTCTTGCCCTATGTTTGGGTGTAAATTGTCGCTATAGTCATAGGCTGGCCTGCCCATTCTCCCACCACGATCAGGTCGCCTGCCACTTTGTCTATTTGACCATCTTTTCCCCAAATTTGTGTTTGTAATGCAATAGTATGCCACCTCTGGCTTTCTTGGTAGGTGCAGCTGCATGGTATTATGTAGGGAAACACTTAGAGAGTAGTTGGTCCTGGTCTTAGCTGATGAGTCTCTTGTAAGAGACATGTATCTGCTCCCAGTCTCATAAGCTTCCCAAGGATGCTCAGACGATGTATGTCACTATACTCAATTATGTGTTTCTACACATCGCATGTGCAAAGGTGTGGGGAAGTGCTGCACAGGGTATTCAACACGAGAAACGTAGGCAACATAACTAGTGCATCTAAACCAATATTAACTATTTGCACATCTTTCAATGGGAGGAAATGGCTTGTAGGTGATCCCTGTAGTACGCCACTACTCTCGCCCTGCCGACACCACTTCAAACGAGCGAGACGTATGGTAGCCATGAAGCAGCCTTGAAGTGTGTTCAGACCTCGGGTTTGTTGATTCACTAGCCGTGAACAGAGACAGCACAAATCCAGACTGAGAAAACATCTGTCCACGGAGCCGAATCAGGGTTAAAAGAGTTACACGGACAGCGGGAGGGGGGGGACGGATGAACGGGCTCACGGACAGCGGGAGGGGGGGCGGATGAACAGGCTCACGGATAGCGGGAGGGGGGGCGGACAGCGGGAGGGTTAACGGGCTCACGGACAGCGGGAGGGGGGCGGATTAACAGGCTCACGGACAGCGGGAGGGGGCGGACAGCGGGAGGGTTAACAGGCTCACGGACAGCGGGAGGGGGCGGACAGCGGGAGGGTTAACGGGCTCACGGACAGCGGGAGGGGGGCGGGCGGGCACACGGACAGCGGGAGGGGGGACAGAGGAAGGCAGGACAGCAGCAAGCACTCACCAGAGGTCGGGGCAAATGGCAAAATAAAAGGAGGCCAAAAAAAAAAAAGTAAACGCCCACCGCCGCAATGACGTTGTCAAAGGGGCAGGATGAGAAAAATCACCGGGAACGTCCACCAATCGCCTCACTGAAAGACGGATGCCTCCCTCTTCCAATGGCTAGCCTCCATTTATGGAGCTATCCAATGGAACAGAGAGGCGGGACTTTTGTCCATACTAGTAAACACAAGTTTTCGCCTTGCGCGAAAGTCTACTGCGCAGCTTTCGGCGAGGCGAAACCTAAACACCCACCTAATAACACAGAAAGCAGAGGAGCACCACATCTCCCCTCATAAAAAAAACTATGAGGATATGCTTTGTGATTATGACACAAATATGGGCAACACTGGCAAACAAGAAAACTCTCCCAATTTAAGAGAAGGAAGAGAAAAACACTAACCAGTCTAAAAAACAGAAAAAAAACATAGCAATGGTTTGATAAAAATAAAACCAACTTGTTAGAAATGGGTACAGACTAGGCCCCCCTCGTGGGTTCACTCATGGAGCCAACCAGGCTCTGGGACTGGGATTTCGGATACCTTGCGTCTCAGCCTACCGCAACTCCCTCTACTCAGGGACAGGACATGGGACCCCTCACCCATCCCACTATCAGGTTCCCCAACAACCTCCCCTAACTCACCTGGTTGGGAAAAACCTGATCCCCCTCCTTCAGGATCACTCCCGAAAGCCTCATCAGACCTTTTGAACTCCACCACAAGGTATGTCTCCAGTGCAGGCTCCCTCGAGTCAAAGAACTCACACTCCAGCAGTTGTTTGCATAGCTCTGGAAAACAGGGACTTAACATATGCTCTCCAGCATCCAAATTACACAGCCCCTCACATGTGTTAACCAAATCAGTCTTCACCAAACCATTCAGTGCCTCAGAAAAGTACCCCACATGACCCTCGCAAGACTAGTGAGAGAGTGTCTGACTGTTGCTGTGGGTTCACTTGCTAGGTCGACATGGCAGTAAAAACTGTGTATAGACACTGCAGTGGCAGGTCTTGGACACCTCTGAAAGGCTGCCTGTGTGGGTGGCACAATTAGTGCTGCAGGCTCCCTAGCAGCATTTCATTTACAGGCCCTGGGTACACACAGTGCACTGTACTAAGGACTTAGAAGTAAATCAGATAAGACAATCATGGAAACACACATCCAGAAACCCAATTTACATGGAGAGCATATACATGTTAGCACTGAAAACCACCACAAAAAAGGTAAAAAACAGGAGGCCAAAAATCAAAAAGTCTGGGGGTGAATCTGCTGAAAAAGCCAAGTCTAATACAGCTAAAGACTCCAAAGAATCAGTGCTACACTTCTCAGTAAATTACCTGCTACATAACTGCAGAGCTGTAATATGTAACATAGACATGGCAGAGATAATTACTGATCTGGACCTGATATGTCTGGCTTAAACTTGATTAAAAAGCATCACAACCGAACTTGGACATACCAGTCACCCAAGCTTATGCCATCATTCATCTGGATCGATCTGACAAAGTAGAAGCCAGAGTGTCAGTCAGCCACAAGTACACCATAACAGACAGCTCTCAAAAGAGCAATTCTCAATGTCTGAAGGGCTTTCTCTAGAAATAAAGATGATTGACCCTGATCCCATTAAATAATTGCAGGCAATCTAACAACATTTTCATAAAAAACTCAAGGAATTTATGATGAAAATTAGGATCTTCCCCTCCAGCTCCGTAAAGCCCCCTCTCTGGCAGACTTCAGAAAGAGACTCAAAGCCTGGCTCTTTCATGGAGCCACCGTGTCCAGATAGCCCTATGGTGACAGCGTTGCACTTTACAAATGCTGTTTGATTGATCCATGCCAACAATAGCAGTTTCAATGAGATTTAACATGAACTGCGAAGACCAAATAGACGCAACTAGATCACTGTAATCTACTGTCCTGAAAAATAATATTCACTCTTTAGTTCATACAGCACCCCACACAAAAAAGTATTGATGTTACAGCTCCACTTCCCAAATGAAGGAAGGTTGATGATCGACTAACTTCATACCAGGAGTCTGGCTAGATTACTCACTCATCCTTTTTTCCCTTCCTCATCCAAAAATTTAACTTCTGGCCAACCAAAAAGCCTATGGAGCAGCACACCTTCTACAAAGCACTCTCGCAACACTAGAAATTAACTTACAAAGCAATCTCCAGAAAATGATTAGGGTATCTTACATGAGTAGGCCCCAAATCCCTATAAAGTGAAAAACAAATCTGCCCTATGGGTCTCAGAAGTACTAAACAAAATAGAAAACACCCCAAAGACACACTCCATGCTGGTGGACAAAGCCTGCCCCCAAGTAACATGCTGGTGGACAACGCCTGCCCCCAAGTAACCTATCTACACTTGGTCCAGAAAAACATTAAAAAAATATATATTTTAGAACTGCTTACTGTGGGAAAATCTCTAATTCATCTACCAATCTGGTGATTGTCCTTTTGTGAATTGGCTGTGTTGAGTGTTCATCTCCTTTCCCCACTTGCGCCCTTGTTTAAATGTGCACCACACTTCACCACCAAATTTGTTTATTATTTTCTGGGAAAGTGTGGCATTTATGGAAGTGAGCTGTGGCCAGAAAGTGGATGTGGTCTGGCTTGTTTTTTTTGCAACACCATAAACCTCTGCATGTGACTCTTGTTTTATGTGTGTTTGTTTTATGGGGTCCCCAGTGCCCAGCTGTCTCCTTGTTCCCCTAGGAAATTTTCCAGTGTTTCTCCCGCACCATTTATTTTTGTAATCAGGAGCCTAAGGGAAGTTTCTAGCAGAAATACATACACAGAAAAGAGTACAAAAGCTATAAAAGAACTTCCATGCTTCCAACTCCAAAGGTGATCACAAATGCCTTTAAAGAAGAATGTGGAGTTTTCCAACTCCTTTCTTGAATTCTCCATCCCATACTGATCGAAAGAACAAAAACACAAATCCTTAAAAAAAGAATTGAAAGTTTACTGGTACTCAGTTTAAAGAAAAAAAATAAGACCAGTTTAGCACCCTTGATAAACAAAGATATCAATTGGTTGGTTATGCCATACTGGCTGACCTTTATAAACTCATCTCTGGTGCAAGGAACAGTCATAGACTTCCTGAAAATTGGACAAGTAACACAGTGCTACAAAAAAAGGTGATGGATTCCAAACAACTAAATAATTTCCACCATGTACTGAACTTACAATTCCTGGAGAAAGTCTTAGGAAGCTGTGGTGGAAGGAGACTCAACTAAAACTCTTTCTATATTAAAATACTAAATGAGCTACAGACTAAGAGACAGTACTGGAACAGCAACGCTAAAGATAATTGATGACGGACTCACATTTACGAAGAAGGCCCTTCATGGGCCCTTATTCTCCTAGACCTCTCAGTGGACATCAACAATATGAATCATGCAACACATCTGAGAATACTCAAGAACTGTGAGGTTTGATGGTGGCTGAGTAGAGGCCTCAAACGGGCCTCATCATTCTTTGGGTGTTTTAGCCATTGGACCACAACTGCTAACTTTAATTTCCAACACAGAAGATTTGCACCAGGACCACAAGGCTGAACACTTTTGAGCACTCTATTCAACATTTACATGGAATCTTTCTCCTTCACCATAAAATATTCAAATATATCTTACCATATTTATCCTGATGACACACATCTTCACATAGTAATCTCATTTTCAAAAGACACTATTTATGAAAGTAGCCAATGAGATTCAATCCTTGATGTCATTTCACCACTTGAAATTGAACCAGTACTCCATCTCAACTCACTATTTAACAGCCAGCAAAATAGCAGTACAAATGTGATTTAGAGAGAGCTCTGTACTTATCTGTAGCCTGAACATTGCCAGTCATACAGAATTGTTGGGCTTTATCATGGATAACACCTGTACTTACAATTGCACAGTAATAATCGCAAGAATGAAGTACAATAGGATGCAGGCAACTAAGAAGTGTCAAACTATTTATCCAGGATCCTGATTTCAAGCGAGGAATAGAGGCACTTAGTACAGTCTGGATTATGGGAAAACTAACTTCCTAATGGTAGGGATTCCCAAATTACACATCGCTTCTCACAAAAAAAGACATGCTGCCAATGGGCTGGTCACAAGATCACGAATATTTTACATATATGTGTCATTTTGATCTCACTAAAATGGATTTCTTTTGAAGCAAGGAATTTGTACAAACTGACATGCACTACTCATATGGGACAGCATGTGAGCATGCTGAATTATGTAACTTAGAAACTCCAGATCGCTGGAGGACAAGAACAACTGAGGAGTTCAAAATCCCTCCTTTTCGAAATTTCAGCCGTGAAAAAGACTAAATCTCGGAAACAATCCTTCTCAGGAATCACTCCCAGAATCTCTAAATCCATCCTTTCATATATCAGAACAATTCCATCCTATGAAATACTTAAAAAGTAGATAAAAACCTGTTATTTAATCACCACATCCAGATATTTTTGTACATTCATCGAAAATATCCCATTCCATCAACTTTCAGTTAATCGTGGTACCCAATCTGTCACCCCCAATCACAAGCTCTTGTAAATATAAGGATCATCCCTAAACGTCTGCAATTTGTATAGAATGCATGTTACTTATTTTGTCCACAAGAAGTAGAACTTTATTTGGAAATGGTTGTCCATTATGAGCCCTCTGATTAATTCTTGTAACTCCAACAACCTATGTATGAACTAATCCTATGTACAATTGGGTCCCCCTATGGTCTTTTTTAGTGCTATAAAAATGCGAAATAAATAAATGAACATGAGATTAAAGCCAAACAGCACAGTGCTTCCACTTGTACTCCATTTGCAGTGCAGCAATCAGACCATACCAATTTACCAAAACTCCTCACTAGCTTGTTTTCAAGGTCTCTCACAAATGAGATACAACTTTGAGATATAACTTTCATGCTGACTCGTTCCTTTCAAAACGCTAGAAACAAAAGTACAGGAACTACTTTAAATCAAATAAGTAGGAATTATCCTGTGGGCAATTTTAATGAATTTCAGCTCCATCCCACAGAGGATCGGATAAAAACAATGAACCTGGGGGAAAGGGAAAATGACACGTCGACCTTTCATTGTTTACCAGAACTATTTAGTGAGTAGGTGATAGTGATAGAATCGTCATAATTTTAAACGTGTATAAGAGAAAAACAGATATATTTTAAAGTGCACTTTCATACCCACAAAACTGCTACATTCTGTATATATTCCCTTGCTTTAGACATAGTACTCCCCAGACATAGTCTCTGATTTATATTTGATAGAGACAACATAAATTGTGCTTTTATAATTAAAAGTGTCTTCGTTTGAACTGAATTCTGGACTCCGTAAATAGCCGTTTGAGATTCATCAATGTTGGCACACTGGCGCATGCATATGTCCCTGTGGCATAACCAGCCCCTAGAATCATTAAATCTGCCAACTGAGAGTTGTATATCTGAAACTATCTTGCACACAGCCAAGAAAGCTTTGTGCTACATACCATCTGTAAAGCAGGTTTTGAATGTCATTACACTCATCTTAAGTATGCTGGAAAACAGCGCCAAATAAAGTAATTAATTATTAAAGTAAACTAAAAAAGCATGTTAACTTTCTGTTTTCCAAGAAGAAAATCTTAAAATGGAAATTACTTTCGCCTTGTGTGTTTTACCCTTGTTACCAGCATAATTTTCAGATCAAACCTGTATCTGCATCAAATCAATGTGGTTTTTTTGGGGGGAGAGGGGTGGTCACATCAGAATTGGGGCATGCTTTCGCATTTTTGAACCTATTTTAAAGTGGATACGCCACACAGGCCTCCTTATACATATGGTTCAGTGCAAAGTTGCCCACTCTTTACACGTCACAAATATGTTAACAGATACAGCACATGGACATGCAATTAGCAGTTGTTTCTTGCATGATTAAATGATCAAGAGAGGGCGTTGCATTCGATATTATTATTAAAGAATGCGTTCACTGTTGAGTATGAGAATTTACTCATATTGTGTGTTTTTACCCTAACTAATTGAAGTTGTAATGAATTAAAGCCATCCTCATTTATTTAATGCACTTACTATTAACATGAAATTCGTTTTTCATATATTGTGCTATAATATAGGAATAACATTTAATGACTTGAAAACTAGATAACAACCATCCTCTTATATATAAAATGTGATTTAGTTTAAAATGATAACGTTTATGTAATGTGTGCACTAATGTTACACATATATGCATTAAAATGTAGCTCTTAGCCATACTTACACTTCATTAAGTTGAAGATTTACTGTATGCCACATGTAATAGGAATTCAATGCAATGTACTAAAAACTTATATTCAGTTATGTTTAAATGTGTACACACATACTAAATGTGTGTCAATGAGTTAATGCCTTAACTTGTCTTCACAATGTAGGCCTCTATTTTACCATGACCATTTAATAAAATGCTACTTTCCATTTTTCTGCTAACAAGACATTTCTTGCAGGTATTCACAAACATTGTTAGTTTAGAACAGATACATTACTGTACTAGAGATAGAGAAAGAGCCTGAGAAGAAAACCTTGATGAACGTACATGATGGGGAACTAGAGTGCTAACTGAAAGGCCTATTCAGCAATGTGTCAAACCGGCTATGAGCTTGGGAAGGAGATGTTCTTCCCGCCCGACTCATCCTGGACATCCCCTGACACAGCCACATCTCCAGCCACCTGAGGGACCTGCACTGGCTCCCCGTCAACAAGAGGATCACGTTGAGGCTCCTTATCCCACGCACACAAGTCTCTCCACGACGAGGGCCCCAAGTACCTCAACGACCGCCTGACCTTCTACACGCCCACCCGCCAGCTACGGTCTACTAGCTTCGCCCTTACCGCCGTACAACGCATCCGAAGAGCCACTGCCGGAGGCAGATCCTTCTCCTACCTGGCGGCCAAGACATGGAACTCCCTGCCCATCCACCTTCGGCTGACCCAGGACCACCTCGCCTTCAGGAGACAACTCAAGACCTGGCTGTTCGAGCAGTAGCGGACCCCCTCCCCCAAGCGCCTTGAGACCCTTCCGGGTGAGTAGTGCGCTATACAAGTGGTATGATTGATTGAATGAACTTCAATGTGTGATTTTCTCTGGATGTTGCAGTTTGCAATGTGAGAACTGATGGGAACAATGAACCCCTGATGATAAAGCGTACAAGGGGTGGTACCCAAAGACTTTGTGTGATATAGCATAGTGTTCACCCATCTGACTTCAGTACCCAGTAAGATCTCTTCAGATCCCACCTGACTTCCGAGCTGCTTGGCTGAACCCTTCTACAGACTCTATGTATATCACTCTTGTGGATTCCTCGCAGACTCCTTCCTGATTTCCCACTACCTGAATGGACTTTGAAAGGTTTACACCCTCAATGCTGTCCCTCGATTCTTTCCTAAGTGTGGCTTAGGCTAACACTTATTCCTGATTCCTTGAAGACTCTTGACTGAGCTTCTGAAATGCTAACACCTTTTTACTTGAAACACTTTGTCTTGTCCTAATTTCCGTCATCAAAACTTCCTGATTTTGAGACTTTTATGTTATCAAACCATCTCTTTAACCTGGACTGGATTTAGTAGATTTAGATTACCAATGTATAGGCGAGAGACTCAAACTATTTACTGAGCATCAAATATTGATGCTGCTTGTGTGTCTGATTCTAGTCTGCCTCAATTTCTTTAGGGGGTAGGGACTTCCCATTGTTATTCTGTACTTTTACAGCATGGTCTTAAGAGTTGTGTATTTGAACTTGATTATTACATTGTAATAAACCTTCTTAAACTTTTCTACCGATTCTTGGACCTCACTGTGTAGCCAAATAGGTTGTACTGTAAATTGAAATGTGATTGCATGCAAATGGTAACTCCCATCACCTCTCAGTCTGGTTCAAAAGGTCCTTCAAAGGTCCAATGGAAAACAAGAGGCCCCAGAAAACACTGGATCACATACCAAGTCCTAAAGCATACCGACAAACATGATTTCAAACACTTGAATGCTGGCTTGCATTGAATTATATGTTGCCTAAATACCATGTACGTGTCCACAAGAACTGTTTTTCTGATAGTCGCTAAAGGTGCAAGGCTTTGGTGGAGAAGGCATTGAATATGCGTCTGTGTAAACAGGAATATCTGATCCATAAAACATGTATTTACCAAAATGTATTATACAAATAGCAAACCGTTTAGTCACATCTCTGAAACCTGCATGTGTTTAATTCCCTAACAAAAATTCCAGACATTTCTACAGGATATAAGGAACACTACAATCATGTATTAATGTTGCCCTGAATGTTGGATGTATGATTGATACTTTTCATAGCATAAAAGATTACTATATGGAAGAAAGAGAGTTATATTCCTTATTAGAAATTGGGTCTCTAGTTGGCAGAGGTATGTACCCTATCCATTCATCCACAAACCTAGTCAGGGTAAGTCAGATGCACACCTTCAATTAACTTGCACTCACCCTCTAGTAGCTTTGCATAGAGCAGTCAGGAATAACTTAATAGACTAAACTATTTGTGCACACAACACAGGATAACAAAGTGAAAACACCAGTTTAGAAAAATAGAGAATATTTTTATAATTAAAAGAAGGTCAAAACAACAAAAATCCAATCAGTAGAAAGAGAGTTCTGAATTTTTAAAAATGAAATGCAAAAAAATAGCGCTTAGAAACAAATAGTGCTCAAATAGTTAATTGTTTGGCAAAAAAAGTTAATTGGTGAGCAAAAGTACCTTCATCTTTGTCACAGCACAAGATGTGCCGATTATCCCCATGCAGTTGGGGTGCCGTGCAGGATTTCTCCATGCAACTGTGGCGATGTGTTGATTCCATGGAGAGAAGCGTTGGTTCAGAGTTTTCTGAATATGATGCGCTGGCTGGGTTAATCCATGCTACAGGGGCGATGTGTTGATCTTCTCCAAGCAGTGGCACAGATACGTTGGTTCCAAAGCAGTGGTCCCTATGGCAATGCCTCAGTTTCAAGTGCAATGTGCTGATATGGTCCCTACAACAGTAGTGATACATCAATCCCTATCTCATAGCAAGAGATGCATCACTTCTAATTGACGCAACAGCATGAATGCAGAGGATCTAGCAGCTGCAGCACTTTAAACTTTCTTCTAAGGGCCATGGACTGGGTTGGCACCACTTGGCAAAGCAAGACTTACAGCAAGAAAAGTTCAAGTGCTGAGCTGAAGATGAAAGTGAAGACTTTGATATCCCTGATACTATAGAAACAGGAGGCAAGCCAACAAGCCCTTGGAGAATACTTATGGTCTGGTATGTAGAGATGCAGGTCCAGTCCTTCTCACTCCCCAGCAAGAAGGACCAGGCCAACACAGCAAGACAGTTCAGCAAAGTGGCAGTCGCTCCTGGCAGTACAACAATCCATCTTCCTGGTAGAATGTCCTCAGTTCCAGAAGTGTTCTGATTTGGTAGTGTCAGAGGCCCTGTTGGGCCTTTGAGGTAGGGTGACTTCAAAGAGAAGCTTTGAAGTGCACAAAACCTTGTCTTTCCTACCCTGGCCCCAACATCACTCCAGTAGGGTTTGCAATCTTTTGTGTGGGGACAGGACACAGCCCTTTCATGTGTAGAGTGTCAGCTCCTGCCTCCCATCCTGCTCAGGATTACCCATTGACATGCAGATGGCTACTCAGTCACACCTACCCTTCTTTTGTGCGTGGATGTCCAGAGGGAATACAGAAAGCCAGCTGTTACCCACCCAGGTGTGTATTTCAGACACAGGCAGAAGGCACAAATGCTCTAAAAGTGGCATTTTTAGAACTGCAATTTAAAAACCAACTACACTATCAGTTGTGCTTTTAAATTGTGACCCCAGAGACACCAAATTTTGATAATAAGACAATCCCAATGTTAACCCATGGGAGAGGTAGGCTTTTCAGTAGTGGAAAACTAATTTAAGTATATTTCACTATCAGGACATGTAAAACTTTGATTTTATAATTACTTTATTATAATTTTTTGCAAGAGGTACTGCACATATAGGGTGGTCCACGATAATGTGACAATCAAAACATTTCATCCCTTTTTACACATGATCAATAATAGGAACAATTGTACAAATAGTTGTGAAAGTCAGGCTCTACATCTGGCTTGCGTAGGTGACCTCAAGCGTGAGGAGATAATCTTGCAGCCGCTGCCATATATCGCACAGTCGGGATGTTGGCAGCTGCAGGGGAGTGAACAATTCGCAGTTTGTGTTACAGTGCATTAACCTAATAATCCACGCATTTCGTATAGTGGGTGTCTGCTGCCCCAGTGTGTGGCAACTTCCCTCTTTGCAAGAAGCGCAATAGCAATTAAGCGGAGCAAGGCAACAGAAAAATCAGGGACAAACCCCAGACGCACTGTTAATGGTGAGGGTGTGAGTGCGATTTAGGTTATGCGAGTCAGCTCCTCGAAAATAGTCTGCCAGTATCGGGACACCTTTGCGCAGGTCCACGACATATGGGTAAAGTCCGCTGATGGTAAAAGACATTTGGGACAGGCATGGGGGTGGGAGGGGTCCATCATGTGTATTTTAGTCGCCGTGGTATATGCTAGCAACCGGATTTTGAAGTGGAGCATTTTGTGGCGACGATTAAGGGATATCAGGCGCGTTTGAGTACAGCATTTGTACCAATGAAAATTGGTTTGTGGGTGTCAAAGATCCTGTTCCCAGGCAGTACAGACCCCAGCGTCTCGGTTAGGAAGCAAAGTATAGCATGATTTGTGGAGTTTGGATATCAGGTGTTCCCCGCCAGTGTCTGTAATATGCAGCGTCAGAGGTATGAAGTCAGTCGGCTCAAGGGGGTAACTGGTAATCTGGGCTCTGAGAGCTCCTTGCAGCCGCTGCAGAGTAAACTGATCCGGAATGGGAGCAGCTTGAAATTGTGTGTCTTCTGTCTGCAAGAATACATTGTCATTAGGGAAAAGATCCCGATGGGAGTACTTGGTTAGGGTACGTCGGACAAGGGCTCTTGCATAAAGGGCAGTCATGGGTTTGCATCCAGGGGAAGGGCAGATGAACAAAATAAGTGGCCTCTCGTCATTCTAATCAGTCGCTTCCAAGCCAATCTAGTTGTGGACAACATCTGGATGTCGCGAGGGTCGCACAGCAGCCCCGCTGGCAGCAGGGCAGCCAGTGGTGTTGAGTCAGCAAGGTCTGCTTCTGGCCTAGTGTACGGTATGCGTGTGTCTGGGTGGTACCAGTGATGAGCAAAGCTACACTGGGCCACCAGGTAGTACAGATGAAAGTTAGGGACCCCAACACCCCCCGCTCCTACGGTAGAGGACATGTAAAAGTTAAAAGTGCATGTCCTGCTTTTTAATACACAGCACCCTGCCATGGGCAGCCCAGGGCCTACCTTAGGGGTGACCAATATGTAATAACAAGCATTGGCATAGCCAATAGGTCTCGCCTTTGGGACCTAATAAGTGTTTAGCCATGCAGCACATTTTCCTGGGTGTTGTGCAGCCAGGAATTGAAGAGCTATACAACTGCTACACAATAGTTCAAGTAGTCTGATTTTCAAACATATATAAGATAGTTTTGTGCCACTAGTACATGGTACAGGCTATGTGTGGTAACAGCTACTTTGTAAAGGCGGGTTCCCCTCCAGTATGCAGTAGCTTTGCCAGTATTATATGGTTCCCAGACGGTTCACTTAAGTTTAATGAATTGAACCAAGAAGCCTTAAACAATAGTCTGTAAATGAAAAACTTGTGTGTTTCTGCTTTTGTACTGTTTGAAAGGCGAGCTAAAAACTACTGTGCTTTAGAACTGGGGTCTTATGGTTTCCCTGACGTTCAGACCTCACAGTTCCAGGTGTGTGTAAATGTAGTAGTGATGCTGTATGGTAAGAATTGTGGCTATGAAATAATGACGTGTTTTATTTATAGCGCATGCTGCCGCGGATTTTGCTTATTCGTTTGTAGTAAATAATAGGTGTCATTATTCTCCTACGCAATGGTATTCCTTTTTCTACCTGTGAACAATGAAAGGCAGAGTTCACTCTGCATAGATTGAAACATGGTGTCCGCATGAAATACACCCACAACTCCGCAACAAGCTTCTAGCTGGTGTTTAATTCATTGAATGTAAACTTGTCACGCCAACGAGCATTTAAACGTGTATATTTGGTCATGTTTTTATGATGCTATGTATGGATATGTGAGGATTTTTCTATCTAAAAATGCAGCACAGGGAATATTAAACCACCAAGCTATAATGAAGCCTTACTAAGTCGAAATGGGTCTGTTTGAGCACCAGAAACAAGTGTCCCTTTTCTCGAATTGCACACGCTGTTTGAGATTTGCTGTTATTACGACTGCGTTATTTGTGCAGCCATATTTTACAGAAGCAACATATCAGGAACAGCTGTCGAGGAAAAAACCTAGCGACTGCTGAAACAGGAGAAGATAATTAGGAGGCCAAAGCAAATATTGTACTAAATGTAGGTCAGCACTGTCAATATTAGTGATTGAGGGAAAATATGAATACTCTCTAGCATGCCCACAGCGCAATGAGTAAATATATCTTCGACTCGGGTCAAGATGCTCATGTTTGCGGTATCCAATGTTAACCCGCGGTTCACAGCAAGGTCTGCTAAAGCCACTTAAAAGAACATTGTTCTTAATTGCATAATAATTTACAAGTATCTACTGCCACCTAGTGAAGGGCCCATGCAAGTACCAAAACAGTGGTGTTAGGAAAAACAATAGTTTACGAGAATCCAAAAGAAAAACATTACAAATACACAAAGAAACACAGAAGAGCGAGGGTGAGACAGGCAGTGGAGGAGAAAGTTTGCATGGCCACGCTAATTGAAAACAGGTGGCCCCTGCGTGCCGCTGTTCGTACCCGCAAGGTGGATGCCAGCACAAGCATGAGTGCTTGAAAAGAGCTGACCAATTTCTAAAGGTCATCTCCTAGAGCAGTGCATGCGCACTGCCTAGGCGACACCTAAAAAGGAAGTAGGTTAACTGGCCAAGTTTAAAGGGAAGTTTAAAACTGCACACTCAGGCTCTGTAGTGGCAAGCCGGAGACATGATTAAAGGGCTACTTCAGTGGGAAGCACAATCAGTGCTGCAAGCCCACTAGAGCCCACTAGTAGCAATTGATGCTCAAGCCCTGGGCACATGTAGGGCACTTGACTAGGCACTTATAAGTAAATTAAACATTGTGGATAAAAACAATGTTACCATATTTAAAGGAAAGAGCACATACAGTTTAGCACTAGTTAACAGTGGTAAAGTGCCCAGAGTCCTAAAGTCAACAAGAACGATTTCAGCAAAAAGGGAAGGAGGAAGGCAAAAGGTGTGAGGAGGACCCTGCAGAAGGGCCATGCCCAACATTTCCTATGAAAAAATCAAGGTATATGGACTTGATCAACATAACTATACAAAATTTGGTACAAACTGCACACCTCCTAATTTGGTATTGATACACGGTTTGCAAATTAGCAGGTGCACAATGTGTGCCCAATTACTTATGTGGCTACCTTAAAAGAATAATAATAATACCATGGATGTAATTTAGGGGTCACAGCTGTGACCCTTCCATTACTCCTTCTATCCTCTGGTAGTGCATGCAAACCCTGGCCTCAGAGCTGGGAAAATCAGTGCCAGGTATGCAGAAGTAGCTTTCACTTATAGACATTCATGGGTTGGGACTCCACTCTCTTTGTTTTCTCTCAATTTATTTATTACACTAGTAGTGAATATGACCTTCCTTGGCAGCTGAGGTAAGTAAAAAAAATGTTTTAAAATATATGATGTGTGCAAGCTTGCTGGTCAGTGTGTGTTTAAGTGAGAGAGTGTGTGAATGGGCCTCTGTATGTATAAGCATAAGTGTGTGAGTGAAACTGAAGCTCAAAAGAGGGTATGATGTCACTTCAACTACCTGTGGCATTTTGGCGACTTAAATTCATGAATAATACGATGCTTGCACAGGGTAGTCCTCATTCAAACATTCAGAAAACAGAGCATGTGTTCTGTTGCAATTTGTGGAAGTCCTTATCAACCACTAATCGGACAGCAAATATCAGGAATTAGCATCCCCACTGTAATCTCGTTTCGGTGCATGCAAGAGTTTGCACCTAAAATAGGATTACTGGATTTCGTGAACTGGGCCTCAATCACCCACCGAGTAACAAATGTCCCTGCATGGGCCATATTATGTGCCACTATTCAGACTTTACTTTGGAACATTGCTAATGTGTGATTATAGTGGGAGTTGCAGAGCAGAAATCTAACGAATTGCTCTTTTAAAATTGGCTTTAGGGTATTTTGAAGTGCACGTTCTCTTGTGAGACAGCCTATAATCGGCATATCAACTCCGTCAGAACATGAACACATTTTTTGTAAATTACTAATAATAATTGTATACATTTTTACCAAGCAACCCAGATTTTTTATTTTTTTTTAAAAACAAGAACCTTTAAAACGTCGATTTTGTTTTTAACAACAAATTGCATGAAAAGCATTTGACCAATCTTAGATTTCCATAATCTTCTGCTCAAAACTTGCAATTATAAACTGGAAGTGTTCTCCCAGAGAATTTTTTTTTCAATATATTTTTAACCACATTTCACAACTGATTTTTTTTTTTTAATTATCGAGATTATGATCACAATTTAGTTATGTGGATGCAAAATTTCCCAATTCCAAGCTTATAAATAAGTGACCATTGTTAATTTAATTAAAAAGAAGGGCCTTAGAGATTTTTCAATTTGTGTTGCTGCATTACAGGGTTTTCAATATGTGGTGAATCAGTACAGAAGGTAAGAACGTTTCTTAGTAAGTGTTGCTTGCCTGCATGAGGAGTATTTTCAGGGTAGGCCATCATCAGCCAATCAGACCGCATTGTGAATTTCTGTGTGTGTGGGTGTGTGCGCGCATGTGTGAGGTGGGACATGAGAAGATGAGAAATTACTGCAGAAACTTGACGTCATCGTCTACTCAAACAATGTCTTTCCTTGTGTACCAGATTAGAACCAGCTTTTTGTAACCCACCAGGATGGCCAAAAGACGTTTGAATACTTTTCACTAGTAATCCGAGTTTAGCTGTTAAAAGGATTGAAGACCATCAGCATTGTAAAAGTCACCTATCCATTTGCCTTTTGCAGTCTGCCACGCTGTGAAATCAGCACTATCCTTTGTAGGGGAGAACTCTGGGTTGACAATTATCGGTGTCAGCGGGGATGGGATGCATAAGAGACCCTTTGAAGTAGTAACACTGTCCCATGCCTGCAGCATGACTCTGAGGACTGGAGAGGACTAAACTTTCTATAGTCTATGCTTCTTAGCCAGCCAGGTGACTTTCCAAATGTGGATGCCCACTCTGTGTTGGTCCATCGAAACACCACTATTTCTCTGAGACTGACCTGTTCTATTGCACAAGGTATTCAAGTTGTGCAGCTAGGTAAAAGTTCATGAGATATGATTTCCCCAGTCCCACCGTCTTATTTTGCACAATAAGCATGTTTCTTCTATATTCTGGGCATTGTATTCGCACTGATGAAGCTCTATAATAGATTATTAAGTTAATCAATGAAGCTGATATCATCTGTATGACGTCTAGTACTTTAGTTGAGATAGTCTTTTTAAGTGATATAAAGCAACCCAAACAGGACAGTCAGCCTATTTGACAGGTTGCAAGCAAGCCTTTGCGCAATAAACATGTTTACTTTTTTCATATAGTTTACCATAGAAAGACTCAACAGCAGTCGAGGCAGAGACCTCGGTATGGTAAAGCGTATTTAAAACTGAAAAACGTTATTGAACTTAGAATAAGCTACTAAAAATTGTTTTTATATTACATATTGTTGTAAATTAGCTTTACATACTTATTTTAAATGTAAAACAAAAGAAGAATTTTACAGCACTTCTAACTTAATTTAAAATTATATGTTTTAAATTAAATTACAATTATTTTCCTGAAATTTAAATTAAATAAATTAATCACCACCTAAAGTTAAAAAAAGGGGTTATGCATTGATAATTATTTAAAGTGTACAGAATTAATTAAAAGTAATTTCATTATATTTTATTAAAATGTACTCTTACATTAGTTTTTATACTAAAATTTTTTTAAAGTTGTTAAAATATTTTATAATCAAATAATGAATGTTTTGTTTATTTTTTTACTTATATTATTAACTATTTTATTTTCTATTGGAGGGTGTTGCAGTGATTGGCTACGTGTGGTTCTGGACTTCCTACGGTCTCTTTTTGACAGAAATAACTTACACTCCTAAATTTGGTCTACACTTTTGAGTAACTTTACACTCAGATTGTGTGAATAGCCAAAATTAGTAAGTTACCCAAAAATGTGAGCGTAAACTTACACATGTAAATTACTCCGCAAGTGTGAGTTACGTTTGTGAATAGCTCCATCAGTGTTGGCCTCACTTGAAAGTAGTTTATCAGGCTTTTAGGTATTGACTAGATGCATCACAAGCTTTGCAGTGTTTTTTTTTGTTAAATAGCAGCTGCTTTCTTGTCCAGTCTGGCCCTTTCACATAAAGGTTTCCTCCATGAATATATAGCTATTCTGTAGGCAGCAAAAAACTGAACACAGTGATTTCAGATTAGAATTAGTATGTCCCTTTCTCTTCATGGTGATGTTCAATTTAGCTACCAGCTTTTTTTGTTTTACTGTTTGGAGCTAATATACGTCTTTCACCGGTCTTCCTTTGGATGTACAGAATAGCATAAGGATGTCCAGCTACCAAGAAAAGGCAGTATGCTTTGCTCTGATACATCTTCGTGGGTTTGATGTTGGAAACTAATGTATTCAGCAGGTGGCACGGGCCAATATAACAGAGCTTACAATGCTAATGAATAAAACTGAGATGTCACTTTTTCAAATTCCGTCATTGTCTTTGAATTTGAACGCCGTTTTATCATCTTGACAGTCTCAACAGACTTAGACTAGCTGTTTTGTTCTGTCTTACACATCATTTATTACATTTTCAAAACAGACATGCTTTGACATTGAAATTGTTTCTCTTAACTTTGCCATGGTAACAGTACAAATTGACTGTTAAAGTCTGTCTTGCAAACTGTTGAGTGTCTAGCTATTATAAATTGAAAAACGAAGTCGGTATTTTGTATAGTCATCCATTGAACCCCTAAATACTCTGTACATCAAAATACAACTGTCCACGTAACCTTCACGAAGCCAATCAGACGATCTTGTTGTCTTGCCCGATTTCAGCCCTACTTCCTTACTTCCACAGTCTTTCTAACTCGTTGAAAAATATGTGAGCAAGAGAATAGCCAGAAACAAATATACCTTTGAAAGCGCAATGTGATGATTTCTAAAGTCTGCTATTTCTATCCCAAGTAAATGTTCCTTCATTCCTTGTTCCCTTCTTTCCTTCTCCTCTAATTTTCCTCTTTCATTCCCTCTTTCAATTCTTCTTTTGTTCCACAAAGACTTCTTTCCTTCCTGCTTCAATTCTTTCCATTTTTCCCTTTCCTTTATTTTCTTTATTCCTTACTTCTTTCACACTGTCATTCCATTTGCCTCTCATTTTTTTCTTTTTCAATGTTTTTTACTTTGCCATCCCTTGGCCCTGCCACACAGCATCGTCATGGTTTCTTCTTTAATTTAGTATTATTTATTAGTGTCTGTTAATATTGTGACCTGCAAGTTGCATAACAATGTTTTTTATATTTGGTTTGCAGATTTATATAGCGCAAACTTGACCCAAAGGTATTTGAGCACTTACATGAGCACCAGTTCCGTTACACAAGGACACATTCATTTTTTTGTAGGCACAGGGAGATTAAGTGATTTACCCAGAATCACAGGTGGTGGAGTCGAGCCAAGACTCGAACCTTGGTAGGCTAGCCATGAGACCACATCCTCTCCCCAATGTTGAGAAGGGTCTTATAAACTATGACACCCACGCTGAAGCTGGTAGAGCTGGTACTTCACTACGCCCTTACATGTTAGTACACAAGTCTCTTTTTATCTGCAGTCCAGCAGTCTCCTCCTCACTAGTCAATCAGGCTTCTGTAGAGGACACAGTGGATAATTTGCTCTCTTGTACATCATCAATTATCTTTGCCTCTTTCAGATCAGGGATCTTGGCCGGTTCCGCCTCCACTTATTCGTCTCATTCGAAACTGTGTCCCACTCTACACTTCGCTGGCCAGGAGTGAATACTTATTTTGGGGTTATCTGGATAGTTCATAAGCACATGTTTTGCCTATGTTCAAAGTTGTTAGGACCATCAATAAATGTATATCACCCTTTTATGATTTCTCGTTTTTATTCTGGCGTCTTTAAGTCAATGCAATTTTCTAAATGGGATCATGCAGCCAGGTAATGTGTAGTCCATCATTAGAATGAGAAACTCTTCAACTGCAAATTAAAGCTTAGCCATGGTACAATGCACTTCTGCCTGCCCATCTGTATTTCACAGGAAACCCTTCCTTAATACTGAAAATTGAAAGTACAGATATCCGAGCACACACAACATGGTTTTCATTAATGCAAACCTAAACAAGTTACCTTGATTCACAAGGATTCAGCAGGTAGTAGTGAACCAATAACATAAAAGACTATACAGTTCTAGGTTCTGAAACCCGCTGTGGACAGGAAGACCGTCCTCCGCTTTTCTGCTGATCGACTCGTCGACCGGCCGAAAAAGTGCCTGCATATGGTGGCGGTGTCTGCGGGACACCGCCATCCATATTAGGATGCTGGCAGTCAATGGCCTTTCCATGGCGGCAACGCTGTGGAAAGGCCTGCGGTCCTTGCATTTGGGGCCAGTTGCTGGCCCCTAGGGTGAAGGGGGGGTGCACGTTCTGAGCCCCACAGCATAACACTCCTCTTTGCTGACTGACATCGCCTAAGCCTGAGAACGGTCATTCAAATGAAATTATGGGAAATCATTAGAAGCAAGCTTAGGCTGGGGAGGAAATGTGTTAATAGTTACATTGTACAAAATAATTGAAATTAATTTTGGGATTAATGCATCCTCTAGAAGTACTAATCACTATATTAGAATGTGAAATGGAAGGAGACATGCAGTGTGCTTTGGAAAACTTTACCCACTTGATAGTTAGAGACAACAGTACATGGTAAGAGGGCAGGGCTGGTGTTTCTGCCAGCTCCGAGGAGTACATTACAAATGGGGTGTATAAATAAGTGGGTACTTCACCAAAATAGTAGACCCATTAATACGGACATTGATAGACTTGAATCCCCCACATAATTATGTCTATGAAATCAAAGAAATGCAACGGAAAACACATGGTAAGGAGCTGAACAAGGAAGGTTTTGAACCTTATATATTTTTTCTATTGAGGCTGAAGAGTGGGAGTAGTATTACTTCCATGGGGATTCCTTAGTTGGTCTGAAGCAGTGAATGCTAGGGGGTGAAAGAGTGGGATTTCCTACATGCCTGTCAATCATACGTTAAAAAATCACCTGCACGTGGAAATGGCATTGATGTAGGATTGTAGATGTTGTAACATGTGCTCCAAGGTTCACAAACTATGAGTTAATGCTACAATTATGACTCCGCAGTTGGGGTGGATAACTCAGCACATAAAAAGATGGAACAGGCCTATCTTTTTATGAACAGAGTTCTCCACCCAGAATGTGGAGTCTCCACTGTTGTACACGTACTATTAACTTGTAGTTAGTGAATACCCCAAAAAAGCAGGCTCTGAGTATTTATTTGTGCTTCCCACAGCCAGGGAGCATCAGTCGAGGGTTTTTTGCTTTTGTATCAGGACAACATTGACAAAACGTAGTCCAGAACTTTCAGGTTGGTGAAAAGGGTAATCCGTCTTTGCTGCATATCACTAAGGGTCATGGGGAGGAGATTGTTTTTAGAGAGACTAAAAATGTTCCCTTTCTTTTTCAGCTTCCTTTTATGACAGTGATTTACATTCTTGACAAATGAGACAGTAGGTCTTTTCTTCCTCCTGACTTAGATATCATGGAAAAAAGTAATGTCTGCGGCATAGCGGTGTGCTGCTATTACCAGGTATTGGTCCGACAAGCTCATACCTCTTGTCCCACAACACACAGTTCACCTTAACACCTTAGCTGCGTGTAAATATCCCTCCCCAGTGCTGCGCTGTCCATTGGAACTAGTGCTGAATGGACGTCCAATGGACGTGCGCAGCACTGGGGAGGTAGCGCTCGTGACGACCATTGGTCGTCAGCAGCGCTTAAGAAGTTATTAGCCATTCCTAGAGAAGTATAACGTTCTAAAAGTGATCTGTTCGTTGGCTATGCTGTCTAGCTATTCTTTCACACTCTCCCTCATACCCCAACAAATCTCTGTAAAAATGTTTTCATTATTTTTTAGCCAGATATGTGTCGGGTAGACAAAAGGAGTGAAATACCACAATCCATGTTTTTCTGTCTCTCGCCTTAGTCACTTCCTCTCTCTTCCTCATTTTCTCGCTACGCCTCTTAGGTGGCATCAATGGAACGGAAGGCCTATCGATAAGGCTTTAGTTCACTGTGATTGAAATGTAATTTTAATTGCCATATAATTTTACCCTATGGATGAATTCTGAATCATTGTACAATACAAGCTTTGATGGAATAAGTATCTCTTTACAGCTGAAAAAGTGTGTCTCCAGCAACCTATTAGAGGTTGGAGGAATATCATGAAGCGTACTATTGTATCCACAAGACAACAGGTACCACAGCAGTGCTTTCTTCCAAATCGCTCATATCTTGCACATTTTGTATAGGGGAATGAGGATCATGAGTAGAATCACATAAAATGGCAAGCCCAGTGCACTTATATTGTTTTTTGAAGAGGTGCACGCCCAATTTGATGGAACAGAAGAGGTGGATTTCAAGTTAATCCAGGAATTTATTGGGTGTTTTGAACCTAATTCTAATACCACCATGAGATATACCGGCGAGTATGATACTACAAATAAAAACTCTGAGATATTTTTTTAATCATTTGAGGTGTAGTGTTGGCCAATACAAACATGAACATTATAGACAAGCAAATAGAACCTTAACAACTCCTAAAAAAAGGGAAGCAGGACAAAAACAACCTCAAGATTCAACAAAGAAATCAAGTTCAACATAGCAATGGTAAATGGACCCTTCAATAGTGATGCATGTTTCCATTAATCCCAGTCTACTTTCAAAAGTGTTATAAAGACTACTGGGGACTTAAGCACATTTTATCGAGCCTAAATCTTGAGTGCATTATTTGGCAAAGAAACAGGACATTTAAAGGGCAGTTTACAGTTGTATGAAGTGGTGATGGCTGAAAGGCATTGTTTGAAGTACCGCTCCACAACTCTGTGCTCCATTGTGACTACAGGCAGTACAGTAGCCTAGCACAGAGGGCCACCTTTTTGTCACTCAATTAGCTGAACATACTGAGACATTTCATTGAGATTATTTGACATCTTTCAAGATGTTACTTGTCATTATATCTTATACCACAGCAAGACAAGTGGGGAAATATTTTTAAGACTGCAATATTGCAGTAGTAAAGAAAGCAAAATACCGGAAACCATTGTGTCAAACTCCAAGCTCAAAATAATTTCACAGTCGCTAAAACAAACTTAAAGCCAGACAATTGCATATCCTCGTGAAAACAATGTGAGAAAGATGTTATCTTTGTACTCCATATCATGCATCTGCCTGCATTTTCTCAAGCGATACCAGGGGCAAAACAACTGCGGCACAGACAGGGGATACTACGGTGTGCTCTAGTGGAAGAGAAGTTGCAGTTTAATGCATAACTTAATTTCTGACAGAGAGGTGCACTATTAAGAGGGGTGAAATTAATGTTATCAGCTGTGTCTTGTATACATTTTAGTGTGTCCTCAAAGGGGGATTCTAGCCCCAGAAAATGTCCAGTTAATCTCTGAAAGAACCCACAATGAGGGTGTACTGGAACAGCCAACCATATACTTTTTGATTACTCTCTTCAGGTTTTAAAGACAGGGCCGGTCCTAGGATTTTTAAGGGCCCTGGGCAGAAAGGGAATGTGAAAGGCCCCCCTAATTTGCATATGGCGTGACATCAGATTAATACTATAAATTGACAATTAATCCTATGGCGTTGTTGAAGTGATTTTGCATGAATTAACTTTACTGATGCAATATCCACAGAAATATAAATAATTGCACTGTTAAAATAAGTTGGAATATTTTAAAACTATATTGAGTGGAAAAAAACACTATATTATTTAATCTAGTTGTTAAATCATTCAACTTTAAGATCATATATACATGCTCACTGGCAAATCTGCCCTGTTAGCCAATATCACTTACATCCCAAGGCAGGGAAGCCCTTCATTAATTGGCACACAAAACTACATATCCCAGAATGCAAATGATTTTTTACTAAATAAAATGTCACATGATCACACCGAAAACATGGAAATGGCACACAAAGGCAGAATGAAAACTTTCCCAGGACTCTCAGACGTTCTGTAGCCTTGCGAGACCCGAAGGGGAGACCCTGGACTAGTGTTAAGAGGCCCAGGGGAATTCACACCTCTCCTGTGCCTCGCAGCACAATACCATAACTGCGAGGCCCAGGGTTGAAGTCCCCTCTCCTTGGTAACCCAGCCATGGTATACCCATACAATGCCCAGGGTAGGGGGGCCTCTCTTGGGTCTAGCAGCAATTGAGTAGTGGTGAGAGGCCCAGGGTCGGGGGCCGTTCCTAAGGCCTGCTGCGATTGTGACCAAGGCAACACATGAGGCACACTCACAGCAGGCAGTGTGGCTGCTGTCTCCACCACTCGGCCCAAAGCTTCTGTGCAGGGTGTTAATCGTCACCCCCACGCCCCCAGACAATCTACCCTACCCTTTGAAGTGTGAGACAGAGCTACACCTGGCTGCTAACTGGGTGGGGCACAAAAGGAGCACACAGCTTGGGAAGAAATGCATGTGAGAAGCATTCTGTGGTCTGTGACCAACTGATGCGGGCCCCATGTGGATAAGGTGAAGGTGGGGCCCTGGGCAGCAACCCACACTGCCCATGCCTAGTGACAGCCCTGTTTAAAGAGGTGACAATGGTTCAATAAAAGGCAGAGAGATATGTTTTTAGGAGTGTTCAAAACCTGCAAAATTTGTTTTCCCTTAATTATGTGAAACTTTGAGAAAATTACATCAAATTATGCGTAATTATTCGAAATGCAACTCCGACAGCTATATTTTACTGAGAAATGTATCATCAATTTAATTTTGGATTTAGGATGTTTTTCGCTCTAAAATGCAACACCAAATACCCAAGTACTGTGAGCAACAGTTGCTTGTATTCTGTAAGTTATTCCCATGCTTCTGTGATATCATTTTGCCACAAATATGGCTTAATTACATGAACGCAGCGTAATGATACAATTGCGGAAATTTTGCATAGCACGACTGATGCGGAATTCCAGAAAGTATGCTAGCACTATTGAAATTTTGCGGGGCCTAATCATTTTGAGCTGTGATCAATCGATCGATAAAATAGTTAGGCCTCCACAAACAAACATTACACTTGTATGGCAAAGGGAATTATTCAGTGTTTATACTAACTGCTTACTTGTTCTTTAGATAACTCTTTCACCACAGAGCATTTTACATAAAACACTACTGTGTTCAATTATTAGGAACCAATTTAACATATTACTCACTTCATTGACCATAAACTGATCACATGTTGAGTTGACCAGGCCACAATGTGAACTTTGGATCTGTAGGTTTCACACAGATCTCAGCACACAGTAATTGTGCATCTAAGATTAAATAAAACCAGTGTTTAATTTATGTAAGTCAATGCAGGTGAGGGCCACTGTCACAGAGCTTTGAGGATCAAGACTTACTTCATAAGCAGATTTTGACCCAGAGCCAAAGAGTGAAAGGCCGAAAAGGAAGAAAGAATGACTAAAACAAATACAGGAAAAAAGTAACAAAGGGAGGAAGCTGGAGTGAAGAAATAGCTGCAAGAGTGAGATGTAGAAGCAGGAACTCTTTGATATGCTGGAGAGAGGTGTAAGGCGGGTTCAAAACTATGCAACTTTGGTAATCAACATCCCTGGGAATCAACAGCGGGCTAATACGAACAACTATGGGCCTCTGTACTTATATTTTACTTTGTTTTTTCCAAATTATGTTATTTTATTTTATAGTGTGCCCAGCTACTCCGCAAAGTGTCCTGGTGCGAACCTAGAGGGGTAGAACAGGGTGAACTAAACAAAGAGAAACCTTTTCAGGTTTTTCTTGAAAGCCATGGGGTCTTGGGTGTTGCCTAATGCAAATGGCAGTGCATTCCAGGCCAAGGCAGCTTTCAGGGCAAGATAGCTGCCACCCAACCTTTGTCGTTTAAAGCGGGAAACACGGGCTAGAAGTTAAGACGTGATCGCAGATGTCTTGTAGGGGCATAGAAGGAGAACTGCGTCTGAAGGTAGGTAGGGCCTAGGCCATGGAGGGCGCGATGAGCAATGACTAGGGATTTAAATTTGAGCCGTACTGTCACGGTAAGCCAGTGCAGTGAGCGCATGTGTTGTCTCACGCTGCTTCTAATAATGATGTCAACAAGAAGCCTGGCTGCCGCATTTTGGGCCGCCAGTAACTTAGTCAGCAGGTAGCCAGGGATGCCAACATACAGAGCATTTTGTAACCCAAAGGACTTAGGTCCATCAGGGTGTGGGTTAGGCTGGACCCTTTTCTTTAAACACAAAAACACAAAAGTATGCCTACACCCCCCTTGCTTCAATACAATTCAATTTATGAAGGCCAAACACTAGCTCTTGTAGTTTGACCAGGTATTTTTATTTTATACCATTCATTTTTAACTTTTTTCAAAACTTTTTCTTTTTAAATGTCAAAAAAGGAATAACTGTACATTTAAATATTTACACTACTGTACAATACAACATATACACATTCAAAAAAACAATACATATATACATTAAAGTTCAACAAAGACAAGGATAAGGAGTATACCCAATGAATGAGGCCTAATTGCTAATTTTTATATACAAACTGAGGTTGTATTAAGCTATATTTGGCTATTAACTCCTCTGGTCTGCCAACGCGTTTCGAAACCAGGAAACCAGTTCCTGGGTTCTCTTCAGGGCCTTTTTCTTTTGTCTATAAAGTATAAAAAACAAAGTTTTTATTAAAATGTGATGTTTATCTTCATTATAGTTACACCTAGGTGTTTTGCTTCTACCTACCCAGTATTTATGGGGTGATAAGTTTTATATAATGCTTTCCTTAGTATCAGAGGCTTCTTTTTATTGGATTCCACTCGGCGTGGAAATGACTCTTTACTATCCGCTTCACAATAGAATCTACCAAAGGAAATGACAGGTATTAGTCATTTCCAACTTTGTGATGAAAGAATGTTTTGTTTAAGGAGGTGGACCTTACCGGTGCTGCAACATACCTTTATGTGGTCTGTTTCTCCTCTAATTGTAGAAGTCTTTTTTAGGCGGCGTAAAAATTCATTATTCCAGACGTGTTTTTAAAGGGCACCTTCTTTCGTCTATTAATTAGCCTTCAAACCATCGTGCTCCTATGAGGGCAATGGCAGGTATTTTAGTGTTTATTATCAGGCATTTAAATCTTCACACAGTTAAGGACCATTTATTGTGAGAGGTACATTCCATTACCTTATAATCAACCGTCTTCGCATATAGGCAAATCTCGTAAACAGCCGCTTTGGCGTGTCGCCACTTCCGTGGCTCACCGCGTTTAAACCAATGTGAGCACGAGTCCTGCAAATACAATAGCCTGTAAGTGGCGGTTTCTACAACCCAGCGTTTGTGTCATCTCGGTTTGATTATTCGGAGCGGGTTCCATACCTGTTTCTTCTAGTTTCTCCGCCTGAATCAATCTCAAAGGGGATTCAAGATGGCGTCCCGCTATTCTGCACTTCTTTTATCTCAGTATATCCAAGGGAATTATGGGACATGTAGTCACTTTTTGTCTGCATCAGAATTGGAGTGCTAACGAATGAACTATGTTGCTCACAACTTGGCCAAAGACATTTTTTTATTTAAAAAAACAAGAAAGAAGGATTGAGTAAAAAGAATTCTACACTTACACAGGTATCTGTATACCGACTGCCAAGTCAACCCCAATTGAAAACAGTTCGATAATCATGACGAATCCATTGTTTATTGAGTACAACCGAAATTCAAAAGGTTTCAGATCCAAACAGGTTATAACCTTCCAATTTTAGACAAACTGTTTAATCCCGTCTGGGTACTATTACATTTCAAAATTAAATATGTGTGTCAGGGCAAAAGGTTGTGACGCACACTAGCCTATCTAGTGTTGGTCTTTTTTTGACTTGAAGAAGGCATTCTCTCAGCGATTTTCGTGTACAGAAAGAACCAAAGTATAGGGCAGCAAATAATTAGAGCAGGTGTTGCATTACCGAAAACAAAAAGTGATTTGCTATCACGGTGGAATTTGTCACCTATTGAAGGCCACCACAAGTGTGGAAACTGTGTGGCGTGCCCAAATACCATTGAAGGAAAAGAATTTTGCCATCTTGATACGAAATGGAAACCCTCAGAATTTTCGAATTGTAGAACTAAAAATGTGGTGTACGTGATATTGTGTCACTGCAATAAAATTTACATTGGCAAGACTAGCCAGCAGGCCAATCTACGTATCAGCCAACACAAATCCCGAATAAAAAAAGAAGGTAATGACTGCCCCTATGGTTGAACATTTTGTTGAAAAGGGCCATGATGAGAACTCCTTTAAATGGTCAATCTTGCATGCAATGAATCAGATGCATCGATCTCTGGATAGAGAAAGACTACTATTACAGAAGGAAGCATATTTAATTTTGAAATTTAATAGTACCCAGACGGGATTAAACAGTTTGTCTGAAATTGGAAGGGTATAACCTGTTTGGATCTGAAACCTTTTGAATTTCGGTTGTACTCAATAAACAATGGATTCGTCATGATTATCGAACTGTTTTCATTTGGGGTTGACTTGGCAGTCGGTATACAGATACCTGTGCAAGTGTAGAATTCTTTTTACTCAATCCTTCTTTCTTGTTTTTTTAAATAAAAAAATTTCTTTGGCCAAGTTGTGAGCAAACATGCTGGAGGGCCTTGCTGTGGTTTGAATGATAACTGGCAATGATATAGTTCATTCGTTAGCACTCCAATTCTGATGCGGACAAAAAGTGACTACATGTCCCATAATCCCCTTGGATATACTGAGATAAAAGAAGCGCAGAATAGCGGGCCGCCATCTTGAATCCCCTTTGAGATAGATTCAGGCGGATAAACTAGAAGAAACAGGTATGGAACCCGCTCCGAATAATCAAACCGAGATGACACAAACGCTGGGTTGTAGAAACCGCCACTTACCGGCTATTGTATTTGCAGGACTCGTGCTCACATTGGTTTAAACGCGGTGAGCCATGGAAGTGGCGACACGCCAAAGTGGCTGTTCACGAGATTTGCCTATATGCGAAGACGGTTGTTTATAAGGTAATGGAATGTACCTCTCACAATAAATGGTCCTTGACTGTGTGAAGATTTAAATGCCTGATAATAAACACTAAAATACCTGCCATTGCCCTCATAGGAGCACAATGGTTTGAAGGCTAATTAATAGACGAAAGAAGGTGCCCTTTAAAAACACGTCTGGAATAATGAATTTTCACGCCGCTTAAAAAAGACTTCTACAATTAGAGGAGAAACAGACCACATAAAGGTATGTTGCAGCACCAGTAAGGTCCCCCTCCTTAAACAAAACCTTCTTTCATCACAAAGTTGGAAATGACTAATACCTTTCATTTCCTTTGGTAGATTCTATTGTGAAGCGGATAGTAAAGAGCCATTTCCACGCCGAGTGGAATCCAATAAAAAGAAACCTATGATACTAAGGAAAGCATTATATAAAACTTCTCGCCCCATAAATACTTGATAGGTAGAAGCAAAACACCTAGGTGTAACTATAATGAAGATAAGCATCACATTTTAATAAAAACTTTATTGTTTTGTATACTTTATAGACGAAAAGAAAAAGGCCCTGAAGAGAACCCAGGAACTGGTTTCCTGGTTTCGAAACGCGTCGGCAGACCAGAGGAGTTAATAGCCAAATATAGCTTAATACAACCTCAGTTTGTATATAAAAATTAGCAATTAGGCCTCATTCATTGGGTATACTCCTTATCCTTGTGATTTTGTCTTTCATTTATTGAAATCAATTGTATATGAATTTATGATGTGTTGTCTTTGTTGAACTTTAATGTATATATGTATTGTTTTGTTGAATGTGTATATGTTGTAATGTACAGTAGTGTAAATATTTAAATGTAAAGTTATTCCTTTTTTGACATTTAAAAAGAAAAAGTTTCGAAAAAAGTTAAAAATGAATGGTATAAAATAAAAATACCTGGTCAAACTACAAGAGCTAGTGTTTGGCCTTCATAAATTGAATTGTATTGAAGCAAGGGGGGTGTAGGCATACTTTTGTGTTTTTGTGTTTAAACATACAGAGCATTGGCATAGTCTAGTAGGGATAAGATAAGAGCACGGATAACCATTTCTTTTGCAGCCCTAGGAAGGAGTAGGAGACATTTCCTGAGGGTTTTCAGTAGCCCAAAGCAATTACCTGCAAGCTTCTTGACCTGAGTGGAAAATGAAAGGTTCTCCTCAAACCAAACCCCAAGGTTCTTAGCGGGTTTCCCTGACGATGAAGGCATGGAGAACTCAGGTGGCCAGATCATTTCTCTAAAGTAAGGGGGGAATTTTCCGTAGAGGATTATCCCAGACTTCTTGTTGCACTTAAGTTGAGCAGCGGCTAGCCACTTAAATACAGAAGTCAAACAATTTTTTGCGGAGGAGACGAAGTCCCTTTTTACCCCAGGTAAATGGGAGCTGGGTGTCGTCAGCGTAGGCAATGATTTTACCCCCCAAGTCCTCAGCTAGTTGGACCAGTGAGGTAACGTAGATGTTAAAAAGAAGGGGGCTAAGGGAAGACCCCTGGGAGACACCTGTGGCCACTGTCCGAGGCGATGAAGAGAACGGCTGAAGCCAGACCTGTTGCATCCACCCCTCCAGCAAGGACTTAAAACAGTCCCAAACAGTGCCAGAAACACCAATCTCTGCAAGTCAAGAGAGCAGCAGTGAGTGTGGAATTGTGTTGAACGCGGCCAACAGGTCAAGAAGAATCAACAATGCCCTCCCGCCGGCGTCCAGACACTTCCAGATGGCTTCTGAAATTTCCACCAAGACTGACTCTATGCTATAAGAAGCCCTAAACCCTGACTTGGCTGGATGCAAGAGGCCCGAACTTTCGATAAACTCAGTTTGGTCACCATCTTTTTGCACACCTTAGCCACCCTAGGCAAGAGGGAGATGGGACGGTAGTCCCCAGGGCTAAGAGGATCAAGAGATGGCTTTTTTAGTAGGGAAGAATCTTGGTCTGCTTCCAGACTTCCGGGACACGGGCCTCCTGGAGGGACATGTTAATGATACTATCGACTGCAAAGTTGATAGTCTCTGCAGCAGCTGCCAGCAATCTGGCTGTGCAAGGGTCAGATGGAGAGCCTGATTTCAGGCCCTTCAGAATTTTAAGAGAGCTGGGAAGGTCAACGGGAGTAAAGGCAGGCAGGGAGTGCATAGGTTTAGCAGGTGGAGACACCAGGGGCAAGGAACCCGCGGCAGGAGGTAAAAGCCGCCTGAATAGTGCAGATTTTGTCAATGAAGAAGCTAGAGAGATTATCGCACCAGGCCTCTGTGGATGGAGACATACTTGATTGGAATGTGGGGGCCATGAAGCTCTGGATGATGGCAAACATTTCTTTGTTGTTGTTTTCGGCAAGGTTAATGCGGGCCGAATAGTATAGGCTTTTAGCCTGGGCTATGGCAGAGTAGTAATTTTTTTTTGTTTTAGCCTAAGCTTATGTTTAGCCAAAGGGCAGAATTTTCTGTGCCGCCATTCCTGCTCTAGTTTCTTACACTCATGTTTTAACGCATTCAAGTTGGGCGTGAACCATGGTTTGGAAGGTGCCTTCCTAGAAAGCCTGGGGTGGGGGCGAGGATAACGTATCAATTGTGTTAGAAACCCAACTCTTAAACCCAGCAAGTCCCCCCTCAAGATCCCCAGGAAGATTGGGCCTAGAAACCTCCAAGGCCTGCCTAAACACAATCGGGTCAATATTGCTGAACGCCGGTTTGAATTGCATTGGACAGGGAGGTCAGTATTGGCTACCGCCCAAGAGAAATAGGTTAAGAAGTGGTCAGACCTGGGAACCGTGAAGGGGTCATTCACCAAGGTGGAAAAATTACAGCAAATTGGATCGAGGATGTGACCCCCTTGGTGACTAGGGAGACTAATCCACTGAGAAAGCTGGGCAAGATGTAGGATTTCAAGAAAATCAATTGCGTCCCTAGAGTCTGCCTGGTCAAGGTGGATGGTAAGATCACCTAGAACCATGTAGTGGGAGAAGCGAAGAACTCAGAGTACAACAGCATCACCCCATGCTTTAAGAGAAGCCCCGGCTAGACCGGGAGGCCTATAGATAAAGGTGCCTCCCAAGGAAAAATGTGCCAAGAAGTGAATGCTGAAATGAAGGACTTTGCATTCCCCCCATGAGCTAACCTCACCCTATGGAGGTCCCATTTATCCTTATATATAATAGCCACCCCACCCCCCTTCCCTCTGGACAATCCACTCTAGAGATCCTATAGCCATCAGGAATGGCCAGGGTGACAATAGGATCAGATGTAGCATCTAGGCAAGTCTCTGTAATAAACTGCGGTCCACTGGTTTGTCCGCAAGAAGGTCAAAAACATCAAGATGGTGTTTATTGAGTGATCACGCATTAATCATAGCACAGAGAATTGAAGGGGCCCGAGTGGGCCTACAGGATGAGACATTGGTTTGGGCTGAGTTTGCCATGCCCGAACCCAACCTGAAATCACATGTTGAGCAGATGGTATCTTGACAATTGAGCACATCCCAATTACTATGATGGGAGCATAGTTGGGGGCGGAGTGTCCGCAGATGCTCACTGGTATAGCTCACCCTACCCTTTGGAAGGGGAGCCTGACGGGTGGCATGGCTGGCGGTGGCCGCTTCCATGATGCTGAAGTGCGCAGACAGGCTTGCCTTAGGCGCGCCCGCAGCTTGCGCCCTCTGCGCGTGTCCGCTGCACATCCGCGCAGTCTTATGGGACAAACAACTCTGACAACTAGAGCGTGCACTGAACAATGATGGCTTTTCTAGTTGTCAATGAGAAGAATCAGGAAGTAACTGCTGTCCCAGACTCACGGTCAGTTACGCAGCAAAAAGCATAAAGACCCTAACCTCCCAAAACAATTCATACAGTGCAAGTCCCCCTTTCAAATTCAAATTCATTCAACTTTCAAAATAATTTTAAGAACAGTAAACACTTTTAAGAGCAGTAAAATCAGTTTTAAAACAATAGCAGCGAGAGTGCAATTAGGCAGCAGCGATCGCAGCGAGAGTGCAAACAGGCAGGGTGGCAGAGTAACACCGCAATAACCACTCAAGGCATTGACATGCGAGCAGCGCACATTCTTATGGGACAAACAACTCTGACAACTAGAGCCCACACTGAACAAAGATGGTGTCTCTAGTTGTCAATGAAAGGAATCAGAAAGTAACTGCCGTCCCGGATTACCGGTCCTGGTCAGTTACGCATCAAAATGCCCAAACTCCCTAACCTCCAATAAAAATTCATACAGTGCAAGTTCCCCCTTTCAAATTTAAATACATTACCCTTTCAAATTAATTTTAAGAAAAGTAACAGTAAAAAGTAAACAGTTTTAAGAGCAGTAAAAACAGTTTTAAAACAATAGCAGTTTAAAAACGATTAGGCAGCAGGGATTGCAACAAGAGTGCAAATAGGCAGTTTAAAAACGATTAGGCAGCAGGGATTGCAGCAAGAGTGCAAATAGGCAGTAGAAGAGTAACACCACAGGCATTGACGTGCACGCCGCGCATTCTTATGGGACAAACAAATCTGACAACTAGAGCACGTACTGAACAAAGATGGTGTCTCTAGTTGTCAATGGGAGGAATCAGGAATTAACTGCCGTCCTGGACTCCCGGTCAGTTACGCAGGAAAAAGCCCAAAGCCTTCATTATGCACTAATTAAAATAGGTAGGTAGGTAGGTGTGCGTGCGTGTGTGTGTGTGTGTCCATGCAGAAGTGTATATACATGGATATTGTATGAGACATGCTAATTGTTTTGGGGGAGGTGATGCTAGGTGCCAGTAAATATGTGCTGAGTATGAAGGATGCTCCTTGATAGAGCTGGGACTATATGTCAGATATGACCAGTGCGTATGACAGTAATCGTTGCTCAATACAGACGTAAAGGGTTGTCATGAGAGAAAGTGGAGACCGTGAACATCATTTGAAGGTCACCAGGGATTGCAGCTGCGACCCCTGGCATGCCCCTTGTGATCCCTGGCACTACCTTTGCAACCCCTTGAATAAAAGGTGGCAAAATCATTGCCAAGAACAGGAGTGCTCCGCATTGCTTATTGTCAGCCTGTTTTCATTGAACTAATAGTGAATTATATTCTATTATGTAGTATTAGTGTAATAAAAAAGGAAGCACACTTAGGACCGATGATGGCAGCTGCGGCAAGTAAAAATGTTTCTAAATGTTTGTTGTGGGCATGCTTGCCGATAAAAGTGTGTTTAAGAGAGAGTGTGTATGTGAGAAAATGTTTCTGTGCATGAAAGAATTTGTCTGTGAGGGACAGTCAAATGGCAGGAAGTGAGTGAGATCGTGTGAGACTGATGCCCAGGTTTATGATTGTTTGCTGCCTGGTAACACTGTACCAAAGTTGCTGCGCTCCATGGTGTCAAAGGAGGAGAGAACAAGCATTTGCACTGCAATCTGTCTCGCCTTTGGGATCTTATAAGTATTTAGCTATGCAGCACATTAGCCTGGGTGCTGAAACATCTACTGCTCTTTAACATGGAGGGAAAGAAAGCACCAAAGTAAGCACCAAACTGTGTGACACACCAGGTATGGGAACACATGGAGAGAAATATTGCCTTTCAGCGGGAAATGGTGTAGTCCAAAGCTCATTTTTTAATATAAAATCAGGGCCTTCGGTGGTCATATCACTCAAAAAATACAAGATATGAACAAAATATTATTGTCTACGGGTGCTCGTGGAAGATCATTTCTATGAACTGGAATCTAGAGAATGCTAAAGTGATTGTGGTATTTTACTGACCTCTGATAGTTGTTTTCTATCAAGAAAGTTAAATAGAGGCAGTAGCCAGAAAAATAAAAGAAAGTCCACCAGCAGAAAGCAATTCTGTTATGTTACTGACCTCTACTGGTCGTTTTCTATCAAGACAGGTAAATAGAGGCAGTTGAACACGCAGAAAGCGATTCTGGTATTTTACTGACCTCTACTTGTCATTTTTTTGTATCAAGACAGTTAAATAGGCGCAGTTTAACAGAAAAAAAAGTCCCTAAGCGGAAGCAGACAAGTCCTAGGGCTGACCTCCAGAACCCACAATGCTCGCATGCTCGACCTACAAATGCGCTATCTCAAACAAGATCTGCCATATTTTTTCTCTCTCTCTGCTCTTATGGTAGCCATGCACAAATGCACACTCTTGTGCGAGAGTACAAAGTGGGTGTATTTTCTAAAGCATAGGTCTTGTACTGAAAAGGGTCCCTTCCAGTACAAAATGTATGCTTTAATGCTTTTTCAACTTTATATGTAGGCTGTTCAATGCAACACACATGCAAAGTTGAAAAAACAAAAAGAAATGAAAACATCTCCTTTGTTACGCCTTTCCCGAGAAGGCAAAGGATTTTGGTGCAAATTCCTGTCTACCAAAGTTTGTACGTAGAGATTTGCACCAAAACCCATGGGTGGTGGCATGCGAAAACCCATGCACCATCCATGGAGCACTCCATGACACAAAATAATGCAAAGCAGCACATAACACAACTTTTCATTACTTCTTGATACTATCCAACACAAATCTTTCATTGTTGTGAGGTTAGGGTCATGTGACATGCCTTCTAGGGAAAAACCAGGCCAGGGGCTTATGATGTCAAATGCTGTGATGTCATTAAGGTCAGCGGGTATGCGAGGCCATTTTCTTCTTCCATAATTGAGCACATCACAGAGAGAGTAGAGCACTTAAAATAACATTTCCAACCTACCACACAACATTTGGATCTGACAATTAGAATGAATCGCCTCTTGGTAAGTAAATGAAAATCTGTATTGTAGGTTGTGTTGCAATATTCTGTGATGGTGAAGGGGAGCAGGGTCTCTGTAAAGATCTAATGTTACACAACTAAAGGAAGTGTATATTTTAATATCTTATTGTAATTCAACAGAGGGAATTCCGAGTGACAGTAACGCATAAACATCTGCCTCTGAGCACTCTATATTAGCTGTCAGCTGTCTCCATTTAAACAATTGTGCAATCTTCTGAGAAGCTACTTCAAAGGTTATCTGTTGTCCTTTCAAATGTTCTTATTTGACAAGGTAATTGTATGCAAGGCGTTCAATCTTTCAGAAAGGCATGACCACTGAATGCTACTTGACATAAAAAGTCACAGAATATATACAGGTTGTACGCATCCAGCAAATGTAAATGTTGATTGCAGGTGGTATGGATGGGTACATATTTATAGTATTTTCAGTTGAATGTGCTGAAACGTTTTGCGGTTCATACTAGTTGAAATTATCTAAAAACGCAGCCTATGCAGAAACATTATCCAGCAACCATCGCATTTGGATTTGTCAAGGTAAGAAACTGTTTCTAACTCTGGCTTACATTGTAATAGCTTCCATGCCTCAAACTGAGAACCTAGGTAGTATACATTGTATTGGATCACTGACAGAGTGCCTAACATACTATGTAGAATAGGGTGGACACTGTAAAGGAAACATGGACATTTGCACCAGATTGCACCCATACAGCACCTTGGATCTAACTGGAAAATAACCACTGAGAATTATATTTAAGCTCAAGCTATGTCAATTGGCAAAAAAGATAGAGGCGAAATTTTACTCAGTGTGAGAGGGAGAGAATGCCAAAGAGAAGTAGACAACACTTATAAGGAGCACCCTGCTCCTGTGACCATCTTAGGTCTTGGAACCATTCATCTGTAATCTGTTGTTAAGTACAATAGTCTACTCAGTTGATGCATACTTAAACAATTGCATAAAGGCAGTCTTGCAAGAACAATGTCCACCCTGTTAATACCGAGCACTGGTAATTCTTTGGTGTGCCAGCGCCTTGGATGCTGATTTTTCCTACACCTGTGGCAGTCTCTGTCATTCTCTCTCACTTAGTGGCTGCTAGCAGTGTCTTTCCTTAAGCTCGCCCTTACCCCTGGCCCGTTACACCAAGGGTCTGACTTCATAGCTGTGCAGTGCAGCGCACACAGCCCCTCAGTTTTGAACACAAATACAAAGGGAACATGTCTGCTTGGCCGACATGTGCAGTTTGCATGATGCCAAGCAGTGTTTGTTTGAAAGTGGCGGGTTGTTTCAAAAGGCCTCTCATCTCTCCCAACGTTGCTCTTCGCCATTGGCAGAGGGCCTCATCACATGTGCAGTGTACATATCAGCCCCATGCCAATCGCAGAAAATGTGAGCTGGAGCAGCCAATAAGAATTAATCCAGGGCAATGAAGACCAGGCTTGCAGGCAGCAAATGCAAATGTTTTAAAAATGTCTTCTGTGCATTGTTTAAACTACCTTATTTTACACAAATATGGAAAAGGAATACCAGAAAATGTTGCTGCCAGCAATGTATTTTATGCCTATCATCTGTAATATCTTCCCTCATTAGCAGACCAAGTCACTTCTAGTAGTGGAATCATGCAAGTCAAAGACTGAGGAACATATGAATACTGTAGCAAGATACTTCATCAGGTCTTCTAATGAGAATGATTGATGTGCCACATAGTTCTAAGCCTGTCACAATAGAAATGAGGACCCTTTGACACTGATAAACTGGCCCGGTTTGGCCCAGAAATACCAGATAACACAATGACTAACTCAATGCACTCTTTTTATTCATCTGAGAAGCATTGGAGGCAGGGTCCACACTGACAGTGTCTGCATGCAGTATCGGACTAAGACAGAACACAAGCACAGGCACCGAATAAGAAGTGGCTGCCAATAGTGAATTTGAAAGCAAAAAATGTGGCCCATATTTGCAAATTAGGATAGTTTTTGAACTTGTAAAGACACGCTGTATAAGTGTTTTGCAATATCTGAAAGACTGCATGCATTTGTGTGTGCCTCGGGCAATGTTTCTTTTCATATCAGGGAAATCATCAATACAGACTAACCAGGCAGACCACAAAACAGGCCCGCAAACAGCCAAAAAAAACAGCCCACTCACTCAACTGTTAGAACAGCCCATCAGAACCTGCCTGATCGCACCAAAAGCCAGTCTGACCCTGTATGCATGTGTTTTGCATGTCCCAAAAAAGTTCTGTTGTTTTGCCATTACCTTGGCAGTGCTCCAAACATATATTGTAACCAAGACGTGTTTTTTTTACAAATTAATGGAATGTTGTAACCTCTGAAAGTTATGTTGGTTGTCCAGGCACTGGTGTGAGTTTGTAAATGGAGACAGTTCTGGCATGTTGAACTCATGGGCAAGTGACATTATATGGGTTAAACTAATATCGACCTACACTGAGGGGGACACATCAGACTAGGGGCCGTATTACCGATGACACAGTCGCTGTGTGCCACAGTATGTCTGTGTTTATGTGCGTTTGCAGCTGTGCGTTAATACAAATTGCAACCTAACTAACATAAACACAGAGTTCAAAGTCTGCGCCAACATCACAACAGCAGTAGAGACGATCCTTTGTAATGCCGATGGGCGTATACTCTGGCGCACAGCGACAATTAGTGCTGGCGCAGTCATCGGTAATACAGCACAAGTTGGGTACTGTAAAATAATGCCGACCCTCTGCAAAATGTGATGAAGGGCACTGACTCTCCCGAATTTCTCAGATATTCATCGATTTTTGGGTGAATCGGATCCTCCAGAAAGACTGGGAGCACCCTGGTTTGCCGTGGCCAGCATTATGCCTCTGCTTCAGACACACTGCTCATGGTCTTAGCACTCTGGCAGAATCCTTTCAATGTTATATTTTGTAAAATCAAATCTTCTAAACAGGGCTGCCACTAAATCGGATTGACTGGCACAGCGCCCTGTTCAGAAGAAAAATGTGGAGTTTGTAGTGGGGGCAGGGGGTCATTGCAGAGTGACGGCAGGAGGTGTGAGGAAGATCAGAGGAGGACAGAGGGTGAAGGGGGCCTAACAATCATGCCGAGGTACAATAAGGACTGATTACAAACTCTTTAACGGGACCCAGGGGCGGCTCTAAGCTCATGGCAGCCCTGGGCAGGGAGCGTAGGTAGGAGCCCCAGAAGAGGGGGTCCAGGCAGGGCGGAGCCCCCCGGAGCTCAGGAAGGGGGTCAGGGTGTTTGGAAGTGGAACAGAGCCGGAGGCCGCCAAATCCCTGCCACTGGGGCCGCCACACAAATATGTATCCATCCTCAGAGGATTATTATATTAAGGACATATATTGGCATGGGGTTTGGCGGCCCTGTGCAGGTGCACAGCTTGCACATGCCTAAGGCCAGTCCTGCGGGACCCGATTGAGACCAAATGGTATGGAAGAGCTGGTGTTTGCATGACATTAAGTCAGGCAGCACTCTGCTGCACACCACAGAATATTGGCGCCCCAGGCATGGGCCCAGCTAGCCCATAACCAAGGCTGACCCTGCTTCTAGACCGCTTTGAAATATTAACGCAATGTCACATGAACTGGCATAGTACTACTTCCGCAGGGCCCTAAATTAGAACCAAAGCTCTCCGGGCAGTCTCACTTTTTTCTCACTTCACATGGAAGAGATTGACATCTTTTGGATAGAAACAGAGCTGCTGTTTCAAGTCATCTCCAGGGGGGTTTCGTTTTAGGAACGTAAATCCGAGAAGACTGTCGTGGTGCAAAGACTTTGAAAATGTTATCAGAAAGACGACCTATTGGAATCTAAGTCTATTTTCAGACGAGAAAGCGCGCGGCCTCCTGCGCGGAGCTTCGATGCCTCTTAATAGGTAACAACGTTCTGCTCTGTGCACATTCGAAAGTGAAAACCGAGGTTCCTGAGGGAACCGGAGACTAACCTTAAAAATCATTTAAAGACAATACTTAAACATTGCTTCCGCAGCGTTCATCCTTCCGCATTATTTTCCCCAAGTAGTTTTGAGAGAGCCTTGCAGTCCCCAAGTGCTCAGGACACCAGAAAGACGTGCGTTAACAGAGCTGTTTCCCTGCTGTGCGCGAGCCTCCCTCCCGTACCCCAGGGACATCCCCAATGGGCTGGGCGCGTGACCTTGGACCAATACAGGGGACAACCTGGGCTTCAGCTGTGTTTCCTGAGAAACACTTGTTTTTGCTCGACTCACATACATTTGACGCTCTCTCTGGTTAAATGCCATGAAGCTGTCTGAGTGATGCAGGTATAATTGGCTTATTTCTGAGTTCTGGCTGACCTCTCCTCCCGCTGGAATGTTGCACGCACATTACAAGGCAACCGAGGAAAAGAGAAACGCCATTTCGGCCGATTCCGCTGCAGCAAGAGAACCTTTTAACTTTGATAAAGAGAGGCGACAAACATTGTGAACAAGTAAGCAAGAAAAAAACAAGCTTATCATAAAATACATCCCACCAATTACAGAAGTTGATTGAACTGGTGTGGCCGATATGTCTGTAGCCCGTGCTGGCCGTCTCCCTTGAACTAGAACATGACATGTCAGCTGAAGCCTGCAGTGAAAGGCGGATGGGCGGATCACCCTGAAATGGTGTAGTTAAGAGCATACTTTAAGAAGGTCGACTCTCAACGCTAAGCCTACATGCAACGTTGGAACAAATATAAACATGGATACGTGAGTTTTCTAGTTCTGATTTGTTGCTTAAAGGTTTCGGGGCAGCTTTTTCAGACAGCAAATATATTAATCAACAGTTATAGTAATTTATATACTTAAAAAAATATATATTTTTACAATGAGCACGTGCTAGTAAAATAAATGCTGAATGGAACAAGACAAATCGCACGATAACTAATTAAGGAGAGTGGGCGTGAGAAGTATAAAGTGCAGGTCTGACTACATAATTACAAGGCACACACAAAAAAAAAACACACACACACTTTGTGTGCGTGTTCACACGCGCCTATAACTCAAACGCTGCCACGCGGAGGTGTATGAAGCATTATTCAGATGGTTGAACGCACTGCATAATCTCTGTTGAAGTTACTGGGTTAATTAGACAGGTAATATTCATCTTGTAATTTATTACACACTTGGACACCTCATTATCCTTGTCGTCTTAACACAGGAGCTACACCGTCCTCTCCCACTTGGGAGACCAAGATCGTGTGTAAATAACTGGCTCAGCACCCTCAATCCTGCTCAGCACACGATGGGCCAGGTGTGCGCTGAGGGGAGTTCAGCGGGTGCCATCATGCCAGGAAGAGAACACAAACCAACACCACTACACATTTGCTAGTTGATGTGGGTGAAAAAATGTCCAACATGAAAACAACACAACTGACTCAACAGCAGCACCAATTTACCTCATTGCTACCCATGATAATAATAAACACCAACAAAGAGAACATAAAGAACCACAACTGTTGGCCTGCTGCCAAGGGATATAGTGGTTGTTAAAGGCCCTGAACCTGAGCGAGGGCTATAAAGAGGGAGATGGCCGTTAACAACCACTATAGCCTGCGGCAGAAGGGCTATAACGCTATTAGAACATTCTACCTATAAAGGGTAGAATGTTCTAAATTAAAAAGGGAGAAACATGAAGACAAACATTGGAACATAGGAGCTCCGGGCTTATACCTGCCATTATAAGCCCATAACTACTCCATTGTCTTCGATGGAACCCTCAACTTTCCAATGTTCTAATGTCATGTAAGTGCCAAAGCACGTCAATAACATATGCCAGTATTTGACAACTCAATGGTACTTATTAAGTCAACTTCAAAAGCATTAGCTGCTGAGTGGGCCTAATGGGATGCTAACATGAACTTTAGGTTAGGATGTAGTAGTAAATCGAACAAGTATATAACTATACACACACATTTCAACTCATACAATAGTGCGATCATTGGTATCAAAGGGCAGGGCATTACAAGAATAAATACAGCAAGTACTGTTTGTGATTGGAAGAAAGTCTGCACAATAGTGCCAAAGCAAAAGGAAGCCCTTTAGTAAATGATTCACAGTCATCTGCACACCTAAGTTGAACTTGGGTCATTGGGTTCATGATTTGGTGTAATCTTATGTGAGAGGAAATCTGCTATTACATGTGGAGAATGAGCCTGTTCCAGGATGGTGATAACTTACAAAGTAGGGCAACACCCACAAACATGCAAGTTTTTGTTATTAACCACCACATTGACGGTCACAGTCCCACCTTGGACACATTCATGGACTAAATCATTTCAAAAACAGGAATAAACATGTGCGCTGGGAGTGAAATGGGGAGGCACAAACCCACAATGACTATTTCCAGTTATATACTCAGCTGATGGACCAAAGTAACTTTGAATCAACGAAGAGAATGGGAAGAGATAAGCCTCTTTCCCTAAAAGAACAAACATTTACAATGCAACAATCTCGCCTTCGCAAAAGTTAGAGCTATTGGCACTGTAAATGACAATTTTTTTATTTATGTGTTGGTTTTGAAAACAGATAATTGGATGGAATTGTCATTTACAATGCCAAAAGCTTAATCTCTCACAAATGCCACACAAAAACACACAGAGCCACACACACAGACCCACACACACAGAGCCACACACACACAGACCCACACACACACACAGAGCCACACACACACACACAGCCACACACACACAGGGCCACACACACACACAGAGCCACACACACACAGAGCCACACACACAGCCACACACACACAGCCACACACACACGCACAGAGAGCCACACACACACACACAGAGCCACACACACACACACACACACCCACACACACACACACACACAGAGCCACACACACACACAGAGCCACACACACACACAGAGCCACACACACACACAGAGCCACACACACACAGAGCCACACACAGTCAGACCTGCTTGCTTTCTTTGACCCCAGAGTAACATGTTTTCTTGTGTGGGAGCTTAAACTCAAACACCCACCAAAGATATTGTACTGTATTCGCGTGTTTGTAGGACACTACCCCTGGAGTGGAACGGACATAACGAAACACTCTAAATAGTGCAGTATAAAGTCAGTATGTTTTGTGGCAAACTATTAGGATGCGACAATATCTGAGGCTCTTGTTCAAAACCACTTAGTACTTAACCATTCAAAATCTAATGTTTAGTTATAGCGTCTGGAAGCCTTGGGCGGTGTTAGGGGGTTCTGCGGACTAACACAATGAGGGAGGGAGCACTTTATAGCGAGGACCAGGACAGCACGAGGTGGCATAGTTTGACGTGTGCAGAACATGGTAAAAAGGCACAGTTTAACATTGCCAATAAACTATGAGCAATGTATCGCAATATATTTAAAATAGCACAACATAACACTAGGCAGCATAAAATAAGAAATCGTATTAAACCAAAGTACATACTACTGTCGTGAAGGATACCTCGGTATGCCACAGCAAAATTTATAATGTAGCCCAGAAAATTACAAAGTTACAGTACAGCACGGCAAAATGTATTTATTTATTTTATGCGTTTTTATATCACGCAAACTTTATCTGAAAGTGTCAGAGCGCTTCACAATAAATAGCAGCATACCACACTCTAAACTTACACAGTTTAGTGCAACGACACTTAGGACGGCGTTGAAGCGCTATATTAAGTGTTTACCTTCTAGAGAGCGGCGTCCTGCTGCAGTGGCAGGAGGCTGTGGCAGCAGTGCTCCGGGGTGCAGGCGGCATGCCCGGGCACCACGGCCTCGTCCTCTTAGCAGAAGAGCAGCTGCAGACAGGCGTGTCATTCCTTCCGGGGTGCTCGCGCTTGCACATGGCGCACGTGCAGACGTCAACGCTGGCCCATTAGCGGTCGATGCACTCGTGGCAGAAGTCGTGCGAGCACCACAGGTTCGCGGAAGAGCTCGTGGCAGATGGGGCCTTTCAGCTCCAGGGCAATGTCCTCGGCGGGTAGCAGGCTGGACATGGATCCCCCTCACCGTGCCGTGCGAGTCTCTATCCCACTCGCTCCTTTCTCGACACCTGTGAGCCTGCGCTGAGCACGTCAGGGTCCGAGGAGCTCCCGGGCGCCTGCGTTTTCTCGTTCCACGAGAGCCTGCTCCTTGCACCATGTGACCGAGTTCATTCATAATCTGACTCGAGCATACCTGCGCTACGCACCTGAGGCTCCCCCTGCCCATTGTGCTGGGGAGGGCAGGGCACTCTTTCTTGGGGAGGGCGGAAAACAGGAAAGAAGACAAACATCGGCAAAAAAAAACAAAGGGAGGAATCATAGCTGAACAAACGCTCGCCATGTCTGTAAGCCCCGTCCTTTGCAGACTGGGCGGCGTGTTTTTCTTTCTCCCCTCTTCTCCATTGGCTGGAATGTAAACAACAGGCGTGTTTTTGACTTGATTACATTACAGCCAATGGAAAGAGGAGAGAAAGAACCAAATAAAACACGTCCCCCAATCCGAAAGAGACGGGGCTTAGAGTGAGAGAATTACGTCACTGAGACCTCTTCTCCAATGGCTGCAGGGTCGGATTGGGATCACAATTCGGCCCGGGCACTGACGAAAAAAGTGGCCCACATTCAAGAGGCGTGGCCCATATTTAAGGGGCGTGGCCCACATTCAAGGGGCGTGCCCTTTCATGAAACACTATTTGCACAGACAAGGAATGAAAGTGGGAGGATACTGTACTTGCACAGGACACAGGGCAAAGGTGCCAATGGCCTACATGCTGAGCAAGGCCCCTTTCTGTCACAAAATTATTCCAGCCCTCCAGCACAGGAGCACCTGAAAAGCAGCAAATCCCCTGCTATTACTAACCTACTTAGCCCTCCCCAGACCTTCAGCTCAAGAGCACATGAACAGAGGTAAGGCCACTGCAATTAGTAAATTAATCAGCCCTCCAGCCCTCGGGAAAATGTCCTGGCAGGGGAGCACAAAACACAGCTTTCTGGGTCATCCAAGGTAGCCAGGTAGCCAGGGGGGAGGCTGAGGTGAAGCTGGTGCATGGGAAGTGCCTTCCCAGTGTGTTCTGGCAGTTTGAGTGTTTACCATTTACTGTAGTATTACCCTTGTACCTGTGTATGGTACCCTTTTGTAACTTGCACACGTCACTTTTCTCTGGTATCACACTGTATGCTACCTCTCACTTTTGTTTGCTTTAGATACTTGCACAAGTGCCACCATTGCCTATGTAACGTTTGTTCTTGTGCTGGAGTGTCTGCCATTTATTGCAGTATTATACCTCTACTTGTACTTTGTACGCTTTTGTAACCTGCACAGATATCACTTTTTCCTCCTGTAATGTACCGATTGCTACCTCATGTATTTTGGTTGCTCACTATTGTCACTTTTGATTCATGTAACTTAACGTTTGCTTTTGTAATTTGTCCACTTGTAATTTTTCTCCTCAAGTATTATTGTTGTTCCTTGTGTAAAGCGCTCTGACACCTTCGGGTAAAGTCCGCGCTATATAAAATTGCATAAATAAATAAATAAAATTTAAAAATTCCAAACATCACCTGGCCCCCACAGCAAGACCCATTCTTCCTCGTCCACTATGCCCTGAATGTGAAGGGCTGTGGGCGAGGTGCTAAGACCAACACCGTTTCTGGGCTGCATGGGCCCCAGGGGGGGCCGAGGTGAAAATGGCTAAAAGGCCTGAGAAACATCTGCCCCCCCAGGGAGGCCGATTCTTGCAAACAATCACCCCACCCCAGACCAGCCTCAGCTTGATTGCTTGGCAGGGCAGGGGTGAAGAGAGGCCACAGCTGACAATCGCTGTCCGGCCGCACAGCGAGGCTGCTTTCATTTTCTCTGTCTGTCTCGTGCCCTCCGTGGACCGTTTTTTTTTCTCCCCTTTCCTAGTCCACTCTCTGTGGACTGGGACAGGGGAGAAAAAAACGGCCCACAGAGGGCACTGAGGCACCGGCCCTTCGGCCCATTCCCGAATGCCCGCCTTACCAATCCGCCCCTGAATGGCTGGCCCCCATTTAGGAGGCCAGCCAATGGAGAAGAGGGGCGGGGTATACCCTCGCTACTCAGAGTCATTAAATCTCGCAAGCGAGGCTGCGCATGTGCGCAGCCTACGCTAGCCGAGACCTAAAAATAAATTGCTGCGGTAGAAGGGGACTGGGGTTCCCTCAGGAGAAAATATTTTTACTCTGAAGAACAAAAACAATGAAGTTTTCACTTGTGACTGTACTATTGTGAGATATTCATGCATGTGTTAATGCACCTGGTACATACTTCACATGAAAGGAAATTGAAATTCACAAGAGCTCTAGAATTACTCATTGGAAACCGCAACTGTTAAAGCCTTACATGATTGCTCCTGGAACTCAACTGTGCAAAAAATAAAAAAAACTGAAAACTATGCCAAACGGTGGAGAAATATGTTAAAAATTAGGCCCTTAGCAGTCAAATGCAAGCTTCCTGCTTCCAAGTTGTTGACCTAGAAAACACTGAATTCTTCCCCATGCAGGAAATTATTTACATGCAGGATGGCTGTAGGAAAATAAAACTGAAGCTGCTTAATTTGGTTCTCCACTCATTTATATACAATTTAACATATTAATCTGTGTGCATTTTATTAAATAAATGTAGTTTGAGGTTGTATTTACTTTCAAGAAGAACCACACACATGATCAAACTATAATTAATGCATTTACTCATGCTAATTCCTCATGTACGGAAGCCATGCTGATTTAATGTTGGCGTAACCCGTAACCAGGCCTGGGTTGCACAAATTTCAAGTTTATAAAAAGCTCTGCAAGTTGCATGTTCTTTCCCCTTCCGCAGGTGTTCTGTTGAGCTTCTTGTTAGCTATACTAATTAGTATTGTACTGAAACTCTTTGATAGAAATTAATCGGAATTTGGCTGTGGACACGGAGGTGGTGGCAGAAATCATCCTGCACCAGGCAGACAGGACCAATGATATAACCATGGTCGCACAGAATTATTTTTCTTTGTCCAGCGCTGGGAAACTAGGCAGTCTATGTGCTCCCTGAGAATGACAGTGACTGATTGGACCGTTTGGTGGGAAACAATGGGAAGAAGCTTCCAGAACATGTTTCATATATTAATTCTGTGTTCTATAGAAAAGATTAGCAGATCCTGTTGTGACTGCGCAGAGAGAAGACCTGTTTGTTTTTCACTGTGCTGATTTCTCCTGCCCAGATTGCTGAGTTTTATGCTTGAGCGCCTGTGCTTATCCCCTGAACATTAAAATTAGTTCATTTGATGCTGGTACATTCCTATTAGAAATCCCCATTGTCTTTAGATACTTATTTAGAATAGAGAAGCTTCTTTATAGAACCAGTTTACCTAATATTCTGCCTTCTTTATGTTGTCATATTTTGCATCCTTTTTCCATATAATAAACAAATTCCGATTGCTTGCTCCTTTGAATGTAAATGCTTGCTTTACAAACTGACTAACTTACTGATTATTAATTGAATTCTAACTTTGACTAAATTGTTATTAAAGCCATTACGGTTTGGACAACACCCTTTCTGTCGCTGTTACTGTGACTGAAATGTACTGCTGATGATAGCTCCTTTATTTGCTTCAGGACGACAAGCAAAGGTCCATATGAACAGTGCAGGATCCTATTTCATGACTACACTAAGAGACTGAGATTTAAGTCACTCTGCTTCTTCAAATCCCCAAAGGAATTTTGATTGTTTGAATAAACTTAAAAACCTGGTTGAATATGCTTAAAAAAGCAACTCTCATTCTGAAAGATATCTAAAACCTTCCATTGTTTAGAATGTGTAATCTAGTGAAAATTGGCAGTAGGTCTAACATGCACATCCATGTTTTAAGAGCAATGAATCAAACAGAAAAAAAGCCTTGGTTTATCGCTGATTGAATTTCTTGTAGAAAGATGCTTTCTAATGTTATCTTTCAAGTAAATACAAGCATAAGATCGCTACATAACTTGGACATCTTAAAGGAGTTTAAGAGAAAATTCAAGTTCATCATAAAGTGCCAAAATTAATTATCTAGAACAGAAACGGAATAATTTTTAATGCGTTTTTGATATAGCGTAAATTCAAACCGAAGGTATTAAGGCGCTTTACATGAGCACCTGTTACATTACACAAGGCTACATTAATGTGTGCTTTAAGGCACTGGGAGATTAAGTGATTTGCCTAGAATCACCGGATGTGTTGCTGACGCCAAGACTCAAACCTGGATCTCCGTTCCAAAGTAGGTAGCTCTGGCTGTTACGCCTCAACCTCTTCACCACACTGAGTTCTTTAAAAGCAGTAAGAAAAAGGACTCCAGGGCATTTTGGAAGATTCATTGCAGGTGCCTAGAAATAGGCCTAATGTTGAAATTAAGGAATACACCAAGGGAAATTATTTACTGATTAATATGGCAAGGATGTACCCAAAGAATCTCAATTCAGTTGGAAATGTAATGAGACTAAGCCAACTATAATCTGCTTTGAGAAAATTATAGAGAACATTAAAAACCCAATGGTCTATCAGTGGCAGTTTTTAAAGAATGCATGGTTTAGGTTTGAATGATCTTATGGACTAATACTTCAATCTAAGGTGTGCTGTTGGAGAATTGACTGGGAAGTATTGCGATACCCATACACAAAACAGAATCCAGGAAGGAGGAAAAAGCTACAATTTAGAAGCCCTTTTAAATCTTGAAGGAAATATTTTTTACTAAAAATATTTTACATCTTTTTGATAACTTGTACATTGAGGATTTTGCAAGTGGACCCCTAGATATTTGAAACTCAGAAGTGGTTACATTGCAATATATAGATCAAGGACCAGACACACACCAAAGTATATCTCTCAAAGAGCTCTTGTATGCCAAAAGGCCTCAAACCTAGTGGCTTGCTTGCTCCTGCTTTGATTAACCTTTATATGCCTGACTTATCTTTTTAATCCTATGGGGTGTGCTGTCCATTAAAAATCGGTGGTATAAGTGCCTCAAAAGTAGCTTAAGCCAATTAACTTTTTTTTGTCAGAATAGCATTCCGACTAGGAGTCAGCATTTTATAGATACATTAATAGTGTATAATATGAGTTATAACTTAATACATTTAAAGAACACAAAGATAGTGTATTTTGGTAAACAGGTACAATGTTTTTCATGGAAATTTAGAAGTACACAAGGAATGTCTCTTTCCCATTACAAATTCAGAGCAATATTGTATATGTATGCATAAAATTTTTCGACAGCAAGATTCAATTATTATTGAAAAACTGCACAGTAATCTGTAATGATAGACAGTAGATAAAACTGAATGTTCTGATCAGATGGTGATGTTCCAGGCAGTATAATATTATTTAAAAATTTGGAAAACTCAGTTTGTGAAGCTCTATCAGACCACTATTATGGGTAGGGGTAAAGACGCTAAGGGGTCTATGTCTGATGAATTGGGTTGTCTCTGGTGCACTGATGACTAAAGGTGGGCGACAACCATGAAAGCACAGAAAACATATTTGAACAATGGGTAATGGGAATAGGTTAGTCAAGTAATGTGTATATGAATTTGTTTTCTCAGATTATTTTATTTAAATTAATTAAAGAGTACATTTCCCTTTTAAGATCAAGCATTCAAGACCTCTTGTATATACTTTAGTATATACTTATATGTGTACGTACTTTGTGGGCTGTGGAGATCAGCCCTAGGACTTATCTCCTTGCGTTAGGGACTTTTTTTCTGTTCAAATGCCTCTATTTTACTGTCTTGATAGAAAACTACCAGTAGAGGTCAGTAAAATACCAGAATTGCTTTCTGCTAAGGGACTTTCTTTTTTTCATTTTTTCTGGCAACTGCCTCTATTTAACTTTCTTGATAGAAAACGACCAGCAGAGGTCAGTAAAATACCAGAATCACTTTAGTATTCTCTAGATTCCAGTCCATAGAAATTGTCTTCCACAAGCACCCGAAGACAATAATATTTTTTTCAAATCTTGTATTTTCAGTGATATGACAACCCAAAGCCCTGATTTTAAATTAAAAAAAATAGTTTTGGACTACACCATTTCCTGCTGAAAGGCAATATTTTTCTTCATGTGTTCCCATACCTGGTGCTTGAGCTGGTATTCAGGCTGGAGTCAGTCAATGGGTCATTCAGAGAAGGTAGTTGTGTATTACCTTAAAACCAACTCATGGGCTTCGCTGCCAACCAAGATGGCCGCGTGAGCTCGGAGCTCCGAAGACCTCCCGATCTCCCAAATTAATCCTGCTATCTATCCTGTCCCACAATGGTGGGAATCGGTTGCTAAGCCGGGCCTGATGCGGCTCCCGCTCTCGGATTGAAAATCGGACATTCCTAGCCTCAGTTGTGTCGACGATTCCGGAGGCTCCTCCCGCACCGCTTGTGCCAGGGTGGACCGTAGCGGTGTCCATACGGAGTTCCTCCCTGCCAGTGCTTCTCCGGCCCGAGGGGTGCACCTGAGCTCCGATCGCCTTGCTGGCCGATCCTGATCTTGGACCCTGAAATCCGTATTGTGTGCACTGGTAATACCCCGCTGGACTCTCTCGCCCCCGGTGTCCCCCCCCTGTCCCGTGGTTGCCAACATGGCGGGCAAGGGTGGCTCGGATGCGGGCAAGACTCAACGGATCAATCGGAAGCCGTCCCAATCCCAGTCTACTATTCCCGAGCGCTTCTCCCAGTCTAAAGGATCGCCGGTGCAGGTGGTTCGAACAAAAGACCCGAGGAGGGATGAGTCGCCGGACGATTCCGAAATAACACTCAGGGATGTCATGGGTGCGATATCGGGGGTGAGGACGGAGGTGCACACACTTCGCGAGGAGCTATCCAGCAAGGTCGACTCCCTGAAAATCGAACTGAATCTCATCAGGACGGACCTTGGGAAAACTAACGACCGGGTGAAATCTTTGGACCTTAAGACATCCAGCCTGGTCACGGATGTCTCGGACATCCAGACGGAGGTGCGCACTCTGAAACAGGCTAATGGCGTACTGGCGCGTCGGCTGGATGAGTTCGAAGGCCGCGCGCGTCGCCAAAATGTCCGCATCACCGGAGTGCCGGAAAAGGCCGAGGAGGACTCGGCTGAACTCTTTGTGGAAGAACTGGTGGTCAAGAACCTACAACCGGGGGGCCTGAGCAAGTTCTTCTCGGTAGAGAGGGCCCACAGGATTCCTGGTGGGCCGCCCAAGTCGGGAGCAACCCCGCGCCCCATCATTGCGAGGCTGTTCAACTATAGAGACAGAGATGCTATCCTACAGGCTTCGAGGACCGCGGGCCCTCTCCATTTTCAGAACTCGGAAGTAAACTTTTTCCCGGACTTCACCCAGGCCGTTCAGAAACAGCGGCAGAGCTTCGCCGGGGTGAAGCGGAGACTCAGGGAAATGGGCCTACGGTACTCTATGCTATATCCTGCTAAGCTTCGCATCGAGCGCGACCACCGGACTTTCTTCTTCGACTTTCCTGACGACGCGGGACACTGGCTCGACACCCTACCCCAGGAACGACCTGAATCAACCGACCGGACGGAGGAAGCCACCGGAGGAGCGGCTGCACAGGAATGATTTCTTGACTATTTATCTTCCGAGAACTGGGAAGCCGTGAGGTGCTTCGACTTTAGACATTGATGTATACATTGACTCATTTTGTTATTGATATGGGGGATGACGGGAGGGGATGGGATGCCTCCTTTCTCCTTCGTGGGCTTTTTGTAGGTTAGTTTAGGGGCGACAGGCACACTGCTAGTTGGGGTGGATTTTAGTCTGATGCAGGGGTGCAGGGAGGGGGGTAGTTGGGGTGTGTGGTTTTGTACTTTCTCTTTGTCTAGTCTTTTCTCCTGGCTGAGGAATTCTTGTTACGTTGTATCGCTGCACTGGGCGCTGATGTGGGGGGTGGGGTGGGGACGCGGAGAGTCCTTGACGATGGGGGGTAAACTGCTTCATTTGCTGAGCTGGAATGTCAACGGGTTGGGAGATCGTATCAAGAGAGGTGTAGTGTTACAAATGATTAAACGGTGCTCGCCAGATATAGTATTTCTACAGGAGACCCACTTGGTGGGTCATGCATGTAAGGCCTTGAATAGACGGGGTTACAAAATGGTGGCTCACGCAGGTTTCTCCTCGGGCTCTAGGGGGGTGGGCATATTGGTGCGCGCGTCCTTTCCGTTGGAGGTGGAGTCTGTGCTGGCTGATGATAGAGGCAGATACGTGGCTTTGGTGGGTAGATGGGAGGGCCGCACGCTAGTTTTGGTTTCGGTTTACGTACCCCCGGGGTTGCAGGAGACTACATTCAGGGACTTGGGTGGCGCCATTTTAGGTCTTCCCGAGGGATTGTTACTGGTGGGTGGGGACTTCAATTCAGTTGTCTCAGGGGAACTGGACCGTTTTCCTCCCAGGGATCTTCGCCCTTCCCAGTCTTGGATGCCTGACTTTGTGTGTTCCATGGGGATGGTTGATTGTTGGCGTCTGCTCCACCCTACACAGCGACAGTACTCCTTTCTCTCGGGTGCTCACGGTAGCTTCTCCAGGCTGGACTACGTCCTGGCCCCGGCGGCCCAGGCGCAGTCCGTTTCCACCGCGCGCCTCCTGGCCCGAGGTATCTCGGACCACTCTCCGGTCTGGATCTCGTTTGACTTCCAGGTCCCGGCATCCTCGCGGGTAGCCCCCATTAACCCGTGGTACTTTCGCGATCCGAAAACCCGATCTCTCCTGGTCAAGGCTATAGACCGGTACTTTGTTGAGAACACTGGCTCCGTGGACTCGGCCGTCTCCTTATGGGAGGCCTTTAAGACCGTTCTTCGTGGCGAGGCCTTCTCCCTGATCGCGGAGGCACGCCGCCGCCGCGATGAAAACGTGGTGCGGCTGGAGTCTGACCTTGCAGACCTAAACGCTCAGCTGGAGCTGGGCCCGTCACCCGATTTGGTCCATGCCCTCTCGCTTAAGCAATCCGAACTCCGGGCCACCGCTACTGATGCAGCGAAGACCTTAAGCAGGGAGCAGCAAGGAAGGATCTACGATTCCGGTGATAAAGCTGGGAAGCTCTTGGCCTGGTTGGATAAGCGGGAATTGGCGTCCCGGGTGGTCCCGGAAGTGGTGGGCGAGGACGGTTTAACCTTGACGGACCCGGCGGCTATAGCCGGGTCCTTCGCTGAATATTTCGAAGGGGTGTACACCTCCGCTACCTCTCTCCCGGAATCCGCTTCGGCCTCCTATCTGGAAGATATTGACCTCCCCTGCCTATCTGATCTTGACCGGGAGGACATGGATCGAGACCTGTCTGATGACGAGGTTGCCCTGGCGATTCGCTCGTTACGATCTGGTAAAGCGCCGGGACCGAATGGTATCCCGGTGGAATTGTACAAGCTAAGGGCTGACGCGCTGGCTGCACCGTTGCGCAAAATGTTCCTCGAGGCCCGCGAGCGGGGGGAACTCCCCCCAGACCAGAGACTCGCCACCATAGTGGTGATCCACAAAGAAGGGAAGCCGCGGGCCCTGCCCCGGTCCTACAGACCCATTTCACTGTTAAATGCTGAACCCAAGATCTTAGCAAAACTGTTAGCCAACCGGCTGGTGGGCGTGATCACGGACCTGGTACATCCGGACCAGTCCGGGTTCATTCCACACCGGAATACGGCGCTTAACCTGAGGAGGCTCCACGCAGTTCTGGCACGTGCCCACTTGCTTCGCGACCCGGCGGTTCTGGCTTCCCTTGACGCTACTATGGCTTTCGACTCCCTTGAGTGGAATTACTTGTGGGCAGTCCTAGCTAAGCTGGGCTTCGGGCCTTCCTACATTGGATGGGTCCGACTGTTATACTCTGCACCGCTGGCTAATGTGGCCGTTAACGGTAGACTTTCGGCTTCCTTCGCGCTGCACAGAGGTACCAGACAGGGCTGCCCGCTTTCACCGCTCCTGTTTGCGCTAGCGCTGGAGCCCCTGGCGGCGAGGATTAGAACGCACCCTGATGTTTCGGGGATCACGTGGTCGCCTGGCTTCGAGGATCGAGTGTCGCTTTACGCGGACGACATCCTCCTTTACCTTACCTCTCCTTGTCGCTCGCTCATCGTGGTTTTTGACCTGCTGGGTGCCTTTGGGTCGTTTTCGGGGCTGGTGATCAATTGGTCCAAATCCTCACTATATACGGTGTGTGGGGACACCCCGCGCCTCCCCCGTGGGTGCTCGATTCAGGTAGCCCAACAGGGCTTCCGGTACTTGGGCATCTACGTGTCGCTTGACCCCCGTGCCCGCTACGCACGCAATCTTCTGCCACCACTAGAGCGCCTACGGAGGGATGTCGAGATTTGGAAAAAACTGCCTATCTCCTTGATGGGCAGAGCGGCACTGTTTAAGATGATGGCACTACCCCGCTTTCTATATGCTCTGCAGAACTCACAGGACCCAGTCCCTGCCAAGTACTTTGGCGAGATCGAATCCCTGCAGCGGGCACTGCTGTGGGATGGACGGCCGAGAATATCGTTGCCCAAACTGACCATTCCCTGCTATGACGGTGGTATCGCACTACCGGATATGCGGAGGTACTATTGGGCGTACCAGCTCGCGGCGGTCAACCATGGCTTCTATGGCCCGGCGGTTAGTCCGGGCTACGCTATGGATCGATGGCTAGTAGGTGATGGCAACTACTACAGAGCTCTTTACTCCAGGTCGTTGGACCGTCGGTTAACGGGCCCCACCAGAACGATGGTACATGTATGGCGCACGGTGACGGACACCCTTGGCTGGAAGGATAAGATCACTTTGGCCACTCCCCTGTATGATGCTGATGTGCTGGGGAAACTGTGGAAGACCAAAGGTTTTGACCGGTGGGACACCATCGGCATATCTAAAGTTGGTGACATGGTTGTGCGGGGCAGCATCAAGTCGTTTGCTTCGCTGCAACACGAGTACCAGCTGGCGCCGACAGAATATTTCCGACACGCCCAGCTTAGCCACGCCCTCTCCCCTCACGTCACTGACGGTGATGCCATCCCTGAGTCTTCGCCCCTGGAGGATCGGGTACTGGACGGCCATATGCCGGACAGCGCCATTTCCCTGACCTACAAGAAACTGATCAACGTGAGGGTGGACTTGCTTGAACGATTGCGGATGCACTGGGTGAATGACGGTATAGAAATGGATGATGAGGAATGGCAGTCGGCGGCCTCTTCCCCCAGGGAGGTGGCCATATCGGCGCGATTACGTCTGGTCCAGCTGAAAATCCTGCATAGGGTGTATGTTACCGGCCCCAGGCTCATCCATATGGGGCTTTCTACGGATGGCCTGTGTCGGCGGGGTTGTGGTATGCTTGCCACCTTCCTGCACATCATCTGGGAGTGTCCCGGTGTGGCCCGGTACTGGATGCGAGTGCATGAGGTGATGGAGGAGGTGACGGGTGTGGCCCTACCAGCCGAGGCTCGACGTTGCCTCCTCAATGTGTGGTGTCCGAATGACTACAGTGTGGCCCAGACCCGATGGGTAACCTTAGGTAATATGGTGGCGAAGAGGGACATTGCCCAGAAATGGGGCGCGCCCGCTCCCCCGTCCCTTAGCCTCTGGAAGAACAATATGGACTGGTGCATGATGCGGGAGAAAACGGTGTATGTGGCCAGGGGCAAGCCCAGAATGTGGAGATCAGTGTGGGGAGCCTGGAACTCTTATCGGGGCGATTTATGCGAATCCCCGCCTGAACCGGAAGTGGACGTCCAGCCCTCCCCATAGAATGCTACCCTTCCCGTGTTTCCAGACAGAACATCCTGGAATGGGAACCCCCCCCGTACTTTCGTACTGCAGTTGTAATCTTGAGTTGAGTTGGATGTGCGGCCCCCGGCCCCCTCCCACTGTGCCCATTTACTATGCTTGCACTGTCCTCGGCCAATTCTTTCTTTACTTTTTCTTTTTCCTAACCTTTTCGTGCCTAGGCACTTCGTTTCTGGTGGCCTTCCGGGGCCCTTTTCTCCTCTATGGTTTCTAAGTTGTTCCCTATTGAAAATTAAACCTGACTGCTTCTGCGTACTGTTTTGTACATGACTCTATCTGCCACCTTAATGCTGCCTGGCCTCCGGGATGTACGGCTGAATAGCGGTGTACTTTTTCTACAAATAAAGGTTTTCCAAAAAAAAAAAAAAAAACAACTCATGCACACCTTACTTGACTAACCTATACCATTACCAATCACATATCCATTGTTTTATCTACTAGCTGCTCTAAAAGATTTGGTATGACAAATATATGGAATGATAATACCAGAACAGATGGAGTTTAGGAGAATTTTGAAAGTAACCTTACTCAGCCATGGGATGATTTAGAAAAGGCTAATTTTCTAAACTTGGTCAAATGTAGTGTTAATGCTCAAGTATACAACAAGGAGATGAAAGGAGGTAAAAGATAGAACGTTCTATACCCGAAAGTGTGATATCCGTTTTTTACGGTTTAAATTCTACTACTGTGATTATGTGGTTTGGAGAGCTTAAAGAAATGATCAAATTCAATTTAATATAATGTATTACATAAAATACAATGTAATACATGGCACGTTTATGGAACTGACAATGAATCAATTCTCCACTTTCTTTGTATCTATTCAACATTATTTGATGTAAGTAAGATATCATTGCAATTGATTATTAAATGTGTTGGTGTTTATACACAGAATTTTGCTTATCTGACTTTCTTACTGGGGTAAATAATGTACTATGTGCAAGACTGAATACAATTTTGTCCTGTATAAACAGCTTATTGGACCAACAAGTACACTCTTTTAACAAATAAAATTGTTTAAGATATTAGTCATACTTACAGTTGGAACTCCAGAAAGGCACATAATGGCAAGTAATACATTGGCATTAAATAAAGTACGTAGAATGAACTGTTTGAGCCCAGGTATATTTTAATGGCACCAAGTTATAATTTACAAAGAAAATGCTGATGTATAATTATTAATAAACTATGAGTCCCAGTGAATTTTTACTATGATTATTAATCTTTGGTTTTAATTAAATTGTATTAACTTGTAAAGCAAGCTTTATATTTCAGAAAATTAATACCTACTGTATGCACACTAGATGTTTTTATTAATGAGACATTTTAATTTTGTTACTGTTGTAGGTAACGTGCTTTATTTGGATATGTTAATCATGATTTGTAAATGAATTTGCAGATAAAAGTTTTAATGTTTTATAATTCAATACTGGCCCGTTTTACTGAATTTGCAATAAAGATTGAATTGATTTGTCAGAATGTTCTGTGCATTCAATTCTTCTGCAGCAAGTATCATTGTATGTGATTTGAATTACAGAGATGTTTCACATAAGTTCTCGCACTAATTCATTTTCTCCAGGACTACTGAATTATTAGCAGGCATGGAAGAACAAACCAATGACTTCCTCTTCAAGGATACATCATTCAATATTAAATGAAAATCTCAGATACTCTTTCTACTTCACCAAGGTATCAGAATTGCCTAGAAACCCTGCTATTTAAGTCGGAGCAACACGCTCAAGCAGAAATCCCACTTTTTCAAAATTGATGTGCCAATACTAACATTTTTATGCTCCACCACACCTAAGAGAGGAACAAATTAAACTGGCTCTCGAACAATGTGGTGTGGTATATGTGGTACATGTTGGAAGAGCAGGAAGATATCATTTTAAGGAGTGAATTAACTTTGAGCTGGCTGGAGGAGACTTATAAAGTGTATTTGGTAAAAGTAAAAATATTCAGCAAAGACAAAAGAGAATAATTCAATCTAGAAAAGAAACTAACACAGATTGTCAAAAAATAGAGCAGACAATTCCTATAGATATATTAGTAAAAGGAATAAATACACCTGTGACATTTTAAGCGATATCGAAAGGAGGTAATATGTGGGCGAGGACGCTGAGTGTTTTTCAAATGTATGATAAATGCTCAAAATTATTTGCAAAAAAATTTTCTACTACTGAGTGGCAACAAGAGTACAATAGTTAATCAATTTTACATTGCACAGCATGGCAACATGTAAACATAGTAAAGTGGCAACATCAAATACATTGTACTAGGCAGTGCTAGAAATGGAAACCAAATTAATTGGGGAAATCACCAAGATTGGGCGGGGAGGACTGGGTTTGTGCAAGCAGTGACCATAGGGTCACTACTAATATTCCACCAAAGCAGACAGTTAATAGGATACCAAGTGTCATATGTTTTTCAGAAACCCATCATACTAACACTTTAGTATCGCCACATTTCAGCTATGCTAATAGGATACAGTATCAAAATATCTACACAGAGATGCAGCACTTTATTAAGGACAGTTCTAGCACTTTTCAGAATGTCCACCAAGCTTGCAATAGACAGTACAACATTTATTCAAATGGCTGGTATATTTTGAGTTGGTCAGTGGTGTTACTTACCTTTAGGCCTGCAATGCTTTAATGGGAAAGTTGAAGCACACTTCTACATCAGAGCTCTGTTTAAATTAGGTGTTACTAATAAGCAGTTATTTTGGCACTTTGTAAATGCATTAAATCCCCATTTGTAGCACATGAAACAAACAAAATTAAATATTACAGTTCTCTGAATATTTATTATCAGATATTGGATGATCCGAGCAGATCACATACTATAGACCACCACTTTTTCAAAATTAAGTTTCTTTTCTATATAAGTAATATTTATTCTATAAAGCATCAAAAAACAAAACCTGGCAGTCACCCCCTGCAACATTCCTTCCCTTATTTTTCACTGATTTCAGAAATGCCAGACACACTTTGGAGACCCTAGGGGATGGGCCATGGGGGCTGGCATTGTTTGCCTCTACTGTCCTAAGGTATGTGCTACTATGGTTCAGCAAACAACTGAAGTACAACCCCTGCAGCACTTGACTCTCAGTGGTAGTGATGTCAAGCAGTCACAAGATTCTCAGAGAGGTTAGTGTGAGGACACAACATGTTCAGAGCTCTAGACACCCTGCAGCTCTATAACAGGATTGTCCAGCCCTGTGCTCCTCTTATCAAAAGATACAAGTTATTTATTACACAATAAGAAGCAATAAAATCCTGATATGCTGCTGCGTGAGGCCAATAAAGCCAGGAAGGATGGACTCTGGCGTATACCAGAGATTTTCAGGGGCAGGTGTAGCACATTCCTTATGTTGTTATTAGTCACTTTTGGGTAATATTAGTGTGCAGTCTGCCACCTTTTCGACGTGGTACAGTAGTCCACAGGTCGGCCTCCCACTCTCAGTCTGAATTCAGTCGATGGCTGCTGGCCGTGGTCGAGGCATTCAGCTGCCTTCTTAGGATTGGCAGGTGCAGGCCACACAGCAGTGTACTGGGTGCTGCGGCCCACTTCTGAACTGATGGCATTGGCAGCAGGTGGGCCCCATGGTTGCAGCAGGACCACACCCTCTGGACCCATGAGCCTTGGTTGTAGTCGCTGTACCGCCCTATATTCTTTCTTCCAGGTGGAGGACCCATGGTGGTGACTTGGTAGCTTTAATGTGATTTTGGCAGTAATCGCTGGGTCCAAGCGTGGGCATTGAGAGTTAATGCCAAGGGCAGCCAATCAGTGCTACTTCACATGGGACAAAATGAGTAAAGGGTAGCAAAGTGGATACTTTTGAGGCGCTCTATGATTTGTTTGCATGGGAGCACTTGTCAAATAATTGTTTTCCAGAGCTACGCCAGCATCTTATTGATAGCAAGCTGACTAACCCTAGGATGCATGCTGAGGAGGCGGACAGCTGGGTGGGCACCCGGGTCCAGAAGGGTCATGTGGGAGACTTCACCAAAGGTGGGCAGGGTCCCCAGCAGAAGACTGGGGGGGGACAAGGGTAAACAGAGGGAGTCCCAGAAAGGGCCCCAAAGTAAACCCCAAGGGAACCAAGGGAAAGGTTCCCAGCCTCCCCCTGAGAAGAAGGCAGTGGCCCGACAAATCAGCCTGTTCACAAGGGCCCAAGACCTGTTTTAAGTGTGGTCTAGTAGGCCACTGTTCTTATGATGCCAGATGTCCCTTGTATGGGAAGACAGCACCCACTGGTGCACACCCCGGCAGTTGGCTAGTGTAGCCCTGGGGGAGGAGATGGGTGCCCAAGGTGGGTGGGGTCCCACAGAAATGTCCCTTGTCTCTTTAGGAGACTGTGAGGTGGTCCCCAGGACCCAGCTGCCTGATAACACTAAAAAGTACAGGCAGTGGCTGACCATCAATGGCAATGGAGGAGTGTGGCTCAATGGTTAGAGCGGCAGACCCTGATGCAGAGTTCTGGTCCGGGACCAGGGTTCAATTCCCGCCTCGGCGGGTCTTGAGCTCATAATTCCTCGGACCTGATTTCTCGCCTCGGTGCCTATTCTAATCATGGGTCCCACGCTGCAACTCTGGGCAATAGCTTGCTTAACCTCCACACCGGCCCCAACAGCGCTGTGGATGCCTGGCTTCACCCTGGGGGTGCCCAGGAGTGGACACTTCACAGGGAAAGCCAGGAGGGGTTCCACAGCGGTATGAGTAATAGCGCCAGGAAACCGCTTGGTGACAGTGCGCTCTACAAATACCTTGACATTTACATTTACATTTACATTTACAAAAGGGCAGAAGCTCTTAGAGACACCGGAGCCAGTGTGACAGCTGTCATTGTCAGCTGGTGTCTGAGGAGCAGGTAGTCCCCAATACATTTTACCCAGTTGTTGCCGCTGACAACACAGAGAGCCACTTCAAAGTGGCACAGGTTACCTTTGAGTGGGGAGGGTCTCAGGGACTCTTCAAGAGGCCTGCCATGCCTGTTGATTGTCTGTTGGGTAACGATTTGGAGAGCTCCCCTTGGGCTAAGGTGGAGCGAAGAGCTCATTTAGAGATGTTGGGGTTGCCTGAGTGGGCCTGTGTGCCACTCGGTCTATGGCAGACAGTAAGGGTGTTCAAGAGGACCTGGAGCCTGAGAGAGTGGCCCAGGTGCATGCCTTAAAGAGAAGAGGCAGGGGGCATGGGAAACCAGCCCCTGAAATTCCGACAGTCCAGGAGGAGGCAGACCTTGAGGGGGATGCCCTGGAACCTACAGAGGAAGAGATTGCTGAACTGGGAGCCCTGCCTGAGCTGACCCATTGATAGCAAGAAGGAGGTCCCTCCAGGGTAGAGTTCTGTGAGGAGCAGAAAAAGTGCCATTCTCTTGTGGGTTTGCAGTACCAGGCTGCAAACCAGGCAGCAGGTGATCAGTCTGGATCATATTGGATCTACTGGGAGAATGGTCTCCTGTATAGTGAGCCTAAAGTTGCTGAGCCTGGGTCAGCCTGTGTGCTGGTGGTACCCCAGCTCTTTAGAGCCTTCCTACTGGGACTGGCTCATGATCTGCCTTTAGCAGGACATTTGGGGCAGGACAAGACCTTTGAAAGGCGGGTCACCCACTTTTATTGGCACCACATGCGCAAGAGTTCAGACACTCATTGCAGGACCTGCCAGACTTGCCAGGCAAGGGGAAATAGTGGGAGGAAGCACAATGCTCCCCTCCAGGCATTCCCTGTGGTCATCACCCCCTTTGAGAGCATGGGCATTGACATTGTGGGGCCTCTGGATCCCAAGACAGGCATGGGCCACAGGTTACACCTGGTCTTGGTGGACCATGCCACCCGGTACCCATCCCTCTAAGAACAGTAACGGCCCGTGGTAGGACGTGCACTGATGGTGATTTTCTCCAGCCTGAGGTTTCCCTGAGAGGTGGTGTCAGACCGAGGTACCAACTTAATTTCTAAGAATATGAAGTTCCTGTGGCAGAGTGTGGTGTAACATACAAGTTCACCACTCCTTACCACCCCCAAGATAATGGGCTGGTTGAGAGATTCAACCGGACCCTCAAAGGCATGATTATGGGTCTTGAGGAACCCATGAGGCATAAGTGGGACATCCTCTTATCATGCCTTCTCTTTGCATATTGTGAGGTGCCACAGAAGTCCCTAGGGTTCAGCCCCTTTGAACTTATTGATGGTCACCCAGTGAGAGGAACTTCAAATTTGGTCAAGGAAGGCTGGGAGCAATCTCCCAGGAAACCTTCCAAGGATGTATATAGCTACATGCTGGCCTTCAGGAACCAGACTAGGCAATTCAGACAACTCGCTGAGGTGAATCTGGAAGCCAGCCAGGAGGAGATGAAGCGGTGGAACGACCAGAATGCCTCTCTGGTTGAACTGCAGTGTAGTGTAGTTCCTATATTCCCAATAGGCTCTGCGCATTGGAATAATATATCCTATAGATTAGACGTAGGACTGAGGTCGACTAGGTCTCTATCGGATATATTAAACTTAATAGTGAGTACCAGATAGCTCAGAGGTCACTAGAAACATGCTCGAATTCACAAGAAGGGATTTGTTTCTGACAACCGCATAAACATAACAACTTTGTTTCCCAAGAATAAGAAATGAATCTCTAGAGTCGCGGAGACAATAGATAAGTATTTCACTCAGTCAATCGTGCATGCTTCGTTTCTACAGAGGTGCAGAGAAATAGAGAGACAGGGGTTTTCAATAAAAAGGTTTATTGAACAGTCTTCTTTCTCATGCAAAAGAAATGAGCTGCTACAATCGTAAAGCATGCTGCAAAGTATATTGCAAGAACAATATTATAAAATAATACTGTAAGAGTTTCTGTATGGTTTCTAAGCCATATTAAAATACATACATAAATAACAATGACTAAAAGTACTAGACTGGTGCTTCTAAAATACGCCTACCCCAATGTACCTGACCTAAGTCTAGTATGTGGGAGGAAGTAAGTATTGTGTAGCATAGGTTTAGTTTTCTTTGCCAAGAATCTATCCCAGATTTCTCTTAGGTTCTAATCAGCTCCATACCTTGGTTAGAATGAACGAGGTCTGGTATCTGACTCGGGACTCGATTTCCCAACATCCCGCAAGGGGAGCTTGGAAACACTGGAGCTGGATTCTCAGCGAGAGAAAGGACAGCTTCTCGATAAGGGAGTCAGCTGGAGGGTTGGCTTCATTCGGCACTTGCTGTAGCGAGCTGCGTCGGGCAAGTAGATAGTCGAACTGTTCCGAACAACCGTGTTCTGCTAGAGCAAGTGTGAATATTTACAACAAGGGGTGGTGAGGAACAGAGTCTCTGAATTAAGCAGAAAGCTCTCACCCAGTCAAGAGACCAGGGCTAGATCCAACACCGTTTTTTAGCTCACTGCACCATCCCAGTTTCAGAACCTGGCTGTATGCAAATTAGTCTGTTCCTGTCCCAGTGCATGATGGGAACAGGGCAAACCAAACTACAAAAGCCAATTCTTACACTGGGAAGGAAACAAGCTCCCGGGGACCGGTTTCTGGCATTACAGCCGTCTTCGGCCCGGTTTGCTTGAATCCTGATGGTGCAATGAGCAAGGGTCTCACATCTGAGAATACCCTTCCACGCTTAGGGTGGACAAAAATATTTACAACAAGGGGTGGTGAGGGACAGAGTCTCTGAATTAAGCAGAAAGCTCTCACCCAGTCAAGAGATCAGGGCTAGATCCAACACCGTTTTTTAGCTCACTGCACCATCCCAGTTTCAGAACCTGGCTGTATGCAAATTAGTCTGTTCCTGTCCCAGTGCATGATGGGAACAGGGCAAACCAAACTACAAAAGCCAATTCTTACACTGGGAAAGAAACAAGCTCCCGGGGACCGGTTTCTGGCATTACAGCCGTCTTCGGTGATGGATCAAGCCCTGATCTTTGGACTGGGTAAGAGTGGTCTGCTCAATTCAGACACTCTGTTCATCACCACCCCCTTTTGTAAATCGATTTTGGCCACTATAGGTGTGGCAGGGTATACTCAGACATGAGTCCCTTTCTCACTGCTCCATCAGGATTCAAGCAAGCCGGGCCGTAGACGGCTGAAATGCCAGAAACCGGTCCCTGGTAGCTTGTCTCCTTTCTGGTAAAGAATTGGCTTGGTAGTTTAGTCTGCCCTGTTCCCATGATGCACTGGGCCAGGGACAGACTGATTTGCATATAGCCAGGTTGTGAGCTGGGATGGGGCAGTGAGATAAATAACGGTGATGGATCAAGCCCTGATCTTTGGACTGGGTAAGAGTGGTCTGCTCAATTCAGACACTCTGTTCATCACCACCCCCTTTTGTAAATCGATTTTGGCCACTATAGGTGTGGCAGGGTATACTCAGACATGAGTCCCTTTCTCACTGCTCCATCAGGATTCAAGCAAGCCGGGCCGAAGACGGCTGAAATGCCAGAAACCGGTCCCCGGTAGCTTGTCTCCTTTCTGGTAAAGAATTGGCTTGGTAGTTTAGTCTGCCCTGTTCCCATGATGCACTGGGCCAGGGACAGACTGATTTGCATATAGCCAGGTTCTGAGCTGGGATGGGGCAGTGAGATAAATAACGGTGATGGATCAAGCCCTGATCTTTGGACTGGGTAAGAGTGGTCTGCTCAATTCAGACACTCTGTTCATCACCACCCCCTTTTGTAAATCGATTTTGGCCACTATAGGTGTGGCAGGGTATACTCAGACATGAGTCCCTTTCTCACTGCTCCATCAGGATTCAAGCAAGCCGGGCCGAAGACGGCTGAAATGCCAGAAACCGGTCCCCGGTAGCTTGTCTCCTTTCTGGTAAAGAATTGGCTTGGTAGTTTAGTCTGCCCTGTTCCCATGATGCACTGGGCCAGGGACAGACTGATTTGCATATAGCCAGGTTCTGAGCTGGGATGGGGCAGTGAGATTAATAACGGTGATGGATCAAGCCCTGATCTTTGGACTGGGTAAGAGTGGTCTGCTCAATTCAGACACTCTGTTCATCACCACCCCCTTTTGTAAATAGAGCAAGTGTGAAGGCATATTTATACCTTGAAGGTGTTTAGTTTGACGTAAAGTCGGGCATGATAATGTCACGATAGAACCCCTAAGGAATAGTAGTTCTTTGCAAAGTACATGAGTTTTCAGACAAATCAATATTCAAGCAAGGGGAAGTTCCCTAACTGCTCAGGCCGATTTTTCCTAGAAATCGTTGTGACGTTTGGTATGGGTGGAAGTAGACATGCCTGTATTTGGTCTGCATGGGCTGAGTCTAAATAAGGGAATGATTTCCATGCCTATATTAGGACAATGTGAATTGTACCTATAGAAGGGCATAAATCGGGAAATTCACTCGGAGCCTAAAACACCACGCAAAAGCAACCTGGTCAGAAAGTGTGGGTCATGGCCCCAGTGGAGCCCTGTGTGCTCCAGGATAAGTGGACCGGACCATTTGAGGTGGTGGAGCCAAAAGTCAGGTTATCTACTTGGTGGACTTGCGGCCTCCCAGGAACCCCTTGCGGGTACTCCATGTCAACCGCCTGAAGCCCCACTTAGAGAGGTCCGAAGTGGGCATGCTAATAGCAACAGCTGCTGGAATAGAGGAGGAGACTGAACCTCTTCCTGACCTCCTGTCTACAACAGAGCGAGACAAGTGAGAGCTTCCATCAAGGAGGAGGTCCACAAGATGCTTGCGTTGGGGGTGATTGAGTCCTCTAACAGTCCTTGGGCCAGCCCGGTTTTCTTGGTCCCAAAGTCTGCCGCACCGGGTGTCACACCAGAACTGCGGTTCTGTGTGGACTACTGAGGGCTCAATTCAGTCACCAGGACTGACGCGCATCCCATCCCAAGAGCTGATTAGCTCACTTGATCAGTTATGGGCTGCCCAGTACCGCAGCACATTTGACTTAACGTCTGGATACTGGCAAATTGCCTTGACTGAAGGGGCAAGAGAGAGGTCAGCATTCTCCACACCAGATGGGCACTACCAATTCCCGGGTTATGCCCTTTGAGATGAAGAATGCCCCTGCCACCTTTCAGAGATTGGTCAACCAGGTGATGGCTGTACTGGAAGATTTCATTGCCTCCTACCTGGATGACTTTGCAGTGTTCAGCGCCGAAACGCGCGTCGAGTTAATAAAGATATTGCCACTTTTTAACCCTTTATTTATACATATTGATTAAATGTGATGTGTTACATATTATGTTTCATTTTTTAAATGTTTTATATAAATATCATTTGTTTATATAATATGAGAAGAAATTATTAAAACGTTAACAACTTTGAATATATTTTTTTCAGTCTTCCTTGGTCTTCTTAATGTCATAGATACTGTGTATATTGTTTTTTTTTGCTGACATTGCCTAAGAGTTTTTGTCACTACCATTTAGGTCCCTGTCCTAGGAATTGAACTATCCATTGTTCAGGGGGTCCTTGTTTTTTCTCAATTGCAGTGTTCAACGCCAGTTGGGAGGAAAACCTGCGCCACCACTGGGAAATGTTGATGGCACTGCGGACAGCAGGCCTCACGATCAAGACGAGTAAGTGCCAGATCGGGCAGCGTTCCGTGGTGTACTTGGGACACCAGGTTGGGAGCGGCCAGGTTGCGCCCCTACATCCTAAAATTTGGCAAATGGGAGCTTTAGATGTCCTGAAGATGGCCATGTGCACGGCACCCTTGCTCCCGGCACCCAACTTCTCATCAGTAGGAGGTTACTTCCACGGGAACAGAGGTGGAGTGCAATTGAGAGTGAAGCATTTGCTGTGGTCTGGTCACTGAAGAAGTTGAAACCATACTTGTTTGGGATTCACTCCGGGTTCAGACAGACCACAGGCCCCTCAGATGGTTGATGCATATGAGGGGTGAGAATCCAAAGCTGTTGAGGTGGTCCATTTTCCTACAGGGGATGGATTTCACGGTGGAACACTGCCCTGGTACAGAACACGCCAATTCTGATGGTCTGTCCAGATTTTTCCGCCTGAGTGATGAGAACTCCCAAGAGGTAGGGTAGTTCTCCCCACATTTCAGCTGGAGGGGACACGTGTTAGATATGCCACCGTTGACGTGGGCCTGCCTTCCATTTTTTGCTGTTGCCTTTTATGTTTCTGCTGGTTTTAGATGCTTTTGGGCACTGTGCCACTGGTATTAAGTGCCACAGTGCAAGTGCTCCCGATGGTTAATTGATGTATGGTTTAGGGACTCCATGATTGGCTTGTTTGGTTTATTTGTCACACTCTAGTACAATGCCCTGCGCGTGCCCAGTGCTTGTAAATAAAATGCTGCTGGTGGGCTTGCAACATTGATTGTGCCACTCACCGGAGCGGCTTGTGAAGTGTGTCTCAGGTCTGCCATTGCAGAGCCTGTGTGCAGTCTGGTACTGCCATGTTGACTGGACAAGTGTACCCACTTGCCAGTCCCTAAACCTTCCCTTTTCTATATATTAGTCACTCCTAAGGTAGGCCCAAGAGCAGGGTGCATTGTAGGTAAAAGGTAAGACATGCCCTAATGTGTGTGGCATGTCTTGATAGTGAAATACAGCCATTTTCGTTTTACACTATTGCAAGGCTACCTGTTCCCCATAGGCCAGAATGGGCAGTTTGATTATAACATCTTATAATCCTAACTGACTCAGGGAACTAGGTAGAAATTCGAGTTTATTGTTCCTGAACTCAGAATGGCAAAATACATCTTTTAGTGAAGTTGGTTTTAACATTCTGTGTCTGAAAATACCACTTTTAGAAAGTAGGTATTTTCTTGCCTAACTGTCCAAGCCTGCCTCTGTAAGGTTGTGTATTCCTTGATTGGTTTGTGAGTGACAGGGGCTGGGGGATTCCAGGAGGCAGGGTGAGTCTGCAGAGGGCTGAATAGACCCATCTGCATGTAGGGTGGTGGGAGGGGAGAATCTGGGACCTGAATAGTGCTGTGCTTGCCTTCCACAATGCTGGCTCCACCTCCTGTGGTGCGTCTGATGTCCCTGGCCTACCCTGTCAAAGGAAGAGAAGGAGTCCTGTAAACAAAGTGCTCCAGGACTGCACAGAACTGGTTTGGACTAGACACAGACACTCTCTGCCTTCAGAGACAAATGATTTTGGTGTATAAAAGAGGGGACCCAGAACTCTAGATCACTTCAAGAAATCAAGACGAACCTTTGCTGAGGAGAAGAACCAGGAAACGGAAGGAGGAGACTACCCCTGTGCCTGCCGTGGTTGATTTATTGCCAAAGAAAGGAGAAGAGGACTGAGAGCGCTTTTCATCAAATTGAAGAAGAATCTCCAAGGGCTTGAACTAGAGCTTGCCTCCTGCCTGGTCTCAGGGATACAAGACTTCACCAACCAGCTCCCCCCTGAATTCCCTTGCTGGGAATGGAAGTGCCTGCTGTTGTGCTGGGCCTTCTGAGAGACCTTGTGTCACTGGGAGCTGGAAGCGCGATTCAACAACGAGAAGCGTTTCGCTGCAGCAGCGGCTGTTGTCGCATCGCCGAAGAAGCGAGCCGCCGCTGCCATCATCGCATCGCCGAAGCGCGGCGCATCACCGGAGAAGCGTGCTACCGCCACAGAGGTCGCCATTACATCACAGGAGAAGTGTGTCGCAGGGCCTGTCGCAGCTCCAACGATATTCAAGTTGCTGCACGGCCGTCAGGCGTGCACACATCGCACCGGAGAACTGTATCACATCAGGGTGCTATCTTGTTGCATTGCACCGGAGAGCAGTAAGAATGCGACACATCACCTCCCCACACAGTAAGGAAGCAAGTATCAACTCCCCTGCGCAACAGTAAGGAACCGACACATCCACTCCCCTGAGTGTACGGAACCGACGCATCACCTTCCCTACGACCCTTTTGTTTTCTTTGCGTTACGTATCCAAGGTACATTGATAGTAAAGTGCCGCATTTACAATCTTAAGAGAACTGAGCTATTTCCTACCATTTTAAAGCCTCTTTTTGAGTACAGAATTGTGGATTTTTGTCATCTGGGGCCCGATGTAGGTAAATCTACATTTACCACTTTATAAATACCGAATCATACCGAATCGGTATTTATGAAGTGGTAAATTAGAGGGTTGGAGATGTAGGTATTTCAGATTCGGTAAATACCGAATCTGTAAGATTCGGTATTTACCGATTCTGTAAATACCGATTCGGTATCCCCCATTGCTTCCTATGGGCCTTGAAGCCCATAGGAATCAATGGGCATTACCGAATCGGTAATTACCGATTTGGTAATTACCGATTTGTGCAAGGGTGCAGGGGGTGTCACTTTGACACCCTCTAGCACCCCCAAAACAGGCATGTGAGCCATGTGGCACACAGACATGCCCTAAGGGCATGTCTGTCTGTCACATGGCATAGGTGTGCATGCATACATGTGCATGCACACCTGGATTCAGTATTTTAACACCCAATTGGATTGGGTGTTAAAATACCGAATCTGAAGGGCCTGTGGGACTGAAAGTAGTCCCACCTACATCCCAAATTTAAAAAAATCGGTAAAATTACCGATTCTGTATTTTTGCGATTCGGTAATTTTACCGAATCGGTAAAATACCGATTCGGACAAAAAAAAGTCCCCTACATCTCAGTAGGCCAAATACCGGTCGGAAACGGCCGAAATCGGCCGTTTCCGACCGGCATTTGGTACCTACATCAGGCCCTAGGTCTTGTATTAAGTCTATATAAAAATACTTATTTTATAATAAAACCTCTGTGATGTCCATCTGTAGTGTTGTCACAGTATTACTGTATGTGTTCACAAATGCTTTACACACTGCCTCAGAGATAAGGCCGCCTGCTCATGCCAAGCTACCAAGGGGATGAGCAGGGTTTATTTTAGGAGTGTAACCCCTTACCCTAACTAGACGCAAGGGTCCCTATTTGGTCAAAGGTACCTACCTATGGCAACTAGAGACCCCCAATCTAACAGAAGGCATAGTTCATGAGGCACACAACTGGTAAGTGCTGGGGCTAGCAACAAATTCAGACTGCTCATGGTATCCTGGTTGGGTGCCACAGCTTCCTAGTTTTTTTTCAGCAGCATGGATCACTCAGGCACAACTTTACAAGTGCCACAGTCATTCTGACAACAGTAATTTTAAGCTCACAAAGCAGTTCTGCAGGTCAATGCCTATCACTTCTCAGTGGTGTCGGCCTATTGGGCAATGTTGAGCTACTGCCATGACTGTGATGGCATGAATGATGATGATGGCATTTATTCAGGCACATACCAGCAGCGCCACTGATCCCCCGCTTGGGATCAGTGACCAGCTCTGATTCAGTTGCCCTTCCTTCTACTCACTGATATCTCATTTCTTGTATCCTTTACTTCTACACTTGACTGATTTCCTTCTTTCTGCATCTTTCCTCCACACTTGCTTATTTTTTTACGTCCTTCTTTACATTAATTTTAACCAACTAGTACTCTATTGGTGGTTATTAGTTTTATCTGCATGCTTGCTTTATAATACTGAGCATGCCCTAATGTACTAGATATTGTTGGTTATCATCTATAATTGCTATTGTTTAACTATAAAGTACTCCAATGTAGCATAGTTTGATGCATTTATCACAAAAATTATAAAGGCACTAAAACATGAAAGTGTATCGATTTTGCAGGTCACACTCAGATTTGTAGAAATCAGACATAAAGGGAGGAGTGAATTATATCACTATCAACAACCAAATTCACTGGTTTCTTGGCATCAATAAACATCAATTGGGCATATTTATAGCTTTCACCCGATACCATATTAAGCAGAGGCCATTCTAAATCTAAGGCCCTTTGGGAACCACTGGAGGCCAAGTTGCAACCCAGTTTCATCGTGCCTGCCCTCATCATATATTCACTCTAGGCCATCTTTTTACCCACTCTATTGTCAGCTAAGGAACAACAGATGGAGGCCTTTTACAACACACCCATCATATTTTGTCTTAAATTTGGCTATCTCAATTCTTTCAGATTTTGTGGAGCTGCAGGATCCCCAAATAAGGATCTGCTCAAAAGACCCTCTCTCCTAGGACACTCTTCAGTAGTTCAGCAATTGACATGAGCCTGATTATCTTTCATACCCCAAACTCCCATACTCACCAATACCCGGACACGCTTATTAGACCCTACACACAGAGACAAATAAAACGTGACCAGAAGGTCACGTTGCTAGCAAAAACCCAATAAAATCTGTTGTGAAAAATAAAACCGGTCTAGTAGGATTTCAGCCAAGTATCAACCTACCTAGATGTTAGTACATCACATACCCTGGAATAAATAGGCCTGTGGGTTCACAGGCAAAAGCCGTTTAATGTAGGGAGGGAGACAACCACGTCATATTACTGTTGTCTGCTCAAACCCACTATGTCATTTATTGTTGTTCACTAAAATACCAACTTGACTTAAACAAATAAATGTGTGTAACAGAAACCATTAACAAAGAAGAAACAAGGGCAGTTAATATGGCCTGTATGTATCATCCATAAAGTTAGAGGACAATCAAAAACATGTACTTGGGTATGAAGTATGCAGTGAGCAAGCCTTGCTATTGCTGGCAAATGCAGAAGGATGTGTGAAGCCTGAACATGGTGTGGGGAGTGCAGGATATTTTAAACAATTATATGGCGGGGTAAGGTGCATTGAAAAGTGGGTTTTTGAAGTGCCAGGTTGCTGAGAACAAGGAAATAAGAAGGTTCTGGCATAATAGAAGGAGTGTGGTGTACTTTGTGTATGTTTAGTAAGTGGTATACGTCAGGGTGATGAATGTGCAGATAAGTTAAACACCAAAACAAAACAAGAGGTAGTGGGCTGAATGGAAAGGGGGTCCTGAGGTGGGAAGCAGGTCCACAGCAAAATTGTTTTAGAAGCAGCTTATAAGGAAAAATTGGGGGAGGAGTGTTTTGGGATGATTGAGAATTAAAACTATTTGTTATAACACTGTAGAGAGGTAGTCATACACATGAAAACATGAGTCTATTGTTGAACTGTATTTTAAAATAACCCATACGACTCCATTTTGTGTTGCCATGCTCTCGGCAACTTGGTGAAGAACTGTTTTCCACGTCCCCGTTGAAACTTGCACAACCCTCCCCGCTCCTTGTGGTTGAGCCGATTCCGAGAAGCTGCCTGTGTGCCTCACCCCCCCAGTCGTGTCAAAGACTCAGCTACATCCTGTCCACCGTTGGTAACTCAGCCTGTCACAACTCGTGTGCCCCGTGACCACGCCATCTGGTCAAGGATTCAGAAAAGGGGGTGGTGATGGACAGAGTATCTGAATTAAGCAGAACACTCCTACCCAGTCAACAGATCAGGGCTTGATCCATCACAGTTGTTTAGCTCACTGCATCATCCCAGCTCAGAACCTGGCTACATGCAAATTAGTCTGTCCCTGGCCCAGTGCATCATGCGAACAGGGCAGACCAAACTACCAAGCCAATTCTTTTACTGGAAAGGAAACAAGCTTCCGGGGACCGGTTTATGGCATTACAGCCGTCTTCGGCCCGGCTTGCTTGAATCCTGATGGTGCAGTGAGCAAGGGACTCACATCTGAGCATACCCTTCCACGCTTATGGTTGACAAAACGATTCAGAAAAGGGGGTGGTGATGGACAGAGTATCTGAATTAAGCAGAACACACCTACCCAGTCAACAGATCAGGGCTTGATCCATCACCGTTTTTTAGCTCACTGCACCATCCCAGCTCAGAACCTGGCTACATGCAAATTAGTCTGTCCCTGGCCCAGTGCATCATGGGAACAGGGCAGACCAAACTACCAAGTCAATTCTTTTACTGGAAAGGAGACAAGCTTCCGGGGACCGGTTTCTGGCATTTCAGCCGTCGTCGGCCCGGCTTGCTTGAATCGTGATGGTGCAGTGAGCAAGGGACTCACATCTGAGCATACACTTCCAGGCTTATGGTGGACAAAACGATTCAGAAAAGGGGGTGGGGACGGTGATGGACCAAGCCCTGATCTTTGGACTGGGTAAGAGTGGTCTGCTTAATTCAGACACTCTGTTCATCACCACCCCCTTTTCTGAATCGTTTTTCGCCACTATAGGTGTGGCAGGGTATACTCAGACATGAGTCCTTTGCTCACTGCCCCATCAGGATTCCAGCAAGCCGGGCCGACGACGGCTGAAATGCCAGAAACCGGTCCCCGGAAGCTTGTCTCCTTTCTGGTGAAGAATTGGCTTGGTAGTTTGGTCTGCCCTGTTCCCATGATGCACTGGGCCAGGGACACACTAATTTGCATATAGCCAGGTTCTGAGCTGGGATGGTGCAGTGAGCTAAATAACGGTGATGGATCAAGCCCTGATCTTTGGACTGGGTAAGAGTGGTCTGCTTAATTCAGACACTCTGTTCATCACAACCCCCTTTTCTGAATCGTTTTTGGCCACTATAGGTGTGGCAGAGTATACTCAGACATGAGTCCCTTGCTCACTGCACCATCAGGATTCAAGCAAGCCGGGCCGACGACGGCTGAAATGCCAGAAACCGGTCCCCGGAAGCTTGTCTCCTTTCTGGTGAAGAATTGGCTTGGTAGTTTGGTCTGCCCTGTTCCCATGATGCACTGGGCCAGGGACAGACTAATTTGCATATAGCCAGGTTCTGAGCTGCGATGGTGCAGTGAGCTAAATAACGGTGATGGATCAAACCCTGATCTTTGGACTGGGTAAGAGTGGTCTGCTTAATTCAGACACTCTGTTCATCACCACCCCCTTTTCTGAATCGTATCTGGTCAAGGAAGCACGAGGCTGTGCCCCCGTGACCACACTATCCGATCAAGGAAGCACGAGGCTGCACCCTGTGACCACACCATTGAGCAAGCGAGCACGAGGCTGTGGACATTGTGCAATAAGAGACAGATGTCCCCTGGCCACGATTGCACCACAAGACTGAAGAAGAACTTGTCAGATGAGGAACTTATCAAAATGTGGAACTGTGTATTGTGTAAATGGGCGTGGCTAGCGCTATAAGTATGTGTTTGCTGCGGATTGAAGCAGCAGTCTCCGTAGAATTGTCTTTGTACCATTCTGGGACCTCTGTCCTTAGGTCAAGCTGATAAATAACTGAATTCCCTCCACGGCTGGTTGTCCTGGTCTCTTTGGTAATGTATGATTTGAGCAAGAAGAACCCCGTAGATTCTAGGTGTCCCCTGCACCACTGGCTTTGGCTCTCCTAGTGGGGGGGGGGGGGTCTCCAAAAAGCCGGTTCTACAATATTAGGGAGTTGTTGAAAGTGATTAGAGTGAGATAAGCAAAATATGGTTAGGTAAACCAAACAAAAAGAATATGAATGGGATAACTTATCTATATTTTAAATTGCATTTACATAGCGCTTAATGCCCCGATGAGGCGATGATATATGCAGCAGAGCAGTGTACTAATGCCAATTTTAACTGATGTAGGAGAGAAGCAGATAAAGTATCACAATGCAAAGTGTGAAGAGCTTATAAAGTTAGAGCAGAGATAAGGGAGGCTGGTGTCACGGATGCTCTGGTTTCACTTTGTTGTCCAGAGTATGTGGTAATCAACAAAATCTCAGTGAAAACATTAGGACTAGTTGTTGGGACTCAGGTAACTGTTATTACTCTTTGAAAGATTGGCTCTTGACAATATATATATTACCTACTGGTGGTTGCCAGTAGGTAGTTACAGTTAGGACCTATTTTCCATAGGAAATCTGCAACATTATATTTGGAATAACTTTGGCGCTGGTCGACAAATCTTTGCGAATTTTTCAAAACTGGTGGGGGCGCCCCGGTGTGCTCCTACCCTGAAAGTCTAGGGGTGGTTCATGAAGCAGGGATTGAGAAAAAGGGGGGTCCCAAAACATGTTTTCCCCATGCAATTTTCCATAGGAATCCTTCATCGCAGCTGCAGCCCGAACAGCTGAACTGAATTACACCAAATTTGGCAAAGTTGTAGTCCTTGGTTCATACTCATGCCTTTTGCTTATATGGTGTACATCTGTTCAGTAGTTCCTGAGAAAATTACAATTAACTGTACATATATATCTATGGCCTCGATGAATGCGTGGATTATAAGCGCAAAGTCAAGATCACGCGCAGAATGCTGATGGGCTGTCAAGTGGTTGTCAACATTCGAAACCAGTAAGTGTTGGCAGCCACTTTGTGCCTCGGTAGAAGTGAGGATCTAGAAATTAGTGGAACAAGTGTATAAAACGTTTAACGGGGGCAGTAACGAAATATTTTGACCCCCTAGACCTGCTTAGGGGGTCACACAAGGACCCCTAGGGCCCAAAAAAGAATTTCTTTAAAAAAAAACAAAAAACAGAAATGTGCGGTGGGTGCATAGATCAGTAAAAATGAAGCGAGGGCTCCTGTGCTTGTTTTAAAATTAGCTACGTTGGAAGGAGAAATCCCTGGGTCTAAAATATTGCATTGGAACCAGGGGCCGAGAAAAAAAGGGGGTCCCAAAACGTGTTTTCCCATGCAATTTTCCATAGGAACCGTTCCTCACAGCTACAGCCCGAACGGCTGAACGGAATTACACCAAATTTGGCAAAGTGGTAGTGCTTGGTTCAGACTAGTGCCTTTTGCTTAAATGGTGTAAATCCGTTCAGTAGTTCCCTAGAAAATTAAAAATACATATATATCTATGACCTCGGTGGATCCGCGCATCTTGCGTGCACTCTAAGCGCACCGTCCTGATGAGGCACTGAATGCGAATTGGCTGTCAAGTGGTTGTTAACATTCGAAACCAGGAATTGTTGGCAACCATTTTATGCCTCGGTAGCAGCGAGGATCTAGAAAATAGTGGGACAAGTGTTTAAAAGGTATAAAGGGGGCATGTAAGAAATATTTTGATCCTCTAGACCTGCTTATGGGATCCCACAAGGACCCCTAGGGTCCCCCTAAACATTTTTGTTGTTGTTGTAAAAAACAAAGAAATGTGCGTTGGGTGCATGGATCCGCCGTAATAAAAATAAAAAGGAAGCGGGGGCTCCCGTACTTGTTTAAGCATTAGCTACCTGGGAGGGCCAAATCCTGGGGTCTAAAATATTATATGTGCCCCATCAAATGTAATATGGGTCCTGTAGCCCGGGGACCGCCATTCCTCTGTGCTACAAAATAAATGGGTGAGGGAGCTTGTAGTGTCTTCAAAAGGTTTGTCTAAGCCCAGAGGATTACCACCCTCTGGGGCTTTTTATATTTTGAGAGGGGGGCTGCGTGGTTTCCATTCTGGAGCAGTCGAAAGCCTTGGGGAATATCACCCCCCAGGACCGGCTCCTGCTGTGTCTTGGGGTGTCTACCCCCGGGATACCTCTGTTTGTTATGGCAGGGCGGGAGTCAAGGTTCCTGTTGTGTCATAGCAAAATTTAGGGCATATTTACAAGTGCCATTTTGCAGCATTTTTTTTTAAAAAGCCAAAAATGCGGTGAAAATTATATCGCCCTATATACTAGGTGACGCTAACATGCATTAATGCATGTTAGCAGTCGGTTTGCTAAGGGCTCGCCTCGTATCTCCAATGAGTTGCAATGTAGGTGTTCTCAGTGACAAGGTAGGTGTTTCTAGGAGAATATAAAAAGGAAGAGGGATGTATGACAACAGCGTTCTATTTACAAGGCGGCCCTCGATTTGAGGACCAATAGCAAAACTCTCGCTAATTGCGGTTTATGTCGGATCCTAACATCTGTTCTGAAGTAGACTTAAGCATGTTTAATATGCGAGGTGGATTGATATGTTAAGTCCACAGACTTATATTAATAAGCTTTTCACTTGCGAACATAAATTATCGCTGTATTTCTTGCGATATTGAGGACATATTGACAAGGACAGCATAAAAAATTAATAGTCTTTTGAGAATTCGTGAGAATTCCAATAGAAGCCAAGGTTTACATCAGAACATGTTAACGCTGTCCTTGATAATATGCCCCCAAGTTTGCTATGGCACGTTAAGAGCCCCTGCTCTCACTCTTGCATAGCAAACAGCAATGTTGAAAAAATCTCCCGGTAAGATAACAAAGGATTTTGAAGTCCATTATTGTCGTTTTAGTTGTAGTTTGCTGCCGTTAAAGCAGTGACAATTTTAACGCCGTCCTTGTAAATATGCCCCTAAGTTTTGTAATGTCGACAATCCCGTCTCCCATTTAAATAGGCACGAAGTATTTAGTGAAGTGCATTGTGAATCGTGAAGCAACACAGACCTACATGAGGCGTCCGAACCACTAGGACGGGCCATCATAGCGCCTGCTATGGGAGCAACTCTAAAATGGCGTAGAGCACGTGCACCCCGTCTTTTTTGTTGGTAGAGTCATGTGTGTAGTGACGTATGTGCTGGATGGGTGCGGTGTGGGTGTATACCAGCCATGAGGGAGTGTGTGTGTGCCATTGTGACAACTAGACCTGGAAATAAGAAATCACTACAATGGAAATCTGGGCCATGTACGTACCTTTGTTGTGTTTTCCTGGTAGCATAAGCGGAGTGGGTTAGCCTGTCGTATGCCAGTGCTCTGCGAGCCTGTGAACGATAACTCCGGAGCTATGGGCGTGGTTCTGTCGTGAGCTATATGAGAAATCAACTGATTCGGGTGTTCGTGTTGTAGTGCTGCCGTCACCCGGGTCTTACACTCAAATGTGTCATTATGTCTGTAAAGTCCCACAATATGGCTAACATGGAAGTTACAGGGTATCACTAACCCTAAATTCATTCATAGTTGCACACATACAAGATGGTGGACATGACGTATTTCTGCGAATATGAATGTTTGTTGTACATTCAGTGGAGTGTTGTAGTTGTAGTAATACATGGCTGTGAAAAGTTTAAGTTGCAGTTTTTGGCATATGAAAGGCAGATAATATATATACATATGTGGTCATTCAGGTATACTGTCGAACTTGGTGCTGGAAATCAGTGTTATAGGCACGTCCACATCCGGTTATTGTAGAAAAATGACAAAATCTACGCATGCCTGAAAATGTACTGTAAATACGGTGCTCATGTAAATTGTGGATATAGTTTTGGGATGACTGTGCGCTATATAAATATGCTAAAAAAAAAAAGGAGGAATAGCCCACACTTACTGTCAGAGGGAAGATGGTTGTATACACTATTTATAGCACAATATATTGTGGTAGGGTGCAGGAGCAGCATTTTACAAACACAATAAATACACAGACACAAATAGATAGTTGAAGTTCGTACGGGCACATGTGCTCAACTCCATTTTATTACGTTGCTGTTGGTAACAAGTAGAATAGTAATCGTGATATCATACATAGATATTCAATCATAAACGGTTTATGACTTCTGCTGTACAACGGTAGGAGCGCTACATGTGAAATAAAACACAGAAGATTCTATTGTAAAGGGTTCATGAGTTGTGGTGCACTAAGGTAGGGTTGGTTTGTGTGGAACCTGCGATGATGCGTGGTTTAGGCAGACCGCACTGGTAAGAATGTCTTTTGGCTACTGAATTTTGCATTACTAAGGCCACGTTGCGATTATTTATGATGCACTGAGTTAGTGGTACGTATGGTACTCAGCCTGTTGCCTATTGGAATGCATAATCTGTAATCACGATTGAAATAAAAGATGAAACGAATGGAATACATTATCGAAATATGTATGTTTTAGAGATGTTATAGTTCAAGTTGTGACCTGTGCTGTAAGCAGTGTACACTACCATTGAGTGTACCTTTGCACTTGCGGCGTGAATTTTTTTTCCAACTAAACCTAGAACTGATATAAAATAATTTTTTAAAGGAAGGCTACTAAAGGGATATTGTTTAAGTTTGAGGGACGTTATACTTTGTTTGGTACTGCACTCTATAAATAATGAATGAAGAATCAGGTGAATTCTGCCTGAATACGGCCATGTGGTGATGGTGCACTGTTAGTATTACCTTTGGGACTGAACGTGCACATAACCTGTGATGATGCGTGGTCCAGGCAGGCCGCACTGGGGATCATGTTTTTTGACTAATTAATTTTGCCTTCATAAAGCCTTGTGGTGATTATTTATGGTATACTGAGTTAGTGGTATTTGCTCACCCTGCAATGATGCGTGATCTGAACGGGCTGCACTCAAAGTATTGACTGTTGCATACTGGACTGCATGTACTTTGTTTTGAGAGGGAAAAAAATACCATAGATGGTTATCAATTCTTCAGCAGCAAAATGATTTAGAATCAGATCATTCTTTCAGTGGTGTAGCCATTTTGTCCGCAAAAAAGAAATTGAGGTTTCCAATGAAGAAAAAGTGAGGTTCAAATTGTGATATGCTGTTCACAGTGTAGACTGTTATTACGTGTGCTTCTGCACTTGCAGCATGAATTTTATTATTCAACTACATCTATAAGTGATATAAAAGAAGTTCTTAAAGGAAGCATACTAAAGGGATATTGTATAGGGTTTGATAAATGGTATACTTAGTTTGGTATTGTACTCTGCAAATAATGAATCAACAGTCTAATTAATTATGAGCTCTGATGACTGCAGTGTAGGCAGGAGGCAGCGGTTAGCAAGAGCACACGGACACGTGGCGTTGAGTGGAGCGGCACAGTATTGGTAATTTAGTGTGTGTGCAGCCAGTGATGATAAGTGGTGCACAGTTAGTGGCACCTGAAGAAACAAGGTTCTGTGGAGCCTGCGATGATGCGTGGTCCGAGCAGGACGCACTGGAAGCAAACTTTTTAAAATCAAGTTTTCTAATAAATACTGGTTGTCCTTTTATAGGAGTAAGTTGCAGTAAATCTCCTAAAACTATGATATGTTTTCTTCAAAATAAGACATCTGACTTAATACGGTCACGTGGCGATGAATTATTGTGCACTGAGTTAGTAGTAGCTTTGGCACTGAGCGTGTACGTAATCTGCGATGATGCGTGGTCCGGGCAGGCCGCACTAGGAGCAATGTTTTTTGCTTAGTGAATTCTGCCTTAATAAGGCCACGGGGAGATGACTTGTGGTGCAATGAGTTAGTGATACCTGAAGAACTCCGCGTGTGTGCACACTGCGATGATTCGTGGATCGGGCGGGTCGCACTGGTACAATGTCCCTTGCCTACTGGAATGTGTTATGTTCAATCGCCATTCCACCTGAATCGTGAGCCCTCACAACGTAGATCGCAGGCAGTAGTCATCATGAACATCAAGAAATTCTTTTTGTCATATCCTTTAACAAAATCTGAGGACATAAAGTACAATTATCTCTACCTAAAATAAATCAAGGCTAAATTTCATGCTGTCCGTAGTATAGATTCAAAACTGAATTAAAGTTGTGAACCCTGCTGTCCGCACTGTAGAACGAAGGCAGCACTGAGCACAGATATGGACAAAGGATTTTTGTCTCTTTTTTTAACAAAAGCTGAACACATACAGTACAATTGTCTCTGCATTAAATAAATCAACGGTGAATTCCCTACTGTCCGTAGTGTAGATGCAAAGTTGAGTTCAAGTTGTGAACCCTGCTTTCCGCAGTGTACATCGAAGGCAGTAGTCGACACAAACATCGATGAATGCTTTTTTGTCACAGTTAACAAAATCTGAGGACACAGTACAATTGTTTCTGCCTTAAATAAATAAATCGAGAATGAATTTAATATTGTCTGTAGAGCTGATGCGCTTCTGGTATCAAGTAGTGAACTCTGTTGATCGCAGTGTACATTTGTAGGCAGTACTCAGTACAGACATGGGGAATGTTTTTTGTTGCATCATTTAACAAAATTGTCTCTGCTGGGGGATGATGGGATCAGTGATGTCATTTGAGATGTCATCAGTGATGTCACTGACCATGTCATGAATGATGTAATATGTGACATCACCAGTGGACTGCGGACGCGAGAGTTACAGTTAGTACAACTAACTATAACGGAGGAATTTCAATGGTTTTGTATGAGTAAACTGTCCAGCTAACTATAACACCCCTGAAACCTATGGTTTTTTCAATAAATTTCTAAGGTTTTAAAGGATAATTCCTAATTATATATATATATATATATATATATATATATATATATATATATATATATATATATATATATACTTTAAATGCTCAAAGTTTCAATGTATGCTCTTCTCAAAAGGAAATGAAATGTACACTGCATGGTTTACCAGCTTGCTGTTTCTACAAGTGATTTTAGCACCTCTGAGTATGGCATTATGCTTCATTGTTCCTCTCCCATTCCTACCTGAAAATAAAACTTCTACTGCACATGTGCATTTGCGCAGATATTCGAAAAACAATCCTAAAGTGAGTAAGAAAATTGGCTGTGTCTTTGGGCCGCCATGTGAACTAGACAAGGGGTACACCAGGAGTCACTGGTGACTGAATGGCCAGCCCATCCAGACATGAAAGCGGCTTCCTGGGCTGCATGTGCCATGCTGTCTTTTTGCCCAGACTAACCTAGAAGGCATAAATGCAAATAGCAAATCAAAAAATGAGAAACAGAAGTATGTATATTGGGCAACATTGTATGTTTTATAAGGATAACTGGAAGTAAGAGCAAGTTAAAAGGCTTCCAGTTCATGCTATAGCAAGAATTCCATTAGCTGACATGCAGAAAAACCAAAATGTCTGCACTGCATGATGAGGTTTAAAGTAAGAGGGTACTCCGCTGACACTTTAAGGAAAGCATATGATAAAGTGCATCGAATTCCGAGAGAGAGCCTATTCAGACAGTTAAAAGGAAAAAAGAGCAATGATGCTAACACCCTACGTTTTATAACCACCTTTTCCAAGGATTCCCATCAGATCCATCGAATCATGGTTTGTCACTGGAATATCCTTAAGACAGATGGGGTAATAGGGAAAAATCTATCTAATCACCCGAAAATCACTTACAGAAGAAACAGGTCCCTAAAGGATGTTCTGATCCACAGTCACTTTGACTCTATACCAGGAACCCAAAGATTGGGAAACCTAACAGGGTTCTTCCCCTGTCAAAATTGTAAAGTTTGTAAGTCTAGCTCTAAAGTGACAACATATGAAATTCTAGGAACACACAAAGTCAGAAAAATCAACAAATTTTTAACCTGTACAAGTCCATTCTGCATATATTGTCTAGATTGGCCATGCAAATTACATTATATTGGCAGCTCGATAAACCCGGTCAAGAAGAGAATCTTAGAACATGCCAGAGCAATTCAACATAGTGACCCCAATTATCCAGTTGCCAGACACTTTGCCTCAGCACACAATAGTGATTGTAATCTTTTGAAATTTTTCTGCTTGGACCAGGTCCCCCTAAAAGATCGGGGAGAGGACAGAGAGATGCAGTTGCGGAGACTGGAATCTAGATTTATTTTAGACCTCCAAACTAAGTCTCCACGTGGGCTTAGTACTGAAGAAGAATTAGCCAGTCATCTTGGTCAGTAATCTGACATCACAATGGTTGTATCTCACAGGAACTTATCTTTAGTAATCATTAGGAGATTTCATATGGTGTTTTCTCTCGATGAACTGCTATCTGCAGCCATAGAATTTGTACATACTTCTGTTTAGTTATATTCAAGTTTAAGTAATGGATTGTATAGAACATCAACTTGAATGAATTACATGTATATATGTGCAAACGATCACAGCAAAATGCTTGGTAAACTAATGCCCATCCAGGGCTTAATAACTTTCTGTTTAAAGGCGCTCATTGTAAAAACACGTTACAAGATGGCCGCCGTTGCAACAAGAATGAATTGTTGTCCTTTTTCTTTGTTAATTATCTGAGAGGACGTGATATCACAGTGCAACTTTATTTAAATGTGTGTGAAAATGAGAAACCAGTAAACAGTTGACAAAGGCGAGATGCCGAAACGCGTCCTGTTTCGTAAGCGGACGATGAAATAAAATCGTGGATTTTAATTTCAAAATACAACAGAGTGCGGTCCGTTCTTTACTGAGTGAGGGACTTACGAGCTGGGATATATATATCTATATCTATATATCTATATATATCTATATATACTCACGAGTGGGCAAGGGAGGTGAGCTCCTGAAACGCGTAGAGTTTTGATTGCCTTTACACTGCATTAAAGGCTATTTCACCAGCACGAAGTGTTCGTGTGTTCCTTGACTGAAAACTAAAGGTCGGGATTTGAATTGATATAGAGGCTCGAAACCTGCACGCGAACCGCCTTCGTCTTGAGGCTTAAGTAGAGCGGAGCTCGGCGGCTGCTGGGCTAATTGAATTGATATATATATATAGATATATATATATATTACCTACTGGCGGTCGCCAGTAGGTAGTTCTAGTTAGGATCTACTTTCCATAGGAAAACCGCAACATTCTATTGGGAATAACTTTGGCGCCGGTGGACGAATCTTCGCGAATTTCTCCAAGAAAATGGCCCGCTTCGCTCCGCTCCTTCCCTGAAAGTTTGAGGGGGATTCGTCAAGTGGGGGTCGAGATAAAAGGGGGGGCCCAAAACGTGTTTTCCCCATGTTAATTTCCATAGGGCGGTCGGTTTCACTTTTAGCCCGAACGGCTGAATGGATTTCCACCAAACTTGGCAAAATTGTAGGGACTGGTAGCCCGATGTGCCTTTGCTATGTCTCAAAATATGTGCTCCAGTGGATTTTGAGTAATTTAGGTTAAAAAAAATATATATATCTATAGCAGCGCCCCGGTACGTGCACCGGGTAGCGCTCCGGGCGCGCCACGCGACTTGCGCGCAGAAAGCTGATTGGTTCTCGGGTGTCTGTAAACATTCGAAACAGTCCGGAGCGGCCGCCATCTTGTGTCTCGGTAGGATGGAGACACAAGAGGTGGCCAAAACAAAGGGGGAAATGACCATAAGGGGGCAGGGTAGACCCACCCTGATCCCCTAGGTTTGATGTGGGGGCTATAAAAGGGCCTCGCGGGGCAAAAAAAAAAAATTTTTTATTTTTTTCGATTGTCGCGGGGGGAGCGCCCGGTACGCGCACCGGCGAGCGCCCCGGGGAGCGTACCATGGGGAAAAAAGAATGACAGATTTTTTAAAAAAAATTGCATTTTTGTAGAAATTGGAGGTAGTTCTAAAAATAACTTTTTTTATTCGTTTTGTTGTTTTATATTTTTTTTATTGGTTTTTTAACATTTTTTTCTTTTTTTGGCTTTTCTGAACATTTTTTGTTTTTTTTGTATTTTTTAAGGGGAGAAACAAAAAACAGGAAATTCTAAAGGGCTCAACAGGAGCAAAAAAAAAAAGCGGAACAAATTAATGTTTCCATGGGCACTTGTGGTTATCCCTAGCACGATTAATAAGTGTGATGCATTGCTTTCCATAGCATATTGTTTGTCCACAAAAAATACAAACAATTTTAAAATTGGAAAATTTGGTTTGTATGGTGGAGCATATCTCCCTAACTTCTGGTCCCGATGGGGTGGAAACATTAGTTTGGGAGGTGCTGGCAGAAGATTGGACAGGGTTTCTGGCCAGTTCCCTGACCTCTGCCCTAGCATAGTTATTTGGATGCTTTCTAAGCATATGTCTGATCATCGTGTGGTTCCCGAAGGAGTATTTTTTGTTGGGATTCCCCCTTGACAGCTCCTGATGACAGATTAAGCAGGTTGCCTTAGGTGCATTGACTTTTTTTTTGTCGTTGGGGATTGAAAAAAATTGCCAGATGATGTGCTCTTTTGGTTTGTAGGTAATATTGTCCTCTGGGACGAATCTCCTCTCCTCCTCCTCCTCATCCTCCTCCTGTTCTTGATCTCCACCACTGTGAAGTTGTGGAGGTCCTTGTGGTGGTGGTGGTGGTCCAGAAGATCCAGCAGCTGCAGCTAATGTAGCCATTTTCGACTGCTATAACTGCAGGTCTACCTCTCTCAAAGCACAAAGGTAGAATAAGGAAAAAAGGTGGGGGCTTTCATCATTTTGAAAAAAAAAAGATCCTGAACCAATGAAAAGTGTTATTTTCAGGTCATATGACCAGGGGTTTCATCATTATGAAACCAAAACTGTTATGAACCAATGAAAAGTGTTATTTATTTTCAGGTCACATGATCCGACGCGCTTACGCTACGCGCTCCGGGGCGCGTCCCGGGGCGCGCCCAGGGGCACGTCGCGTAAGCGCGTCGAATGCTTCCGGGTGCGTTTACGCCGTGCGTATCACGCGGACGCGGCTACGCGATACGTCACGATCATGTTTTCGTTCGCGACATTGGCCGCTTCCTGGTTCGCGCACCGGGGTGCTTCAAAATACTACGCTTTCCGGGGAGCTCACAGGGGCGCGCACCGGGAGCGCTCCAGGGCAAAAAATTAAAATAAAAAAAACAATATACAAAAAAAAAAATTGGAAAAATTGTAGGGACTGGTAGCCCGATGTGCCTTTGCAATGTCTCAAGATATATGCTCCAGTGCTTTTTAAGAAAACTAACCTTGAAAAAATATATATTGGGCTACATTGGGCTATATATATGTTAGCGCCTAAATGTAGCCCAAATGAAGCCCAATGTAGCCCAAAGATGGCCACCAGAGACAAAAAAATACAAATGTAGCCCAAATAACAGCCAGATGTAGCGCAACTATAGCCCAATGACAGAATGTACCAGAGTGTTCTAAAGAACAAATAGAGCGCTAACAGTCTTACTTATAAAGTGAGACTTATAGTTAGGAATTAGCATTAAAAAAAACTTTGAAATTCACTGAAAAAACCATAGGTTTCACACTAGTTATAGTTAGGAATTAGCATTTAAAAAACCTAAGAAATTCACTGAAAAAACCATAGGTTTCACACTAGTTATAGTTAGGAATTAGCATTTAAAAAACCTATTAAATTCACTGAAAAAAACCATAGGTTTCACACTAGTTATAGTTAGGAATTAGCATTTAAAAAACCTATTAAATTCACTGAAAAAAACATAGGTTTCACACCAGTTATAATTAACTGGAAATTTTACTGTCATAAAACCATTGAAATTCCACGTTATAGTTAGTTGGACTCACTATAACTTGCGCGTGCAATGCACTGCTGATGACGTCACATATTACATCACTCATGACATGGTCAGTGACATCACCCATGACATCACTGATGACACCATCCAATGAATGTGTGTCTTTCTGAAAAATAAATATGTTTTATATATGTATATGTAAAGCATGGGCTGCATGTGCCATGCTGTCTTTTTGCCCAGACCAACCTAGAAGGCATAAATGCAAAAAGCAAATCAAAAAATGTGAAACAGAATTATGTATATTGGGCAACATTGTATGTTTTATAAGGATAACTGGAAGTAAGAGCAAGTTAAAAGGCTTCCAATTCATGCTATAGCAAGAATTCCATTAGCTGACATGCAGAAAAACCAAAATGTCTGCACTATCTGTCTGAGCTATCATGAAACCAGGTGCATTACTAATAAAATACTCTTAAAGCTGTATCGAGGACAATCGGCCTCATCTTCCACACAAGCAAGCGAGCCAGCAAAAGATATTGCCGTGTGAGAAACACCTCAGTGAGTGATGTTTAAAGATGAGCGGCCTCTGATTCAGCTCTAAGAGATCTCTTGTTGTGACAGCTAGAAAGCACCGCAGTTCATTCAGACGCGATGCCTGATCGATGGAGGTGTTAAAGCGATTTCCACAACCCATGAATGGGAACTGGTGCAGAAACAATATCTCATCGGCCATTTCAGTCAACCCTGTGCCCAGAATAGACTGGCGGAAAACCGTAGTGAGGCCACTGCTAGAAACATGCCATTAACACTGAGAATAGAAGAACCCCACAAGGCTGAGTTATCTTCTGAAGCACATTAAAAGACAAAGAAGGCATGGCTTTGCCTACAGACAACAGGAAATACACGGTGTGTCTTCAAACCTTGTCCACAAAAATCCGCAGATTTGAAATCTGCACTCAGATACCTTTAGGCCTGGGTGGTAAATTCCGTTCCGCTCGTGGAATTTGCGTAATTTTGCGTTCTCTGGAAAACGCATGATTGCCAGAAATTCTGCAAACAGCGGCTTTGCTGATTTTTTTGCTTGTTTGCGCTTTCAAAATGCGTGTTAGGGAAAAAAATCTCCCCGAGCACGCAAACAGCTTTTGCAAACCGGAAAAAAGTATTGCGAACGTGCGGAACAAGCAATTCTGAGTGTTGGCAGAACTTTTGTGTGCTTGCGGAGATTTTTTACCGTTTCGTGGAGTTTTGCCTAGCACGAGTACGCAAATTCCACCCACCCCTAAGGTTTACCCATTAATAAAAGTGGTCCCATAAACATATCTGTAATACAACATTAATTTAAAAGGCGAGTCAACTGGGTGGAAACATTTTGCTAAAAAGACCAGGGCGTGGCATGGGGTGAGTGCAGTTCTGGATTACCAAATAGGTAAAGTAGGCACCGGCCTATGGCCCCATTCCTTTTAGTGGCCCTGTGACAACGGAGCAAAACACAACTTACAGCACATAAGCAAAATACATCAGATTCACATAGAGGCCCGACTCTTAAAATCTCATTTTCTGGCAGCTGTCGGTCTGTAAAAAAAATCCAGCACATTGGGTATTAGGAAATAATTTGCGGGTGGGTGGGACGTTGACATTTTGACTGCCTAGGGGCCTTCACAGGGTTTAATCCGGCACTGAGAGAGTTGGTCTCTCTGGTCGAAAATGTGCCATGTAGCTACTGATCATGCACTGAGTGCAAAACCTGTTAGAGTCACAGAGATGAAATCCACATATGAAATTCAGCAGGGATGCAACGCCAACCTGGTGTAGGTAGACTCCCAGAATGTAGCCAGCGATGAGCACCTGCCAAACAGATGTCGCAATACAACGAGTTATGAGCTGGGCTGAAAGAGGCAGCAGTGAATGCTCCCGGAGACAATGCAGTTATTTAGCCACACAAAATACTGCAACTCCAAGGGGTGCATCTGACAAGTAAACGAAAACACGTAGCCAAGACTCCAGCATGATTTGTTTAGCTGCGATAAAAGAAGAACCGACAAAGCCAATAGGTTGCGCCTTTGGGACCCATAGGATTTGCCAGTTGCTTTTGGGGTGCTGTACAGATCTGTCAAAACAGAAACATTTTCAAAATTCGCAATGAAGGTTACGTCATTCCACTGATGCTTGCATGCGTGAGAATGCATGGACGCGCCAGTGGAGTGACTGAGGCCCTGTTTAATTTAATTGTTTCTTTCGCAATCTAAGATGGCAGAGGCCACTTTGATATGTAAAAAAAAGTATTTTACATTAGTGCTAATTTAAAAAAGGCATGGAAGGTGTTGGGGTAGAGCTAAGGGGTAACAGGACAGGCGAGGGGAAGGAAAGGGAAATGCAACTCACAGACGACGGGACAAAGCATAACAGTGAAAGGACACCACAGGAGAGAGAAAGACAGAGACAGAGAGAGACAGAGAGCAATATGGAGCGTGGGTGAGGAGAGAAAACGGATGGGTGAAAGAAAAAGAGAGCAGTGCGGGAGAGTGTGGGAGAACAGCACACGGATGAAAGAGTCAAACAAGGAATTGGAGGGAGTGGAGAAGCTCACAAAAGATACAGATGAAAAAAACATGCACTCATGAAGTGCTTATGAAAAAAGAAACACCAGAGAGAAGTCCACAGGACGAAAAGCAATTGGATGAATGAGAGCAACAGGAGTGAGAGAGGGTAGTGGAGTCAGCTGTAAAATGCATACTCTCTAGTGGAGTGCGTATGCAAAAAGAAAAAAGTAGTTCCCTAAAAGAGAGCAGTGGAAGGACAAAAGTAATTCTATGCTGTAGGTAAGAAAAGACACAAGATAGTGAAGGTAAGCCCTCGAAAAAACAAGCAGATTAGAGAGATAATAAGGCCAACCAATGGTACGCAATGGGTGGGATTTATGCCCTCTGCAAGGTCTGATAAGATGAAAGTAGGTCTTTTCAAACTTGCGCTGTCTGGCAGGCTTGTCTTAAAAATGTTCATTAAAGTCATTAAAACTGAGTTATATTTTCTTTTATTGTTGAAGAATTACTTTATTTGTACACTGAAATATGTCTATACAATAGTACGCAGCATAATAGAATTCATTTTAGCTCTAGGGAAGGCCTGCATTGCTTATGCGACATAGGCATGTGCAAGATTGGACAACCTCCTATCATTAAATTGTGCGAAGCTTGCAGCCTCCACAGCATTGCATGCACAATGAACCACCATTTCTTTGATTTCTTTATAATGTCATAAATACTACAATGACTAAGCAGAAGCTGAAGCCCTGGCATTTAATTAACCAACCTAACATAGTCAGGGCTAGGCACACACATCTGCGCAGCATCAGGATAACCTCGCGGGTGATAGTGCGCTTTACAAATACACATAATATAACATCCCCAGTTTAATTTGACAGCAAACTTAAATGAGAAGTCGATGCCCGCAATTTCAAACAAAAAATATAGGAATCGTGGACTCAGCGCTCCAATGGTTTCGGTCCTTCCTGACCAGCAGATCATTCAGGGTATCTGCCCCCCCGTTTATCTCCAAACCCCAAGACATAGGGCAAGGGGTACCACAGGGCTCAGCTCTCAGCCCCTCCCTGTTCAACCTATATATGCAACCTTTGGCAGAGGTTGCTAAGAGATGGGGCCTCACAATGGTGTCGTATGCTGACGACACTCAGCTAGTCATCAGCCTTTGTGAGGCTCCCTCCCCGGAGGCTACCAACTTTAGGGATGGACTGTCTGCCGTCGCCAAATGGATGACAGCAAACTGCCTCCAACTGAACGGTGGTAAAACCGAGGTACTAATAATGGGGAAAAACAGCAACAACTGGAACGATTTATGGTGGCCTCAGTCTCTGGGCCCAGCACCCCCTCCAAAAAACTTAGTAAAAAACCTAGGGGTGTGGCTGGACTCGACCCTGAGCTTCCAAGCACACACTAAAAAAGTTGCCGCAACCTGCACTGGACTACTGAGAAGCCTATACCACATCCTGGGCTACTTCGACTCCAAGACACGACAACTCATAGTGCAGTCTACTATCTTGTCTAGACTGGACTATGCGAGTGTCCTGCTGCTGGGAGCGAATAAAGCAGAGATAAAAAGATTCCAACGAATCCAGAACTCGGCAGCCAGAGCGATAGTAGGCCTTCCGAGGAGATGTTCAGTAAGAGCGACTTTGCAAAGACTTCATTGGCTGCCCATAGAAGCCCGGATCCAGTTCAAGGCCCTCTTATTTGCCTTTAAGATCCTGAAGAATGAAGGCCCAGAGCTTCTTCGGCCTCTGATGACCCCCTATAAACCCAAACGAAACCTCCGGTCTATGGGGCAACATCTAGCCCTGATACCCCAGACGAAAATCTGTCGCATCGGAGGTCGTTCCTTCAAGCTACTGGGGGCCAAACTGTGGAACTCCCTCCCTCTCCACATCCGTTGCATGGACGAATTGTTAGCCTTCCGAAGAGCGATCAAAACCCATCTTTTTCCCACCACGTAGATCCCTCTCTCGTTTCCAGTAGATTGTGTTATGGTTCTAGCGCCGGGACGCCCCGTTGCTGGGGCAGCTGTTGCGCTCTACAAAACATATAACATAACATAACAAACAAATCAAGCTTAAGAAATGTACAGTCTCACACGACACTTTTCCTTTGCATTTTTTTAAAAGCTGCCAGGACATTGGCTCTGCATACACTATGTCACCCATGCCTGTGTCTGGGCTACACACAGCCTAGGTGCAGGCGCAAGTTATCTGCTCTGGCCCAGCTTTGATAGATCCTGCCAGGCAGCAGGTGACCTGCTTCACACATACATAACCAGATAAGGCTGCTTGCAGCCTTGCTTTGCTGCCGAGGCCTTGGCTTTTTGTGGTTCTCATCCTTAAGCCTCCTATGGCTGCTTCAGAAATAGGAAGAGGATGTTAGGACCACTCTTTTTTTCTGCACAGCTTATCCCTGCTACACATGGATAGAACCCAAGTATCCATTGTGGTATGTATTTTGGATTCACCCACCAGTCTGAGGTCCTGGGTTTACTTCCCCCCTCCTCCCCGCCCCCAGGAAACAATTGCCCAAACATACCTCGAGAACCCTGCCTGACTGGTGGGGATCTCTAAGTTTTTACTGCTTATTTGGTGGGGACGTCTATACCTTCACTGCTTCAACCGCACCGAATGCATTGAAGGCAAAGCAGAATACCAAGGGGGCAATGTGTTTTTTGGCCCTACACAGCATTTTTTTGTTTGTTTGAAACAATCTCTTGAAGCTGAACTTTAAAAATAATACTAATAATGGTCTTGACACCCAGGGTGTTTCTGTCTCCCACACACCAAACCACCCTCTTGCCCTACACCGTGGCCTAGAGCCATATTCTCTTTAGCATTCCTGGAACACCCATGCTCCACAATGTGGTCCCAGACAGTAAAAATCCAGTGACCTCATCCCACTATAAAGAGGGTAGAGCTCCCACCTTGGATACCCGAAGGTTCCATGTTGGGTCAACTACTGGTTCACGTGTTTCCACCAATGGAGCTGACTGTAGGGTGCTGTAGGAAATAGGCATCTCTAATGGTCGTTCAGTTTCCCCCTGCTGTCAATCAAAGCTCCTTAACATGAAGTTCACAACAGAATCACAGCAGAAGGTGGGGAAATGCCCTTTCACCTGGACATCTGCATGTTCCCATTTCTTGCTAGAGAGGATTTAAGTAAAAGACAATAAACACCAAAGCTGTGCTTCGAATACGGCTTGTGAGGATAGAAGACCACTCTCAAAGGCATTCAACTATGTCAATGTGGTGGACAAATTTATATAGCACAGACTACATACTAAATACTATATTTACTTCATATTTTATAAAATGACATCCAGCCTCTTTTTGGATAACTAAGCAGTATACAAATGAGTGGAGTAGGACCAACCATGGGGAACGGAATCAAGGGCTATTATAGACATATGTAGAGGGGTCTAGTATTAAAGGATGCTTAGTACAGTTTTCTGGCATAGTAGATACAGTGCAATTAGGTATATCAATTTCGGCTGGTCCTCCTCTTGGAGATTCTATGGCGAAAAGGGTTTTTACGCTTCATAAAAGGGGTGTAACAAGGGAACAATCAGCCTACTGAGCAAGGTGTGGTTGGCAGAGATTTACAAAGTCTTAGAGCAGCTGTCCTGCAGCCCTATTTACTCCATTAACCATTCAGGACTATTACTAATAGCAAAGACAGAAAAACGTTTGAGCTGGATAAGCTGCTGTCGCATGGTAAAAAGGGAAACTTAAGGTGTATTTGGATGCAGAATCTGGGATTAAAATATAGGAATATCTTTAACAATAGGCAGCCATATGGAGGGACTTCTGTTAAAAGGTAGAGCCCCATGCTTAAAAAGAAGCATGTGATACATGATGCCCTGAAAATGTGGCGCCATTGTCATTTTTATAGTTGTTTGGGTTAGGATGCAAACGCAAGAAGCAACATCCACCAGCTCTCATAGCGACAGCGATAAAATGGACAATACATTATGAGATTCATACTTCTCTCTCCCACCTTCTGAGACATAAGCACGGCAGGCAAGGAAGAGGCAAACATATGCAAGGTTCATAGCCACCTTGTTTGGACAATTGAGAACCATAGCTTAGCCTTGACTAAGATTGCAAAGGATTTAAATCTCACTCCCCCCGCTTTGAGTCATCTGAAGAATCCCTTCCATTGCAGACTGTGTTATATTGTTTTAATCAGAATGTAAGGATTTGGGGAAAAAAAGATTTCAAAGTTTTATTTTATGCAGTACCCACTGGAGCATTCCACCACTGAGTTCTAAGAACTGTTAAAAGTAGAATTATTGGTGATTGTAGCTACAGATCAAAGTATTGCAAAATCCTTTACAGTTAACTTAAATGTGCCTATTTGAAAGAGCTACACAATTTGCTGGAATATTGTCCATCTTTTTGGGCTGAAAACCATGTCAAACTAAATTAAGTTCACAAACAAAAAAAGTGCCATGAAAATAAAGCCAAAAATTGTGTTCTGCAAACTTTTCTTTCCTGTGCCACAAATGATGATAACTCTTGCCACCACAACCTACGAGGTCTGTAAGGTAAGAAATGCAGATAAAATAAAACAGTCAACGAGAAACATTTAAAAAATAGAGCACGACCAAGGGCCTCCACATTATATACCAGTCCAATTACAAATCTACTTGAGGTTTTATTGAGGTAAAATATTAGGATAAGGAAAAGGATAATAAATAGAATTGCAAAAAGTAAAAACAAGTGAACGTTTTTATTGATTATGGTTATTTTAGAATTAGGATAAATACAAATTAAAATTAATCTAATTCTAATTAAGGGACAATAAATGAAATAAAGCTAAAGTAATTTGAAATAAATATATGCTAGGAAATTGATGAAGGTTATGTCAAGGATAATAATTTAAAACATATGCATTATTTTATAAAACATTGCAATTAATTTAACAACAAATACTAATAAGAAATTAAAAGTAATAAATAATAAAACGTTGAAAAAAAATGTTCAGGTCGTTAGGGTTGTTGTGGAGATATGGTAGTGGTAAAATATCTACTTACAATGATGATTAAGTGGTCATCAATGTAATGCCAACAATCTAACTGTTGGTCATTGTAGTTGCAGTAGATGTAGTAACAAACAACTTTGCCATTCAATTTGTTAAACCGTCCGGAGTGAATCTTGTTCTCAGTTTATTGAGCTCTTTTGGGTTGTACAAAACAAGTAGCACCAGTGCATAGTTCTGGATACACACAAACAGTGGCGGCTGCTACGGAATGTGGGTGGTGAGGCGGTGGATAAAAATATAAAAAGTTTACTTACCTGATTACGGCCACAGCTTCTCCTCCGTCCTCTTCTCTTCCTGGGTCCCCACAGCACACAAGCTCCTCTAAAACAATCTCGACGCTGCTGTCACCAGCATGACAGTCCGAGTGGCCTGTGTGGCTGCTCAGACAGTGCCTGGGAACCTTGGGACTGTAACAAAGCCAACTGGAGAAATGCTAAGATTGCATGACTGTTTGGCCAGCAAAACTGTCATGTGCACTTATGGTCACCAACCACTCCTGCTCCCTGTGACCCCAGCCACGCCCGCCCTAACCTGGCCCGTAGCCCGCACGAAAAATAAAATGATAATAACGCTGTGTTATTATCATTTGGATTTTTCTTATTTCCACTGCCCTGAGAGCAGTGGGGCGACGCTCCTCCACCTTAGCGGAGGAGCCGCTGCTGAAAACAAAACTATCCCACTGTAAACAGCAGCAGTGAAAACGTTTCATATGATTTGTACATGGTGGGTGAATGTTATGTTACAGTTTATGAGTGGGGCATTTTGGTGTGTGTTTGTTTGTGAAAGTATGAGGATATTCTGGTGTAATGTTTGTGGGATGCTTGTGCGGTGGGGTAATGATGTGTGATGATGAGGTTTGTTGGTGTGATGTGTGTATGTGTGCTGCAGTGATAGGAAGAGGTGTGTTTGTTCGCATGACGTGTGTGCGTTTATGTTACAGCAATATGTGACGATGGTGTCATTGTATGTTATGTTAGGGTGTGAAAGTTCAATTGTGGAACGATGTGTGTTATGTTTGTTGGTGTGATTATATGTGTGATTATGTATGTATGGCTACTGTGTGATGAAGTGTGCGATTATGTGTGTTGGTCTGATTGGTTCTAATGAAAAGTGTGTGTGTGTGTGTGCTGCTATGTTGCTGTTTGGTTGTGTGATGATATGCTTATGGGTGCTATTGTGTTTTTGGTGGTGTGGAGCCCTGCAAGCTTACTTCATGTAGGGAACATATGCAGTCTGAAGACCAGCGATGCAACCTTCGAACAAATACTGATGAGATATTGGACAGAGGCATTGAAATCAGTTACCACACGCATAGAACCCATACAGCATATGCATTAGAAGTGTATTCTTACCGCAAATACGCAGAAAAAGCCCAACATACGCACTTTTGGTTGGTGGGGGAAGTTCGCCAATATCAAATAGCTCTCAAAGGGGCCATGAATACTTTAACCCCTCCCCTGCTGATGACGGAACCGCTCCATCATTAGCCGCGGTGGCGCTGTGCTGATGACGGAGCGGTTCCGTCATGGCCCGCCCGACGCTCCTGCGCGGCGCGAATTCCGTGCCTGCGCTGAGCGTTCTATTGAGCGGGCTGGGCCATGACGGAACCGCTCCGTCATAAGCACAGCGCAACCGACGCTGGTGACAGAGCGGTTCCGTCACCAGCATGCGCCCACCGCATTTCCGCCCCGCCCCCTTAGCACTGCAGCGGAATAGCCGCCGCAGTGAAGGGGTTAATAGGTTTCAACCCATAACATAAACCACAGACAAAATGGGCATTCTGTGAAAACAATTTGTGGCACACATGCTACGACCATTAATGAGACAGAAATGCAACACTCACTGGTGCTTTGTCCCCTAATAGGAACACCACGGGTAGTAGTAGCAGTCCGCGATGCCACTGTTTCCACTGGAGTGGGCCAACACACCTGCTGCGGCCTTCCTTAATCATGAACAGGAGGCAGGCGAAAGCTGCAGAGGGTGGCAGGGGAGAACTGCAAACCCTGCTCCATCTCTAGATCAGAGTAGAGCACTACAGGTTGGGATGGGTCATGGTAGGCATTGTATGAACAAAGGAATACTGCATGACCATCCTTCGCAGTCAAAGAACACTTGCTAACTCCCACTGAACACACTTTACATTGATTTGCATGTAGGGAATCAGGACGCCCAGCTGTTAGCCCTGTCTAGATTCGCATGTACGACCTCCAGATACCACATGTATTAGCAGTGAGCGTTTAACTCACTGAGCCATGCAGCTAGGTGTGGTTTGTTCATCCGTCAAGGAAAGCAGCCTATCTCATTCACTTACATCTGCAAACATACAAGTTCTAAAAGAAAAAAAACAATATTTAAAAGAACAAACCATAATAGAGGCAAGAAAATCGATTTGTATGGAAGTCAAGATACCTTCTTCTTTAGTGCTGCTCAGATAAGAGAAATAAATAGGTTTGATGATAGAGATTATAAAAGAAAGTGGACATCAAAGAAAATACAGCAGTTGAAATATTACAGTCATTTTGGAATGTAATATGCAACAGGAAAGGAAACTGAATTTGCCTCTGCGTTCGTAAATACAATAAAAATAAAATACACGATACTGAATATCTTTAGGTACCCATATATCAGCGCCTTTCTGAGGCAGCCATGATTTGGCCAACACAGCGGGGCCCTGCTGTAACAATGATTGCTCGCCACTAAATCCGTTTGTCATCTTATTGAAGGTTTATTTTGTTGTACATTTTTTGTTGAAATATTGCGTGGACGCTGGAAATATTTACAGCTAACCGAGAAGCAACGTACAGATTTCGTTCCCGGACTTATTTGCAAACCTAGGTTGAATATATATATGTAATGCTACCATCATCACAGCGCATTACAGGAAGTGTGCAGCGGTAACGTGATTACAACACCAGACATGATGTGGAAGGGTGCCCCCCTGGGAAAGGGGAAAAATAGAATTTTCTTTGTGCAGAGGGTGATTTGTGTGAAAAGTGCATTACGCAGTAATCCATCATACAAAAGCAAACTTTTTATTCAACAGCTGAAACTTGTATTTCAATTTATTTTGTCACTCGGATGTAACTGGAAAATAAATTATTTCAAAACAAATATTATTTTGATGCAGTTTTTGCTGTGCTACACATTTGTTAGAAATGTGGGCCACGTTCCAAAATTGCAACTCTCTCCAGGGCCACTTGTTCTTTGTCTCAGTCAGTTTAGATTGATTAACAGAGGGCTACTATTGTGAGCCAACTGAATAGAAGCGGAAAAATGGATCCGCATTTATTAACACTATCGGCTGTGTTCATTACTTCAAAATGTCTCGCTCAGTTAGAAACCTTCCATCACATCAGAATTGAAAATATTTCTTAGACACGAGGTTCATCCATTTCATCTTTCATCTCCTGCATTTTGCATGTTGACATTCAGTGGAAAAAATGTCCCACATTTTATTATTTTGGTTGGCTGCAAGCCTCTGTCCCCAAACATCCTCAGGTGGTGTGACATGGTGGCATAAGCTCTGATCAAGGTGCCACCCTTTACCATGATCCCTAAACTAGGTATTCCCAGTCAGGATACAAAGGTGCATCTGCCAGAGACTGTGGTACATAGTGACCAGAAAGCCATCTACACTTGGTTTCAAGTGGGAGGCAGGCCTATGAAGGATAGAGGGCAAGCCGAGGTCCACACTCAAGGGCATATCTCTTGCCTTCTGTGCCTAAATCTAAATTCAAAGCCTTTGAATTGCTGTTCCTTCTCTTCCTTGTGAAGCATTGTCCTTTCTGCCATATTTTTGCCATTGCTCCTAGAGCTATTCTGGATTGCCATTATCACTTTTGAAGTTGGTGGAAAACACAACCACAATATCTGTGTAAATGTAAATGTGGGTGTACTTGTAAAGCGCACTGCGACTCCATGGAGTATCCTGGCGCTGATGACCGCTGGGAAACCCGTCCTGATTTTCCCTGTGAGATGGCCCCTTTCTGGGTATCTCCAAGGTGAAACCCGGCATCCCCTGCGTCTGTGGGGGGCCGTTGTAGAGATGAGGCAAGCTTAATGCCCAGAGTTGCCGAGTGTGTTCCCTGGTTAGAGTGGCCACCGAGGCGAGAATTATCGAGTCCGTTTTGACCCTGGTCCACAACCCTGCCGCGTCGGGAATTGAACCCTGGTCCCTGGCCGTTCTCTACTTACGGGTCTGCCGCCTCTAACCAGTGAGCCACACCACTCCACTGTTTGTTGTGAGTAAGAAGGTTTTGAGCCTAGCTTCTTATATTCCAGACTCGACTTATAGCCTTTTCAAAGTGGCATGATTTTAATAGGCTAAATGCCATGAAAGTTCTCCTGCTCTGTTTTCGATGGGCAGCCTAAATAGCAAGGGAGAAAGGTGGCAAAATGTGATAAGTGAAAACAACAACATTAGTAATGTGAGTGCTCTCTAAAACGATATGCAGGTTTCCTATGGTGCAAATAACGTTTTTGTACCAATCTGTTAACTTGTGTGTCCTGCCAAGTACTACGCATCATGCGTTAGACTAACGCATTTCAATGTGGTGCTCTGCATCACCGCCCTGAAATGCATTGTCACGCATATTGATGCAGAGTCTCAGCTATAACAACACAAGTGCTGTCGCTGAAACTGACTGTGTGTGCCCTGCGAGGCTGTTCCCGCAGGCTTCGGGCACTCCAGGCATCAGCTGCCTGCTCACAGAGACCTACAATATATTCTTTTGCATTTGATGCCCTGCTATTGGTAGTATGCCCAATAGCTACTATTAGCGTATCAAGAGAGAGAGAGAGAGGACTAGAAAGCTTTTCCGAATCCCCACAGTTTATATATGATTATCAACTGGGACTAGGCATGTGTGACCATAGCAGGACTCTTAACTGTATTATCAGCAGGCACCTAGTAGGTGTTTTCATGAAGCCCTCACCAACCAACCTAGTTGGTGGCATGCTTCATCATCTGGCCCACCCAGTGACACCTAATGTGTCCCGGGTGTGCTTCAACGCCTGATTACAGCGGAGCAGGTATTTTACAGAAAGTGCAGTGTGGTGAGTGATAAAGTGAAGGTTAAAACGGCTTTGCAGTGGTCCCAGTACCCGAGAGTAAATTAAAATGTTAATAACTGGGCCTCCATGAAAGGTTAAAAACAAGGCAGGTGGATGTTATGGTGGTAGAGTTAAGACCACTTACATCCAACATTGCTTCGTATGCTCCTCCGGAGGTTGATGGCGGCACAACAGGTACCCCGCAGGCTTTGACCAACATTCTTGGTCAATCCCCTTGCCGAATCACTCCAGGGAGCATACGAAGCAAATCGCTAGCGTACGCTTGGTGAGGGAATCCCTCTCGCACACTTAGAGCACCTTAGTGAGTGCGACACATAGTCTGTAAAACACTCATCTGTTTGTTTTTTAACTTGCACTCACACTATTTATGGTCCTGAGGAAAGCCCGCATTACGACAGGAACTGGCTGAAACATGTCGACCACCATTGGATGTAAGTGGTCTTAACTCTACCACCATAACATCCACCTGCCTTGTTTTTTACCGCTCACGGAGGCCCAGTTATTAAAATTTTTAATTTACCCTCGGGTACTGGGACCACTGCGAAGCCGTTTAAACCTTCACTTTATCACTCACCACACTGCACTTTCAGTAAAATACCTGCTCCGCTGTAATCAGGCGTTGAAGCACACCCAGGACACATTATGTGTCACTGGGAGGGCCCAATGATGAAGTATGCCACCAATTGGATTGGGGGGTGAGGGCTTCATGAAAACACCTACTAGGTGCCTGCTGATAATACAGTTCATAGTCCTACTATGGCCACACATGGCTAGTCCCTGTTGATAATCATACAATAGACACCCGGGTGGGGCCTGCCCCAGTCAGGTTGTGTGTTACTGCGGGTCACCGGGGAGGGGGTGAGGGGGATGGAACGTGACTTCACATCCCGCTGCCAACCAGAGCACAGGGAGTGATGTAAGAAGCAGAGGTCAAGTCCTGTGCAGCGGACTGGCCAGCAGCGCTGTGGCTGCTTACTGCCTATTCGTGGGGCAGCGCCAGCTGCGGCAATCATGGTGCACAGTACTCAGCACAGGCTGGCTCAGAGTTACCCTCCAGGCACTCAGGCTGGGCAGCTTGCACTTGCAGCCCAGCCAGGCCGCCACAATGTAAAGGGCTTACGTTGCAGCAGCCGCCAGTCACTGTGACTGGAGTGGAGAACACAGCTGCCGCAGCCTCGGCTGGACTGACCAAGGCGGATTGTTGCTGCGGGGGTCACTGGTGGCCAGCTGCTTGACTTAGCAGAGCTGCTGACTCAAGTACTGGCGCATACGCAGCAGACCAGGCTGCAGCTTACTCGCTCTAAAGATGATTGAATCAGAGAACTGGAACAGTAGTCTACCCAGCGCATCCAGCCTGCCACTTTACTTCAAGTGCTTGTCACAACTTTTAGGGTTTCCATTATTTATAACACAAATAATGTAAAGCAAATTAAATTTTAATGTTGTTGTGTCAGAGCGTGTAATCTCGTTAAGGCCGGCCCATTGCCTATTGGGAAACTTTAAGCCGCCAGCCAACACAGACCCCATGAAGGGAACATACGCCTGACATGATGTAGACTACAGAGTTTGGGGTTGGCGACACACACAGCGAGTTGTCAGTCAGTTGTCAGTCAGGTGTCATTAGTAGTTGAATTAAGAGCCCTAGGACACCTGAAGCATGGTGATGTAAGAACTTCCTCATATCAGAAAACTAATCGTCAGTAAACATGGCAAAGTTATAGTCTTAAAGCAACTATCAACCAGAAATGGCAATTTCAAATCTCTTCTATCACACTGCTATGCTTGAAATGCAGGCCCAGAAAAACCTACTGGCTTAGACTACGCTTTTCTTTCTGATACTGGTCACATTGTATTGTGAGTTTTTGTGAAATACAGTTTCAGTATTCTTTTTCAAACTCCTCGCTTTTTTGTGAACTTCGGACTAGATGTACAAAGACAATTTGTGATCGCAAGCCCCGCGCTTTGCAAAATCTCAATTACTGGGGGTCATACATAGTGAGCTATCAAATTAATATTATTTAGGCAGATCATTCTGCGACACACTGTGCCTGGAGACTGCGATGTGACCAATTAGTACATAGGCTGCATAGGGAAATTAGAGACATCCGCAAAAGACCATTCACAATTTATAGACGCTTTCTGCAACCTCTCGCTTAGTACATTGGGCTCTTACCTAGCATAGATATGGCAAAGTCTATAAGCAATACAGCCCATCTTTTAAAACAAGATCTTATGGAAGACTGTGTTAATCAACATGGGCTACTTGTATGTCGCCTTCGTTAATTTACACTCAACATTTGACCCGATTTCAAGAAGCAAGCTTTGGGTAGTTTTGAATGACACAGGTCTCCCATCTAATCTTCTGTTGATTCTGAGAAGATTACACACTAGCAACTATTCGCAGGTAAGATGGGACACCGAAGAGAAACTTACGGATCTGATTGAAATCTAGAGGAAAGTGAGACCGAAGTACTTCTTAGCTCCAATGGATTTTACTCTCTCTATATCAATGATGTGGTGAACTGGTTGTACAAGGATGGTTGTGACTCACCGAAACTAGGAGGTCAAAGAATTCCATTCTTCCTATTTGTGGACAACACTCTTTTACTGTCCAAAACAGCCAGAGGCTTACAACAGCTTTTAAATGGTTTTCAGTTATTTTGCCAAAGGGAGGGATGGAACTCAATACAATTAAGGCCAAATATATGATTTTTAGTCCCCGCAGCTAAAAGACCCTAAAAAAAGCATTTGCATAGCACAGAAGAAATTGAGCATGTCCCGAATTTTGACTCTCTTTGAATAAAGCAGTCACATAATTTGTCATGGACTTTGCTGCTACAGAAAAAATCAAATCCCCTTGCAGAAATATAGTTTGCGCATTATAAAACTCCATAAGGCCTCTGCGTCAAGGGCACTTTCAAAGACCCCTAAAAAATTCAATATCAAAGCTTCATATCTATCAGATAAATGGGGATGCTTGAAGTATGACATCCTATCCAGAACTAAGATTAGATTTCTCAGATCTCTCTTAGCACTTCCCCTGAGTATTCAACTTGCTCCACTATACTTACATTTGGGACACAATCTTATCACACAGAAGTTCCATAGTCGACCAGTTCTATATTGGCTTCGCCTTTGGACAACTGATAAGCTGGTACCCTATAGAGGTGCTCTATGTAAATGACTCGGTTGTAGTGACAAAGTCATGATACTCTGGTTGACATATAAAATCTATGTTGAATGAAAATCGGATTGGAAATATTTTGGTTACCCCATGAAGAGATGAGTTCAATTATTAGGCCATCCATGAAAGAAAAGTATTGGACCCTTGAGAAGGAGGAAAGTTAACAGAACTGCAATAGTAGAGGCACTGTAGAGAGTGTTCTTGATTTTAAAAAAACATCCTGGTTCAAACCATTCATGGACTATCCCCTTCCTTCCTTAGCCAAGAAACTGTATGTCCAATTTAGATATGGTACTTTGAATACCAGCAGCTTTGGCAAAATCTAGAGGCACTAAACTGAAAGCTCTGATAAATGCCCTGATTCGCTTGTGAGATGGAGACAGTGGCCCATCTAATCCTTTCTGTAAGGAACATGCTTCTCAAAGGAAAAACATGGATAGTTTCCCTCGGCAGGAGCTTTGGTTGCAGATAACATCAAGATGCATTAAGAATTCTCAGAAAAGACACTAGTACTTTAACTGTATAGCTGCTTAGAGCAAACGTTTTTAATGGAAACACAGCGTTGATGAATTATCTTTTAAACATCTTATGACCTTTTATTCTAGTACTGTTTTTATAACTGAATGATTTGTGCTTTTGGTTTTATGATATATTGTATGTCAACAATTTGTGTTGAGGAACTGATTTATGTTGTACTGTGTTTTTTTAGCAAAGAATTTAATATTCCGGAATCAACTATTTTGATGATGATTATGCAACTTATAAAAACACAAATTTGCATCATAATTGAAGAATTAATCTAAGCTTAGTAGCATTTAATCGGTTAGCACAGGGAAGCCCTGAGATGGAGGTGCTAGGGAAATCATTTCAGGACTGAAATGTGTGGTTTGGAGGTTGGGTTTTGTGGGTTACAAGAATGTTGGGCGCTGCTATACTTTTTTTTTTACAACAATCAAAACATTTAATTAGCTAAAGTGTAGACCACAATGATGAAATAAGGCTCCAATACAGCGGAAATCCAGAGAGGAAGATGTGAATTAAAAGAATGTTTGATTATTTGTTTTAGCAGATCTTTAAATGCCAAAATAAGAAATGTGATTTCTTATACTCTATTAAAGGTATGAAGATTTTACATTTGTTTACTAGCATTGGCACCTTAACAGTCCTATGTAAAATTCTAAGGCTTAAACATGTGAGAAATCTTTTCGATGCTTCGCATCTTCGAACAGCCCAACCAGCTACATGTAAAGAGGGCCTGCTCGGATACTTGGATCCGTTCTGAGGACTTGCATCTATGGTGATTTTTTATTTTGTTGCAGATTTAAATAGCGCAAACTCGACCTGAAGGTATTGGAGCGCTTTACATGGGCATCAGTTACGTTACACAAGGACATATTCATTTTTGGTAGGCACGGGGAGATTACATGATTTGCCCAGAATCACAGGATGTTGAGTTGACGTCTAGGCTCGAACCTAGTTGACCAGCTCCAAAGTCGGCAGCCCTAGCCGTAAGGCTACATCCTCTCTCCTGATGTGTGGAAATTTGCTTGATGATGTCTCTTTTCTGCCACTGAGTGCTCACCAGTCTTTAAGAAAGGAGTTAAATCCACCTAGTTACTTAAATGCTGAGTTGAGCTCTTCCTCGTCATGGTTACCATTTTGCTCCTGGTTTGGTTTATCTTTGGTCTTCGTGTGTGATTCTTGTTTCCATGACGTAATATCTGCTCAAAACTTGCGTTCCCTCTTTCCATTTTTGACATGTTTATAAAGGAGCTCCCCGTTTTGTAGATTATCCTGTTAGAGAGGGGCATATATTTTTGATTTACTAAAACATTTGATTTGTGTGTTTGTGTCATTTGTGTTCCATTGTTGTATAGATTCCTCATGTTTTGTAAGGGTGTTTGAAATCTGTGTCATTTGTTTTAGTGTAATTGCATTAAATTTCTGAAAAAATAAGCAAAATACAAATCCATCACTTAATGCTATATTTTATTGCAGATCGCTTATACGAATCCATTTTTGATATGAGGAAAAATTCTGTGCTAGAAATAGATAGAAAAACAAAACTGCTGTGTACAATGGCCACTCTGGCTTTGTTTTTTTATGTTGTTCCCTCCCTATAATTTTACTGCGAAAGATGGCGTGATCAAGCAAGGAGGGAAAATTGTGTCTTTTCCAGAATTCTGCTTAACAAGCATAACGTGAAATTCCCCAAATTACACGAGTATAATTTTAATTTCTTCCACTGTCTAACTCACTCTTTTGTTCTATATTCTCTTCGTTGGAAGTTGACTAGCTTTAAGGCCAATTCCAAATCTTAATCCTTTCTGAAACATGGCCAAGGAACCATTCAATTTTCCTCAGGAACAATTTGTTATTCACTTCTGTTTTGCTTCATCAGCTGAGCCGACATTCTAAGTAAGAACAACAATGAAATGACTCAATTGGGGACAAGGAGGTTATAAAACCACCTAGCTAATCTCTAATGCTGTCCCTTTTTGGAAAGCACTTTGTACCACATGCACCACACCAACTTAAGCCACAGTTGAGAGAGATGGCAGATTAAACGTTTTAAGCAACTGCTTGGTTGGTCTCATACTGACAGTCTGTAATGTTTAGCAGGCACTCTGAGCACTTTAGTATATTGCCTGATCAGGGAAGCATTTTTCCTGTCAGTTTTGTGACTGGAACAAAACATATTTTTTTTGCTGCAAAGAATGTATTCAGCAACGTATAAGCATTGCTCCTGCCAAACTCACCAAGATTCAGCCTTGAAATGTAGTTCAAATATTTTGTGGCTTTAAATCATGAAACTCAAATTTCCTACAACATTGTACCAAGTCTGCTTAATTGGAGGGATTAAACAGAGTGTTTCTGTCCCAGTTAAGAGTCTGCTTCCTCATTGTCCATGCTGTCTTGAGCAGCGAACATATAGGGCGGTTATCAATATCTAGGGCCTGTTCTGAGGCTTCAGAGTTAGGGAAACTGACCTACTCATTTCTTGTGGTCTGGTGAAGCTCCATCAAATGCTTGGAGCCATTCATGCAGTGCCACTCTCTCATTCCCGGCTCAGATTAGTGTTATACTCAGCTGCAGGTACCGCTGTGAGGGAAACATCCTTTACAACGCAACTGTCTCTCCGCACTACCATTACGACGCAACTTTTACAACGCAAGTCATTACAACGACTTGCGCTGGGGGGCGCTCCAGGATAGGGAATAGGTTAATTTACTATCCAACACCTTCCCTACTATCCACGGGGACTGGAGTTGGAATAGTAAATTAAACTATTCACTATCCAGCGCCCCCCAACGCAAGTCGTTGTAACGACTTGCGTTGTAAAAGTTGTGTCGTAATGGCATGCGTTGTAACAGCAGGCGTTGTAACGACGTACATCCCAGCTGTGAGTGTGATGTCCTGGACAAGCTTCCTTCTTGCAGGAGTTTCAATTTTGATTAAAAAAAAAAATTCTCATTAAAACACAATTGCCATGAGCCTTGTATCCGTCCTTTTACTTTTTCTACCATTAACTTCCCTCTTGATCGGTCATTTTTATTTACCTTTGCAGGAGTTTTCCTGGATTGGCGGATTAAGGACAGCTGCCTTAAGCTCAATTTAGAGACAACCAAGTATTAATCCTGGTCCCCACCTCCTCCGCCTGGGACGACTCCTGATGACCTGCCGCATTTGGACCCTACCAACAGACCAACTTTACTTTTCTGTTTTGAGTAATGTTCTTACAAAGTGTGGGCTTTTACCTCAAGACCTCGCAACTACTTGAGGCAAAATGTCATCTACTTGAGGTAAAAGCCCACACTTTGTAAGAACATTACTCAAAACAGAAAATTAAAGGTTTTTCTTTAAAATCATTCTGCAGAACACCATCTAAATTGAATTAACGTATTCATTCTGGTGATGGTGGTTCTCTTGACCAAGTCTCGACTATAGTAGAATTCTAGCAGTAGCCAAGCGAGGAACACTGGCTGAAGCATTTAATATCTGTTTCTCGCATTCTTAACCGACTGACGATTAGAAAGTTGGTTGCACTCTAGAACATCTGTAACCTTGATGAATCCAGGCTCTAGAAATGCAGCAAATCACTCAAGGAACCAAATATAGTTTTAAATTGTGCTGTTCAATTAGAACACAATAGACAGGAAACTGATTACTTATCACGTTTCCTCATTAAACTATCATCAGTGGATTTTCGATCAGCGTTATGCGGATGGCTATTGGTATTCGAACTTTTTTTATGAGTAACAACGATGAACAGCAGTTTTCAGATTTCTAATCACCAAGGCTTTCAAAACCACACTTTTTTGTGTCACATATGGCTGGAGCCAGACAAAATGCTTGAAATAGCAAACATTTTCTTCCACACAGCCATGTCACACTCGACTAAGAACAAAAATATAAAGTCAATTTTGATTTACAACTTGGCACAAAAAGGCATCTGAAACCATGCCACCTTGCCCTCATTTGACTTGAACTAATAGAACAAATATAATATAAAATGGAAGGCGTTCTGCGTCTCCTAAGCAATGGTAAATATGCTACTTGGCTTGAAAGTACTTTTACACTTTTTTGAAAATCCCAAATAGTCCCATTTATATGCCTGAAAATATGTACCAGTCCCAAGTTTTGATGTGGAGTACTCAAAAGGTCACGTGACAGTCCCTGCAGTCCCATTTCCTCAATATGTACCAGCACATAACTTACCATTATGCACATGGAAATGAAGCCAATGTCCACTTCACATTTGTTTTTACTTTTCTTGTTTTCCCTGTTGAGAAACCTCTTCACCTGTATCCACTCCAGCTGTTGAAGCGATCCATGCCCCTTTCTATCTGGGAATGGGAGTTAGTACAGCCTGTGCAAAACTCTCACCTTTTGCAGTGTGGGAAAGCGTCACATCAGAATTTGATAAATGAAACACTTTGAGTAGTGTTTACTTCTGTTTAATAACTAAATACCTTACCAGTAGCCCCATTACTCCGAGTCCAGACTTCCCCATGTTATTCATTACTCATGAGGTGTGTTCGCCTCCCACAGACAGGCCTACTCAATAACATTAAATTAAAAACAAATCAAATGAGTTATAATATGGAACCTCCCCAGTAATTCTCTATGTATTAAATCAAACAATAGATTACTCCCCAAATTCATTAAGTCGGCATGCAGCCTAATCAGAGAGAGCGAGGTAATGTGTGAAATGAGGTCTGGAGTCAGAGTAGTAGAATTATCAGTAAGTAATTAATTCATTCCTTCTTCGCCCCGCTCCTTCATATAAGATTCTGTAATGTCTAACAAAGGTTGAAGGAGAATCCGAGATAACTGTCCTACAGATCTCCATTAGAAAAGGCCCTTCAAATTCTGCCTGTGAAGTTGACATTTCCCTTACTGGATTTTCCCTTGATCCAAAAGGACAAGGAACATTCGAAGCAGGAAACCCCAAAGATATCATGGACTGCTCCAGTGAATTATGGTCGGTGTAGTTGGTTTACATCATTTCTGGCAAAAATTCACCTAAACCGAATTGAATTGTGTAAAATAAGCCACCTTCCCTAAACTGGCCATGTAAGCCTTTTTTAACATCCAAACAATGAAGCTCAGCAGCTTTGAGAGAAAACAGCAAAGGGAAAAGTTAAGCAGTATGACCTCCCAAAAAAGTGAACACACATTATGAAAAAATAAATGTCCTAACCTAAGAACTAATGTATCAGTAAACACTTTAAAAAGAGATGCTTACAACTAAGGGAACCTAATTCTCTTGGGCATTCTGATAGCCACTCACTTAATATGTAGAGGATATGGCGCAGCGGCAAGAGCTTCAGACTCTGGAGCTGGGGATCTGGGTTCTCCGTCTCAGCATCGGCTCAACATCCTGTGATTCTGGGCAAATCACTTAATCTCCCAGTGCCCATTGAAAGCACCTGGATATACTTACAGGTGATAAGCTGCACTATACAAATCTACTAATAACAATTACAAAAGGGTGAAACCTTAGAGTTCCCAGAGAAAAGCACGTCCCAGCAAGGAACTACATAAAGAAGGATGAGTGTTAGAAAATTCTTAAGTAGGACATAAACTAGGAAATCACTGTCCTGAACTCCTCCCCACGTTCCTGAAAGACCTTATCAAGGCATCCAGGTTGGGCAGAAGACCCATAGGGGCATATTGCAGGTTTACCATGCCAAATGTGTTTCCAAAAGTCTTGTATGGGAGTGAGATTTGAGGGTACACTAAACTAGCCCGGCTGCAGACAGTCGGGAATGAAATTCTAAGAGGACTTTTATATGTCCCCCAAAGTGTGTCAACTTTTGCAGCACATAAAGAACTGGGAGAAGGCTATGTAACCAATATAATGACTCTCCGTTCGCTTCTTCTTTGGGAAGATATTTGTACAATGAGCGAAACTAAGTTGAATAGAGAAATACTAAAAGATTGCTTTGCCCTTGATTACTACCATCATATTCCTTGGCTCAAGCAGGGTTAGGAAGCTTTACAGGGCTTAGGTAGGCTGGACCTATTTAATACCCCTGTGATGTACTTGGCCCTTTTTGCAGGGTCATTCCTGAACTTTTTGCCTTCCTCCTGTATTTTGTCTGACCTGTTTTTGATGGTTTTATGACTCTGGGCACTTTACCACTGCTGATAAGTGCTAAAGTGCATATGCTCTCCCTATGGTAAATTGATGTATGGATTAGTGACTCCATGATTGGCTTATTTGATTTACTTGTCAGACCCTAGTACAGTGCACTGTGTGTGCCCAGGGCTTATAAATCAAATACTGCTGGTGGGCTTGCAGCACTTCCTGTGCCACTGACTGGAGCAGCTTGTAAAGTGTGTCTCAGGTCTGCCATTGCAGAGCCTGTGGGCAGTCTGGTACTGCCATGTTGATTGGGCAAGTGCACCCACCTGCAAGTCCCTAAGCCTTCCCTTTTCTACATATTAGTGACTCCTAAGGTAGGGCCAAGGGCAGGGTGCATTGTATGTAAGAGGTAGGACATGCCCTTATGTGTATGGCATATCCTGGTAGTGAATTACAGCCATTTTCGTTTTTCACTATTGCAAGGCAACCTGTTCCTCATAGGCCAGAATGGGCAGTTTGATTATAACATCTCATAATCCTAACTGACTCGGGGAACTAGGTAGAAATTCAAGTTTAGTAAACTCAGAATGATAAAATACATCTTTTACTGAAGTTGGTTTTAACATTCTATGTTTGAAAACATCACTTTTAGAAAGTAGGTATTTTCTTGCCTAACTATCCAAGCCTGCCTCTGCTAGGTTGTGTATTCCTTGTCTGGTTTTTGAGTGACAGGGGCTGGGGGGCTCCAGGAGACAGGGTGAGTCAGCACAGGGCTGAATAGACCTATCTGTATGTAGAGTGGTGGGAGGAGTCACACCTGGGCCTGAAGAGGGCTGTGCCTGCTTTCCACAATGCTGGCTCCACCTCATGTGGTGTGTCTGATGACCCTGACGCACACTGTCAAAGGAAAGAAGGAGTACTGTAAACAAAGTGCTCCCGGACTGACCAGAACTGGTTTGGACTAGGTACAGACTCTCTCTGCCTTCAGAGACAAAGGATTTTGGTGTATAAAAGGGGGACCCAGACCCCAGAACTTTAGGTCACTTCTGGAAATCAAGAAAAACCTTTGCCAAGGAGAAGAATCGGGAAAGTGAAGGAGGAGACTACCACTATGTTGCGTGTTGTTGGCCTGCAGTGGTTGCTTCATTGCTTTCATCATCTTGAGAAAGATCTCCAAGGGCTTGAACTTGAGCTTGCCTCCTGCCTGAAGTCTCAGGGATACAAGACTTCACCCCTTCTGCTTGCCTGCATCTAGAACTGCTGTTTTAGCTGCTGCAGGAGGAAACTGCAAAACCGAAGCAATGAGCGCTGCTCCGACTTGTACCGTAGACCTGACGCCTGCCGCTATTGCCACAGCGATGCCAGTGAGCGATGCTGTAACCTGCCCAAAGCTGTGAGCGCTGCTCCGACTTGTGCCCTGGTCCTGATGCCTGCTGCTGTGCCGCATCGACTGCGAAGCCAACATCGCGGAGCCGATCCTGGATGTGGGTGACCGAGAATCCATCTACAGCACGACATCGTAAGGAACCATGGTTTCGACGCCATCGTGGCCTCAACTTCCCGAAGCAGTAAGGAACCGTCGTCTCACCTCCCCTGCGCTGCAGTAAGGAACCAAGTCTGCACCTCCCCTGGGGTCATAAGGAACTGACGCAGCACAGCACCAACAAAGCTGCACCTCCCCAACGCCGTGAACTGTCTCCAAGGTACTGTTCTTTGGGGGTCTGTTGACTCCAGGACCGACGCAGCACACCTCGCTGTCGGCATCGTATTTTGGGATTTCTCCTGTCATGACGTCGTGATAACTCACGGAGTTATTTGTTGCTAGAGACCGCATTTAAGTGAATAATCTATTTTTCAGCATATTTTTAGTACTGCATTGTGGATTTTTTTCATTGGCTCGAGTCTATATAAAAATACTAATTTTTATAATACAACTTGTGTGGTGTCAATCTGTAGTGTTGTCACTGTATTACTGTATGTGTTCACAAATGCTTTACACACTGCCACTGAGATAAGCCTGCCTGCTTGTGCCAAGCTACCAAGGGGGTGAGCAGGGGTTATTTTAGGACTGTAGCCCCTTACCCTGACTAGATGCAAGGGTCGCTATTTGGTTAAAGGTACCTACCTCTGCCAACTAGAGACCCCCAAATACAACACCCTGAGAACCTAGTCAAATTTGATCGTAAGTGGATTAGAGACAACGTCATGAGGCTAAGGATATCTGTCAAAGAAGAAGTTTCCCTTAAGATGCCTCACATGTGCAGATACATTTTGTTGAAAACAGCACAAACAAGGGAGCCCTACCTATCCGTTCTTAGGAGTAATTAAGACCCACTTTTTACTCACTAGGTTTAGGCTGGTTCTTCTGCACCATCTGTTGGCTTTTCCCTGGGGAAGGAAAGAGATTTACTATCTTGATATCTGCTGCTGTGACAATGCGACAGGGCACTTTGCATTTTTTTATGTTTTGTACTTTTTATACTGAACAAAGAAGGCATATTTAATTCCTTTGTTAAAAAGTGCAAAATTTCAACAAGTGCCAACAGCTTGGTTGTTTTTCCAAAGGTTGCCTGTAGATATTCTTTTTATTGTTGTGCCTTTTAAAAAAAAAAGCTGCTATGAGACTGAGAAACGAGAAACAAAGAGGGAGCCAGGCCCTAAGGGACAGGTGAGGAGGCTGAGCCTTCTTTGAACAAACACACCAAAAATTGCCTCTCCACCTACATTTAAATCCACACTTGAGGAAAGTTGAACACGCTGACTGTCGTGATCAACTAGGTATTTTTATTTATACCAAAACATTTTTTCAGTTAGTCAAAGTTTGTCAAAAATCATGAATGAAAAGACACACAAAGACAGTTATCAACAATACATATTTACACCAGAATTGATGGACTAATCACCATACAAATGTATTACAAACTAAGCAAAGACAATCAAGCGTAAATCACGAAATAAATCAAAAACAAACAGAACAGTTTAAACATGTGCAACGTAAGACATTGGATTTTCTACAAATATGAAGAATGAGTAAAGTTCCAAAAGAATTTGAGAAAAAGGAAAGGAATTAGCAAAGAAGCAAATACAATTTGTAACTCTTTTTACAACCAGCGAATGCTGGTATAAAGGAATGGATCGCAATTAATCCTCGCTAACTGGCCGACGCGTTTCGAATCCAGGTAGTGGTTTCCTGGAATCTCATCAGGGCGCAATTAATCTGTCTGTAGGGAAAAGGGAGAGGGTAACAAATTTAATCTTTGTAACCGTAGACACTAAACCCTATTTATGTGACACTCCGAGGTTGACATGAACCTACCAGTGTAGGGGATGAAGCGGATTCATGAAAAAGAGCACGTTGAGTCTGGATGTGCAGGATTGGACTTTCCGTTGTATGATCAAGGTGAGGGCAGGGGCCACCTAAAAACGAATCAACCATTATAGGACTGCCACCAATTACCTGTACATAGCCAATAAATGAAGAAGAAATGAAAGGACATACCGTCAGCTGGTGCATTTAAGAAGAGCTGAAGGCTGGCGCTGAGTTGACGTGATATTCCCTGACGGGCATAAGTTAAGCCGTTAGGCTGGAGCACTGTGGGGGCAAAGGGGACAATTGGATCAGAAACATGCTTGGATGTGACCCGATCGTGCTCGGCAATTCTCCCCTGAAAACGTACCTGAAATTAGCGTTCACGGTGCCGAGTGGCCTCGTATTTTCTATTTATTATTCTCCTTATCACTTCGGGGTTCTGGCGGCATCCGCTGTGAAAATAGCGGGATGGATTGATTAAAATATGAAGGATGCCGAGAGTCTATATAGAAAAAATTGGGAGCGCACGAGCGTAGCATACCTGTGTCTGCCCCAGTCCTAGTCTACGGCGTTCTGCAGTGGTTTCAAAATGGATGGTGGGTGTGTTTACCTGATAAGAGCCCTCAGGTAGAGAGCTATGCCTTATGGGAACGTAGTTTTGTGCACAAGAGCACAAATAGGGTTGATTTCGATACAATTCGCTGCAATTATAAAAACAATTTACATGAAGATGGGAGGGGTGGCGCCCAGTATTTAAAGGTGTTATGGAAATGAGTGATTGCTTCACACTGGGGAGGAACGAGGCAAGCAAAACAGTAGAGGCTGCTACGTGGCGCCAGGGCACTATGGTGTTAAAGTCTTGCAATTTCAGATAAGCTATTGAGGCCTTTCTGCACACTGTTGAACTTAAGGATAAGATATGCTTCCTTTTTAAGAAGCATTCTGTCCACGTCTGCGTTACGATGTAGGGATCGAAGTGTGTGTAACACCGTCCATTTGAGATCATTTTCATCATGTTGGCTTTCAAGAAATGTTCCACCATCGGGGCATTCAGGATTTTATTTTTAATCCGGGACCTATGCTGGCAAATGCGAGTATTGACTTGTTGTCTTGTTTTCCCAATATAGATTTTATCACAGGGACATAGGACCAGATAGACCACATTCTTGGTCTTACAGTTGGAGAATTCAGTATGTTTCCATCTGGTCCCCCCATGTTGGAACTCTTCGCCTTCAATGGTATTGGGGCACACAACGCAAGTGCCACACTTGTGGTGCCCTGTGATTGGTTTTAGGTTCCATTGAGTCAATAAATCATTTTTCTTTTTGGGTAATGAGGGCAGATGTTTCATTACCCAAAAAGAAAAATGCCTAAAATCCTGAGCCGTCAGCCTAAGAGCCGTCAGCTCTTCTTAAATGCACCAGCTGACGGTATGTCATTTAATTTCTTCTTCATTTATTGACTATGTACAGGTAATTGGTGGCAGTCCTATAATGGTTGATTCGTTTTTAGGTGGCCCCTGCCCTCACCTTGATCATACAACGGAAAGTCCAATCCTGCACATCCAGACTCAACGTGCTCTTTTTCATGAATCTGCTTCATCCCCTACACTGGTAGGTTCATGTCAACCTCGGAGTGTCACATAAATAGGGTTTAGTGTCTACGGTTACAAAGATTAAATTCGTTACCCTCTCCCTTTTCCCTACAGACAGATTAATTGCGCCCTGATGAGATTCCAGGAAACCACTACCTGGATTCGAAACGCGTCGGCCAGTTAGCAGGGATTAATTGCGATCCATTCCTTTATACCAGCATTCGCTGGTTGTAAAAAGAGTTACAAATTGTATTTGCTTCTTTGCTAAGTCCTTTCCTTTTTCTCAAATTCTTTTTGTACTTTACTAATTCTTCATATTTGTAGAAAATCCATTGTCTTACGTTGCACATGTTTAAACTGTTCTGCTTGTTTTTGATTTATTTCGTGATTTAAGCTTGATCGTCTTTGCTTAGTTTGTAATTCATTTGTATGGTGATTAGTCCATCAATTCTGGTGTAAATATGTATTGTTGATAACTGTCTTTGTGTGTCTTTTCATTCATGATTTTTTACAAACTTTGACTAACTGAAAAAATGTTTTGGTATAAATAAAAATACCTAGTTGATCACGACAGTCAGCGTGTTCAACTTTCCTCAAGTATGGATTTAAATGTAGGTGGAGAGGCAATTCTTTGGTGTGTATGAGATTGAGAAACAGCAGGGATTTATGATCTCATGTGACTGGATTTTATCAGGTTCTGCTTTTATGCTTTATTCAAAAAACGAATAAAGCTTGTTGATTGGTTGATTGACTGACCTGATTGAGACCCACTGCATTCTGAGTGTGGGAAACTTCATACCAAACTGGAAGGCCTCCTGCTTTTAAGAGACACTCCCCATGAGAACTACCTTCAGCGGATCTAAACCATTACTATGTGTCAATAATCCTTAGGGTTTCCAATGAGCTGAGTAGGACTTCAAAGTAAAACCCCTGCTGCGTGCTAGACTTGCAATGTCTAACTGCTTTGAAAGACAATTTCTTTGCAGGCTGACTTGCTAAATGTCACCACTAATCCACATGTTTCCAGAAATTCCTGATGAATGTTTGGGAAAATGAATGGGCAATGGACTTGCGGAAGAATAAGCTCTGGGCACATTTTTATCGCTATCAGAAGAGGATACCAAGACAAGCGGGTGGAAGCTGGGACAATCAAATTAATTATTTTTCTGTCTTGCCAATTACCCCAATCAGAAATTTCAAAATTAGAGGCAATCGGAGAAAGGACAAAAGGAGAGCTGTGGGCCTTGGTACAATAGCAACCTTCTGATCCACTAGAGGTCTCCCCAACTTCTGACCAAGATCTGCAAACATCTGGGAATGTAGACAGAAATCTTAAGATGAAGTTATTCGCATGCTCAGATTGTCTGTCAGAGAGTTCATGACTCCCTGAATGGGAATTGGTCAAAGGAGCAACTCCACTTTCTCTACCCCAAAAGAATGGATCGTCAAGTGTGTGATTTTGCCTAGGAACTGAGACCTACTTCACCCTTGCATGAGTATGTAGACTTGTGCTGTTATATTGCCTGTTCTGATAAAGACTGTTGTTTCCCTCAGAAAAAGAGAAACACCCAACAGTGCTAGACAAATTGCCTCCAACTCATTTCAGATTGAGGAATGCCTCTTCTGACAATACAACCATCTTCCTTGAAGAAGGTAATTCTCCACCCTGACTACCCAACCAAGTCCACTGGCAAGTGCTAGTTTCACGGCTCAATCCAGAGGAGAGAGCACACCTTTGTGACGATTTAGAGGATCCAATCAAAACTTCAATTCCTCCTTGATCTGTAATCCTGTGATCAAAGACCTGGAAGCTGGATTCCAATGATGGAGATTATGATTCACTATTATTCCTGAGAAATCAGGCCAATGACCTACTGCCAACGTGGCCACCAAGTTCCCATGAATCTGTCACCACGTTCTTGCCTTCAGATTCTCCTGAGGCTAAATAGACTGAACAAAAAAACTGTAATTTCTGGATACCTCTCTGTGGTAAAATCACAATCCCCAGATCTATTCCTAACCTGGTTCTTTAAGCTCTCTGTCAAAGGTGCAATATTTAAAGATTCATTAGGAAACCATGTCTCTTGAAAGGGTTGGTGACCTGTGTGATGACAGCTCACCTCTGCTCATAGAATCGACCAGCCAATCCTCAATGTGTGTAGCAAAACTCCTTACTTGTGAGTTAGACCAATCAATGGTGCCAGAACTTTAGTGAAAACTCATGGTGCTGATTTCAGACTTTAAAGAAGAATGGAGAGCTGAAAAGGCAGGTGCCCCAGCGCATACATTAAAAACGTCTGATGATTAGAGTGGTTGGGAATATGAAGTTAAAAACCCTTCAGGTCGAGAACAATCTGAAAATCAAATGTCTTGGCTGGATGAAATGAATTACCTTTTGAAAGCACTCCTTCTTGAAATAGATTGTCCTGAGCCAAGAGGTGACACTAATCAAAACCACCCAGTAGACTTCGCGTCCAGAAAAATAATGCAATATACTCCTGCTCCTTGTTCTTTCAATGAGTTTTTTATTTCTTAGTTAAAAAAAATATATAACCTTATAAAGCCTCTTGCTTGCATATGTTTCTTGAAATAAGAATAGGAATGTTGCCAAATCTGTAAGAAAAATTACATTTTCATTTTTTTCTCAAAATGCAGCACAGTAACCAAAGTTACTTCACTGTGCTGTGTGAAAGGGAGAGTAGGACAGTGTCATAACTTTCTGGCTGCTAAGTGCCACACACACCTTTGCACCATAGTGAAAAGGTGTCTATGCGAGTCTAGCATAGGTTTTGATAGGTTTGTACTGGAAGGGTAGACTTACTTACTTTCAAACTATTTCCATTTGTATTGTGCTATACAGTACAACACACATGCAAATGCAGAAATGTTTGGAGAAAAGAAAACTGTTTTCTTTCTCTGTGTCTAAATCGAGGAGGTGTGATTATTTGGTGCACAGCTTGCCTACAAATGTCAGTAGATAGGTTTTTGTGTCAAAAACCATAGGTTGTTGTATGGGAATTCCCATGTACCACCCAGGAGAAACCCCTTTGATGCAAAGAGCCCACCAGACTCTGCCATTCTTCTTCATGATTGTTCAGCTGGTCCTCCAAGAAAAAAAGACAAAACTGTGTGCGTAAACTGCTGAGTAAGCCCCATAGAGGCAGAGGGAACCCGAGGACAAGTAACAATTTGCAGTCTGTGCCCCTCGCTTGATTGTATGGGAAGAAATCAGAATAGCCTGTCTTGAAACACAGACAGACATGAAACAGGATGTACCAGGAGAGGTGATCCTCCCATGCAAGCTGTTTTGAATTTAATGATGCTGGTCTTGTCTGTTCCATGGGATGTGAGGACAACTCATGAGTAATGAATGAAAGAAGGAAGAGGTGATGCTGCTGTGCACTTGTGGCAGACAGTAACACTGTAGTAAAACATTTATTCTGTCTGCAGTGCTTTTGTAAATTTAGCTGCAAAATAGGGCAGTATGTAAAAAGCAGTGAAAAAATCATGGTAGAAAGAAGGGTGCAAATGAAGTGCATTTAGAAATATAGCGTCTTCAATGGTTTTATGAACTTAAGAAAGTGGTCTGTAACATGTAGGATGAGAGAAAGTAAGTTACAGAAGAATCATTCTTGAGTGTACAACCAAATTGTTTACATGTTATTGGGGGAAACTATGTGGCGGTTTGACTTACATCAATGCCTAATTGAAATGTTGGATTCTGACAGGAATGCACTTTTTAAGAAAGGAGCACCTAGAGGGGAGATAGATCAGATGAAAGGCAATGAACGTTCTTGTAAACCACCACAAATAGGTTACGAGAATGTAGTACCTCATCACAAATTATCCCACAAACGAAACCTCTCTGGGACCATTTTATTTGTAGTTGTTAGAGGTGTCAATGAGAAGAACCTAATCACAAACATTGAGCATATATGTGTCCTCCAAACACCTATGATGGCAGTTTAGGGAGACTCCTCCGTCCTAAATGATGTTAAGCCCAAACCACCCCCCAAGTGCGCATTACCAATGTTTTGTGGTGGTCGCAAAGGTCGAAGCAGTTGCTTTCAATGATTACACTTTTTTCGCACCACAGCTACATAATGGAACTCTGTGCCTCTCTCTATGCTGTAGTTTCTAATTTTAAAAGGTTTCTGAAAAGCTGGGGTTATCACCAATCTTTCCATTAAGCCAATGTTGGATCTACCTGGCCAGGTTTCTCCTTCTGCCTGTGCCCAGGTTTTGTTGTAGTGATATTAGAGGCAAATGGGAGTTTTGTAGGAGAAAACTAAAGCAGTCTTTTCCCTGAACCACCAGCCCCAGGGTAGGTAGATCAGAATGACTGTCAATAATGGTCACTTTGAGTCTGTGTGTTGGTGGCAAGTTTAGAGGCTCTTACATTTTGCATGTGACATTCAATAATTAAGAAGTTTGAGGGGCTTGGTTGATGAATGTTTTTGATATCCTATGTAGGAGGAAAAGTAAGCAGATAATGAAATGCTTTAAATCTTCAGGCAGAGTATGTGCTACTATGAGGCAATATAAGGCTGCCGCCTTAGGCCAATAACAGCAAAGGAGGGCCAAATGGGTGGCAAGCTGTGTTCTTCATGGTCCAGATTCCAAATATGAAGAAAGTAGGGGGATATCTCATTCACATTAGTGCGACTGGTTGGAAGAACTGTTGCTTACACCATATTTTACCTCCTATCATAACAGAATATGGACATTATTTTAATAACACGAAAGACCAGCCGAGCAGCTTAAAATGATAGGATCGACTAGAGGAGAGCCGATCAGCTATGCTTTTCTTTTCAGGACTCACGGACCGTAAATTAGAAGCCCATATTTTGCCAACTCACCAATCAACAAACTCAGGCTGAAAGCACATGGAAGTGTGAGCAAGGCATGACAGGGCGAGGATAGGAGTGTGCAAAGATTGGAAATGGGCAGACCCACAACCTGTCATATCTTCTTAAAATGCTTTGCAAACGTTGCCACATGCAAATCTGGTTAATACTGTTGAAAACTAGGAGAAGCAGGTGTGCGGCTGCTGCTCAAGAGCCATCTGTGTCCCCTGCTCACTTCCCAATAGACCACTCCCAAGCTCAGAGGTCCCACCAAAAAACCTGCCCTGCTACCTTGGGTCCTTATCCTTGCAGTCAGTACTGGGGGCAGAAAACACTGTTTTGAAGCTGGGCAGGCCATTTTACCATTTGAAGTTGAGTCCTAAACTATATCTAAAACATCATAGGAATATCAAAATTGCCCACAAGGCCTTACTACTATTCCTACCGTAGCTCTTAAATATTTTGAGTAAAGTTTAACATTCCCCCAGTATTAGTTTCCTGGTAGCAGCTTGCTATTACTTGTTTAGGAACTGTTCCTGGTCAACTGTCCCTACATAAAACATAGGTGCAAGGGCTCTTTGGCAACAAATGAGGCAAAACAAACTGCATTCACCAATGCTGATTCCCTTAAGTTCAAAGCGCTGTCACAGAAGGATCACTTTTTTGATGGGATCATTCACCAAAGGTGCTTTAAGGAGGCGAAGGGCTTAATTATTGCAGTAAGATGCCATCTTCTTATGTATGGCTCATGAAACCAGTTCTGGCTTTTTTAAACGGACCTTTTACATTTTAGATCTTGTAATTTGTCATGTCACATGGTTAGCATGGGCATAGCTGTCTCAGCATGTATGTGCTGTAAACAAAGCTAGGGTGCAAAAGTAAGCCATATGCCCATTCGTAACAAAGTCGCAAGAAAATGGCGGCCTAAGCGTGGAACGAACTTCTCCTGCACCTCAGGACCTTCGCATTGCTCCAGTAATTCAGGAAGGGACTCATGACCTGGCTGTTCAAACCAACAGATCACCACGACGCAGTTAGCAACTCCAGCGCTCTGAGACCCGCAGGGGTGATTTGCCAAGCTTTACACATCCGTGATTGATTGATTGAACTAACTAATTGGTAACTCAATGATTTATTGCACGAGCTCCAGATAGCACAGTTCAAAAACACGGAGCTGCAAAACTGCAGACCTTGTTTAATCTTCTGCTCTGTTCATTGACGCAGTTCCCATCGTTTTACAATTATAATTATTTTTGGGTTACTGTTAACAAGAAACAAGTTCCTGTTCTTTGTTATGCAGAGTATTTAGCAAGTTAGATCATTCCAATCGGCTACCTTACACAATTATAACCTAAGGCACAAATGACGTTCACCATAACAGGTGAGGGTGGAGAGGATGTGGTCCATCGGCTAGACTGCCGACTTTGGTGCTGGAAACCAGGGTTCGAGCCTCGGGGTTGTGTCCACATCCTGTGATTCTGGGCAAATCACTTAATCTCCCTGTGCCTTAATGTGTAATGTAAATAAGGTGCTCATGTAAAGCACTCCAATACCTTCAGGGTCGAGTTCGCACTAAATAAATATGCAACAAACAAAAAACCATTGTAAAAGCTTTAGGCTTTGTCTAAGTGACCTAGTTTAGCCCTGCTTACATGTTGACCATGGAAGCGCTATTCCAGAACCCTTGAACAAATGTATCTATAAGATCATGTTGTGTTCATTCAGACACACATAAGAAAACACACTTTATTTTACCTTCTTGCCCTACATTTTTAGCTAATACGAATCGTCCAAGATGGCTGTTTCACCATTTATTTCTAGGAGCTATGTCCGATGCGGTTATAATGAAAGTACGACAGAATGTCTGCACTATGCTAAATCAAGTAGATAACATACCTTTAACAACTTTCATAAAAGGACTGAAATCGGTTAATGGAAATCAACAGGGGGAAAAATGCTCCCAGGAACAACAAAAAATGGTCATGGTTTGAGAAGTCAGCTTGTTTGAGCCTGATCTTTCAACTATGGAGACATATCTCCCGCCTGCACACAACTGCAGCTATGTTTCATTTTTAGCCGTTGAAGGCCACCTCACGGGAGAAGTTAGTTCAGCATCAATACCCCCTCAAACCTACGGTTTTGCTGAGTCTCACAAATCCAGGTCCTCCTTAAGGTGCTCAAGGGGGCTGTTTGGGATAATTATGACTGCAAAGTAGATATTGGCCTCTGGAAGCTGGAAAGCCATGGCCAACGCAACAAAGGTTTTGTGATCTATGGAATGAAGCACTCTTTAATGGAGACGCGTGTTAACCATAGATGCTTGCCTTGCTGTGGCTATCCATGTGTAACCCCATGCAAAAACACACCAGAGCACAATTGTTAAAATACTGCAGTGCAACATTTCATCTTACAAAGGCTGACAAAGGAGAAATGAATTGGTACTGGGCAACAAGCCCGCCTGAAATGCTGTACAGTGTACAGGACTGAGGCGCACGGCCAAGTAAACGTTCTGAATGTAAATGATTATGCTATCATAATGGTCATTGTTATGTGCTCATACACTATATGATGCTTCCCTGCACAAGTTAAAAAGAAAGAACAAAGAACAATAATCTTCACTTCAGGCATTGTTCAGAAACTGAAAACGAATTACACGCAATAAAAGTCTGACACACGCTATCTCACTTAGTGCAGTCTTTTAAACTGGACAGCCTATTAGCAAATGACTCACTTATGGGGATTCAAGATTTTCTTACACATTTAAATGGTTTATAGCATAGAGTAATACAATGCTATAAAATCTGTCACACCATTACTTTCTGCTCACTGCTTGCCAATACAATCTCTGCCAGAAACGAAATAGCCAGCCCTGAAGTACAGTAAAGTTACTGGCAAGATTACAATCAATGCCACATCAAATGATGCCCTTCTAAGAAGAAGAGCTTATCTGGAAATGTAAGGTGGAAAGGAAGGCACTAGCTGCTAAAAAGACAAATTCTCATTTAACCCACTAATAGGCAGGCACTGATTAACCGAGGCATGCTTATCTGCAGGTGATTTGAATACATCAGACATTACAGTTAGAAGAGGTAGGTGCTTTGAAGAGCCTTGCGTGGATGTGGGAAAGTGGCATTAGTCCCAGAGTGACCGGATGTAACAGAGGGGCACATCAGCTTGTAATCAGATACATTTACTCAACGTATCTTTTATTCGTGTACATTGCAAAACTGAAAACATAGGGAAGAGCATACATAACAACAACATCCAGTTTCTAAAACAGTCACACCTGCCATTGCAAACGTTCGCACCATTCTTAATCCATGGCACTGCACTTTTGTGGAAATAGGTAAAGGGTACTGTGGTGTGGATGCTTAGCCAGTTTGATGTTCGGGGAATCCATACATGAAGCCACTGGCACCGAGCTGACACTCGGGTGCTGTGTTCATGAATGTAATCAATCTGAAGGGGCACAAATTGATTCACCTTCAAGCAAGTGGAATATCCGTCCTCCACGCGGCGGCTGTCTGTGCAATTGTCCACTTGGCAGGTACTACACTTATTACGTTTAGCTCAATGCAACTTTCCAGGGCCTTGCTGCAAATCTATCTGCAGCGATGTAGCTGGAGATGCCAAAGACATGCACCAGTACACTGTGCACCAAAGAAACAGCCCCACTCTCCCGCCTCCTGACATTCATACCCTGCCTGTCTGACACCTTACGGTCTCCCTTCCTTCCCTCTTGTGCAATTTGACTTTCTGGTTACTTACATGCCACTGTTGTGGCAGTTTTCTGCCACTCGTGACCAGAACTACCAATTACTAAGCAGGAAACTGGAGCTGCTCCTTCCACTCTAGTGCACCTTATTTACATTTTAACCAAAAATGGGATCTGGTAAGAAGGCTGAAACGCGACATTTTGATTACATTTTGTACAATTCAACAGCCTGACTTCTCTATATGTGATTTACAATGGTTTCCATCAGATCTGGATCTGACAAGTGAAAGGGAACAGGTGCTGCTGTGTAATGAGATCTCATTTGTGAAGGAAGCGAGCAAGACTATATTGGAAATCTACTATGGAAGGTGGCACCGATCTTAGAATAGACAGACACAGAACTAGCCCACAGTGTCTGTCAGAGTATAGCATCCAACATACATTTTGCACCACATCATTATGATTGCAGGGATGGTTCACTGACGGGATTCGGCACAGGAGCTGGTGTGCCCTTGCCTCAAAACTGATCTGTGTGAGGGAGCTTTAGACAGACACAAATGCTTTCCAAGAGGGAAACCCCATTCTGAATTTCCATTTGCTAGGTTTTTCAAAGTAACATATTATTTTAAATAAGGAGGCAAATTTGAAGGAAGCCAAACCAGGGAAATGTTGTCTTATAGTGATGATGATAGCTTGCTGCAGATATCAAACAGCATAGATATTGAAGAACTCCTTTAACTGGCCGGATCGCCGAAGGTAGACTGGAAAACTTTAATTGCTTCACACAGTCAGACCCTGCACACCATAATGAGCATGAAAGATTTAACCAAGAGTCTAGGATGTCACATGAAGATGTAAGTCTTTGAAAGTAGAATCAACTGAAGCCCTGGTGAGCTGGATCAAAAATACTAAAAGTAGGGCTTGGCTTTGCGCTGAAGTGAGAGAGCAGCTCCGTCCCTTAAAGCCCTAAAGCACACCATACGCTACACCTATCCGAACCCCACTTACGGGGGCAGCCTCCCCAAGTGCTCCGATTCCAGCCTGGCGGTTCACCGTGGTCGCCTCTGATTCACAGGACGCCTTGCTGTCTCTGCGGCCCCCACGCAGCCCTGAGCCTCGACCTGTGGTGACGGTGTGTCCCGGCACGACCTGTGAGCGCTAGCGGCCACGGAGGTGCGAACATCCGTGGATTGAGGCTTGATCTCGGGGGAGCAGCATCGGAGAGGTCGTGGTGACAGCGCCCTCCCCCTCGACAATCCTGGGAGCGGTGGAGTTGTCGGGTGCCCCCCCTCATGGTACCTTCATCCATGCCAACCTCCTGAGGTGAGTGGAGCGCTTTAGTGCTTTTGGAGCATCCGGTAGCGCCGCTCGGCCGCCCCCCTGGAAGAGCTGCACCGGTGTGCCTCGGGAATGTGGGCGGCCCTGCAGTGGCGTTACGCTGGGGACTGTTGCCTGTCTCAGGGGTGATTCTGGGGCAACTGAAACATCGAGCGCCCCCTCCCCCCGGCCTACCCTTGTGTGCTTGAACTCTGCTGTGCAATGTTGAGGAGCGCGACTGCCCCATTTGAGACTGCTGTTGTCCCGGGAGTATCATTGTGGGCAAACAGGTGCCCCTGTGGAGTTCCAGTGGGGGCTCGCAGCGAGACACTTGGCCTGTGGAGGAGGTGGAGGCTTAGACCTGGTTGTTGTGCGTCCGGACAACTGTATACACCGTGAGCCTCACGACCTAAGGACCCAGCAGATTTAGACTTGACTCCAGTATGCAGATCATGGGGATACAGGTCAGCAACCTGACGCTGGACTCCGTCACTGGGCCACAACCACTGATATCCGTGCATACGTTGTTGCCCCATCCTTCTTTCAACCACCCATGAAGGTTGTAGCGCCAGTTGGGGTCTGGTGGAGGGGGACGAGGACTTGTGAGGTTCCCTGCCGGGGCTGCCGCAGATTTTGAATATCTGCGAAGTGTGTCACGCTTGAGGGTCTGGGACGTGACTGGCGTATCCCGCACACAGGCTGTTAGGTTCGGAACAGTGGGCACACAGTGAACATGAGTGGAAAGGGCACTAAGCAGTTACAGCAAAGCAGACTGTTTAAATACACCATTTCCAGGGTGACTGTTCCTGCTGACTCAGACAATCAGACAATGTGGAGAATGGCCCTCCTGGCATTTCGTTGAAGGATGCCATGGAGGCGAGGGCAGGGGTTCGCGCTTTGATGGAGCAGAGGACGGATGCCATACAATTGGAGATGACCCTCATCAGGGCAGACTTTGCACAAATGAGGGAGAAGGTCCAGCAGCTCGAAGTGACCACATCCAGCCTGGTCGAGGATGTCTCGCAGATTCAAACCAGACTCCACAACCTGCAATCCTTCTGCAAACTTGTGGAGGACAAGTTGGATGACTATGAGGGGCGCTCCCGGCGCAACAATTTTCGCATTATTGGAGTGCCGAAGAGGGAGGGAGGGCAGTCTCCTGACCTCTTTGTCAAGGAACTGATACTCAAGAATCTTAGTCCTAAGCGACTGTCCAAGTTCTTCGTAGTGGAGCGAGCACACAGGGTCCCCAGGGGACGTCCGAAGCCTGGGCCCCACCGACCCCTCCTGGCTAGGCTGCTTAACATTTGTGACCGACACATAATTTTTCAGTGCGCCAGGGCAGCTCCCCCCCTCAAATATGACAATGCAGTAATTTCCTTCTTTCCTGATTTCACCCACGCCATCCAGAAACAAAGAAGATACTTCCTTGTTGTAAAAAAGAAACTCGGAGATAAGAGCCTCAAATACGCCATGCTCTTCCTGACTAGTTAGCGGGTTGAGGCGGGTGGCAAACCATGGTTCTTCGATTGTTCTGAAGATGTGGCGGACTGGTTGGAAGGCTGGAGAAATGCGACAGAACACAATGCCCACTGAGCTTGCTCTGGTGGGACTTCATACAGACTTACCTGTGTTATCTCAATCCTGTGTGGTGTCCTAGATCTGGAGTGGATTTGGGCTGGCCTCCTCCTCCTAATGGACAAGAGGTACATTGACTGTTTTACATCCTATTGGCCCACTTTTCATACCGGGAGGCACCGGGGCTGTCCCATGTGGGGTTTGATGTTGTCTGTCATTGACAATGGTGGTTGGGCACAGGGATGGATGCCTTCCTCTCTCCCCGCATTTAGACACTTAGTTTTTTAGGGTTGGGCGACAGGCACTCTCATGGGTAATTTTAGGCCCATTGTGCAGGGTAGCAGGGAGGGGGGTGGTTGGAGTTGGGAGTGGGTGGGGGGTTTGTTTGTTTTAGTTCATTCTGCAGCACTAACTATGATGGCCTTTAGCCACAATGGTTTTCATGGAAACTTAGAGGTACCCCAGGGATGTCTTTTGCCCCTTACAAATCCAGAGCAATATTGCATATGTATCTATTAAACGTTTTTGACAGCAAGATTCAATTATTATTGATAAACTGCACAGTAATCTGTAATGATAAATAGTGGAGTTCAAGTGTTATGTGTGTATGTTTGTGTCAAGGAGCCCAGTTATACTGTATAAAAAGATAAGTAGTCCAAGTAAAAGACAATGTATTTGCTCAGAAGATTCAATAGATTCAATAGTGAGCATTTTCTTTTATTAAACTGAGAGATTTTAAGTCTTAGCTTGGCAAAAAAATTGTGCCCTAAAGTATAACATCTATGAGGCCTGAATAAAAAATCTTTGCAGCAAGATTTGTAAAACCAGTGAGACAAAAAAGAATAACATTTTGGGTGATCTTCCTGGCATTTTTGAGTGCAGGGAGGCAAAATGCTTTTGCCTAATCAATACTTTTGAAGGGAAAGTAATTGTATTTTTGGAGCTAGATTAACTATATTTTGGTGCTTTATTTCAAGTATTTTATGTGAGATGTTGTGAGCCTAAAAGAGTGACTGACAAGAGTAGTGTCTGAAACTGCTTCAAAGCAATATGTTTATATTTTGAGGGGTATGTATACAGATTTCTCCCATTTTAGTTTTAATTTTTTCGATCAACTTAGGAGACAAATTGTGTTTAACTGTGGAGAAAAGCGGGAAATGAACATATTTGGAGATGCGATGTTACTACCTTGTGGAGAACAGCTGTCTTACATGTGGCGAGTGGGTATTTTGCTCAGCGAACGGTGTCCGTTTCGGCATTCGTTTAGCAGATATACTGACATTTGTGGCTGCCTAGACTAATATACTCTAAACGCCTCTTCTAATAGTTCAGATTATAATATGTGCCTTTATGTTCCCATTTAAAAGTGATATGTACAATGACTGAAAATAAACCTTACTGATGGACAAAAGCTTGTGGATGGACTTCAAGCAAGTAAGAGATATGCTTTTTTCTCGCAAGAAACAGAAATGCGACCGAAATCAGAGGAAGTTTTTCAGTTTAATTTATTATTTGATGAGCACAAATTTTAAAATACTCATGCACTACATTATAAAATATAAAGGCCCCTGCAGTGTAAGGGGGACCCAGAGCTCCAGGGGGCCCCCTTGGTGCAGTAACCCGGCCTCAGAGATCCTAAATAGGTCCAGAAGAGGGCCCCAGCCTGCATTTTGCAAAGGGGCCCCCTCTAGTTGTGTTACACCACTGGTGTGCACCACATTTACCTTGGATAACACTATTGTTTTGGTTGTGCTGAACCTTGGTCAGGTTGTCCTGTTCTTCCCTTTTTTTCCTCTGGTGTAGTAGCCTGAATGTTCCCATTTTTGCTGATTATGCATTTGCTGCACTGGTTAGTCATTGTCCCACAAGAACATTGATAGTTTCCATGACAGAAAATAGGAATGCGATGGGGCATCAAAATGATTGCTAATGGGTTCGTGGATATCATCTGTCTGAGCTGGTTGGATTTGGCTAGTTTGGTGGGTGTGAGGCAAGCAAGCGGGTGGGCAGGTCACGAAGTTTCTCTCTATTCCTGGTTGAAGGCTGCAGAGTGTTCCAAGCTCACATGTTACGCCAAACTGGCCCTCAAATAAAATAAAACTTCTAATAGCTATACATTCACTCATAACTTCCTGTAAATTTGAAACAAGTTATAATTAGCGCCTTGGTGTGAGGCTTCACCGACAAGCAATCCTTATTATTGTTTTTTTTTCTTTTTGTTTACAATGACTACTCATTTTGAGTGTACCACATTTTATGTTCAGCAGGATGTAAAGATTTCATGTGTGTAATGTGTTTGATTTTTGTGAAGCTGGTCAGAGTTTTTCAGGACACCCAATGACCATCAAACTACATATTAGTGTTCAAAGGTAAAACATTCTTGACTTTATTAAACAATGAGCTTACCATTAGCAGATACTACATTCATGGATTGTAAGCTTATATTAATTTATTGAATATAGTGTGGATTTTTAAACACCCTAGGGAATGGTTTTCTCCAGGGCAAAATATTTTTCCCTGGAGGAATAAAACATAGCAATTTGAAATGCACTTTTATAAAAAATGTACACATGCTCAACTTTACACTCTGTATATTTAGCAATATATCCATGTTTACAGTTTTGTGTAAGCCACCCTGTTTTCCGAAAACAACTGAAAACTTTCCTGTTTCCATAAATCTCTCCATCTCTGTTACTGGCCAAACCTAGCGCTGGGAGGCCTCCAGGTAGCCACGCGCTTTACAAGTGTCCCTTTCATTTCATTTCATTTCTATTACGACTTGGGTGGTTGTACTGCCATTGCACCACACAACTGCCAGGGATCATAGATCCCTGGCAGTGGCACAATGGTGTTGATGCCGCAATATGCTTGGTTGGAACGCCGTGGTCTCGCCAAGCATATTACGAGTTTCCTCTCCACCATGGTTTTCATGGCAGTTCCACCTCCATGAAAACCATTGCAGAGGGAAAACAAAGGGTGCCCTACAGGGCTCCCTGTTGCCTCTGGGCCGTGGGGTGCATGCAGGGGGCACCTGCTGTGCCCCCCTGTGTGCATGCATCCCAGTACCTGCACCAGTCCATGCCATGCAGGTACTGCCTTTGATAATCCCCATTGTGGTGCCTATTTCATAGGCACTGCTGTGGGAACGCCAAAGAACGGCAAACCAGTGACTAAAAAAAAGTCATAAACCAGCAGGGGTTGCGCACACAGGTTTGGCGGTGGGGGAGCGGGGCGCCGGCATGGCAGTTCCACTCCTGCACTGTCAAACTCGTTATCAGATCCAATATGGCTTTTATCTAGTAAGAAAGGTTTCTGGAAAAATAATCAACTGTTTGAAAGTTATGATTTTCAGATTGCTTGTGTGTCCATGAAGTGTAACATCTAGAGACCTATTCACAAATACACACTACAATTTCTTGCACAATGGTACTTTCCATCATATAATTTCTATCAATGCTACTCTCAATGCTTTTGTTGTTCGTTTTTTGGTTATAAGTTAATATTTGGGGATGTGAACCTGGGCTGGTCTTTAAAATTTCCCTTTGATCCTTCCTCTCCCGGTATTGTTGTAGCACTCTCAATGCTTTGGCATAAATATGATTGTAAGATTTCATTGGCTGAAATGTACTATGAACATGAATGGCCCCTTTTGGCTAAATTCCTAACTTGATGAGCTGCATGAGATAACAATCAAACTGCAAGAATGAGCAATCACTACCGTAGGCCACCTGGATGTGACGGCTCAGCTCAAAGTCCACCCCTGGTCCATATTTTCACATCTGAGGTTCCTCCTACTTTAGAAGTGGACAGACACCTGAAAGGGTGCCAGCGGGCTGCACTAATGACTGCACAGCCACAATCAGGAAATTGGAACTATCCTACCTTTCCCTAAATATGAGCTACCAACTTAGGCAGGGTATTAAGACCTGCTAAGTATCCTCACACACCATCTATCATCTACTTACTGAAAATTTCCAGCACAGCCCACTCAGTCATATATCCACAACCTGTAAAAGTTTAAACCTGTTTCGGGTATGTTTTCTGCTGTCCTAAGTATTTCATGAGCAAGAATGCTACACCTAAGTATTCTACTTACTGTTTTTGATTTAGAACTAAATGTACCTAGTAATTATTTGACACATATGATATTTTTCACGCTTTCGCAGTACAGTACGCAAATTATACAATTGTGTTTATTATACCCCACTCCATGATTTGCGGCTTGGAAAAGGCTAATATTTAGTACCATAACCTATAACCCATGACATGTTGCTGTGGTTCTAGATTAATTGAATACTTAAGTGTGTCTTTCTCTGATTTCTAATCTTAATTTAGAATAAAAAATATCTGCTAATTAATTGACCCCTTGGGTAGTCTATCCTAATGTAGTAGCTTGATTGTAAATCACGCACAAGTGGTTATTATGCATTATAGCATTGATTCTGGTTTATGTAAAAACATCAGATCCTGGTTTATATTTTGAAAAAAAAAGCAAACCAATAAAAAGAAACCACTTCTGTGGAGTAGGGCATAAAGGTTCACCGCATGGTTGTTGCCTGCTTCCTTTCTGAGGCCTGTGTCACCCGATTCACCATGGCCTGTAGCCTGAGTGACCGATACCTCTTGGCCCTTATTCACCATGGATCAGGGGACTCCAACCTTTTAAAGAGAAAGGGTTGCTTCGGATCCACGGAAGTCATCCTGAGCTACTAAAAATAGTATCACTGTTGCTATAGTGAACACATCAGGCATGATTATAATAGTGGCCATGCTATGCAGAATTACCAGTAGTGAACACTCGTGTCATACCGTGGGATTACCAAAATCATTAAAATGTTTATTGTTATAAACTGTCGCTGCATTCGTAATTAAATAACTGCTGTTTCAGAATGCCCCCTTTGGCACCAAAGAAATGACAACCACAATATGCCTTGACATCTTAGCATTATTATCCTTTCCACTTTCAGCTACAAAAGTATTTTGGATATACAATTCTCCTGTGTCCAAACATTAGCTTATATTTTTTTGACATTCATATTTGGTGAACATACTCCGGCACCAGAAAGGCCCTTTTTCACTCTGGCTGTATTGAAGCAGCCCCAGCTACCGCCTGTATTCTTCCTCCATAGAACTGTGCTCACACGCAGTATGAGTTACTGGTGATGTTACAACCGCGCTTGCTTTCACCACCTGGGTTGGACCCATGGTGAGGCGCTGGTATTGGAGGCGTGGTGATGTCAGTCACACTTTGTATGTCAGTGGAGGGCACTTCCTCCGGTTTGTTAGACAAACAATATGAGCCTATGGTGTTGCAGCCCTGCCTACCTCATGCTGTGTTTGGAGTTGACCTGCCAGATAACTTAGTGAAATGAACTCGATGTTCACCACTTACTTACAAGCAGCTGGGAAGCTAACCAGTAGCTCCTGAACTGCACATTGAAAATCCCTCCCCTAGATGTATTTTGAGTTCTCTGTGTCCTGCAATCACTGTGGACTGTATTTTAGTGCTTTGTATCAATTTTCTTTTGGATCCATAGTATATTGTATTGGTGCTAATGCCACACCTGCTCCTAGCATTAAGCGTGGTCCGTTTTGTTTTTTAAAGTGATCAATAACATGCTCTGAATCCACCTTGGATTATACAACTTTGTCAGTCAGTCAGTCAGTCAGTCAGACAGACAGACAGACAGACAGACACACACACACACACACACACACACTTTTCCACATAAATAGTGCACAAAAAAAGTGCAAATATCAAAATTATTGAATTCAATTTATATGCTTACATTTGCTATTGCCTTACCAATGCAGCCATGCAATAGCTGAAACTAAAACAATAATCTTGAAGAAAAGGCCACACTAAAATTTCAAGAGAGGATACTTTGAATAGATAAGCTTCATGCTATCTCAAAACTATGCATCATGCCAGCTTGATTTAATGCATAAGTCAAGACATTCTAAAAGATAGCATCACCAGACACCACATGTGGAATAAGTGCAGGCGCTGTAATCTGTCTTCACAGTTAACCAAGCAGGATAGTTTATGAATTATCATCAGTAATCATTTTTGTGTTCAAATGGCCACGTTCTTTGTAGCCTCGTGACTAGGTTCACAATGTATCCGGAAGACATAAAATGATCCTTATTTTGGAAAAACGGCCCGTGATGAAGTCGTTTCAGATAATGCAAATGTAAATGTACAGGAATTTATATAGCGCAAATCACCAACTAGTCTCTAAGCACTTGCTTAGGGAACCCGTCCTGGTATTACCCTGTGAGATAACCCCGGCAGGGTATCCGCAAGGAGAAAGCCAGGCATCCCGCCACGAGGGACCGTTGTGAAGATTAAGCAAGCTATTGCCCGGAGACGCAGAGTGTGAACCCGTGAAATGAGTAGGCACCGGAGCGGGAATTGTCGAGTCCATGGACATTTTAGGACTCAAGACCCCGCCGAGCCGGGAATTGAACCCTGGTCCCGGGCTGACCTCCGCTTCCAGGTCTGCCTCCTCTAACCAGTGAGCCACAATTCTCCACGATATACAGGCTGTATGGTGTCCTGTATTTGGTCTCATTTCATGACTGAGACTCACAACCCTCACCTCATCCTGACAATGTGTACGTTGCAGCTGTGCTCCGACTATCAATGCCCCACGGTGCCTGCTGAGCACACAAAGACGGGGCCCCGGGCTTTGACAAATACCTCCAATAATCTTCATCACACAAATGGGGGCGTCAATCAGACGGCTAAATAGCCAGGTGTGAAACTTATCTGATTTCAACAAGACGGTCATACTAGCAGCAAGCGTAAGGAAAAAACACAACTGGGAGAGCGCTGCATTTCACTGTAAAGAATGCCTGAATATACAAATGCATTTACTTGCCACCGAACATCCTAAAAAGCAAAGCCCCACTACTAAGCCCCTGGTCAGGTGTAAGGCGCCACACTGGAAACAGCGTGCATTTTTCTAGCCAGTTTTGAGTTTGCGCCATTACAGGATATGTGCACACACTCGTGGATTTTACATTGTCAATTTTCTACAGGGCTATAACACAAACTCGACCCAAAGGTATAGGAGCGCTTTACATGAGCACCAGTTACATTACACAAGGACTCATTATATATATATTTTTAAACACAACAGTATTAAGTGATTTGCCCAGAATGACAGGATGTTGAGCCGACACCAAGCGCCTCCAACCAGGTTCCACAGTTCTACCACCATCGTCAGCTCTGGCCTTTATGCCACATCCGATCCCCAATTAATTGTAGCCAAAATAGCATGGCTGGTGACATACTGTGTGCAGAAAGTCACACAGACTGGTTTTGCATGCAACTCCCCATTATGCTCTACCTTTGGGTGAAAAAACGGACACGATAAAGTGCAGGAATGGCATCTCATGCTTCTGCAGCTGTCAGAATGAGGCTATAAGTGCTTTTAGCACCAGGCTTGTATTGACAGCTCTCCCAAATCTCACCCACAGCGCATAGAAAGAGAAGATGGTAAACTGCTACAATGCTTTCAGGACTCCTTCGCAAAAGAAAGTTTGGGTTTGCAAGCTATTCTTGGCCTATCATAATGGAAGACAGAATGCAAGTGTGCCATACGCTTGCTTGGCAAATGCTTTAGTGTGTTCATTTCTGATGACCACCAGTGCCGGACTGGGAACCGCAAGCAACCCTGGCGAAAATGCTCAATTATCTTGCCCATCAAGTCTCTCTCCTCTCTAATTGCCTTCTCTCTACCTTCCTCCTCCCTACATCTCTTTCATTCTCTGTCTTGAAGCCTCAGGGAGCTGAGGAAAGGGACCACACCAGGAGCTTTCAAACAGGGATGTAATGGAGGCCCCTGCGGCAAGGGGGGGCAACCTCCAGGGGTCCCCAAGCCATTTAAAAGACCCCATATTCAGCTCAAGGCCATGAATATCTCTAAGACATAGGAGATTCAGGGACCCCTTATCACATTCTGCATTGGGGCATGTCATTTGGCGTTACTCAATTGCTTTCAAAACCAGCCTCCAAGAGCCCCAGCTCACTGGAAAATTGCCCGGTGAAATTAGCCCTTGCTTTAGGACTTACTTTCTTATCAGTCATTACGTACAGGAAAATTAAATACGAACCAAACTATTCACTGAAACAGGAGTGGGCTTATTTGCATTTCTGCCCATGACATGCATCAGAACATACCTGTTTAAGAGCATGACTGACTGTACATAATGTGCTAAAAAGCTGATACACTTCTATACCAGTTATTGTGAGTCTTTCAAATTCCAGCCCCTCTCCCTACGAATCGTCACTCATCATCATAGGATCTCGGATTGGGCTTAAAACAGAAGCCTGCTTAGAACTTCAGACTTCATACCTCACTTGTGCCTCTCATGGGCTGTTTTTACCTCTGAGGCAATAACAGAGAGGAAATAATGCTACCATCTCTGGAAGATTTTATGCTTTATGAATATCCATACAATGTCTTTAATTCTCCTCAAAAGAAGCTTCATTTGAGTGAAAAAGCTGGAGTTCTCACGTAATGATCTGGTACTCAATTCAAATACGCATAATGGACCCTGACTCGATTACTGGTTTGGCTACAAGTTGTATCCCAAGGGCCCTGTAGGATTTTGCTTATTCTCTGTGGATAAAATATAACTTACAAGAATATTCACAGTACAAAATAATTTTGGCCAGATTCACAAAAGTAACTTACAATTTTGAGTAATTTACATCTTTGAGTAAGCTTACTACTTTTTGGTTATTCACTGAAAACTAGTGTACATTTACTCCAATAGTGTGTCTTGAATGCCTGAGTAATTTACACTTTTGAGTAAATTTACTACTTTTGGCTATTCACAAAATCGGAGTGTAATTTCCTTTACGCTCAGATTTTGTGACTAACCAAAAGTAGTAATATTACTCACAAGTCTAAATTAAACAAAAGTGTATGGCCCCTACGCCCCACACTTTGATGGAGACACATAATTTTACACTAAATCGACTTTTTGTCTCATCCTTGACTCCTCCTCACTTGTCCTCCTCTGGTTTTTCAGGATGAAGATGAACTTTCTTCTTTGAACTTTTCATTATTTTCTCCACATTTAAAAGAGGCTGTCTGTTTGGTGCTCTTGCCTCTTATACGGTCTGTCTATTCCATTCTAGAACTGTTTTACCTTGTGACGTAGTACGGCTGCTTGTGTCTGCATTAAAAGATAATGCATAATGTTAGCCTCCCTGTCTTTAATGAAATCCAGATTCTCTAGTCATGTTAATAGGAGAATCGCAATTTACATGCAGATTTTGTGAATAGCCAACACGCAGTAAACTTACTCAAAAGTGTAAATTACTCAAAAGTGTAAACTACCTTTGTGAATCTGACCCTTTGTATTCGGAATGCAAACCCACCAGAATATTCTTAATTGTCTCCTGTTACTATAAGATTAGCCAATTTCTTTTGCTTGTCTTCTATATTCTGTGAAGAATGATATGCACAACTACCTTACTGACAAACGTGTATTGTGATGACTAAGAGACCTCTATGGGTGTAAATGTAGTAGACACTTCATGGAATGGAGGAATAGTGCATCCACCGACTGAACTGCACAGTACAGCTTCTAAAGCATTTAAGCACCTTCAGACTGTAAAGATAAGCCTCAATGGTGTCACTAAATGCAATCTCCTGAAGGCTGGCAGATTTACTGTCAACTCAACTGGGGGCAGGAGCTCAATGCCGCCTTACTAGTTTTTCACGGCCTTCCCCTCAAAAAACAATGTTAATCCACTTTGGTGCATCACTCGGTTGATTCTGCAGGTCGATATACCTGATTATAAGAATCACTTTTGTGATATATTGGCTGTGGTTGGACATTGATTACAAGCTCAGTGGAGCAATATAGGTTTTATAACTTTTCCTCTAGTTTTCTTCGCTGGTCTCTCTATTCTATTAAAATACATTTTGTAGGACATGCATTTCTGAACTTTGAAACACAAGGGCACCATATGTGAAACAAAGTGTTATATGTTTTAAACAGTAATTGGAGACAATAACATGAAAAACATTAAAGAGTTGTAATTATTCCTTTCCTTTGACGACCAGGGTCTTGGACTTTGCAGTTACCAAACTAAATACACTTCTTTAACTCTGGTATGACAACATTAAATGCCTCAGTAAGGGGGGGGGGGGGGGGTTGACCCTTCCCTAAATAGATATTTTTTTAATATTTCGTTTTTGTATTATGCAAATATTGATTATTTGATTTGCATGAACGTTTTTATTGCCCTTGCAAAAAGAAGGTGTCTCACATCGGTTTTTTGGGGTTTGGCTTGTTCATTTGGACTCTATATTTATTTTAGATTTTCCTTGGCTTCTTGAATTCTTTCTTGTTTTGCAGCTGCTAAAATACTTAACTTGCATTACTCTGGAGAAAGATCTGCTGCTTTGTGACATAGCTTCTAGGGGTTAAGCTCAGATTGTCTCAATGAACTGGTATTCTCAAACAAGGAACTGGTTTACTATCTTTTTAGAAGTCCATACTTGTTTGTCCCTGCAGACATTAACTGAGATTCACACTCTCACTAAGAAAGCAAATTCTTAGTGAGTGTGTGTTTTACCAGATGATAACGATCTCTTTGTTCTGGCATAGTTCCCATAGCATTTCAGAAAGCAACAGTTAAACACTTAAAAACCTTATTTTAATCCCAATAATTACAATAACTACCGTCCTATCTCCTTGCTCCCTTTTCTAGGTAAAGTTCTGGAGAAATTGGTTTGCGACCAACTCTACAATAACAGGAAAAAACTTACAATTTGAAGAGCTTCCAGGCAGACTTCTACTCCAATAAAGACAGCAAATTAGTTGTCTCAATTCCTGATGATTTCTGTAGACTGGTGCATCATGGTAGTGTTAGGGCACTCATTTTCTTGAGCACTCTACCCCTCTTCCATTATTTACCAGTCTCCTGACTTCAGGGCATCAGCTTATTGGGGACAGGTCTTAAATGGCGATGAATTTTTCTAAATGAGAGGCAACAAACCATTATACTTCCTCCATATTGATCAGAATCTAAGATCCTTAGTTGTTAGGTTTTACAGGGGCTCATATTGACACCCCATTTAATTAACATCTATATACATCCCTTGGTGAGTTTGCACTATTTAGGAGGGATATATATATATATATATATATAAATATATATAAAATGTCACTGAATTATCGCCTTGCAAACAACAAACTACAGACCAGTGTTACACAGACCTCTATGGAACACTGTCCATAAGCCACTCAATCGCAGATTTCAAAAACACTTCGAAATTTAAATCTATCCAAAACGGAACTTCTTTTGAGATTGACAGACATATCTGAAAAATTGATTCTTTGCACTGGAGTATGCACCGTTCACAGTAATCCTCCTGTATGTTGGTCAGGGGTAAAAAATGTGGTGACTGCCATTTGTAAAAGCGGAAGGTTACTACTTCGTAATGGTAAAGAGAGGCCTATACGGTTGTGAATCCCTACCTCCGCTTATATTGTATGGCCTGAAGAGAGGTGCCTTTGCAGACCAGGTTTTTTTGTATTTATACTGCCCTACTCAGTGCCTGGATACCCTCAAGGGTGATTAGCCATGCTTTACAAATTCACATAACATAAAAATCAATCCTGTTAGAACGAATCGGGGTACAGAGTTAAAATAACACTACTGAGATGTTAGTCTCTGCCTGTAGCTCTTATTGTGAAAAGTCAATGCAAAACACCACAACAAGTTGTACGTAAATCCAAATTATGTTTCTGTTTAACCATTTAACCGCGGCGCAAATTGCGGGAGAATTACTGAGTGGGCGGGGTGCGTCAGCCCCCCGACGTGCGCAACACCAACGAGGAAGTGCTTGCGACGGCTGTTGGCCGACGTGAGCACAGAACGGGTTATCTGGGATAAAACCTGAATTTTATTTAGCCAGAAACATATGCAGGCACCTTCATAAAATCTTGCTGGAAAAGCGGAAATGACACCGATCAAAGGTTTGAAAACATAATGGCAGCCAGAAATACAGACACATGTTTAGTTTGACTGACAACTGAAGTTTACACCTTTCGCTTTGCTAACAAATGACATTTGTACATAAGAGCACAGGAGTAGGTGGCCACCGATACGGAACATATGAATTATTTACATGGCTCGGATTTTTATTGAATCCAATTTCCAAGTGAGGAATACATGCCACAATCAGATATTAGAATGCACCAGTGTGCACACCTTTGAAAATGTGACAAGAGGATGAAATGAGAGAGTTTCCTGCTGCTTACAGCAGTTTCCGTGCAATCACTAAATATTATTTTGTTGAACATGTCTCTGAGGATTTGCACATAATAATATGAAAGCAACTGTGTTGCCAGCTCCAAAACAGAGCTTTGTGTTCAGGCAACTGAATACACTTAACAGTTATCATAGGCGTCATGAGATTACTAGCGGGTGCACCAATGTGCAAATAAACAAGCAGCTCATGCAGGCCCACTGAAAATTACTTTCACGTGGGGGAAGAGCCACAGTTCATGAAATTACAGATTTTAAAATGACAGGCACATATCTGGGCTCATTGGAATGTTCTGGGATTTAGTGATCAACGTTTCAATTTTTACTCAGCTGTCTCCAACATTCTGCTTGGGAAATTCCTCGATGTAGGACTCTGGCTCTCTGTATAGTCTACTAAAACTATGTACACCGTGCAGAGATTCCAGAGGATTCCCTATTGGTATACAGAGGTAAAAGTAGATAAAACTGATGCTCTATTTGTGGTAGTGTGGTTGAGCAGTTAGGCTTATCAGAGGGTAGTGCTAAGCATTTGTTGTACTCACATAGGCAAGAAATGAGACATACACTCAAATATAAATCTGAGAGCAATTTATAAAAAAAGAAATAAATACATTTTCATATAATTTTCAGACCAAGAAATTCAAACTAAGGTAAGTACTTTTTAAGTTATGAAGTTGCAAAAGAAATCACTGTTATGCGCAATTACACACAATATAAGTTAAAGGGAGAAAATAGGAAAAAGCATTGATAATCACACAGTAGGTTCTCGAGGTTCAGCTTCTGGATTCAGGAAAGTAGTAAAGCCAGGTCCAATGTTCCAGCAGCAGAAGTACAGGAGTGTCCCAGATTCAGCTGAAAGCAGTGTGCTGAGGTCGTTGGTAGCAGGTGCAGTACGTAGAAGGGGGCCATCTGAAAACACACTGCACAGGAGGACTTAAAAGTACTCACTCGAGAGAGCAGATCACAAGGGCCTCAGTACCATGGGAGCACAGCTGGTTGGTCATTAGCCGAACGGGTGGGCTGGGTGCAGAGCATATAGGGCCACCAAGAGTTATGCGATGAGCCGTGAGACCGTCCTCGCGCTCAGGGGCAGGCAGGGTGCAGAGGTGATTCCGGGACAGCTGCGCCACTCAAGGAGCGGGTCTCAGGGGTCAGGTAGTCCCTCGATGGGTGTCTGCATCCTGTGTCATTGGGAGTCCAGATTGGACTCTTTCTTCTCAGTCTTCGGTGCAGAGGGACCGGTACTCAGATTATTGGTACGGTATGGCTCTGGTAGGTCTTTGTGTCCTCCCACTTCATGGAGGGACACATCTGACCCTTCAAAGCAGATGGACCTCTTCTTGCTTGGGTCCCGGAGTCACCGGGGAGCTGAAGATCGGAAAACTGGACTTCGTGGTTAGGTGCCTGCAGGGGAGTAGCTCCTCTACTCCAAGGGAGGTTCTTTGCAAATTGCATAAGGCTGGAGGGGCTTCAGGGTTCTTGGAGGCCTTCCAGTTGCAGGACAAGATGGCAGGCCATGATTGTTGAGAAATGGAAGAAGTGGCAGGATTTGGCACCAATTTTCTGCAGCAGGTCTTCGGTTCTTGGGTCAGCAGCTCTTCTTTGTCTGATGCTCTTCTGAGGTCTATTGAATCTCAGTTGGGGGTCCAGGGATGCCACGTAAATACTAATGTTAGGGGTGTTAAAGGGTTGAGACAAGTAGTAGCCAATGGGCAACCTACCTTCATGGGTGAGGGGCCCTGATAGGTTGTTTTCCTACCATCTCAAGATGGAGGATTTGCAAAAGTAGCGTTCACATATCCTGCCACACCTTAGAAGTGTCGCTGGTTGAATGTGGGCATACCTCCTTATCTAACTAGTTTTTCAATCTTTCCTCTTGCCTAAAGTGGAGCAGGAAAGGGGGGTTAGCATCCTCCCCTATCCGGAGATGCCTGGGCTGTATTTCGAAAGTGGCTTTGCCTTCGAAGCTTCCAGCCTTAGAACCCCATCCTGTCCTGTGGGAGGTGCTTAGCATCTCCGCCTGGAGCAGGGTTTTTCCTGACCTCAGAGGGCGCTGGTCATCACCCCATGAGTTCAGAAACATGTCTGGTGGTGGCAGCCTGGCTGAGACTAGCTAGAGACCACACCAGTGCTTTGTAGGTTTTCTAGGGACCCTCTAATGGGTCTCTTGTGTGCATTTATTAATTAATCTAACCCTGGCATCAGTGAAGAGTTATTGAGATGAAATGTTTAGTACCAAACATCTTAGCCATCATGGAGCTAGGAAACTCATAATGTCAAGTATCCAGCCCATGTACACTCAATGGCTTCCCTGTGCACTTGCAATATCCAAGAATAGACTTCATACTGCAGGGCCATATCTGCTCATGCAGATATGTCCACACATAGGGTATATGGTAAACTCTGCCTTACAGCTTTAAGGCCTGCAGTAGGGTTGAATTACAGATATCTCATGCAATGCATATGGGCGTGGCACACAGGCCTGTGTGCCATGTTGCCTCTTCGGTTTTTCTGCACCAAGACGCACAGCCTGCAATGTTCTTGGTGAGGGGTCCCTGGGGCGGCACAATTCGTGCTACAGCCCCAGTAGACATTCTTCAGTACGCATGCCCTATGTACCAGGTGTACTATTTACTAGGGACTTACAGGGGTGGCTGAAGTTGTGCTAGTCGTGGTAAAGTTTTAGGAAAGAGATCTGGCACTGGAGACCTGGCTGGCAGGTACCCAGTGCCCTTACAGTTTGAAACTACATCAGGCAAAAAGTGGAGGCTAAACTTATGCAAATTCCTATACTTGGGAAATGAGCAGGGGGAAAGGGCATAGTCAAAAAGCTCTATTTGTAGGTATCCGGTCTAGACGGCGTGCATGCACTGTCTCGAACCGAGACATGCTTTCACTACTTCTGGACTTAGATCCTCGCCCATGGGCTTATTATTTTATTTATTGCTTTCCATTGATTCCCATTAGACAGCCCCATCGTCGCTCCATTTTTAGGTTTCCCCATTCATCAAGGCAAACATGCGTCATGCCTCCTCTGGTGTTTAGCCTTCCCTGAGTGCACCGCCCAACTACCTTTTAAGTATACGCAGAGGCCATATTCATTCATTTCGGGACAACTTTTTTAAATAGGTTCACCATGCTGTCGCTTGGTCTTGCCTGCTTTACCTGTGCAGACCTCTAACAATTGCATTTTGGAATTGCAGTAATGCTATTGCATCAAACTTGGATTGCGGAGAAGGGCACAATGTATTACAGCCTTGGGGGACAACGTGCACAGACTCCCACTACCTGTCTGAGCACTGGAACCACGGCGGTCAGACCAATCACAACGCTGCTTTCAGCAACGTTGTTATTGGCTGGAAGAGACTGTGTGCTTGGGTGCTATCTGTTCCTGCGTCGTCAAAGAACGGAGGAGAGGCAGCAGCCAGGAAAGTTCAATTTTCTTTCTTTTTTTAACCCACCCCTCATGCTTGCTCCCTGCCCACCTCATCACTATGGCCCAAGGGCAGCCACCACTGGGTCATCTTAAAAATTATATCAAGCCATAACCTGCTGCTGTTTTAGTCTGGAACATTTGAGCGTATTATTGAAGACCGCCAAAGGAGAGAAGCTACCGCATATTATCGCCAAAGGAGAGATGCTACACTCAAAATCCCAGAAGGACTAGGTTTTGTCAGGAGCAAGAAAGGGTGAGTCTTATAAGGGATACTCAGGGGAACAGAGCTGTTGCTAAGGCTAACTGACCAGTTTTGTAAGTGAGAAACCGTTTTTGAGATTCACCCTGTCTGTTGAATTTATATCATGCCAGCCAACATTTGACACTTGTTTATACTGTTATTATGCTCATCCATTCTCACCAAGCATGTGCCATTTACACATCCCGAAGTCTGCCAATAGATACATTAACATTTCTTTTTTAATTTCAAAATAGTTTTTATTGTTTTTATACAACGTACAACATATAATCGTCGCCGCTTTGTAGTTGCAGGGTGGCCTCCCAGACTGGCTGTGTTAATGGATTAATTAAGGATAAATCCCCATGGAATTTCACGGTATTATACTCACTGGGAAAAGCAGTTGTGGTAATGTTGTTTGTTCTTGTTTGACAGAAGAGACTGTGTGCCAGAACATGTCATACTTATGATTTCAAGCTGCAGAAGGCCCTTTGTTATCTACTAGACCGGGCTCAGTGGTGTGCCCAGAGTGGGCGTGCGACCCATACTCATCTTTTTTAATGGGTTGTTATTTAGGATCAAACATGCATGTTTTTTAATAGTTTAACGAAACGAAACCTGCCTATTTTTGAGCAGGAGGAGCAATTAACTTGCAAAATGCATTGATTTAGATTAATTGCATCCTTTCCACACCAACAACCTGCTTCAAAATAGAGATACCTTTAAGAGTAGATGAAAAGAAACTATAACCAGTGACAGTTCTCAAGTGTGAACCTCAAGGATGGAGTAAAACTTGGATGTGTTGTTTCAAGAGGCTTTTTGCTTTCACCATATTGATGATGTCTTTAGCTGCATCTGTTTTAGAAAGAATATGTACCTTCCCTTCGTGCCAGACCATTGGCTGTACACTTATATCCAGTACACCTTTCTGTGTTGTTTGAAGCTCAAACTGACTTCCTAAGGCCTCTGGAATGCCCGAAACACTAGTATTTTGTGTCTCGAGAGATTGTTACTGTTTTACCATTACTGTAGAACCATCTCATGGACGTCATTTCACAAATACTAGGAGCAGCAGAAGTGATGTCACACATGCTTTAAGTCTAATATCATGGGAAGTGAAGCCACAGAGATTTTTTTCCAGAAAGACATGACTTGTGACAATTGACGCTGATGACATTTCAGGAAGTACAACACAAAAGTTAAGAATCCAATAATTAGTCCAAAATTAAGAAACTAACAAAAACGTTACTAAAGCAGATGCATATCAATTTTAGATACTGATAATATGTAAACTAGATTGCTGTCATGATACACCAATGGTACACCCATTATACATTCATGTAAGCTATTCTTATTCATTCACTTTCTCATTCCCAGTCTCTTATTTCTAACTCTATCACCCTAATTCACACTCCTTTAACTCCACTTGTCCTCGTTCACCTATATCTCTCCCAGTTTCCCTTTCATCTCCATCTCTCTTTTTCCCACCAATATTTTATTTCCCTCTCACCTGGAGATTTTTTTTCTGCTTTATGTCATCCACTTATCATTTGGTGTTAATCCATATATTTGACCACTAATTATTGCTATCTCTCCTTTTTCCATCCACTTTAATGCCTTCATTCTCAAACCAAGTTGCAAACAGAAGGGGGAGAGAGAGAGTCAGTGGATTCAGTCTCCCTGGTCATGCGAATAAACAAAGTAGAATCCACTCAGAGTGATGGTGATCCCTAAAGTGATGGGGAACACACAGTGTTGTTTAAATGCCCCTCACACACCAACAGGCCCCTTGGTGTCATGCTTCATCATCGGGGCCTTCGCACCCCTCTACGGGATGCGGCGTGCTACGACTCGCGACTACGCAGGAGCACTAAGTAGTGAGCTATGTGAGGGGGTGAGTGAGGTGAGGTGAAAGTGAGTGGTTAAAAAATACCTGGCACGTAGGTGAAAAAATAATAATTTTATTAAATCCTCGGCTGGTATTAGTAAAAGAAGTGCAAAGTGGGGTTGTAAAAATACGTGTTAGGGTATTACAACCACCTCAAAGTGTCAACATGTTTTGGAGCGCGGGGGCTCCTTCTTCAGGACAAGGATAAGCACATATCCTCCCCTTACTCACATGTAAATGTAAAAGTGTATAAAAAATTATTACAACAATGCGTAATGTACCTAACAATGTTTATATATGGGTAGGTTCAGTTGCGCCCAAATGGCGTTAGATGAAAACCTGCAAAAAGAAAGCACAATAAACACACTGGTCTATAGTACACAAACTAAGAGAGAAAAGCTGGTTCTCTTAGTGTAAAAAGGGTAAGCCCAAAATAAGGGTCGCAAAACCCTGTAAGGATAAAAAATGGACAAACACAGCAACATACAGACATACAATCACAGTGTGGAAATACTCTCAACTCAGGAAGAAAGAGAGAGAAAAACAGGTTAATAAAAGGCTTACTTATAGTTCTCAAATTCATAACCTCATGAGCCTATGCGTGTTATTGGGGGATCCTTCCTTACTGCTCAGTAAAGCAACCCAAAAGACATTAGTACGTGGGATTTAGTTTGTTGTAGGCACAAACTCCCTTAAGCACCACAGTAGTACTTATTGTCATGGCCCAACTCATGGTTACTGCAAAAGCTAGTTGCCTGCCTTCCCTCAACGCTGCTCCGATGAAGTGAGCGTTGGAAGCGCCGGTGTCCTTTTTATACTCTCCTAATTGGCAATTAGTTGGTGGGAGATTGAATGATAGGACCCGGGAAATGCCCAAATACGGAGACTGTTTTGATATAGATCCGGAACTGCGCGCCCGGTAATGCGTCTGGAGACGCGCATGCGTGCATCGACCTAAGGCTTGTTGTGAGTGCGCATGCGCCGAGGCGAGTGAAGCCGCGCATGCGCGTACCATCGACACTGTGTAAACGCGCATGTGCGCTGTACTTGTCAGGAGCGGTATTAATGCGCCCAGGATTGGCGAAGCGCTGTTTAGGAATAGTAGTCTAAGCAAGGGGAATGCCTGATAGACTCAATTAATGTATATCCGGAACCAAGATGTTGCGAGAAAGTGAGCCTAATAGTAGTGTGATGAATTAATATAGACATATCTTGGGGAACAGTTTGACCATAGCGGAACATCCGTGATTACCCCATTGACATTGGCCATCACATATTAGGCTGGGATACAGAGTTCATAAAAGGTGGCCTGATATGGCTTATCTTTAGAAGCGCTATTTAGGAATTATTCCCAAGTTGGGCAGATAGTGTAAACGAGGGGAATGCCTGATGGACTCAATTAATGTGTTTCTGGACCCTCGAGGTTTCAGAGAATAAGCAGTGAGCCTAATAGTGGTGTGGTAATTTGAGCAATGTTAATAAGGACACATCAAGGGGGACAGGCTGACCATCACGGAACATCCGTGATTGTTATGACGGCCCCATTGGCTATGGCCATCACATATCAGGCTGAAATGCACAGTTCATTAAAGGAGTCCTGATATATTTTATCTTAGCAGATTCCAAGGAATGGAGTCATAGAGGCCGGTGGTATCGGTCCCAAGACGGAACACCCAACGTTGTTCTTTTTCCAGAAGACCTACCTCAGACTGCAATTGTTCGATCACTGTCCACTGTAACTCATTGACACAGTGTTGATGTTCAATAAAGTGGGCTGACATTTTTGTTGTAAGTTTCTTGCACCTAATGTTACTTTTGTGCTCGTTGAGTCTTACTTTCACTGGTCTTGTCATTCCCACATATTCTTTCCCGCATGGACATGTGATAAAATATACAACATTCTTGCTGTTGCAATTCGTAAATGCACGTTGTTCCCAATTAGTTCCATTGGAAAAAGTGAGAGTTTGGCTTTTTTTGGTGAGGTGACAATTATTGCAGTTGCCACACGGATGGTGGCCCTGTACCCCCTGCAGTCTTGGCTGTTTTTCTTTGATAGGAGGGGGTCTTGTATGGACAAGCATGTCTCTCAAGTTCCTACCCCTTCTGTGTGCAAACAGAGGTTTCTCCAGTGATAGAGTACCACTTGTTAATATACGCCAATGTTTATTGACCAGTTTCGTAACCTGGTTGGTTACTGGGCTGTATGTGGTAACACAGACTGTTCTATCCGCTTGGTTGTCTCTCTGTGGGTTATCCTCCAAGAGGGCCTCTCGGTTGTTATTTCTAGCTCTTTTCATAGCCTTCTGGATCACCTGGTCAGGATACTTTCTCTGTCTCAGTTTCATGCTGAGATCCTTGGCCTAAGTTTTGTATTTCGCAATGTCACTACAGTTCCGACGTAGGCGAAGAAACTGTCCATATGGTAAGTTCTCCCTCAGATGACGCGGATGAAAACTGTCAAATCTGAGGAGACAGTTTTTGGCCGTCGGTTTGAAATGGGTCTCCGTCTTCAAGACGCCTGCCTCATGATAAATGTTCAAGTCCAAAAAAACCATGGTACTGTTTGACATTTGGTGGGTGAATTTGAGGAATGCATTCTGGTTGTTAAGCCAATGCATGAACTCAGAAATTGAGTTCACATCTCCTTCCCAGATAACCAAAATATCGTCAATATATCTTCGCCATGTAAGAATCCTCGCCCTATAGGGGTTGTTTGAGTGTAGGATCTTAGAGGATTCCAGATGATGGACATAGAGTCCCGCCAGGCTAGGAGCAAAAGTGTTGCCCATGCTGGTCCCGTGACTCTGCCAAAATAGAGTGCCCTCATAATCAAAAAGGTTTTTAGTGAGCGCCAGTGAGATACACTCCATCACTACACTGCGAGGGGTGTGATACTTCCAATTGGTCGGGTGTAGTACTTCTTCAATAATCTGTAAAGTCTCATCATGTGGGAGGCTCGTGTAGAGACTCTCCACATCAAGGCTTAGGAGCATCTGAGAGGTAGGATCGAAAGTCTGATTTTGTAACAGTTGTAGTACTGCTTTCGTGTCTCTCAGATATGTATCAGTGGCCTGTACGAGAGGTCTCAGGAAGGCATCGGCAAACTTGGACAGTGGTTCCAAGATAGATGAAATACCGGACACAATCGGCCGTCCTGGTGGATTCTCAAGGTTCTTGTGCACTTTCGGTATAGTGTAGAAATACGGAATGCGCGGATTTTTTTGAACCAAGAATTCTGACTCTTTTTTGGTTACCCAGTCATGTGCGCGAGCCTCCTCAATCATACCACCTATTTGCACTCGTAAGGACTCAGTCGGGTCATCAGCTAGGATCTGATAATTCCTACTGTCCGAGAGAAGTCTCCTGCACTCTCTGTCGTAAGCCGTGGTAGTTTGAATAACCACTGCTCCACCCTTGTCTGCAGGTTTTATGGTAATGTTTTTGTTCAATCTCAATTCCTTTATTGCCTCGTTCTCCATTCTGCTCATATTCTGGAACACCCTGTGCTCGGTTTCCAAACATTTCAGTTCCTGCATGACTGCTTTTTCAAAAGCCAGCACCTCCACCGGGAGTTGGTTATCCAGTGGCGTGAAAGTTGACCTAGGTTTTAGCCCTGTGTCTGAGGTCTCCAAAAAGGGTTCCTTATCTTTGAAGAAGGCCCTCAACTTGATGGTTCTCATAAAGTCCTGCATTTCCTTATGCAGTAGAAAAATATCCGGTTTGTTGGTGGGGACATATCCCAGGCCTTTGTTGAGTACCTTTTGTTGGAACTCAGTCAGGGGCCATGGGGTTATGTTAATCACTAGGTCCCCCTGCTGCTCGTGGAAGCTTGATTCGCCGTCATGCTTCTCGTCAGCACCCGTGGGTCTGTCTCCTCTGTGGGCTGCCAGTTGACATTGTTGCCCTTCTTGTTCCTCCCCCTGCGGGATCCCTGGCCCCAGGATAAAAAAGGCTGAGCATTTTGGGGTGTATTGGTTTGTTCTGGAACCCACTGGGGGTACATTTGTCCCATTTGTTGAGGGACAAACTGATACTGTGGGAACTGAAAAGGGTTCTGATACGGATTGAATTGAGGTCCTTGGAAACCTCGCCAGCCCCTCTGGCGGGGGAATTGCGATCTTTGTTGTCGAAACCCACCTCTTTGTTTCCTTTGCGGGAAACCTCCTGATTTTGTACTTGAATTGCTACCGTCGGAGTTCACACTGTCAGTGTCACTTGTGTTATCTTTCATTACATAGTCTGCTCGTGTGTATGGATAGGCTCTTTCAGGGGTAAATCGATCTTTATCTTTTTTCAATTTATTAAATTTGCTTTGTTTCAAAGTTGCCTCAAACTCTTTCATTTGTTGATTCATTTCTTCCAAGCCTTTCTTTATGTCTGCTGGTGAAATGAAAGCTTTTAACTGAACTTCCAGTTTTTGGATCTCTACTTTAAGTTCCAAAGATTTTCTTGCGGCAGTTTGGACTATAAGCACCAGCCAATCCCTGGTGCAGTGCCATGAGATGAGTGACCACGCTTTTTTAAAAACAAGGTCATCCTGGAAGATAAACGGTTCAGTTTTAACCAATAGACCCTGCGGGGCTATTTTGTTTCTTAAATATTCCCTCATCAAGAGGCCATGTAAAGCTGTTCTTATTTGGGTTTTCCGGGCATTCATCAATTCGTCCCAGTCTGCTACCGCTGGGCCTGGTTCAGTGTTGCTAAGGCCTTCAAAAGGATTGACATCTGAGAGAATTCGGTCAATGTCATCCTCACTGAAGGTCAATCCATGTTCATCCTCCATGGTGATGTTTGGGAGGGTAGGAAGGTTCAAAGTGATAAGATGTTTTGTATGAAAGAATGTCTGTGTAAGTCCAAAAGTGAAATAAATAACAATGGGAAGGGGCTCCCACAGCTGTGCGCTGTCTATAACAAAGTTGCAAACAGAAGGGGGAGAGAGAGAGTCAGTGGATTCAGTCTCCCTGGTCATGCGAATAAACAAAGTAGAATCCACTCAGAGTGATGGTGCTCCCTAAAGTGATGGGGAACACACAGTGTTGTTTAAATGCCCCTCACACACCAACAGGCCCCTTGGTGTCATGCTTCATCATCGGGGCCTTCGCACCCCTCTACGGGATGCGGCGTATGAAAGAATGTCTGTGTAAGTCCAAAAGTGAAATAAATAACAATGGGAAGGGGCTCCCACAGCTGCGCGCTGTCTATAACAAAGTTGCAAACAGAAGGGGGAGAGAGAGAGTCAGTGAATGTCTTTTAGGTTGCTTTACTGAGCAGTAAGGAAGGATCCCCCAATAACACGCATAGGCTCATGAGGTTATGAATTTGAGAACTATAAGTAAGCCTTTTATTAACCTGTTTTTCTCTCTCTTTCTTCCTGAGTTGAGAGTATTTCCACACTGTGATTGTATGTCTGTATGTTGCTGTGTTTGTCCATTTTTTATCCTTACAGGGTTTTGCGACCCTTATTTTGGGCTTACCCTTTTTACACTAAGAGAACCAGCTTTTCTCTCTTAGTTTGTGTACTATAGACCAGTGTGTTTATTGTGCTTTCTTTTTGCAGGTTTTCATCTAACGCCAATTGGGCGCAACTGAACCTACCCATATATAAACATTCTCAAACCGCCATTGCAGAAAGTTGATTTCTCCTTCATCTCTCCCTCTTTAATCGCCCTACTTCTATATCACCTCCAGCTTCCAGCCTACCTTACCATCAGCTCAAATATTTCCTCACATCCATCTCTCAGATTACATCTTACTTTATCATATTAATTTAATATCTCATCTATCCTCCTTTCCCAGTTTTCGTCTCATCTCCCTGAAGTCCTGTTTCTTCACAGATAACTCTCCCTTCCAAGTTGTATGCTTTACACCGGTTCCCATTACACTGTAACTTTTTTTCTATTTCTGTTTTCAGCCTGCTACTCCTGTGTTCACCCTCTTTTAGCTCCCTATTACACCCTTGCACTAGATTACTCTCCTAATTTCTGTATCAGACATCTACACTCTCTTGGCATCCTTTTCGTGATCTCATTCTCTTCTGGATTCGCGCACCTCCAAATGTGGGTCAATGCTCTACTTACGTGTTATACGAGGTTCGAAACTTGGAGAGGTAAGGAAATTCCACACTTGGCAAATACTGCACCCCGCAATGTTAGTATTTACCCAGTACACAATTATCAACCAGGATTGCATGCCAGGAAAAATTAAGTCCTTGAAATGTGCGAAGCAGTACTGATTGTCTCCCTTATGGAATAGCTACATCATGGACATCAGCTGTGCAAACTTACCTCGAAAAACACAAATACTTTGGGCAACAGTGTAAGGCTTGGTGTATACAGTTAGCTGGTAGCTCCATATCATGTGAAATAAGTTCAGCCTTTACTGGCTTTTTATCTAAATGAATGCTTGAAATGGTCACAATAAATGACAAGTTCCAGAAAGATACAAATTTAGGTTACCTAAAATTCTAGGACTACTTGAAGCTGTAAAGTATATAATGGGACAATTAGACAGGTTATTACATCCATGTAAGAAACTTGTGAGTAATGCCAGGCACAAACTAGGGCTATTTGCTATTACACTGTAAGTGGCATCAAATGTATTTACATTATGATTTTTAAAATGCACTTTTGAGGGAAGGTCTGAGAGTTTCAACATATAAGCCTCTCAGCCATCCGCAGCGATAACCAAGAGCATTTCAAAAATAATTTCTTTATATTCAATTGATCTTTGCAGTTGGCATCGATGAGAGCCAAAGCATAGAATGTTGAACCCAGACAACATTATTTTCCTATAAGTAAGTTTAAAAAACTTAACGTTAGCAGAGGGGCTTCTGGTCTCGAGCAAGATCAGGAAGAGGACCGCATTGTATCAGGGACACAGGATACCATGGAGCAGGACCTGGGTTTGCCATCACTCTGTGGCACCACCCCTAGCAACAGGCAAACCATATTATTTGAGACGTGCTGCTTGCTGAAATTTTTGGTCTCAGGTAGACCACGCATGCGCTGTCTCAAAGAGACATGTAGTTTTCAAACTGTGGGCTTTAGCCCACACATAGGCTTCCCATTTGCTTGCTCCATTGTCGCTCTCATATCCTGTGTCCCCATTTGCCCATGGCATGCATGCGTCACGCCTCCTCTTGTGTTTAGCCCTGCCCGAGAGCAGGGAACAAGTACTTGTGTCCTTCCGCTGCTCCTGTTTGAGGACCTACTTTTTAATACTGTTTGAACACTCCACTTGAGTGTTGTGTTTTTAAAAGCTGTGCCCCACTCATAGCAAAGCTGTCTCCCGTCAGCTTCCAGTCAGTCTGACTGTTGCAACCTCCCTGCCCGTCATCCTCCCATTCCCTTTTCCTCTCCCAGCAGCTAGTTATTTCATCCAAAGATAGAGCCCCTGCTCCTCCATGACCACCACTGCTCCCAGTCTCTGCAAGCGTGTCATCTTGTTGTCATTTGGGGAGTATGATTTGTGCCCACAAAAGGCTTTGGCAGCCTCTCCCACCCTATGTCTCAGCCATGGCTGATGCTGTTTCCAGGAGACACACACACGGCCCTTGAGCTGCTGTGGCCTCCATGGGCAGTATCTGGCGTCTTATCTCAGCCTCACTGTAATTTTTCGCAGGTTTTTAAAAGAGCACTTGAATCCCTTTGAGAATGGTTAACGAGGCTTTGTAATACATTAGGTGAATACCTGCAGGCAGCGGTTAATGTTTTGCAGAGGACCAAGCGTTTCAAAGTTATGCTTCTTTCACGAGTCATGTTCATGTTGTTTATTAACTTTCTGCATGTTTCTGCAGTCCCTAATTCACCCTTGCTATTGCTGCTCAGTCGTACCATTCATGTCACATATGGCGTACAATGCAGTGATGGTTCACAGTATATACTTTAGCTTCATGAGCTACTGCTTGTCGCCTCATATCTGTCCTGATTTACTCTTGTGTTGCTTCAATTGCTTCAACATATTTATTGTTTTAGTTTGATAATTAATTTGTGTTCATTCTTTATTTTTGATGATTGTGTCACTGTCACTAAACACAAGCAGTTGGAGCCAATAACTGCCTACAAGGATCAATTAAAGTTTGAATAATGGGTTTTTCAACCAATTAATTTAACTACACCTAAATAGTCACTCCATGTCTAAAAGGCAATACCATTGACAACAGCAATACATCTCAAATTGCCGAGACCTATTGGCTTTGCCAATGCTTGTTTACACGGCTGTCGCCTGTATCAAAAATCAAAGTGCATTATGGCAGTCGTGGCCGGCATCACTCGTGGGTGGGGGCGTTGCGCGCGGAGTAGTGGTTAATTTAATGTAATTTTTTGTTTTTATTTACCATCTACTCCGGTCCTGTGTCGCATCTCCTCTCTCCTCTCTAAACAGGAAGCTGGCAGCCTCCCTCCCCTCCCTAAGCCAATCACAACGCTGCAATGGCCGTGTTGTGATTGGCAAGGACGCCGACCCCACAGGCGTCTATGGAGAGGCCATTTTCTCTATGTATAATACACTCCAAACACTCAGGACAAATTAACTTCAGGAGCGAAAGCGACCACTTGATATACTGAAAGTATATCAAGTGGTCGCTTTCGCTCCTGAAGTTATACTTTTAGTATATCAAGTGGTCGCTTTCACTCCTGAAGTTAATTTGTCCTGATGATGACCTTTAAAGGAATTCTCGGTTGAAACACTGTCGACGCATTGAACATGGCACAAATCAGAGATCACATTATTCTTCTATTGTTTATTGTGTATATTGTGATCTGTTTATTCGTCTCTGCCATTGTCTTTTGATTCCACATAGGTTTATGTTTTGTGAATGTATTAATTGTGAGAGTAATTGTTTGTGTGCCCTTGTGTTTTCATTTCACTTAATTAAATTAAATCGAGTATTCACTTATTTTTTATGTATTGGTTTTTTGTGACATTGTGGTACTCGTATGCTTTTTTCCTTTTACTTTTTGGTGGGCTTGTTTCCATTCTTTTAGCTAAGCCTGATAATATAGCTCAAGAACCATTGTTTGGAGTGTATTGTTTGTTATCCCTGGTTCTTGTTCTAGGGTCGCCCTTGTGGTTAGCTACTTATTTTCTCTATGTAGGCTGCAGCGTACATACGAAGGGCGAGGCTAGATGAGCCCGCCTTTAGGGCCTGGCCCCCCGGCCCACGCCGCGCCGCCATTGGCTAAAGTATCCGGCCGGCTGCCCTATGGGCGGCCGGCCGGGGAAGTGCTTCCTGGTTGGGGAAGGGTGACGCACGTCCGGTGGGGGCGTGGGGGCAGAGGCCATGACCTATTTAGGTCAAGATCACCCAGAACTCGGCCTCTTTCCACACCAACACCGGACCTGCTTGCACCTTACGCGACCCATGCCCCTTGCTTTATAGAATTTCTTAAATCTCCCGCGCACCCGTCCCCTTAAGGCAGTAGTTTAGAGGGGTGCGTTGCGGAAAAGAGACATTCAACCACTGATACATGAGCGAATTTTGCGGATCTCGCGTTCGCGAATTTTGCGGATTTGCGGATTCGCAATCCGCAAAATCCGCGAATTCCCGCGAATTTGCGGATTTTTTTTTTTTTGTGTTCGCCCGTGTTTCTGCCAGTTCGCGAGGGTTTTTACAATTTCGCAATTTGCGAACTTACCTGTCGGGTCGCAAGTTTTGCGAACTTGTTGTTTCTACGTGTCCAACCTGTTTGGGACACTCTTCTTCATCACTGCCACTCTCTGTCACCACTGCCACTCTCTGACTACTCATGCCACCCTCTGGCCCACCCATGCCACCCTCTGTTTCATCACCACACCCTCTGGTTGTCCAGTGTACATTATTTTCGGCAAAGCAAAGCACACCTTCCCTGCCTCAAGTGACCTGAATTAATTTGGGGCTGATTAATGTGTCACAGAATATTTTTTTAGCTGGCACCTGCTTCCTTAGTGCGCCCTGATTAGTGATCTTTTGCACTTGCTAAGTGCTTTCATTGTTGCAAAATTAGTTACAACACCTGCCCTTCCCCAACTGACCATAATGAATTAGGGGCTGATTAATGGATTTTAACTTCCAGCCTGGCTCCTGCTTGTCTCCCTTAGCTGTAATTCAGGACCTTTGTGGCATATGTGTAACTATTCTGAGGTTCAGAGCAGGGTCACATAATAGTTTCAACTGGCAACTGAACTCTGGAGGGGCCCCTCAGGAAGCACTACAGGAAATGGCTACTAATGATGTGCCTGAACTTTTGAACCTGGTAAGTAGTTACTTTCAGTTTTGCTTAGATCGTATTTCTGCAATTTCGCACTTATTCGCGGGGCGCGAACTCACGCGAACAGTGCGAGCAGTGCGAGCAAAATCCGCTGCTCGCGGATTTGCGGATTTTGCAGGAAATTCGCAAATCTCGCGGATTGCGGATTTCCCGAAAATCCGCAAAATCCGCGAGCGGAACGGATTTTCCGCCCACGCCTACAAAATGGACGGGAGTCCGCCTTGCAAATCCCTATGCCAGCACTGAGGGGAGAGAAGGTAAGCTCTCCGCAGGGGGATGGAGACCACTGGCTGGGGAGGCTAGGGCAACAGGTACGAGCCTCCTAGGAAGCCTGGTGGACGAGAGGTGGGGCCCTGGAAATGGCGGACAAGGACTCGAGGGCTGGGGCCCATCGCTCAGGGGCGCAGGTGGGTTGCACCTTGCGTGGGCCTCTAAACCTGGGGGAATGCGAACCAGAGGGACCCTTGGTGCTGGGGGAATGAAGAGGAAGTTATGAGCGAATACAAGGTGAATAATGCATAAAACTAGTTAATAAGATGATTGAATAATAAATGATATGTTGCTCATAATTTTATAATGTTTTTAATAATAATCATATGTCATGTTTATGTGTTTGTTATTAAACATGGCCTTTTTACACCCACCACTTTCGCAAAGTTTGATTGTTTGGTGGTTAAGCGGGCGTGGAGCATGCTGGGGGATCCGGGTCCTATAGAGAAAATGCAGAGCGTGCATGACTGGTTTGGTAGGCCCTGGGGCCGACCAAACAGTCAGTGCCCGCAACAGCGGGCAAGACACTCCTCCGTTGCCTGGAGCAGGAACGCCCGCCCCCAACCAAACCCTGCATTCTGCTTTCTCACAGTGTGAGAAGCAGAAACACAAATTGGTATTTAAAATACCATTTTATGTCTCTGCTTCTCGAACTGCAAGAAAAAAGTGGGACAACGCTCCTCCGCCCACGCGGAGGAGCCGCCCCTGCATTATGGAATTTATTCTCTAAGGGGCTTTTGTAGAAGACACATGGCAAGTGTTAGGCAATCAGAAAAAGAAGGCTCTGCAAACCTTAGCGGTCTACCTGTGGATTGGTCCTTTAATATAACTGTGGTGTGTACTGGAATGTGGATGTGACTTGCAAGGCGCAGACACACCACAATGTGCTCCTTACCTATCAAAAACGCGCTTAAAAAGATGGCACATTAGGTAAGAAGGCGCACAAAAATGTCAGGCACGGGTTCGTGCGTGAGAAGCTGCCTAGCGCACGAGCCTTGCACCATGGGAACGTGCTCTCTCAACAACTAAAAGGATAAATTCACACATCTTGATAGTCACTAACAGTCTATTTGGCATGTGTCTGCATTTGAAAAGTGCTAACACTAATGTGCCAGCTGTTGAATCCGGCGGTTCAGAGAGTCACGAATTCCGACATGTGACGTACGCTGCAAACACTGGCTGAGCCCTCTGGGCTGCTATGTAAAATGCTTCGGGAAAGTAAAATACGCTACCGGTGCCGCTTGTGCATGCTCTCCACGTCTTAGCTTTTGGAATATAATGTGTATGTACAAGGCGGGCACATGTATCCTTTTTTCCTATCTGTCCCTCGACAAAATAGTTTGGCAAGCTTTGACCTGCTTGTGCATATTAAACAACTAATGCATATTCAATGGCGGTGAGATGTGCATAATATATGTTAAAGTACAGGCCTGGAATACTTATCACATTCTGTCAACAAACGCCAGTCTCCAGATAAGGATGCTTCAAAGGGGGAGAGACCAAGGAGGTGAACGTAGTGATTTGCATTGCTCTGTAGTCGGCGCTTCAGGGCTTATAAATGTCAGTTTTGATAATAATGATAGCCCTGCAGATAGAGGAGAAGTTTATCCTTAGTAACATATGAAGTTGCTGTTTAACTGGTACTTATTTTTGGTTTTAATGGGAATTTTCATCTTAAAAATAAGGAAAGGTGTAGTTGTTCCTGGTGGGGTTGAAGTCTGCCTTATTGTTCGGAGATACAGCATGGTAGATTAAAGGCGGATACATTAGCCTGTTTTTTCTCTTGTCTACAAGAGAGAGGTGTACACATCCTTCAGATTGAAAGCAAAGGTAAAAATTCACATTGGGAGTAGTCATCAAAAATATTAATTCACATACTCATATTGCCTTTGACTATCATGCTAGAAACGTTTAACTCTATATTAGCGAAAGTGCAAATAGAGCACAGTCCTTTCTATTAGTACTAATTGCATATCAATAACTCCTACGTATTCCATGTCAGTGGTTTTGGGGCCCATACTATACTGGTTCATGTACTCATGAATGCCTTTGAACATTGACCCACAGTTCCATCTGTTTAGTTTATGGACTTTTCAGAGATAATATGTGATAATTTCTGCACATTGTGATCAATAAGAAGTTGAAGGGAGGGATTAAAACTTCCTGCTGTAAGCAAACACCTACCTCATTTCCCATCTAAGAGTCTGAAATGGGCTTGGGTGAAAGGTCAAACATCTGCCCCAATCCCGGCTCATGACCGAACTGCCCAACTATCAACTGTCAACATGTATCTGAATTCCATTTTCATACGGTAACAGTTATTTCCATCGATTGGTTGTGTGTTGTTTTTTGACAGTGCTTAGTTGTTTATTTTAAGTAGGGACATATTAAATTTCTTTGTTTAGTAATGATTCAGGCTGGGTAATTTAGATATACCATGAGTTTTATTCTACTAAATGTCATTATGGTATGTAAGGTGGGGATGATGGTGTTGAGGGTCTTTGCTTATTTATTTATTTATTCAAAGTTTTATATAGCGCGAACAGGATCCTTACAGATATCAGAGCGCTTCACAAAGACAGGGAAGGGGCAATAGGAGTAAACAGAGATAATGGGAACAGTATAATAGTCAGTGACATGGTAATAACATGGATGATAAAAACAAACATAAAACCAATCCATATATGATCAGGTAAATAATATGGTAACATGGTAATAACATGGTAATAACATGGTAAGTAACATGGTAATAACATGGATGATAAAAACAAACATAAAACCAATCCATATATGATAAGGTAAGGGAGTAGTATAGAGCAGCACAGGTCATTTATCCGACTACAATGGCGTACAGGTGGATCAGTAAACCAATGTGTATCATATCTTGGTCGGTAGTAAGAGAGTAGCGTAATAGTGCCCCCAACAAGTCGAGTATAGTGCCAGGGGATAGGCAGAGCAGCGGTACAAGCAATGCAGAGTCTCTGACCCAACATCTGTAGCGATCAGGAGATCTTGGCCAGAAGCATTGTTTTCACCTCTTTCTTGAAGAGTGCAGTGGAGGTGATTAGCCTTGTTTCAGGAGGGAGCGCATTCCAGATCCTGGGTGCCATTCCTGAGAAGGAGCGTTTGTAAGTTTTCGCTTTCCGAAATCTACGAGGTTTCAGGAGTAGATTTTTAGTACTCCTATTGGATCTCGAACCTCCTGATATAGACAGCTTTTGAGCGAGGTAGTTGGGTGCCTTGTGGTGCACGGCCGCGTGTGTCATAGTTGCAATTTTTAGCTGTATTCTGGCTTCAAAAGGCAGCCATTTTAGAGACTTTAGGTCTGGGGATATGTGCGAGTGCTTTCTAGAGCCAGTAATGAGTCTCGCGGCAGCGTTCAGGGAGGCTCTTAAGGGTGCTGTTGTGGATAGTGGGAGACCGCTGAGGGTCGCAATTCCGTAGTCTATTCGAGGGATGACTAGAGCTTGTACAGCAGTTTGGAAGTCTTTGGCCGGGAGGAAGGGTTTAATTTTCCTCAGCGTGTTAATTTGGAAATTAGCTGCTTTCGTGGCTTTGCTGACGTGCTGCTGCATGTCGAGCTTGGCGTCGAGTGTGATGCCTAGGGATTTCGCCGAGTCCACGATGGTAGGTTGGACATTGAGTGCTGTTAGGTTGTTGAGCCAGGTTTGGGTGGTGGAGATTTTCGCCGGAGGTGAGATGAGTAGGAACTCAGTTTTTAGAGCATTCAGTTTGAGGTGATTATCGGCCAGCCAGGATTGGGTGTTAATAAGCGTGGAATTCAGCTGTTTGATATCTTCCGGGGACTGTAACTTTAGGTAGAGTTGTGTGTCATCAGCGTACATATGGAATTGAACATTGGATGCTTGAAGCAAGGTGGCGAGGGGTTCCATAACGAGGTTGAACAGTGTAGGAGAGAGGGTGGATCCTTGTGGAACCCCTAGATCTGCAGGCACAGGTGTAGATAGTACATTGTCGATCTTGAACCTCTGAGACCGGTTGTGAAGGAAAGACGAAAACCATTTGAGAACAGTTCCCGATAGCCCCATCCTAGTACTTAGCAGCTCCAACAAGTTCTCATGTTTGACCGTGTCAAATGCTGACGAGAGATCAAGAAGGATGAGGAGGCAGGACTCATTACGATCCAGAATTTGGAGGGCGTCATCAATTATGTGTGTCATAGCTGTTTCCGTGCTATGTTTCGCTCTGAAACCTGATTGATGAGGGTTGAGGAGGTCAAATTGATCAATGTGTTTTGTTAGTTGGAGTTGGACACATTTCTCCAACAGTTTGGCCAGGGTGGGGATATTGGTGATGGGCCGATAATTGTTTAGGTCAGACGGATCAGCTGTAGGTTTCTTGAGTATAGGCGTGACTTGCCCCACCTTAAGGGAGTCTGGAATGTGTCCTTGTTGCAAAGAGCTGTTAATGATCTTGGTCCAGAGAGGGAGGAGCAAGGGGATAAAGTCTTTTACAGCATTAGCAGGTAGAGGGTCTGTGAGGTGATTAGAGGGCTTCAAAGTGCAGAGCAGTTTGTGTATAGCTTCTTCCGAGTAGGTGTCGAAGTACTGCCAGGATGCCTTGTTTTTAGGTTGAGTGTCAGCCATTCTGGTGTAGTTGGAGTATCGATTTACATCCATGATGAGGTCATTTCTTATGTTGTCAGTCTTATGTTTAAAGAAAGCAGAGAAGGCTTCACAGTGTGGAGTGTCATTTGTTGTGCTATTTGATTGTGTGGGTTGTGCCTTTGTTTGGGTCTTGATTAGCTCGAACAGTTTTCTTGGCCTATTCTTCGCTTGGTCCAACTGGCGGCTGAAGAAGTCCGACTTTGTGCGCTTTATTTTCCTAAAGTAGGCATTTCTCTTGTTCTTGAGCTTTTTGAGATGCAGTGCTGAAGGGTCCGATCTCCAGGTGCGCTCTGCCATTCGCATATTACGCCTTTCGTCATTGAGACTGTCATCATACCAGGGGTTAGAAATTTTGGTGGAGACTCTCTTCAGTTGCAGAGGGGCGACTTCATTGACTATTGTATTCATAGAGTCAAGGTAGTGGTCAGTCAGTGATTGAACATCTGAGGCACCTGAAGGGGGAAGGAGGAGGTTGCCGATGTGGGGAGGTAGGGTGGAGGGGTTAAGATTCTTCAAATCCCTTTTCCATGTTTTGGATTTGATTGGTTGAGTAGGGTTAGGTTTAACTTTTTCGTTGATAAAGAAGGTGATAATGTGGTGATCTGACCAATCGCAGGGTAGAATCGCTTCCAGTTGAATAGCGTTCTCTTTGGCAATGATGAGATCGAGTATCGCGCCTTTGTCGTGTGTTGGTTTATCGCATAATTGGGTGAGGTCAAGCGCATTGAGGAAAGTTTTTAGACTATTCACTGAAGTGTCTTTCTGATCGTTCCAGTGGAGATTGAAGTCACCCAGGTAGACTTGAGTGGTCTGCCGACCGGCGTTGGAAGTGATCAGGTCCATGACTTGTTGGGTGAATATGAGATTGTCACCAGGCGGGTGATAAATGAGATGTAGAGTACATACTTGTTTGCCCTCACTGATGATGTCTAGGCAGAGGAGTTCACAGGAGGAGAGGGAGGGTGAGGTGACTTGAGTAACGGAGAGGTTGCTCTTAACAATGCATGCAATTCCCCCGCCCGTCTTGCCAGGAGACCTGTCCAGCCTAATGATGTGATAATTGGGGGGGACTAGTATGTCCATAATCGGGGTAGAGGCTTCAGTGAGCCACGTTTCCGTTAGAAAGGCTAGGTCTAGCTCCCTATTTGAGACAAGATCCGCGATGTCGGAGGAATGTCTCTGGGCCGATTTATGCTGTTTGTTGAGCAGAGCTGGGTGGTTGGTTGGGCTCAGCCTTGCGTATCCATATTGTTTTTGAGACAGCATTGCTTGACAGGTTAATAGTTTTGATGCAGCTATATGAACATGCAGGTGTACATGAAGGATGCTTAGACTAACTTTATCTGAATGACTCTAAAATGTACATGGTGTGTGAAAAGTGCTCTTGAGTGGGCAGCGCTTACCAACTATATAGCTTTGGGCCGGTGTTCTGCACAATGGGTGTCACGGATACCCTTACCAGAGTTCAAAGTAATGCAAAAGAGGTCTTAAAACATTTGAGTAGATCTATAAAATGCTTGTAACTGCACTTTCATGGATAGTACATAGCGAAGCAAAATCACCATGTAACAGTCAACATGAATAGCACATCTCAGCTATACTAATTTTTCCAATACACCGGATGAAGAAATACATGTTGATAGTTCGTTGGCTGATTATTGCGGGTTGAAGATCTATGATTTAAGCAGGTAAGTTTTTGAAGTACTTTTGAATTTTGGTGGATGTTGGTGAGTCTAATTTAGCTAGACAGAGCCTGTCAATGGAGTGGATCTAGGAACTTGGAACATCCTATCTCAGATGGTGGCACCAGGTGGTCTACTGTCCGAGAGAATATAAAGGCTGGGTGTCGATGGAGTACCGCAGTTACATGGAGTATAAGAAGTTCCAAAAAATAGAACTGCCTTGCATTTGCTGGTAGTATCCTTAATTTGTGCTGGTTTTAGCAGACAGGCAACCTGTGAAATCAGAGGGCAGAGGCAGATGAGTGTTTTGGTAAGATGCATAATATGTGAGAGGTAAAACTGGCCATATTGTTGGGAGGAACAAAAAGCACACTGCAACAGGCTGAGCAACCTGTTCCAATAATCTATTTTGGTAATAACCAGCTTGCTAATGCGTAATTTGATTTTTCAGTGAAGGGATTTTTTTAATTTCAAGTAGTTGGAATATGATTGGGCTGGTGTCCGAGTGTGTGTCGTTGTTGATGGGAATTCCAAGAATCATGGTTGAGGAGGTAGGCATCCGAATACCAATATGAAAATCAATGGTGAACAATGTAGGACGGGTGAAATTGCATCTATAGTATATAATTTCTGTCTTCAAATAATCAGGAATTAAGGAGCAGTGCAACAATCAGTAACAAGGACTATGAGGCTGTTAGAGTTTGTTATGACTAGAGAAGGGCCATAATTCTAGTAAAAGTGAGTGTCACCAACCAAAGGATGGCGTGAGGATCCAAAGCCAGAGATGATATCACCAAAAGAGTTGGTGTAAATAGGGAAAAGTAAAGGCCACATGAAAGATCCCTTGAAGGTACCAAGGGAAAATAGGTTTGGCTACTAGAGTGAGGAGCACCATAATATGGAAGAATAGTTGATGTGACTGAACCCAAATCAGTCAAGTTATTTTCTCATATGATGTGAAAGACGTGAGGAGTTAGGAAATGTGTAACAAGGCTGTGTCAGTGGAATGAAGCTAAAATAACAATTGTAATGGTTTTATTTGGTTAGAAGAGCTGTTTTGTTTGTGTCTGTGGAAAACAAAAAGGGCAAGTATATTCAAGGAGACAAGTGATCCAGCTTCACAAAACCCACAGTTAAAAACTGTCAGAAAAGGCCTTGTTAAAAAATGCCATGCCCATTCAACCCACGCCATGCCAGGTCAGAAAATGTCATGCCTCCAAAGCCTTGTTTACTACGCTATGTGGGAAGAGAAACACTGCAAGTTCTTGCAAGAGTTATGAGATGCCAGCGGCCATGTTGGACTTGGTTATGTTAAACCACACCAAATGCCCAAAACATGCTGTGCCTAAAAGCAATCATCACAGAAGCATCACACTTCAACATTCCAGGAAAGATAGAAGAGTCAATGAGCCAAGACTACAGAACTCAGGGAAAAGTATTTGAAAGATAGCACGCAAACACGCCATCGAGCTCTGGGACCTGCTCGACACCACCGCCCCAGACGTTGCCTTCCTGACCGAGACTTGGTGGAAGTACTCCTTGGCGCCCGACATCGCCATAGCCATCCCGGACGGCTACAAGATCACCCGCAGGTATCGCACCAACAGAATCGGAGGAGGTTTATTCATCTCCACAAGTCCACCCTCAAGGTCTCCACCCTCGCAGACGACAACCTCAACTCCGCCGAACACCTGCACTTCCGGATCCACACCGATCCCAACACCACCCTTAGAGGAACACTCGTCTACAGACCCCCGGGAGCTCAGGCACAGCTCAGCGACTTCATAGCCCACCTCGCCAGCACCCACGCACTCGCCTCCACAGACTACATCCTCCTCAGGGACCTGAACTTACACCTCGAGAACAACAACTTCGCCACCCTGATCGACAACCTCGGCCTCAGAAAACTCGTCACCACACCCACCCAAGTCGCCGGCCACACGCTCGACCCCGTCTTCTCCACAAACGCCCATGTCGCCATCAACCACACCTCCGAACTCCACTGGACCGAGCACTGCTGCATCCATTTCACCTTAAAGAAACCCACCACGCACCACCGCACCCAACAGCTGCCCCGCCGCTGCTGGAGCAAAGTCACAGAAGACCATCTGACCACCACCATCGCCCCGAACCCGCCCACTGACCCAGATGCCGCCTCCTGCAACCTCAGACAGTGGATCGACGACTGCGCCAACACCCTCGCACCGCTAAAGAAACCCTCCAACAGCCACAACAGCAAGACAGCCACCTGGTTCACCGAAGAGCTCCAGACGTCCAAACATACATGTCAGAAACTGGAGAAGAAATGGCTCCACGAATGTACACAGGACAGCCACGCAGTCCACAAGGACGCCATCCGCAGACATCACCACCTCATCAGATCAGTCAAGAGATCTTCCTTCAAAGCCCGCCTGGACAGCAACGCACACGACAGCAAAGAGCTCTTCAGCATAGTAAAGGAACTCTCCAACACCAGTGCCAACACCAACGACATCCCGCCCTCACAAGAGCTGTGCGACTCCCTGGCCACCTTCTTCCACAGCAAGATCGCTGACCTCCACGACAGCTTCAACACCGCGGCCGCCCCGACCACATCAAACTCCACCCGCCCTGCGAACACCACCCGACCCAACTGCCTGAGCTACTGGTCGAACGTCAACGACGACAAGACACGTAAGGTCGTGAACTCCATCCACTCAGGATCACCTTCAGACCCCTGCCCACTCCATATTTTCAACAAAGCAGACGCAGCCATCGCACTCCAATTACGGAAGGTCATCAACATCTCCTCCGAGTCAGCGACATTCCAAGAAAGCTGTAACACGCCAAAATCAGCGCCCTCCTCAAGAAACCCAAAGTGGACCCCCAAGGACCTCAAGAATTTCTGGCACATCTCCCTGCTCCCTTTCCCGGCGAAGGTCATCAAGAAAATCGTCAACATGCAACTGGCCCGCCACCTCGAGGACAACAACATCTTAGACCCGTCCCAGTCCGGATTCAGACGAAACCACAGCACCGAGACAGCCCTCATCGCCGCCACAGACGACATCAGGCGCCAACTAGACAATGGAGAAACATCAACCCTCAACCTCCTGGACCGGTCAGCCGCCTTCGACACGGTCTGCCACCGCACGCTAAAGACAAGCCTACAAGAAGCCGGAATCCAAGAGCAGGCCCTAGACTGGACAACATCCTTCCTCTCCGACAGAACCCAGAGCGTCCGCCTTCGTCCGTTCCGGTCTGAATCCTCCAACATAATTTGCGGCGTACCCCAGGGCTCATCCCTCAGCCCGACACTGTTCAACGTCTACATGGCCCCCCTCGCACAAGTGGCCCACCAGCACGACCTAAACATCATCTCCTACACCGACGACACCCAGCTCATTCTCTTCCTCACCAAGGACCCCCTCACCGCCAAAACCAACCTCCACGAGGGAATGAAGGCCGTCGCCGATTGGATGAGAGCAGCCTTCTGAAATTTAACTCGGAAAAGACGGAGGTCCTCATCCTCGGCCCCACCCCCTCTGCCTGGGACGACTCCTGGTGGCCAACCGCACTGGGAACAGCACTGACACCCACCAACCACGCATGCAACCTAGGATTCATCCTCGACTCCTCCCTCTCCATGTCAAAGCAGGTCAAAGCCATCTCATCCTCCTGCTACAACACCCTCCGCTTGCTCCGAAGGATCTACAAGTGGATCCCGACCGAAACGAGAAGAACGGTGACACAGGCCCACGTCAGCAGTAGGCTGCACTACGGGGACGCACTCTAAGCAGGAATCCCGGCCAAACACATGCGACGACTACAATGCATCCAAAACACCTCCACCCGACTGATCCTCAACGTCCCCCGTCACAGCCACATCACCCCCCACCTCAGAGACCTACACTGGCTCCCCGTCAACAAGAGGATCACCTTCAAGCTCCTCACCCACGCACACAAAGCGCTCCAAAACACCGGGCCAGCCTCCCTGAACAGCAGATTCAGCTTCCACACCCCCACCCGCCAGCTCCGCTCCGCCAGCCTCGCCCTCGCCACCATCCCCTGCATACAACGAATGACCTCCGGTGGCAGATCCTTCTCCTTCCTCCCTGCCAAGACCTGGAACACCCTCCCCACCCACCTGCGGCAGACCCAAGACCTGCTCACCTTCAGAAGACTCCTCAAGACCTGGCTCTTCGAGCAGTAGCGGCACCCCGCTCCCCTCAGCGCCTTGAGACCCTCATGGGTAAGTAGTGTGCTTTACACGTTTTTTGATTGATTGATTGATTGACTGGGTGCTGAAGAAAGTATCAAACCCGGGGTTAAGGCTAGTAACCTTTGCCACAGCACATTTGAGGCTGTAGGTGTCTGCCCTTATGCCTCTCGCTGTCACTTCTTGCACAAGACACATGATGACCACCTGGAGTTGCCATCTCAACTACTGTTGCCACCACCACTGCCACCAATAAGTTGCCAAGCAGGCTCATCACTAACCACTGACGGTTTTGGGATCCCCAGAGCTGAACTGTGGTAGGGCCTCACCCATGTTGAATGATCTCCCTACCAAAGTGCTAATTAAAACATTTTATTAATATTTAGTGTTCTAGCTATTCTGGGCGTCTTGTTATGATCCTTCCTAGAAGCATGTTCTGTTATGAAAGCCGACATGTTTATGTTCACCAGCGACGGTTTAATAATGAAAGGAAAGTAAAAGTTTTTATATATATATATATATATATATATATATATATATATATATATATATATATATATATATATATATACTTCATCAATGCAGAACATCACAACATTACAAATGATTACACGACAAAGTGAGATCAATAATTACAATATAACAGCATAAACACAACTCCAGAACACACTACAACAACAACAGGTTACACCAATCCAACACAACACATTGCAGCAAAACACACCAACACAACAAAACTTCAACCTAACGGAGCACAACAACAAATAAATAAATAACACACCACAACAGACCAACAAACCCCAACACAGCATTATAAGATATCACACCGTAGAAAGAGGAAATGTAGTAACACACAAGCACAAAACACAATAATAAACAGCACAGCAATTCAATTATGTTGTGGTATGTTGATGTTTGGGTCGGGGTCCAGGCTTTCACAAGAAAAGCAAACTTCTTGTAGTCTTGCATGCCCACATAATGGCCTGTGCCACTCTGAAACTGCTGTTGAATTGTATTTATATAGCTGATTTTACTACCCTGACAAGGCATTGAAGCACTTTAAGAATGGGTTTGATTGCTGACCTTCAAATGAAGCGACACATGCCCAGTGCCTTTGGCTTCAAAGGGTAAAAGCTTTGAGGTCAGCTGTAGATCTCCAAACCACTTGTGTACTGGCCTTGGCTTTCAGATCATTGTCCCCAGGCAGGTTTCAGGAGATAGCTTCAGTCACCCATCCAGGGTGGACTGGCCTATGGGGCAATGAGTGAGTGCCCGATCGGCTGGTCTGACAGATCAGTTTGTGGGCTGTTTGATAACCTTTACCTAATCTCCCCATGGCAGAACCCATTTACAGCATAATTATGGGGTGCGTGTTTTGTTTTTTTGCCCTCTGCCCTTGAACCAATTTTCCCGCTTTATAGTACCACCAGTAACAGTACAATGAAGTGTCTTTCTCAATAAACAAATCATAACACTTAAACAGAGATTCAATAACTTATATTGCACAACTGCTCACCAAACTACAACGTATGACGAAAACTGTTTTTTCTTAATCACATAGGCGAAACTATTGCATTTACCAATGCTTCTTAGTTAATGGCATCTCATGTTTTAGTCGCTTAATCTCCTCTTTTACAGCGAGATGCCACATACCCGAGCACAGACGGACTTCGTTTCACCTCCTTACGACGGCTAGAAGCTCACAAGCGAGGGCAAGCGGATTTGCTTCCCTGCTCGATCGGACCGCGCTCCCGGCGGCGGAATTTTCCACCCTTAACACGCCACCCAGACGTATTAGAAGCACTGCCTTCTCGCGTCTTCCTTTGTCTACACCCGATTACGACCGAGTTGGAATTATCACCGGTCCCACGACACTGCTCTCATCCTAAAACTCCACAGCCCTGAAGAGTCACGGGTTTACCCCAATATTGACGAAACACGTGTCGGCTGGTTTTCTTGTGAAACAAATACTCACACCGGAAGAATAAACACCTAATAGGTTAAAAACATTGGAGTTGGATCTTATCTTTTTAATGAATGATAACAAGACTCAATCTATAAACTGACTCAGGTTGTGTGCGCTTGACATTGCTTTTATGATAACCTTTACCTAATCTCCCCATGGCAGCACCTATTTCCAGCATAATTATGGGGTGCGTGTTTTATTTTTTTGTCCTCTGCCCTTGAACCAATTTTCCCGCTTTATAGTACCACCATTAACAGTACAATAAAGTGCCTTTCTCAATAAACAAATCATAACACTTAAACAGAGATTTTGTAACTTATATTGCACAACTGCTCACCAAACTACAACGTACGACAAAAACAGTTTTTTATTAATCACATAGGCGAAACTATTGCATTTACCAATGCTTCTTAGTTAATGGCATCTCATGTTTTAGTCGCTTAATCTCCTCTTTTACAGCGAGATGTTGTGTAGCTCCAACATTCAATTACCTTGTAACACTGCAGTATTTTGTATATCTGCATGGTCTCTGTCGCCCGTTTCACATGTAAGTAATTGCTTTTGTGTGAGGCTCTCTGCCACCCATTGGGTCTAGACGGTGCCACATAGAAATCATTAAATAAATCAATTGTATATCTTAGTTCCAATAGAAATCCTATCATCATTCATACCATCTACAATATTCGTTAAGGTTCCAATCGAAAGTAGGCATTTGGCTTACATAATGACGCAATATTAATTTGCACTTTGCCTTTAAGAAGAGTGTGAGGCCAGCACGTGCCTATAGTATAGCTCGCCATATTAAAACATCGGACACGTGATTTACAGTGTTTAGCTGCAACACAATTGTTGGCGGATTCTCGTGTACAAATGTTGTTGGACATGCTTTTACCTCTCTAGCACTCATTTTAACACTGGTCATGACTACCCAGCAGGATGTATGTTTGTTCCAGCTTCAAACTGAAGGGGAAGCATTAATAAAGACATTACAGCTGCAGACATGTAAGGAAAAGTGCGGATTAAGGAAGCCTAGAAACCAAGCTGATAATTCTCTTTGAAGCCAGTTTTCACTTTATTTTTAAAAAGTATTCATTTTTCATTCCTGTGATGAGTCAACCCACTTCTTTTTCATCTCACATCTAAACATGTTCTTCTAAGAATTAAGCTTCTACTAAAATAAGATTTGGGCGCGTGAAATCTAAGGGGGCTGGCGGAAGATGGGAATGATGTAAGACACTGTAAGGCTAAGAGAAATGAAAAGCGTGGCATGAAGGAGATAAAAGAAAGACGAGCCCAGTGTGAAAACTGGCAAACTAGGGAAGAGAAGACTTCAAAACCTTCCTGATTAATATAATGCGCGAAACGCGGAAATCGAACAGAACATCCCAATTGTTTCACAAGGAAAACAAGCAGGGAACATCCATGCTCTGGAATAAAGGGCAGGGGAGGATGAAGAGAGAGCCCTGAGGGGAGAAAATAATGGTCATACCAAGTGGGAGGAGGGCATCTTCGACACAGATCTTCCTTACCAGTCAAAGTCAGAATAAGTGATCAAGGTTACACAGGAACTTATTGAAGCATTATCATCTGTGCAGCCTGGAAGGCGTCTTCCATGTGCCATCCGCCATGCAGAACTCTAGTCACAAAACCCCGCGTGGATAATTGGTATTTTAAATCTAGTAAAATGCGACGATGAACTCTGCAGTAGACTGAAAGGCACCACCCGCACAGGTGACCAAGTATCCAGAGATGGTTTCTATACAGTATGCAATATATTTTATTCGGTTCATTTCAGATGATTGTTTTCAATTAATCTAATTTCATTTCATCAACTGCTGCATGTGAATTTGGCAGCAGCCTTTATGCTGTTTTCAACTTTCCAAATAACATCTGGAAAGCCGCTTACAACTCTCGCCCGTATTTTAATGACCAGTTTACTTACCCCACTTCCAATTAAAATATGTCCCAATGCCGATTTATTAGAAAGACAGACACAATAAATCACATGAATGTCGTATGCAAATCCTATATGGTACACAAAACAGATGTTGTGCTAATATGGCGCATACCGCCATTGTTTTTTGTTTTTTTTTACAATCCCCGGCAGCTACCAAACAAAATCTGTACATTACAAAGCAGTAGAAAAAGAAGCGCAAATTACCCGTGCTTTGCATCCATGTGACATTGACTAAATTTATTGCGTGATGGATGTGGCTCCAGGTGTACGATATACCAGAAGAACGATACAAAAAATGAGAACCAATTAAGATTTTTGTGAGAAAATTTAAATATTCTTTGTGGGCTTTGAAATGCCTTCAAGCACACCTTTGCTTGCTGTCTGCAAGCTGATTAGCACTGCAAACGGAAGATGTACGCAGTCCTGCCAACTGCTTTCAGTGAACTTTTCAGTCAAGGCCTCACGCATTTATGTAATTGGCTGACACCAGCGTTGCGTGCCGCAGCAAATGTCATCCATTCTTACACAGGGTGGCACAACCAGAGCAAAACAACAGCCGATTATCACAAAGCGTGTCAAGAGCTTGGGAAAGATCTTCATTCGCAGAATTATAAACCATGTTCGCAACATCTTTAGGAGGCTGCGTGCTACGGCTCCCTAGATTATCCAATGCGAAGGCGACATATCTTATTTTCGCTAATCTTTAGCGAGCATGCATGGTACTAGGAGAAGAACATATTGCCATCAAGTAACAATTGTGCAAAAAAAATCAACATATAATTGTGGAGTTTTAAAGAGCCGATATTGAAAAAGAAATCGTTTTTTTAAGGAATTAACTTTTTCTCCTGCATTTGCTGAATCAAGAACATAATCCCTGAACTTCACAGGTATCTTCCTGCACCTGCTCAAGCAAGAATTACCTTTGTCATTCTCTCAAGGAACATTGCCATCAGGAAAACCAGTAACAACGTCACCAGGAAATTTCCCAGTAAATCTCACAAGTCTGGACATGCTCCAGGTACAACCAGTGTCAACAGATACAATATTTTTGCTGATGGCTGTGATGGTGTGAGGACGCATAAAACCAGAGGATCCCTTGCAACTGTGCCTCGCTTTTTTCACTAATACTTGGTCCCCAAGACACCACTTCTTCCTTTCAACAGACATCTAAGCATCATATCTCATTTTATATTTTTGGTGATAATCCAAAAGTCTGGACTTCCTTGACTCATTAGAAATGCCTGCTATGTCACACTCTGGTACCCATACAGGGTTCAACATAACATTGGCCATTCTTCTCCTCAAAGCCTCAAAGGGAGATCTTTGTGTGATCATATTGGGAACGGTACAATGAGCCCACCACGGTTCTCTCAAAACACTCCCAAAAGACAGCCTCAAGTCTAATGTTCGTCGAGCACAGCTCTTAACAACCCTATTCATCCTTTCCGTTAAGCCATTGGCCTGTGGTGCATACAAAACAGTTTTTTGATGAACAATTCCCAAATCTTTGAGAAAGGTTTGAATCTCATGAGACGCAAATTGCACTCCATTATCCATGACTAAGTATTTCGGGACACCTTCAGACACAAACACATCCTTCAGAAATTCAATCACCGTCCTAGTATTGATCACTTGGTCACAACCCACTTAGAAGTGTAATCCACCAGAAGAAGAACATATCTTTCCTAAGAAGGCATACGTTCGAATGGACCAATTATATGCAACCCCAATTTAGACCACACCTTTTCTGGAACTTACACAGGAGACAAAGGAGCATGGTTTGTGACGTGGGACTTATCATTGGTGGCATACAGATCACAATCTTTAACCACATCATCAATCATGTGGTCCATAGTAGGCCACCAGTACCTTTCTCTAGCACGGCCTTAGTGCGACTTCTGCCAAGATGTCCCTCATAAGCAAGATAGACAATCTTGTCTCTTAGATCAGAAGGTGGGACAACTCTACCTCCCCTCCTGAGATTACCTTGATAAAAGGTCAAGTCATCCCTCACAGCCCAGAAGGGACTCAGGTCAAGATCAAGATTCTTGTGATCTGGCCGACCCTTAGAGATGATGAGCTTGAGGCAAGGAAACACCTTGTCCTTATTGACACGGTTTGACCATTCTTCTATAGACAAGGCAGGTTCAGTCACCCAGTTCACACATTCAACCTCTTCCACACTCTGCTCACACCCTAAAGGTAGACGTGAAAAGCAGACAGCAGACTTGTTGCTCGGCCCACGAATTTACTGAACACGAAAATTGTACTCTTGAAGTCCTTCACTCCAGCGCTTGATCCTGGGCGTCATGTGATCACTATGGTGACAATAGAAAACCTAAACTAGGAATTGAATACCCCAGAGATAGAATCTAAAATGTCTCACTGCCCACAACACACTCAAAGCTTCCCTCCCTATGCAAGAGTAGTTGGCTCCAGCATCTCTAAGTACCCTGGAAGCAATGGCAACGACCCTTTCTTCTCCTCCAACAACTTGAGAAAGTACAGCCCCTAGCCCCTTGATTCTGGCATCTATAGTCAAAATTGTCCTCAGATTAATATGAAAATGCCCAAGTGTTGGCATTTTACCAATCTCAGATTTAAATGTTTCAAAAGCTCTTCCACTGTCAAAAGACCATTCAAAACACAGTCCTTTCTTCAATAATGCCCTGATAGGTTCAACAACACTTGCAAAGCCCATGATAAATTTGGAGTAGAACCCAGACAGTCCAAGAAAAGACCTAACCTGCTGCCTTATCCACAGGCGCAGGAGCCTTCAGCAATTTCCAACTTAGGCTGAATCCCATCTCCCGATATGACATGACCAATGTAAGTAACAGATCTCAAGCCAATACGACACGTCTGTTTTTTAACTGTAAGCCCTTTCTCCTTCAACCTTTTGAATACTCTCCTCATAGTCGCTCCATGCTTCCTCACATTTCTTCCATAAACCAAGATATTGTCCTGGAAGAACAGGACATTTGCCGCATCACCCAGGACCACCTTCATAACCCTTTGAAAACACGCTGCTTTTGAGGCAAAACCAAAGGGCATCCTCAAAAAATGGTAAGCTCCTAAAGAAGTCACAAAGGAGGTTAGGTTTCTGGAATCACCATGGAGCACAACTTGATACGCAGATGACAGGTCTAACACACTGAAAATCTTGGCACCCTTCAACAAACTAATGGACTCAGAAATATTTGGAAGAGGTTGACGATCCACCCAAATCCATTCATTCAACCCCTGTAAGTCCACACACATTCTGACACTGGCACCACCATCCTTAGGGGCCAAAACAACTGGGACCAACCACACCAAGGCTTCTATTCCCTCACTCACTTTAAGTCTAACAATCTCTTGAGTTCGATTTTAAGGGGTTCATCATCATGTTAGGCACTCTTATGTACACAAGGCTTATCTCCTTTTTTCAAAATAATTCGATGTTTAAAGCCCTTGAGACATCCCAACATATCTCCAAACACTTCAGGAAAATCTCTAAAATACTCTTCTCCCCCACTCACATCATCAACTACCATAACTTGGTCTTCGGGGTTACTTGCACCAGGGTTCAAAATACCTAAATCACGCTGGTGTCTCCATCCTAATAAATTGTCCCCCCTTTCAGCCTCATACACTTTTCCAACAGTGCTCCTCCCCTTAAACTCAACCTTCACTACCACATATCCAATAACATTGATGCATGAACCTTCATAACTACCTCCATAACTAAGCGGATTGATATCAGGAGGAAGCAGAGTCATGTTACTCAATCCCACTTTCTCATCCCACTGTTTGTTACCAATCATGGTAAAAGGTGAACCCAAGTCAGCCAACACATCAAAATCTAATCCGTCCACTCCAATGTTACATTCCGGCATGATCACCTTCCTTGAGACAACTTCACCATCACCACCACTCACATTTAACGATGGTAATTACTGCCTCGGGAGTGCTCTCAGTAATACAATATTTCCCAGAGGACCTACATACTCGAGCATAATTGTCCCTTAATCCCACATTTCTTGCACACTGACCCTCTAGCATAACAGTTAGGATTATTTGATAGGTGGGAAAAACTTCGACACCTATACCACCTTCCTCTTTGAGTATCACTGGTGTTCTTTTCATGAAAGTTACAGTCAGAATATCGCTGGTGTACATCTCGTTTAGGATGTGACTGAGTATCCTTGTCAGAGCTGCGCCCAACACGTGTGTCTTTCTCAACCCCTTTCCCTTTAGCACTAGAAGAAACTTTAGCAACATGATCAGAAAACCCTTGCCAATTGTCAGTATCTGACAAGGTATGTACGTCAGTTTGGGCCTCCTTCTTGCTTTCATGAGTCTTCCTCATTTCTTTGACTCAAGTCGATGCATTTTAGACACCTTAAACAATGGCTAAAGCCTCCGCCAATGATGGGTTTTTAGATAGACGTTTCTCTTGCACTCTGGGCTGTTGGTGCATCTCACCAACTGATCTCTCACCAAAGAATCAGAAAGCTGACAAAAATTCAAATGTTCGTGCAAGAGTCTTTAGTGAAGCTACATAACTACCCACATGTTCCACTGGCCCTTGGACCCTCGTGCAAAATCTGTGACACTCTAAAACTACATTAATGCGAGTTCCAAAATATCGTTCCAATATTGTCATTGACATTTTAAAAACGTCAGCAGGTTCTCCATCTCCATTGCCAACGGGTACTAGATCCATGCTGTCTTATATGTTCCACCCTTCTACTCTTAAGTTGTGTAAAAGGATAGCTTGCTACCTGAAGGTGGAAAACTTTGCCCCACCAATTGCCACAATATAAGAATCGAAAAGATTCCTCCATCTTTCCATGGCAGAATCGGTTCTCCCGTATCTGATAAAAATGCAGGGGGTTGTGACATGCTAGTTGTCGTGGCCATGGTAGTAAACATGTGACAATGTTTAAATAATTGTTGAAATAAGAGAGAACATTTGATAATTCTTAGTTCAAGTATAAATGTCACTATTAATAGTAAAACTGTCTACAAACCTCACTGTTAGCTTGCAAAGCAGGAGAAGCGAGGCAAGATGGCGGATGCGTGCCGCATCCGAGGGAGCAGCTGAACTAAGCTCGCTAGTGCATCGCTTCCCTTTGCCTGCTTGACCGGTATTCTGCCGGTTTAGGTGGATTTCTATTGCGCATAATCTGTAGTTACTGACGGCGCTGTTACCTGTGGCGTGCGGCTGAACCTGCGTTGTTATCACCGCCGGCTCCTCCACTCGGTTTGGCGTTCTGCGGCCGTTAATCCAGTCCAGCTGACGTGGCTGGGCTGGACCAGCAACCTGCGCCTGCTCCACCTGAAACGCGGGCTGCATCTCATTCAACTCAACTATTGATTTCATGAATTCGTTGTTATCTATGAGCTCTCCCCTGCTTGCAATAAATGTTAAAAAAATTCAATAAAGAAATACAAAATAAAAAAAGTTTGCTTGCAAAGCAGAAAGTTCCTCCTTCAGTGTTTGAAATGCATTGGTAAAGTGTTGCCGTTTTATTGTTTCGTCTCGTACTGATCAGCCTTTACAAAAAAAGAATCAATGTAGGAGAGATCGGAGTGGAACATAGTGACGAAGAAGAACAGGCACTAGAGACTGTCACAAGAGGCAGGTGCGTGAGGTCGAGGCTTGGAGCCTTCAGAGACACAAGATGAGGCTCACGGGAATGTGTAGAGTGGCCCCTAAGTCTCTCATAGCTTGCAAATATTTATTGGGTTTGGGTGGAATAGGGCCCTTCTGAAGGGTATTGGGCTCCCTCAAGGGTTGCCCCCCCTGCACCGCAGGAGCCGCAGGGGCTTTAGTTAAAACTCTTTATCCTAGCCAGTGCTCATCTAAATTACACTCACAACTGTTACAAGATGTACACTTAAGTTGCTGATTTAAGACTATTTATGAATGTGTTTATTAAACCACTGATATAAAATGTATGGAATTATTTGTGCTTGGAGGAACAAGGAGTGAGCTCGTCATAGGTCACATGACTATCCTCAACATTCACATTTTCAAACTTTTGCAATAAGGAAGGTGTCAATCAAGAGAGTGCAAGTAAAGTGGGTAAGGAATTATTTCATAGAAAATTGAGCTCACAGCAGAAAGCATGACCCCCCTTTAATGGGTTCAGAGCAGTGAGGAACGCAGTGCAAGAGTAGGCTAAGTAGGACATGCAAATTAAGAAATGACATTCCGTTCCTCTAAATAGAAAATACAATGAGCTGGGCACCTTTATCTGTGGAAAAGGATTAATTGGGAATCAATGAAGAGAGCAAAACTATGCTTAATACATAATGACGACAACAGCCATGTTTTGTGGTGAGGCACTGTAATATCAAAGCAGGAAAAGTAGACATGGCTAACAAAAAACACAAATTGAAGTAAACAGACACCACAGGCATTGCTTACATGTGGTGATAAAGACCAGAGTTCGAGGTGCACAAAAAAGTATGTAAACCAGAGTATCCTAGTGACAGGGTCACCGAGTGAGGGGGCAGGGTAGAAACATGGCTAAGAACAATATATTCTGCAACAATTTGTCACCTTTCATCTATAAAACAACAACATATAAAATATAATGCACACACAAATAATAAATCCAATTCAAATGTATCTGAGGGAAATGAATTTTTCTGAATGGAAAGCTGAGTTGGTTAATGTGATTACTTCAGATGTCTGTGAGTATAATCACTGATTTGAAACCTGGTCAGTGCACTTGGGAAATAGTATAGTGCTAAAACATCCAAATGCGTGACAAAAAGTACTGTGAATATTCATGTCGTTTGTTTAAAAAGTGTATTACACCCAGTATAAGATATGTTGTACACAGTATAAATAGGTTGTTGCAAAAAGTGTAAAATTATTGTACTTAAATGTTTACAACGCTTTCAAATGTTATGCTTTTATTAACACAGTTTCTTTTCCTTGTGAAATACTTTTTTTTATACATTTCAAATAAAATTCCAAATGCCATCAATTAATGCCTATTCTAGCTCACAAGCTGCCTTTAGAATTGCCAGTTAATAACTGCACAGATTTTAATTTCTTTCAGGTAGTTGGCACCCTGGAGAGAATACTTATTTATCTTTTAGCTTCCTCTCCCTTCTCTCACTTCTGCTCCTCTTTCAATCTGCAGCAACTCAGCCTTTTAGGAGTGGTTGCATTTTAACAAAAAAGTATGGGAACTGTTTTAGTAAAATTAATAAAGATTGGGAATGTTGTTCCTCCGCTCACTTCAACCACTGATAAAGCCAGTTTTTGCACTCAGCTTAAAAACAACATTGTTCCCAGCTCCATGATCCAGATGCTGAAAGTCCAGCTGTTAGTCTGACTCCCTACGACAACATCTGCTTTATTCTAATTTAACATAACCCAATAGGAACCCATATATTGTCCAAAGGCTGTCATGGAAGTACTGAATGGAAGTACTGCAGTGGTCAGATTCTTATTTGATCCCATTAGTACCTGGGCTCTGCTAACAGTGTGAATATAAATAGTAAACAAAGCTGAAAGAAGGGATGTCTAGAGGCCTGCAGAGGAAGGAGAGTTGAATGTCAAGTCCTTTCATTTGAGAAGGGTGCAATCCAGTGCAATACTTTGTAAAGACTACTGACCTCATGTGGGTAGTTGATAAAAATGAAATTGTTGATGGTGTGAAGGCCAGTGATACATCTAGTGAAATTAGCAACATGACACTGTCGCTGTTGAGCATTCTAGAGAATTTACTTAGCATTGGAAACACGTTGGATTCTGTTCCCTTATCCAACTTAAACACACATATGTTAAGTTCAAGCAGACAGATGATTTCTAAAAACCTCTTAAATGCTACTGCCCATTCCAACAGTGTACTATCAACTGCAGGGTGGAAAACAGATGCTCAATTCTACAACACATTCCATAAATTAGCAGTAGCATGGTAGCAACAGGGGTTGAATAGACAAGTAAGTGAGAGAAGAAGATTTAAAGATCTTGAAGGGACATGGAGGAGTCACATTTAAATTCATACTTTTACATGGCTACTTGGTACAGGCCCACAGGATGAAGGTACTCTATTGGGACAAGTTATTCAAACTCCCCCAGTGAAATAAATTATAAGGATTAAAACATAACCTGAGAAGAAACTCCCAAATGCACCCGTAAAAAATGATGTTGAAGCCCATGCAGCTGTAATCAATATATACGCAATAGGGATGGTTAACGTAAAAAAAACAATATTTATTCCCCCAATACAAGTTTCTCAGGCTCTCTGATGGGTCCAGTAAATGTAGGCACCACCCCTTTGGGATTCTGAGAAATCGGTCCCAGAATTTCTAATTCCCCAGATAAAGTATACTTTCTCCGGGGATTGTGAAGGTTCGCCTTAGACTCCTTATCACTTTGGCACCTCAGGTTTTAATGTCACCACAATGTTGTTAACTTAGAAGTGCTAAATTAACACCCCGCCATCCAGGACAATGGCAATGGAGTCCTTTGTGTGTAAACTATTTTCAGTGATCAAATAAAGTATAGAAGTGCTTAGTTTGTAGTTCTATTTACAGCAAGCCCACAATCGGTTTAATCAGGTCAATGAAACAGACCAAGATTGTACTCAGAAGGAGTAGCAATAACAGAAGCAGGCTATTAGTGCCACAGTTTTCAAATTTTAGAATTACACTACAGGGCAGGATAACAATCTTGAATACAATAAGTAAACAACAGACCAATATACAATATGCAGTCCTAAGTATGGGATTGTATTTCTGAATTGAAGTGCCTCCTACAAGGGAGAGCATGAAAGAATACTACTATATTACTACTTGGCAATATTGAAATCCCATTATTTTAAGATCATCTTGACTCTGAGGCATGGTTTACTGGACTTATATAAATGTGGAAGCAGATGATCCACTTAAGGTCCTATTTTATATTCTTGTGGTGATTGTTAGGTTCTCCGTAGCTGTGGTATACGGAAAGTACATTGTGGATTTAAAAGTGAACATTGATAATACTCAGCGAAGGGGGGAACAATAAGGTTATTGCTGATTTCTGATATAAATCTGGAGATGAATGCAGCAAAGTCGTAAATGGGTCAACACTGACAAATTGAACAAAATTATCAGCAGAGATGAAGAACCCACAAGTTCAATATTTGTATTTGTGAACGGTACAAAAGTACAAAATCTTGATCGAAGAGCCTAGGTTTATTTGAGAACCAAGACCCTAAATTAACAAAATGGAGAAGCAGAAAAAGCATGTGCGTTCCCTTTATCTAAGAATGAATGGCTTAGCTTTTCCTGGACACCAAACTACCAGCATGTCCCAGTGTGCTTCCTCCATCCTTCCTCCCTTAGCAGTAGGTGCTCCCAAAATGCCTGAGATTGGGCAGCAACTTTTCCAGCAGACCAACCCTATGATAGTCCATTTGTTTCCATAAAGCCTCTACAGACCTACATGAATATTTATGGTGGTGGGGTAGCAACCACCACTGCCTCATCTTTCCCTCCATTCACTCCACACTGTTAAGACAGAAGACAGTACAGAAGGCGGGCTTCTACCACAGCCTCTCTTATATATCCCTTGGGACTGCAGTCACTCAACTGATATCATTTCTCAAAAAGACTTCAGATCAGTTGTGCAAGGCAACTCAGTTCTGGCACATTTATTGAAATCCTATCTAGCCCTCATCAAATCAGTTTACCACTCAACATCCACTTGTAGACTGCATCACCCTCAAGGTTCACAAAGTTCTCTATAAGGTCCTACACCTTGAATGATTAGCCTACATTAAATGAAATATATTCTCTATAGCTGTAGGTCTGAGAAACAAAAAGAGCAAATCTAGCTAGACTCTGAACATTTTTCGAAGAAACGTAAAAAAATTGAAGAGGCCGTCTTCTGAGTTCTGCAAGAGATTAACAGCATAAACTGTTCTTCCTCAGTTTTAAAGAGAATGGCAGGTATGTGAATATAGAGAATGCTTGGCCTACTAAGACTCGGTAACATAGAGGGGGTATCTGAGTGAAGGATTAAACTACGGGCATATCGAAAATAGCGGTAAAGAATGAGGAAGTGGTGAAAGTTACAATTAGATCAAAAGTTCAAAACTGCCGATTACCGTAGACGCTCATGATACTATTTTAAATAACATTCAGAGGGCTTGTAGGTCCCTTTATATACGCGGTAACTCTGATGTTGACTCTAGACGGGTGGAGAAAAGTGGGAGAAGATGTTTATGTGTAACGGTGGGGTATGCACGCACATGGTCCGGTGTTTGAGGCTGGTGCAAACGGAGGGGAGATAACTTATGGATTAAAATTAATAGCGTCCCTGGGATATTATTCAGAATAGTTACAATGTAATACATATAACCTGGCCACAAAGTTGTATTTTGATAGGAATGGGTGTGATGACTCTTTCTTCTTTAAAAAAATGTGTGCATTTAAGATTGGAGTAGTAATTGGCAAATGTTTTATTAATTTCAGTGACCCCCGAAGAAGGGCGCTGCGTCGCCCGAAATGCATTGGGTTTTTAAGGAATAAACACTGCTTGAGATGAGCCTGCCATCTATCGTATTTATTCAAGAGGTCTGGATGGGCACAGAGTAAATATAAGAAACCTGAAAAACAGGCAACCAATGACACATGAGGATTTCAAAATCGGAAACGAAGCATTTTTCAAAAGAGGAGAAAGTGGAAGTGTTTAAAATGAATAAAATGAACAATTGGACTAAATTGATATACATTTGAAGGTCGCAAGTGCGACACTATGCTGTGCATTTGGCAGGGGCATGAATATGTCCAATTTGTAATTACCTAGGTCGTACCAGGTGGCATTTGGGCATGCCACATTACCAATCTGCACGCAATCACTAAAACAGAGGATGAACATTTTACCAAAGTTTTGAATATTTAGGTGTGCATCCCTCATCTCTCAAATGATTTTTCGTAACTATGCCCGCCCGAAGGGATTGCACCCGCTCAGAAAAGAGAATGGATAAAAGAGTAATGGGGAGTACAAGAATCCACATGGTCGACATAACATCAGGGCGCATCATCAAGCGTATGAACATGTAAATGCCGATTAACCAGGACCCCGAGGATACAGAAATGTTACTTGCACATACACGGAGGAAATTATGAAAAAATAATGACTATAGACAAGTGTAGGGTTATTGGGACATTGCATTGTGGGAAACTGTGTTTTGACTGCATGAGATTCAAGACGAGATGGGGACTTTGATTGACACGGCCAATCAGTAATCGGAAAGCATTGGGCCAATAGAGATTAAGGAGGGAGGGGACCGTAGGCTGATAAGATAGACAGGTGAAAGAGTTTACTCTCACATTGCAGCCGTTGGTGGAGAGAAGCCGAGTTTTAAAGAGAATGGCAGGTATGTGAATATAGAGAATGCTTGGCCTACTAAGACTCGGTAACATAGAGGGGGTATCTGAGTGAAGGATTAAACTACGGGCAAATCGAAAATAGCGGTAAAGAATGAGGAAGTGGTGAAAGTTACAATTAGATAAAAAGTTCAAAACTGCCGATTACCGTAGACGCTCATGATACTATTTTAAATAACATTCAGAGGGCTTGTAGGTCCCTTTATATACGCGGTAACTCTGATGTTGACTCTAGACGGGTGGAGAAAAGTGGGAGAAGATGTTTATGTGTAACGGTGGGGTATGCACGCACATGGTCCGGTGTTTGAGGCTGGTGCAAACGGAGGGGAGATAACTTATGGATTAAAATTAATAGCGTCCCTGGGATATTATTCAGAATAGTTACAATGTAATACATATAACCTGGCCACAAAGTTGTATTTTGATAGGAATGGGTGTGATGACTCTTTCTTCTTTAAAAAAATGTGTGCATTTAAGATTGGAGTAGTAATTGGCAAATGTTTTATTAATTTCAGTGACCCCCGAAGAAGGGCGCTGCGTCGCCCGAAATGCATTGGGTTTTTAAGGAATAAACACTGCTTGAGATGAGCCTGCCATCTATCGTATTTATTCAAGAGGTCTGGATGGGCACAGAGTAAATATAAGAAACCTGAAAAACAGGCAACCAATGACACATGAGGATTTCAAAATCGGAAACGAAGCATTTTTCAAAAGAGGAGAAAGTGGAAGTGTTTAAAATGAATAAAATGAACAATTGGACTAAATTGATATACATTTGAAGGTCGCAAGTGCGACACTATGCTGTGCATTTGGCAGGGGCATGAATATGTCCAATTTGTAATTACCTAGGTCGTACCAGGTGGCATTTGGGCATGCCACATTACCAATCTGCACGCAATCACTAAAACAGAGGATGAACATTTTACCAAAGTTTTGAATATTTAGGTGTGCATCCCTCATCTCTCAAATGATTTTTCGTAACTATGCCCGCCCGAAGGGATTGCACCCGCTCAGAAAAGAGAATGGATAAAAGAGTAATGGGGAGTACAAGAATCCACATGGTCGACATAACATCAGGGCGCATCATCAAGCGTATGAACATGTAAATGCCGATTAACCAGGACCCCGAGGATACAGAAATGTTACTTGCACATACACGGAGGAAATTATGAAAAAATAATGACTATAGACAAGTGTAGGGTTATTGGGACATTGCATTGTGGGAAACTGTGTTTTGACTGCATGAGATTCAAGACGAGATGGGGACTTTGATTGACACGGCCAATCAGTAATCGGAAAGCATTGGGCCAATAGAGATTAAGGAGGGAGGGGACCGTAGGCTGATAAGATAGACAGGTGAAAGAGTTTACTCTCACATTGCAGCCGTTGGTGGAGAGAAGCCGAGTTTTAAAGAGAATGGCAGGTATGTGAATATAGAGAATGCTTGGCCTACTAAGACTCGGTAACATAGAGGGGGTATCTGAGTGAAGGATTAAACTACGGGCATATCGAAAATAGCGGTAAAGAATGAGGAAGTGGTGAAAGTTACAATTAGATAAAAAGTTCAAAACTGCCGATTACCGTAGACGCTCATGATACTATTTTAAATAACATTCAGAGGGCTTGTAGGTCCCTTTATATACGCGGTAACTCTGATGTTGACTCTAGACGGGTGGAGAAAAGTGGGAGAAGATGTTTATGTGTAACGGTGGGGTATGCACGCACATGGTCCGGTGTTTGAGGCTGGTGCAAACGGAGGGGAGATAACTTATGGATTAAAATTAATAGCGTCCCTGGGATATTATTCAGAATAGTTACAATGTAATACATATAACCTGGCCACAAAGTTGTATTTTGATAGGAATGGGTGTGATGACTCTTTCTTCTTTAAAAAAATGTGTGCATTTAAGATTGGAGTAGTAATTGGCAAATGTTTTATTAATTTCAGTGACCCCCGAAGAAGGGCGCTGCGTCGCCCGAAATGCATTGGGTTTTTAAGGAATAAACACTGCTTGAGATGAGCCTGCCATCTATCGTATTTATTCAAGAGGTCTGGATGGGCACAGAGTAAATATAAGAAACCTGAAAAACAGGCAACCAATGACACATGAGGATTTCAAAATCGGAAACGAAGCATTTTTCAAAAGAGGAGAAAGTGGAAGTGTTTAAAATGAATAAAATGAACAATTGGACTAAATTGATATACATTTGAAGGTCGCAAGTGCGACACTATGCTGTGCATTTGGCAGGGGCATGAATATGTCCAATTTGTAATTACCTAGGTCGTACCAGGTGGCATTTGGGCATGCCACATTACCAATCTGCACGCAATCACTAAAACAGAGGATGAACATTTTACCAAAGTTTTGAATATTTAGGTGTGCATCCCTCATCTCTCAAATGATCTTCCTCAGTAAGGCCCACAAGACCTACCTCTTATTTCAAGTTAAAATGTCTGCTCCTGGTGCAGCATGCTTCTGAACCAACCCCTACTATGTAGGTTGTTCTTCTACTTCTATTAACTTTAGTTTTTTATGTTTATTATGCAGCACACATACCCCAATGTTTCATAGCACTGAGAGGAAGAAGTAAACGGAAGTGGAGAACAGAGGTGAGACAATGTCCAAAGTATTCAGTGAGTTACTGAACTTCAGAAAGTTGCATCACCATACTTCCTGCACTCAAAGATCCTCAATATGAATATTTGAAGTGGGAAACAGATTCCACAGAGTGCATTATTAACTAGGTACGGTAAAACCTCCTGATTTTTAATTCTGCACCACTGAGTAGTAGATAAAACAATACATTTTTCCTCACTGCAAGTTTAAAAAACTCAAAATGTGTTGAGGCTTCCCTGCATATATATCACCCGGTTTTACCTGCCAAAACCTCACAGTGTAAAACGTGAGTAAACACAGATTGTAATCATAATTCCGGTGCACACTCCTGACTCAGGATTACTGGCCCTCATAGAAAGCAGGCACAAGTTCTCTGTAGCCACATTGAACATAGAATTTCTGGATACATATCACTTTAGAATGAACAGCATGAGTGAGAATATAGTACATAACGCAAGTTGCCAAAATGTTAACTCCACAGGTTTAAATCAAACTATTTACTTTAAAGGCAGTCAATGAGGGAATGCCAAAGCTGGTTTAATGTATTCATATTTGTGCAAGCCTCAATCCCACTGTAGCACATTGTGGTCAGAGTTTAAAGGTCACAAGGTGTGAGGATAAACTGGTTAGCAGCACAATGCATATCACTCTCGGTAGAAATTAGCAGACACCCTGGATCTGATTATAAAGAGGCATGAACTGAAAGATGTATAAGATTTAATGGCCCTGGGGGCACACCCAATTTTTATGGATTTAAAAGAAGCCTCATGTGGCTTAGGAGCTTCTGATGGTGCATGATTTGACACACAAGACTTCACCCAGTTTTCACCTCCAACAACAGGGTATCGGATACAAAAAGAACCCCCACTGCAGTACCAATGTCTGAACAAAATGGGAGCAAACCATTTGTTGAGGCCACTCAGAAATATCAAATCTTTCCTTCCACTAAAGGATTTCAAGCAGGTAGTCCAAGCGCTTGTCTTGCCGAGGCTAGACTACGGCTGCGCTACTCTCAGTGGCCTTCCCAAATACGCCCTGGTTCCTCTAAGGTCAACTCTTAACGCAGCGGCTAGACTGGTCACAGGCACCAAAAGATACAATCATATATACCCAGTCCTAAAATCTCTTAATTGGCTACCTTACGAAGCTCGAATCAGTTAAAGATTGCTGTTCTGGCTCACAAAGGCCCTCACCTCAATACTCCCAGTAACCTTGCGCAAAAACTTGAACTATCCTGTGGTTCTAGAGCCTCAAGAAGTGCCACTACCTTTCTTCTGAAACCACTTATCCTGAACAAAAAAATAACTTGTCACCGAGCCTTCTCTGGCGCTGCACCAAGGATTTGAAACTCTCTTCCACCAGAAGTACGCAGAATATCTTCAACGACGGCTTTCAAATTGGAAGCTAAACGATTCCTTATGAACAAATGCGTACCCTAAGAGGGATACTTTCACCTGCTAGGATGTTGATACCGCATTTAAGTTTTTCTTCCCATTCATACTGTAAAGAGCTCTGTTATCCCTCGGGATCTTGTTTGCGCTATATTAAACTTTATAACTAAATGAAAAAAAAATAGCTAGGTATGGCAGAAGAGAAATGGAAAAGAAATTAACTAACACTTTAGGATCTAAAGTATCTTTTGGCAGAGGCACAAACACGGCATTTTTGGGAACTTTAATAGACATTTGAAAAAGAACAGTCATTCACTGCAAGTGAGAGTCAGGCTTTCTGAATTTACTAATTTAATGTCAAATGCCTTTAAAACACTCATCAGACAAAAATCATTAGGAAAACATCTCTAGAGTGAAATGAGGTTGGACTATGTGAAGCAAACAAGCTGGGTCCATCAACATGTAAGTAACAAGGATTGGAAGGAAGCTGTGATTTCTGAATCAGGAATAACAGTATTGGTGCTGCTTCAGAGGGCAAGTTGATGCCTTGAGTTTAAATTATTTGCAATGTGTGGTTTGCAAAAGGCTGATGTCAATACAGTATCCCTGGGATTTAGCAGAGAGGTGCAGAGTAAAGCTGAGTTTCATTACAAAGAACCAGACTTGTATTTGTTCTTCGTTGTTCTAGCTGCACCAAGAAGCTACTTACCGCAAATAATGACCTTTAGAAATATGAAAACTAATAAATCAAATAAACCAAATAATTTGTGACAGACAATAAGTCCATTATCAGAGGTTGAATTTCAGAAAGACCTTTGAAGTTGCAGACCGAAATGCCCTTCAATTGGTCAGTGCTGTTTAATGTGCATTCTTTTAGGACGAGCCGTCAGTGCGCCTCATGAGAGCTTCTTTGCCTCTGCACCCACGTCTGTAATGTGGCACAGGCGCAGAGGCAAAGGGATTCCCTTATTTGCGTGGAGCACACCCCCAAACAAATGAGAGAACGCCCTTTGAAGATAGTATTGGACGCTTTATGTGCACCGGTGCTATCAGTATTGCAAAAGGGGCAGCACACGTGTCTGCAGCCCCGTACCCTTCTGTAATAGATAAGTGCCCTGGGGGTGCGCAAAGTTGGACCAAACGCTCGTTGTGCTCCCAGGACACTGGTTTAATACGGCACCTGGTGTATTTCCCATTTATTAGGCTATGCTTCCTTTCAATTCAAGGATGACTCATGTTATTGCTTTCTGTGCATATCCATCCTCTGTAGCTGAATTTGGGTTCTGGGCAGCAGGGTAACACCTCCTCATTGGGCTTTAACCAGAGGTATGTTGTTAGTCCTCCAGGCAAAAATACTCTATTCTATCTGTTGTAGTTAACACCCTGATGAGACATCTTCCAGACAGGAAGCGTCCCTTAAGCATGTATATTTTCCCAGCTTCTCTGTCAGCTAATGTAATGTGTAATGGGAGTGACTGGAGAAGCACAAAACCTTTCATTCTACGAAAACTGTTCGTTTCTAAAAAGCTGATAACAAAACGAAGGGTTAAGGCAGATTTAACTGATTCCATATTTGATAGCATGATAGACACTGGTAATGAAATGTCTCAGATACCTCTGTATCCTGAAAACATACAATGATTCGGAGCTATCACTCAGAAGCTATTAACAGTCGAAATTCAATTTATGTAAAGAGTTTAATGGCAGAATTGGCTCGAAGGCCATTGCACTCTTTGTTCTGGGCGTCTCGGTACAGTAGCAAGTAGAGTCAGTGGGAAGTTTTGTGAATTCTCAATTTTCTTGAATAGGTGGTAATTGGATGAAGGTTTAATTTATTATGAAAAGAGGCATGTGAGAACATGGCAGATAGGAAAAGGGTTCCAATTATAGTGCATGTGTGAAAACAAAGTTTCAATCAAGCAGTAAACCTGAGATTTTAGACTATACAGATGGAGCTCACTGCCGTATAACTACAATGTAGCCTTTTTGTTTAGACTTCAACTACTCCCACAATTGAATCTGTTCTGACAATGACACTTTAATCCTACCCATAATCGTCACTGGTTCAATTGTGAATATATTTGTTCTCTGGTATATGTATATATTTGAGACATTATTTACTTTCTTTTGTTCTCTTTTTTTCTTCCATTTATTGTGGTCTATGTTTTTTTAACCGCATGCGCGCTAGCGGGTTTTCCCGTTGTGCGCTGAATTTTGAAAATCGCGGCTTTTGTGACAAAGCCAGCTCGTCATCCACATAGCGCAGGTAACGCCCATGACGAGCTGGCTTTGTCACCCGCGTCGAAGGAGTTAAGCCTAGTGCTGTCATTATAAGCAATCCCGATCGGACTGGCAGAAAGACCATACTCACCTCGTGTTTACATATCACATAGTCTGATCAGTAAAGAGTTGCATCATCAGCTTGGATCATTCTACGATTTCTCAAGCTATATATCACCTATGATCCCAGCTTAGAGGCAATCATTTCATCTGCACACAGCATCCCATGATCTCTTCAACATAAGCACACTCGAGAATGAAGAACGTTTATTGTTGTAGTCCAGTACCTTCTCAACATTCTATAAATGCATTACTAGTATTTAAAATATTCTAGGACTGAAAATGATAAAAGAATTGAGCTGGTGGCCTGTATTGCCCATCCGGACATTTCTGTATCTTAAACTGTTGTGAAGCCATGTGAAACCTGCACTTCTCTTCTACCTCTCACACCTTGTACCCAAAGAGACCGGTATAGTATTGTCTAGAAAAGTGAGTCCATGTCACTATCAACTGGATAGATAGAAATGTATGGGTGGTTAAGAAAGTGAATTATTAATTTCTGTGGGGGCTAGTACACAACAAGTAATAAAGTCACTGATCTCCTAGGTCATGACAAAGGTTTCAATAATTTAAACCTGAGCTCAGCCTCTGGCAGCTATGGCTCAGAACAGACAGGCTTAACTTAGAGAAAATTTGGAATGCATTTAAAAGTGACAGAATCAGTTAAAACGGCAAAAAGACAGAATAATAAAAGCCCACTTTAATGTAGAAAAAAAGAACACAATCTAATAAACAACATTACACCAAAATGACAAAAATCCAGTAAAGTGAACTGGACATTTGAATTTTACAAGATTTAAGGAAATACTGAACCAAAATGCACTAAGCACCATTGATGATCTATGGTCATGGCAGACTGGGACTTAAGGGTGATTACAGGAATCCCCTGATGGAGACCAGGATGAATACTGCTACCAGGTTTGTCCCAGTCAGGGATTTTAAATTGGGACTTATTTTCTGAAATGGGAGACAAAATCCTCCAGCGGGGCAAGGTTGCAAGCTGTAGCCGAGGAACTCCACTCGAAGTTGGATAGCCATTGGATGACGTCCTGCTGAAGCCATTGGTTTTGGTATGAAAAGCTCTGAGCAGAAAAAAAATTAATTTCACACCCCAGAATGTCCTCATGTCAGCCAGATACTTTCCACGCCTTAGCCCAGTTAATATCTCGACATTCACACTTAGGTCCTGATTTAGATTTCAGCAGATGGATATCCCGTCCACCTAAATATAAATCCCATAGTATATTATGGGATTTATATTTTGTGGGACCTGATATCCATCCCCGTTGTGACAGAGAAACCGGGTTGCCGAAATCTAAATCAGGCCCTTGGTTTCTTTTTTGGAGGTCAGAATCGGACAGCCGGACAAGGTTGCAAGCTTTATCCGACTAGGAGTTCCAGAAGGCCTGATACCTTTTTGCTGAGTGCACACTGAAATGGAATTGCTGCTGTGGAGAAGCTCTACCTTTCTCTTTAGCCGAGTTGCCGTACATAAAATATATGCTCATACAATAAAATATTTGCAATAAATACATTGTGTTTTACCCTTATCAACCTCCACTCCTCAATGCCACCCTGCAGTGTTTCTTCTTGTTGGGAAATAATATTTTATACGAGTTATATGGCAAAATGCATTCAATAAAGCTGTGTAAGCAACCTTCCTTGGATGCAAAAGGTCTTAAGACCAATTAAAATCAATATATTACATCAATTAACATTCACCCTCTGGACCCTACTTCTAATAGCAAACATTTGGCCCAGGAACTTTGCCACCGCACACGCAAACAATGGCCTGGCATCGGACTTCAGGATTCTCAATGCAGTCCTGTGGTTGTCAGTTCTTAACTGCTTACAAATCGGGGTCAGACAGTTCTTCCCTGGCAAAACATGCAGTGGATAAGCAAACATTACATGGGCTAGAGTCTCCTGATGGTATTTACAACCAGGGCAACTACGTGTGGGCTCAGAGCCGCGATCCCATTTTCCAGTAAAGTCATGCAGGGACAAGGTGCTAAACCTAAACTGTATATATAATATCCTTTGCCTAGGGTGTTCTCTGAGATCTAAATAACCTTCCAAGGAACAATCCAATCTAAGGGCAAAAAATCTAGGGTAAGCTTCCCCCATGCACTACTGCTAATTACCCCCTGGGGTCATTGGCTTCCCAAGTATCTCCAAACCCAATTGCTATGAGCCAGTTCTTGACGCCTCTTAGCCATTTGATTTTATTAGCATTGTCCCTGGATTTTACATCCTCCAGGGCTTGGGCATATGGCAATAGTTCGGGGAGTCGACTTAATCCTTAACCAGAACAGCAAGGGGCGCAGTCTTGCTTTGGAGATTAAAGAATGTCTACCCATGTCTAACATGAGGGGATGCAGAGCAGTACTCTGGGGTAACATTCCTAACCTCCTAATGAATTTGTTGTCTGGGCCACTAAGCTCCTCAATATGGTCCAAGCCCCACAGTTCTGCTCTGTACATCACAGAACTCACCACTCTGCATCATATAATTGCAAGGCCGGCCTAATTGGCTTAGTGTGGGATAAGTCCAGTCAGACACAGCCAAGACCACCATGACCTCAGAAATAGTAACTGAGAGTCAAACCTCACTCCAGTAGAGTCACACTCAAAATTGCTTTCAGGGCCTTGTCACTGTAAGGAAATTGTAAGATTACATTTCTACATGTCCCACTTTTAAATAGCATGCACCTTTCCTTAAGAACTAGAGGTCTATTAAGGGGTGACTTATTAATATATAAAGGTAAGATTTTCCCTGTCAAAAAGAGTGTTTTGACATGTCAGGCAGCAAGTTTAATCTGCAGCAGCCAGGCTATGCTGGTAGGCCTGAAGCAATGTTTTCTCTGTATCGCTAGTGGATGGCAAAATAAGTATTGCAGGCAAATGTGACATTCAAATTTCCTTGCCATTGGTGCATTTCTGCACTATATACTATGCCCCTATATGAAAGTTAAATATACCAAACAGGGATTAGCCAGCTGTTGTATGTTTTAGGTGTCAAAGCACATTCTCTAGGTACTGGCCCTCAATGCCCTAGTGCGTAGTCTAAAAAACATCATCAGGCAAAAAAATTGGATTAACATACAAAAAGTGACATTTTCTCATCGTCTCAATGCCATTGCTTTGTTAACACATAAAAATAACTTTCTATTCTGAGAGGAAAATGTGTGCACACTTAAGCAGTTACACTGCTTTCTCCATTACCAAATGTTTGTCAAATTAAATATTGCAACACAGACTGATGAATAACATTAATTGAAAGTGTGTAATATAACATGATCACTTTGAAAGACTCTGCTGATTAATTGAGGAGATGTGGGAGGGGCTAGAAGTGGTAGAAACCTTATTCTCGCACTGATAATAGTGGAGAAGTCCTTTATGGAGTGAGCAAAGAGACAAAACATATTAGTCTATGAAAGCCAGTAAAAGGGGGCAGATACACAAACTTGTAGTACAAATTTTAAGAAAATGGAAATCGTGAATTAATTAAATAATGTCATATGAATTCATAAAATTAAGCAATTAAGCATGAGCCAACAAAGAAAACTGCCTAAAATAATCATACATAGCGGAAAATTTTCACAGTGCAATAAGCCATCGCTGAAAAATCATGTTTCAGCCCCAGGTAATGACAACCAGTGGACAAGAAGACATGGGAGCTATAAATAAAAGGAACAAATTAAATGTGTTACCTGTCCTGTTGTCTTCTCACAATTTGACTGTGAATCACTGAGATGAAAATGAAGTGAAGGACGTCTAGCAGACGATTGTGACATACGCTAATTGCTTTCTCTCAAACTATACACTATTTTGCATGAAAACCATTTTGCTATCCCAAGTGGACGTTCGGTTCACTAACTTACACAGCTTATTTTCCACCGATATAATTACTGTTCCTGAGTCTTGCTGACCCATATTGTCAATAAAAAGCATCCCACACTTCTGGTTATGAAGCAATTAAAAATGATTTTACCAATCACTCAATTGCTGCTGTTCGTTGCAGACAAATGTCTCTCCTCTTCTAACGCTTCCTTATTGCGGTCCCATATTTAGGGAGTTTAGCAATGTGACAATTTTAGCTTGCAATATAGCTAACACTACTTTGTACACAGTCTGTGACACTTATGGTAATCGCACAGAGCAGGCAATGTTTTAAAAATATAAAAAAAAACGGGTCGAATCCTGCTGCTTGTGCACTTTTATATCACTCCATATGGCTTTCTGAAACATTTGGATGCCATCTCAGAATAATAAACAGAACACTTGACAAGGAAATTGAAATGGAAATGTGCATCATTAATCACTGTGCTTACACATTCACACAGTGCAGGATTCACAGTATTCACATAAATTGCAAGCATGCGCCCAGTGGAGTGAGGTTCACTTTCAAATCAATGAGTAACCTCGGGACTTAATTCGGCTTTTAGTGGCATAAAGCCTGTCACTGGCTAAATTACTCGGATATCCAACTGTGTCCTTATCAATACCGTCCCAGCACTTTTATTTACATAACAGATGAGTTAATTTGTTTAATTACAAGAGCTGAAATAATCTCGAATTTTAAATATAAGTGCAAATGTGTGTATGCATATTTAGTTAACTGTGGTGGACATTCACTTGCTACAATATTTTGTTAGCATCGCTCTGTGACTTAAGAACTGTGAAAAAACTGTTAATAGGGCTCATTGTAATTGCATTCTGTAGCTCTGACTACCCTTGACAAGACATTGAAGCGCTTTACGCTGGGTAGCACGCTGCGCCGGAAACCAATGTAAGTGTTTAATCCAGTGATCACTGGTTATTTCTGGTTATTCACTTTAGTTTTGTGATAGTAAGGAACCCATTCAATTCATTTACTCCTGTGTCTTTGTGGTACATTAACTTAGCAGGAACTAGGTGCGATTATTAGTGTGGGCGTATGTGAGCTCATGCAGACGGCTGGTTCATGGGTAGCGCTCAGTGAACTAATGCATCCCCTCCAGGCATAAATGAGTGGTGTTGAGCAGAGAAATATTGATAATCTGTTATTATGCTCCAATATACCCCAGTGTGTGCTTTACAAATACATGTTATGTTACAGCCATTTATGACTTATTCATTTATGCTAGTGAATACTCCAATGGTTTCTAATACTGTAAGTGAGCCATTCCTTTAATTGTGTTGTTCCACTTTTTTGTGTTCTGCAACGCCATGGTTAAGCCTGTAAAGATGTCAGTTGTACTCACTCAGCTATCTGACTTGGGAAAGACGTGTATGGTGTAGAAGCTATAATGTGGGACCCTTTGGAGACATGCACTACCCTGTGTGTGGAAGTACCTATCCTAGGCATGCCACCAGTCATTTTTTTTTTACTTGGAGCTTTTAGCTAAAATGAAACCGTGCATTCAGTGAAAGCCGCACAGTTAGTGAGCCAGTTTCTTGTCAGAGTGCCGCAGAGAAGTAAAGATAAGATGGATCATGCAGAGCTCTGATTGTGCAGAAAGGGCATCCAGGCATGCCAACTCACATGGCGATGCTGTTTCACGCCCCATCACATGGCCACAAGGTGAAGAAGCACAGTGAGCTGGAAACTCTTGCACACAAGGGATGTCCAGCTCAAGTGTGAACGCTCTAAACCAGGGGGCTCAAGTTAAAACCTCCACAGGACATGTGTGGTTGTGCCAGATGAGTTCCTTATTTCTGCAACTGTTTATGCAGAGCAGGAGGTCCAAAGCCCCACTTGACACTGCATCACCCCCACACCAAGTTCACTCCTCCTCCTTCCCATTTCTCTGTACACTCACACTGAGAAAAGGTTATTACGTCGTCAAGTTAGGCATCCAAGAAAATTGCAATTACTGTCAATGTTATGCAAAATAAGAGATGAAAGCACTTCTGCCAGAAATGTATCAACTCCTCTCTGACCTAGGTATTGTCCACCTTTGTGCAAGAAAGGTATAGTCAGTACTCTTGTCAAGAAAGCGATACTCAACACGGTGTAACTCAAAAACTATTACCCAATCACCATCCTCCTTGTAATATCCAATTCGTGGAAAAACATTTGGCTAGCAGCAATTTTAGACTCTGTGGGACTACTGGAACAGGCATTGGAAAATTTTAAACACGTTTGCCCGTTTTAGTGTTCCTTTAACATGCTTTAGTCATTTTTCTGCTCGTGCTAACATTGCCCGCAGGATTTGTCCATCCCTTAAGTTGAGGTATATTGCAGGTTGGCATTCCAAATAAGAAACTGCCAAAAGCTTGCTTATGAGACAATTGTTTACGGTTCTGTAACTCTTCAAGGGTATATTTCGAAAATTTGCATGAGCTCTGCTAGGAACCTGCTTGCATCCATTGTAGAACTGCATCATGTGATTAATACTTTGTCGCTGAGTATCAATATCTTGCTTGACTGTACTTGATGAGTCCGACTACACCTATGTTTACGAAGACATCCCTTAATGGTGGATTTTCTAGTTCACAGGCTATTTATTTTTCCTCAAACACTTTTAAGCACTATCTAAACCCATAGTGAAGAATTTGTCACAGTGAAAACTTCAACAAGCTGCGGGTCATGAAGAATGAGGAAGTGCCATTTTAGATCTATCCCTAATGATCAATAAAGTTGACCATGCTATCAGCCTCAATCTTACTCTGGGTTTGCACTTGAGCGGAATGAATCAATATTAATAGAGTGAATTATGTTCCCTTTTAGACACATGGAGGTGCATGTTATCAGTAGTTTACCAACAACTCGTCCCCCTTCTCCGTTATATTTAATTTACATGTGCAACCATAGTGCAATCCATTCAGTTCAAAAGCTTTTTATAGGCTGATTAGATCCAGATCCTTCATAAACTTGATCATCAGTCTTCTGAATATAACGGCTACGAGCTGGGAAAGTGCCTGGGTGTGATCCATGTTACCTAGAAGGGTAAACCCAAATAGCGTCACTGGGACCTGGGTATAAAGCAGTACATTAGAAAAATAGCAGATGAGGGGGAAACGCAGCAAGTTTTTGTCCATAGATCTTAAATTTCTGGTAGGAACATACAGTTTAACTTTCTTTTGGAGGTAGCCAGGACCATTTCCCCTTATATCCTTGTGACTAAGGCAGCTGGTCTTAAATATGCCCCTTTCCTTTGCAATGGAAAGGGTAAATTTGCCTTCAAGGGATTTATTCACAATATATTTTGTTTGATTAAGGTTATTTCTGAAAAGGATCAATCACTTATCCTTATAATGAATCCATCAACAATTTTGTAATTCAACACGAGCAATATATCAACATATAACATGTAAACATGAAGACAAAGACACAAGGTGTATACGAAAAATATGATTTTATCAAATAGCTTAATCAAAGAAATCAGCTACATGTATAGATCAGTAAGTCCGTATAGACGAGACGTGCTTTGAGGCTGCTCCACTTGAATTCAAGGATAGGTGATGCAGGATTAACTACTGCTTTATTGATCATCGACTCCGATCGATATTTACCTGAATTTGACATCTTGAAACTACAATCTGATACACACAGGTTTTTTCTGCTACCATTGCATTCGATTGAATATTGATGAGGAACAACCCGTCGACAGCGTGAACTATCAAATATAGTTTCCCAATCAATAATATATAGAATCACTAAATCATTTTGACGACAAGCTATCAACGGGATGCAGTCAATCCTATGATACAGATTACAATCTCTTTACAGACCATAATTCAATAACAGTCCTGAGGATGGTTTCAGCAAACTAACGTCAGAGAAACCGAAACGTCGACTTCACACTTTATCCCTTTCTTTTGTTTGGTTCAATATGTTTTGGGATAGGTGTCTTATTTAGGTTCTGTTGTGTCACTTGATAATTTACTTATATGTGTACCTACAGCCCTAATTTTATTCACTTACTGATCTATACATGTAGCTGATTTCTTTGATTAAGCTATTTGATAAAATCATATTTTTCGTATACACCTTGTGTCTTTGTCTTCATGTTTACATGTTATATGTTGATATATTGCTCGTGTTGAATTACAAAATTGTTGATGGATTCATTATAAGGATAAGTGATTGATCCTTTTCAGAAATAACCTTAATCAAACAAAATATATTGTGAATAAATCCCTTGAAGGCAAATTTACCCTTTCCATTGTATTACCCAAGCCCTCAAGGGTATTCCGGGTCGCTCACTCCTTCTAAAACCTTTCCTTTGCAGGCAGACAATGAAGCGACTTCAGAGAAGGAGCTGAAAGAGTATTCTACTGAAGATTATAAGTGAGTCTGGCTGCCGTGTTCTGTACCACTTGGAGTTTGGCCACTAGCATTTTGTTAGCTGCTGCCAGAAGAGAGTTCCCATAATGTACATGGCTGACTACTAAGGCATGCAATAAAGTTCCTCTTGAAGAGAACAGTAGAAAAGGAAATATTCTATGGAGAAGTCGCATATTAAGAAAACACCTACCCGTGGTATCCAGAATATGAGCTTCCAAAGAGATAGATTGATCAATTTTTATGCCCAAATTCTTAACGGCTTGTTAGGGAGAGGTGGCTGATTCTAGCTAGTTGAAGGGGATGATCCTAGTTGGGGCAGTGGGGGCACCACTCATTAGACCACATAGTGCTGGCTTTGCCGTACAGCATTATCTCAGTCAGTCCGAATTCAATTGTAGGTAATTGTCAGTCATCCACACAGAGATGGCTAGTATTCCACCATAAATAGATATTTAGTTGAATCTAAGTCAGCATCAAAAGTGAGAGTCATTTGCATATCATCGGCATAGGAAATAATTCTAAAACTAAAAGGCTCCACAAGCTAAGCCAGGGGACCAATATACATCTTGAACAAAGTGGGACTCAAAGATGAGCCGGATGGCACACCCTTATCCAAACATATCTTGCGGGAGGAGTAGGGGCCCAGAGTGATAGTTTGGAATCTTTTGTTCAGGAAGTTGTGAAGCCATTTGAGCACCTTTCCCGTGGATGCCAGTCTCCTGCAGCCACTTCTGCAGTCTAGAGTAAGAGACTGTATCAAAAGCTGGGGAGAGATCCAGAAGCACTAGCATAGAAGGGGTTCCTGTGTCCAAAGCAAGTCTTAGAAAAATCGGTAACTGCCAGCAAGGCTGTTTTCATACTGTGGCCTAGTCTAAAACCGGACTGCGAAAATTCCAGACTTTTATTCTTTTCTAAGTAAGCTGTCAGTTGGTTGTTAATTAAGACTTTGAGCACTTTGCCCAAAAGAGGTAGCAATGATATAGGGCAATAGTTAGATAGGATATTCTGGTCTAGGTTAGTTTTGTTTCAAATCGATAAACCATGCACAACTTTCCAATCCGAGAGAATAGTGCAAGTTTCCACAAAAAGGTTGAAAATTGATTGAATCACCTATGCGAGATAGCTGGCTAAAGACGCCACACTTTTTTGGGGGTACAGATATCCAATGGGGAGCTTGACTTGGCCAAACTCAAAGATCGCTAGACCTCTTCCAGCAAAAATTATTCAAACTGAGGAAGTATAGGGGTCTCACCTTCTCCCAGTTTGGCCTCTCTGCAGAGTGTGAGGTTGTCGACTGAGGGCTGGAAGTAGAATTTTAGATAAATCAGAGAGGTTTTTCCCTTTAAAAAGGCGGCAAGTGAGTCATATGGTTCCTGCGAAGCAGAGGAGGGCCGCAAACAAGCTTGAAGGTTGATAAAATCCTGAATAATTCTAAAAAAGGACTTTTGGTGCATTACCTGCCAGTTCAATTTGGTTGGAAATAAAAAGCTTACACGTGGATCTGATATTACAGTGATAATGCTAGTTTGTAAGCGTCTTTGTCCTGCAGATATTTTGGTTCTGTGGCATCTTCTCCGATTTTTACGTTTTTAATTCGGTGGTAAACCAAAGAGCAGAGGGGCATGATTACATTCTCTTCTTTCCTGCACAAGCAAAGAAAACGTGGTGGGGGCGTGGCTTGGACGCCGATCGGGATGGCGGCGTGAGCTCGCAGCTCCGCGCGGAATCCCGCTAATTCTCCTGTTTTCGGGACCCTAGGCGACCCGAAGACGACGTTCCTGCCCTCTGAAGTGTAAGGGGACAGCTGGGCATAATCGGAGAGTCGCTGGGGGACTGCTGGCCCCGAGAAGATCGAGAGAAGAGGCGGCCGAGGTGTTGCCGAGGGTGCGAAGAAAATGGCGGCGAGGAGGTCGGACGGCCCCGAACTTCAGCCCTGAGCCAAGTTGTCGCCGAGTGGCAAGAGAACCTGCACTCGGCTGCCCGAGGCACTAGGATCGGCGGTGCTGTGTCCTGAGACCAGGGGACGCTGACCTGATTCACCCAGGAGCTTGGGGACCTTCGTTGGCCACCGCCCTAAGACTCATCCTTCCCCCCTCAGGCTTCGGAGGGGGGGTGACGGAACGGAGCCCGTCTACCTGGCCATTGCTCCTGAGAGCGTCGGTGGGGACATTGCACTGCCCGGTGCCCGGAGACTGGCACGGAAACACGGGCGTCAACGCAAAACGGGCGACTGGACTTGTGACGCAGCACCCTGGCATGGCGGCGATCGGAGGGCCGATGCCCGGGAGTCGCGAGGGGGACTCGGCGACATCAACTCGGCTGAGCGAGAGTCCCTCCCCGGAGCTTGACCAAGAACAGCGGCTGAACCGGCGTTTGGATGCCATACTTGATGCGATCACCTCCACTAAGGAAGCATTGCACCATGACATTGCCCAAGTGGCCACGGGTACTGTGCAGGGGGGTTTTTAGAGAGTTAGGATTCCGGGGGAGCGCTACCTGGGTTTAAACGTTACAGTGTGTATACAGAAAATGGGGTATCGTTGTGTAGTGCGTACAGAGCAGACGGCAAACACCCTTAACCGTCCAAAAAAGTCCAAAGACAAAAGCAAATTAACATAAATATGCTCTCGCAACTACATGTGTGAAAACAAATCGCGGTACAATGACCAAAAGGGCAAAAAGATGCGCAGAAGCAGGTTCTTTGGTGTAAATCTTCTTGTCACAGCAAGATGTTTATTTTCTCCAGACTTGAGAATAGTAACATTCGCCGACACGGGTTTCGTCGTGCACGGATGAGTCAACACGACTCCTCAGGGCTTAAACTCCAAATCCAATGTCTGGTCGGAGTGAGTCTGGGTTTATTGGCGCTGTTCTGGCACAAAAGTGTTTTAATTGAGTCGATATTGTAGAGAGAAAAATCAGTAGAATTGACAGATTGTGTCTCTCGTCAGTTTGGTGCTCGTTTCCCAATGGCGCTGACGATTATAGATAATGGCACTGCATCTCGCTTTGTTGCAAAGCGGAAAGCCGGGAGGGGATTCAAAAGATGAGCCACAATGAGGAAACGGGTACGTTCCTCTACGACGGTATGCCGCTGTAGGCAATCCCTCCTCTGTTGGTTCCCGGCGGTCGTCTCTCGTGTACGAACACTTGCGCCATTGGGAAACGAGCACCAAACTGACGAGAGACACAATCTGTCAATTCTACTGATTTTTCTCTCTACAATATCGACACAATTAAAACACTTTTGTGCCAGAACAGCGCCAATAAACGCAGACTCACTCCGACCAGACATTGGATTTGGAGTTTAAGCCCTGAGGAGTCGTGTTGACTCATCCGTGCACGACGAAACACGTGTCGGCGAATGTTACTATTCTCAAGTCTGGAGAAAATAAACATCTTGCTGTGACAAGAAGATTTACACCAAAGAACCTGCTTCTGCGCATCTTTTTGCCCTTTTGGTCATTGTACCGCGATTTGTTTTCACACATGTAGTTGCGAGAGCATATTTATGTCCAAGTGGCCACGGGCCTGGGGCTGCTACGCGCGGATCACGCGAAGCTGGAGGACAGGGTCAAGGACCACGACCAACTGTTGCTGGACCTGAAGCCATCGGTGGTGACCGCGGAGCACAGGATCACGGACATTTTGGCCCGACTGGACTCACTGGAGCGGAGGGCGGAGGATGCCGAAGGCCGCAATAGACGGAACAACGTGCGGGTCGTAGGCCTGCCGGAACGGATTGAGGGGGAGGATGCGGTGGCCTATATGGAGAACTGGTTCCGCACTGTGGTAGCGCCGGAGGGGCTTACTCCTTTTTTCACCCTGGAGCGAGCTCACCGGGTGCCTGCTCGCCCGCCGGGGCTTGGCCGCCCCCCCCGACCGATGGTGGTGCGGCTCCTCCACTACAAGGACCGGGATCTCCTCATCCAGCGGGCCAGGTTGTCGGGCCCGTATGAGGTGGAGAACAGTAAGGTTACGATCTTCCCGGATTACACTCAAGCGGTCCAGAAGAACAAGGCATCGTTCCTCGCGGTGAAGAAGGAGCTCAGGGAGGAAGGCATCCAGTACTCCTTGCTCTACCCGGCTAAGCTGCGGATCATAATGGATGGCTCTACGCACTTTTTTCAGACTCCGGATGAAGTTTGGCAATGGCTGGAGTCATATAGAGCGGGGACGGACAGATCGCATAAAAGTAGGCGAGACCAACCCAAGCAGCCCCGGGTGAGGCAGTCACAACGCATCAGATCCCGCAACAGGCGCCAGCGGGAGAAACGGGAGGCTCAAATGGAGGCGGAGAAGAGGGATGCGCTCGCAGCGACGGCGGCCATTACAGGGTCGCAACAGAACAGTGAACGGGCAGAAACGGACTCGGGAGGGGAAGGCAGCAGGACGGGAGAGGAACTTTCAGAGGCGGAAAGCTCGAAGGGGCCGATAGTGACCCCACAGACATCGGATGGTATTTTCTGCGGCTGAGATAGAATTGGGACTAGATCGAGACTTCATGGTAGGGTGGTATCCTGTTGATGGAGGGCGGGTTGCCGGGAGGGGGAGCTGTGTGCTTCGGAGGGGATGAAGGCGCGGGGCGCGGGCTCCGCTAGCTGGGGTCGGCGGTGACTCACCCCCCTTGGGCCCCTTAAGGCCGACTGTGGTGGAGACCACAGGGTAAGAGTGTGAGAAGTTGGTTCAAGGTTTAGATGGGGGCGGCCATTGGGTTCGTGTGCTCTGTCCTGGGGAGTGGGGTTTGGGAAGTGTTTCAGTTTTGGGAATGTTCAGGGGGGGCAACTGCATTGGGGGGGCTATGATCCTTCGTTATTTGAATCGGACTGTACGAAGTTGGAATGGGGACATTACCTAATTTGAAATGCCTGACGTGGAATGTCCGGGGGCTGCGGACTATGGTGAAACGTCACAAAGTACATGCATATCTAGTACGCAGGGGGGTTCAGATTGCTATGCTCCAGGAGACTCATCTCACCAAAAAAGAGTGCGCTGCCTTGCAGAAAAGATGGCGGGCCAGGTGTTTGGCACCACTTACTCAGCGTATGCCAGGGGGGTGTTGATCTGGGTGAGGGCGGGGATACCCTTTCAAGTGCTGAATCAAGTAGTGGATCCGGATGGCCGGTTTGTGGCGGTGGAGGGGAGGTTATATGGACGGGATGTGGTTTTCTGCTGTGTCTATGCACCGAACACTGACCAAGCTCGATACTTTGATAGCCTCTCGGGGTCCTTGGCCTCTTTCCTGGTGGGTCCGATAGTGTTAGGGGGGGACTTCAATTCGATCACGGATGTAGCTCTGGATAGGTCCCATCCCCCCCTAGTGGACTCCCCGGTGCGCAGGCTGGCCGCGCACAGGAAGGACTGGCAGGAACGATGGGGGTTGCTGGATGTCTGGAGGGAGCGGCACAGGGGAGCCAGGGATTATTCCTTTTATTCTGCTCTCCATGATCTGCATGTCAGGATTGATTCGGTGCTCTGCGGTGGATCCCTAGCCCCATTGATTTCCCACGCGGAGTACCTGGCTAGAACTATCTCCGATCATAACCCCCTATTGGTGCACATTCAGTGGCAGAGAGAGCGCTCAGTGATACCAACATGGCGGCTTCGGCCGGAGACGCTTGAGGATTCTGTGTTCAGCGACGCGGTTCGGCAAGGCATTGATAGTTATTTCGGAGTGAATGAGGGTACGGCTACGAGTAGGTCCACTGAATGGGATGCAATGAAAGTGGTGGTGAGAGGGGTGTGTTTGGGTAGGTTCTCGAATGCTCGCACGACTGTGTTGAACGACCTAATGAAAGCGGAAGAAACTTTGAGGGACTTGGAGCGCCGCAGGCCGGCTAGGCCAGATTTACAGGCCCAGTTGTTGGAAGCGAAGGAAGTGGTTGCCACCGAGACAGAACGTTTAAGGTGCTATGACTACAGGCAGTATATCATCAGGGCACATGCAGAAAGGGACAAGGTGGGTACCCTCTTGGCCAGACTAGCTAACCCGGAACTTAGGGGCTGCCCGATCCTCAGCATTAATAATGCGCAGGGAGAAATGGTGTACTCCCAGGCTGCGGTATTGGAACGTTTTAGGGGGTATTATGAGGAATTATACCAGAGTCAGCTGGGAGTGGGGGTTCAGGACATCGCGGAATACCTGGGGGAGAGGCGGCTTCCGGTCCTGGACGAGGAAGACGCGAAGGAGCTGGGTGGCCCGATCACGCTCACGGAAATACGGGTGGCCATCAAACATATGGCCCGCAACAAGACGCCCGGGGTGGACGGACTGCCGATTGAATTTTATCAACAATATGTGGACAGCTTGGCTCCCAGGCTGCTGGTGGTATATACGGAAGCTTTCGAGACGGGGGCATTGCCTGGGTCCATGCGGGAGGCCTTGATTGTACCGCTCCTAAAGCCTGGCCGGGATGCCGCGGATGTGAGGTCTTATCGCCCGCTATCCATGCTGACGGTAGATTATAAGATCCTGAGCCGAATCCTAGCCACCAGGCTGGCCCCACATATGACGGGCCTGGTACACAAGGACCAGGCCGGGTTTATACCCACGAGGAGCACGGCGCTGAATATCCGCCGCCTGGTGGGAATAATGGACGCCATCTTGGACGGGGAGGGAGCTCCGGCGGTCCTGTCTGTGGACATCGAGAAGGCCTTTGATAGTTTGGAATGGTCTTTCCTGGATGGAGTGTTAGAGAGGTTTGGCATGGGCGAGGGGTTCCGAAGGTGGACGAGGGTCTTATATACCTCGGCAACGGCGAGAGTGCGTTTGGGCGGCCTGGTGTCTGCGGCATACCCGGTGGGCAGGGGCACACGACAGGGATGTTCTCTCTCCCCCCTATTGTTTGCTCTGGCGATGGAACCCTTGGCGGTCCATGCGAGGTCAGGTGACCGGTACGCGGGGATAGTCAGCGGCGGGCAGTGGCATTATATATCGCTATATGCGGATGACTTGCTCCTGTACCTGGCTGACACCTCGGGGGCGTTGGTCGGAGCGATGGATTTGTTGTCTGAGTTCGGCCGGCTGTCGGGCCTTAAGGTCAATTGGACGAAGACTTGTGTGTTCCCGCTGCGAGCGGGATCGCCAGTCCCTGGCAGCGATTTGGGTGTGGTATGGGAGCCCTCTTGCGTCACCTATTTGGGTGTTCGCATCTACCACGCGACTGCGGACCTATTGGAGGGCAACATTGGTCGCTGTGTCCGAGCACTGCGGGGCAGCTTGTCTTTCTGGTCGACCCTCCCGCTGACGGTTCTGGGCAGGATTGCACTGTTGAAAATGGTGGCGCTCCCCCGCTTCCTCTATTATTTCCGAACGCTGCCTGTCTGGATTCCCCAGGGGGTATTTAGAGAACTGCGGTCAATGATAATTGGCTTCCTATGGGGGCATGGCCGCCGTAGAGTGGCCCTGAGCACGCTACTTCGCCCCAAGCTAGAAGGGGGCATGGCTGTGCCCGACCTCGAGCTGTATTATCTTGCGGCGCAGTTGCAGGTCCTTACACAGAACGTAGCTTGGGTGTTTCGGGGTCCAGAGGAGGACCGGGATCGGGGGATACAACGGCACGTGCTGTCCTACATCATCATGCAACAGAGGCTCGAGTTACGGGCCCTCACCATGGAAGAGCGGACGCTCCGGCTGTGCTGGCAGAGGAGCCTTCGGAGAGCGAGGGCATCGCGGCCTTATGCACCGGAGATCCCGATCGGGATGCTGACGGCTTTGCCGCACGGGGGAGATTGGTCCCCGTTGCTGGATTGGGAAGAGGCGGGACTGCAGGTAGTGGGCGACTTGTACATAGACGGGGCTTTGGCGCCGTTCGAAGTGCTCCGGGACCAGTTCGGGCTGCCTGATGGGGGATTCCTCCTACACGCGGCAGTGGTGGCTGCCATACAGAAGCACTGGAAAGGGGGGCTCATGGAACCCACGACGACTATGGCATGCCAATATGTGGTGATGGCGGCTGGTACGTTCAAAGCTGTGACGTGCCTCCATAATAGGATGCTGAATGAGGGACTGGAACCACTCCAAGGGCTCAAGGCTAAATGGGAGGTGAGCGTAGGCCGACCCATACCGGATACGGCATGGGGCCACATCCTGCGGCACACGTGGAAGGGCACTAGAAATGCGCGCTTTCAGCAGGTACATTTCTATGTGCTTCATAGGGCTTATTTAACTCCTGAGAAATTACAGCGGTACTTTCAGGTGCCGGATGCCCGGTGCCCACGGTGTTCGTCTCTGGGAGCGGACATGGACCATTTGTTTTGGGGGTGCTCACACCTGGGGACCTATTGGGCGGAGGTAGGGGAACTCCTGAATGAAGTGACTGACAGGGAGGTGGAATTCGACATGGCGGCGTGCCTGCTGCTCTGGTTCCCGCATACTAAACACACCAAGGTGACAAGCAAATTCATAGACCTGGGTCTGATATTGGCGCAGAGGGAAATATCGTGGCATTGGAAGTCCAGGGGGGGACCCTCACTGCGTAGATGGAAGAATGAGCTGCTGCGGTGGTCTGACTGCGAGAGTGTGCTCCGGATGAAGCAAGCTGTAAAGTTGGGGAATGAGAAGGCATTGGATGCGGCGCGTGCATGGGAGTTAGTGGTACAGGCTTTGCGTGATTCTTTGGTAGAGGATGAGGATGGTGAGAACTAAGCCGATGGACACCGCGGGGCGAACACAGAAGTATGGTACCACGCACTGTAGTGGATCCATCCAATTCGACAGGACGAGGCACACACCTTAGCAGTTGCCAGGGGAGGGGGGGCTTTGGGGGGGCTGGTTGACGGGAGTTTGGGGTGGGCCGGAAGCCATTAGATGGTTGCTCGTTAGGGCACCTTGGATCTACTAGGACGGTGGGCACTGTGTGGAGTGTGGAATGGCTGGGTAGAGCGGCCAGGTGTGACAACCCATAGCGCCTAGGGCAGGTCCCGACAAGGGCGGTACCACTGATTATCACTGGGATGGCTGACGGGAGTGATGTTGTGGGTGGGGGGGTAAAAGCAGATACGCAAAACGACATTTCAACCATGGTCCCTATGGGACGTGCACCGTGATGTTTTCCTATTGAACGAAGTATTATGCCGCCCGGCCTCCGGGATGCGGGCTGAATGGCTGTGTACGACTGGGATTTCTTATTGGACGGGGGGATATCACGAGTGAACTGGCTGATTAATTGTATCCTGTGGTTTATAATTCTGCAATAAAAATATATTTTTTTAAAAAAAGCAAAGAAAACGTGGTTTGTGCATTTTCTGCTGTTAAAACGCATGCATTTTCTACACAAGCCTTTACAATGCAAGTTGTTACAACAACGTGTTGGTTCATCGCATGCCATTATAACGCAAGTCGTTACAACGACTTGCTGTAGAGGGTGTCCTGGAGTTTGGAATAGCATAATTTACTATTCCAACTCCAGGGTTTGCAACCGTAGGGAAGGTGTTGGATTGAAAGTCCAACAAATTCAACACATTCTGCCCCCTTCAGCAAGTCGTCTCAACGACTTGCGTTCTAATGGCATGCAATGTAACAACGCGACTTTGTAACGACTTGCGTTGTAATGGAATTCTATGTATCCATTTTTTGCCATTGTTACCCTCCACTTTTTGCATGATTCTGATGCATTTTTGACTGAGTGTGCACTGGGTACCTGCTAACCAGGTTCCCACTGACTGCTCTTTCCCAGAACTACACCTTTGTTTCCACAATAGGCACACCTCTGGCTCACATGTAAGTCACTTGCAAAAGGTATCAGTGGTACCAAGAGCCTTGTGACCAGAGAGTATCTCCAAGGGCTGCAGCATGTACTATGCCACCCTAAGAGATCCCTCACCAAACACAGGCATGCTGCCACAGCAGCCTGCATGTTTTGGTGCAGATAAAAGTGTAGAGTAGACCTGGCACACATCCCTGTGTGCCAAGCCTACCAGCACGTCAAGAGGCTTAGGTAAGTAACCCCTACAGCAGGCCTTACCGCACTAATGCAGGGTGCACTATACCTCATGTGAGGGCATAATTGCATAAGCAGATATGCCCCTATAGTGTCTAAGTACATTCTTAGACATAATAAGTGCACAGTGAAGCCATACTGAGTACATGGGCTGGAAGCTTGTCACTACGGGTTCCCAGCTCCATGATGGCTTTGCCAAATTCTTAGATGCTTGGTAACAAACATCTCAGCTTATTAAACCACACTGATGCCAGTGTTTGAGTTTTTAAGAAATGCACCCAGAGGGCACCTTATAGGTGCCCCCTGAAATCCTACCAACTCGCTAGTGTGTGCCTGGCTTGTCCCCACCAGCCTGCTTCCTTTAGGCATGTTTCTGAACTCGCTCAGGTGGGAGCCTTTTGCTCTTGTGGGTCAGAAACAAAGCTTGCTTTGGGTGAAGGTGCTTCACACCTGCCTCCTAGCAGGAACAGCATAGAAAGGAAGTGAGTCTCAAAGGCTCCCTGACCTTTGTTATGCTGATCAGGGCCTCTCCAGCAAGATGCCCGCCACCCTGACCAAGCCCCATTTTTGGGAACAAGGTTGGTGGGAACATTTGTAAGCAAGAGAGGTGTATCCCTCTTTGCTAGGGCAAGCCCTAAGGTGCCCTGAGCCGAAGTGAACCCCTCCTTTCAGAATTCTCCATATTGTTTTTGAGACCTCTAGCCAATAGGCTTATGCATTCTCCGCAGAGGGACTTCAACTACAAATGGTGATACGCACCCTAAAGGTAAGTAGCCCTTTGGCTACTACTTTCTGACCCCTGTAACGCCCCTAAACTTAGAATTTAGGTGCACCACTGAACCTTAATCCTTAGACTACTGGTGACCTATGAAGAAAGTGACAAAGAAGAGCCAATCCCTGCACGACAAGAAGCTCCAGCCAACCAAGTTTGATTGTTAAAGGCTGTGTGTGATGTGGGGTTGGCTGCTGGCCGGGGGTTGGCTGCAGGGCATGGCCATAGGACAGGCACTGGGGCCAACCTCCATGTTGTACACAGCCTTGGGTTGGCCCGCCTGCTTGGGATTGGCCGTAGGGCCTGGCTGAACGTTGTGGGCGGTGAGAGGTTGATGTTATGTATGGTGATAACATATAACTTTACATTAAAAAGACCCAAAATGAAAAAACAAAGGTTAAAGTGACAAAATAGATATAGTAATAATTAGGTTTGGTAATAACATCTTACTTTGCTTTTTTTTTAAACCTTCGATATTTACTGAAATAAATCAAAGGTTAAAAGAACATTATATTTAGGTGAAAATGTGAGTTAAAACCTAAGGTTTTAAAACTAACAAAATCACTGAAATTCACCAGTTATAGTTATGTCAAGTAATTGTAACTAATTCCTTAAGGTAACCATAGATTGCGCCCTCACCATGCACTGCTAATTATCTCACATTTTACATTGGTTATGACATGTTCTATGACATAATTGAGACTATCACTGCAACATTTGCAATAACATCATTGAAGACAAAACTGTGCATGGCGAGACTCACTCTCCTATTTGCTCAGAATGCTCATTTTCACTAAAAGAAGAAAAAATGTCAAAAATAGTTAAGTACTGGTCTTTCACAAAAAATACTGTTGTGATAAAGGTGGGATTAGATTTCATTAAAAGTGGAAGAACAAAAGGTTAGCAGAATCAAAAAGGTTAATTGAGGCATACTTGCATGGCCAAATATCCTTTACTTTTGTAATCTGTGTCTTATCTGATTAACATTTTAGCCACATCAGCTGTACCTTGCAGTACTATTACTGTGTGAGCTATGCCAGGCATACTAATTTAACCTGTCAGATAATTTTGTTGCAATGCTAGGAATGTAAACCATTGAAAAACTGACTCGCAGAAAACAAAGACTAAACTCTGAAGTTCATAATATGTGGAGAAATGAGCTGAATAACAAAGAGAACACAAATATTTTGTTCTGATAAAAGATTTGTTTTGTGTGCTGAAAAAGACACATGAATCTCAAAGAAAACGGGCATGTGTCGGCCATGTGACATTATTTTTTTCAGAAGCCATTCTGCTGTGGTTCAGTTGTGCAATCTTCCATTAACCCCTTGGCTGCGGCGGTAATTCCGCCGCGGCGCTGGGCGGGAAGGGGGGCCGCGCGGTGCCGCCATGCTCGTGACAGAACCACTCCGTCACGAGACACGGGTGGGCTGTGCTTGTGACGGAGTGGTTCCGCCACGGCCACGCCCGCTCACTAAAACCGCCGCGCAGGAGCGAAATCGCTGCAGCGTGGGCATGGCGGCCGCGCCGTGACGGAACCCCTCCATCACCAGCACTGCGCGTCCCGTGGCACGTGGCGGAGTGGTTCCGTCACGAGCACGGAAGGGGTTAAAAACGAGAGCCCTTCAACTTCAATACTCTTCCTGAGACAAATACGATCCTACCCCTCCTCCACCCACCCGGATCTTACTTATGTTATGCTGTGGAGAAATTAACTTTTGGACAGACACACAAACACACACTGTCCTGTACAATTTAGTCATAATCACTGCCTTGATCTACATCATTTATCCGTGCATTACTGCTAAGAAGATAGAAAGTACATTAGAGACCAAGTTTTCGATAGGACGATATAGCGGACACTGGTGGCCCGATTCACAAAGCTTCTCATAAGACTAGTTCTATCTCACTCCTGTATTAAATGTAAATGATATCTTAATATATAGGCCTGATTCACAAAGCACAATTATGTTGTATCGAAACCTAAGACAGAACGGAGCATATTTGAAAAGCCCCTATCGCCACCACAAAGTCACTTTCAGTGACGTTGTGATGGCGATAGGGGCTTCACCTTCTTTACAAGGCAACTTAACGTGGCTAAAGGCTGCCTTGCAAATAATGCACCCTTTCACGTTGTACTCAGGAAGGAGGGCAATGGGTGTTGCAGTGGGCGTTCATCGCAAAACCCATTGATTTTGACTCTGCCCCCTATTTACAAGGGTGGCATAAATAGGAGGCAGCGCCAAAATAAAGACCAGGCAAACCTGGTCTTACCCTGGCACAAGGAGGAGAAATGCTTTATTTCTCCTCATTTTGCTGTTTCCATGTGTGCTGCCTTGTTCACACATAGAAACAGCAAATTGCCATTGATTGTGTATGCACAGGAATGTAACCCTTACTGCACATAAACAATCAGAAATAGGAAAATGACGTTTTGCAACTTCTATGTGTGCTGCAAAACCAGCACACATAGCAGTTTCAAAACACCATGAATGATTGTTAATGTGCAAGAAGGGAAACCTTCCTGCACATAAACAATCATTTTCCCCAACGTAGATACCCTTGCACTATGGTGCAAGTGTGCCTGCGTTGGCGCTAGGCAGCTTAACTAAGCGCCAGCTAAGGAAAACGCAGGGGTGCGCCGCATTCTTGTGAATATGGCGCATCCCTGCATTTTCAGAATGGAGAAGCGTGGCATTAGCAATGTTTGCTTAACGCCATGCTTCACCATTCAGTTGTAAAAATGCCCCACCAAGTCACAACAAACATTGGCAAAGCCAATAGGTCACGTCTATTCAGAAGCGAATGGCTTTGCTGATATCTTTTAGCCAGGCAGCAAGGCTAAAGGTAAAGTAATTTTTTTAAGTACTATGACGCGACTAGCACTAGCGCTGCGTCATGGTACTTTGTTTTGGGGAGGTGAGACAGGCAGGCAAGGACGATGGAAGCGAGTGAGGGTACTGGCAAGCAACGACTACGGAGAGGTGTGCAGGGACATGGGGCAATAACATGCAGAAGGGGTGAGTGCGAGGGGGAGAAGCAACATAGAGAAGTGATGGATGGGAGGGGGAAGAAGAAATAGTACCCGAATTACAACACGAGCAGTGGAAAGACTCTAATTAAAAAAAAAAAATCAATCTTTGCTTGGTCCATGCTCCACAGAAAGTCAAGGAAGTAATTCCCCCCACACACACATGCCAATTACAAAGCAGCAAAGAAGAGTGCTAATGATGCCAATAAAGGACAAGCCATGGGCTAAGCCTTTTACTGTAAACAATGCCCTTTGCAGCTACAGCGCATGTGCGCTGTCAAGTGGGACCTAAAAAGGATAAACAGTTTGTAGTGGTGTGGAAAGAAAATATAATCAAACTGAGTTCCAATGTTCTGGAAGCAGTAGTTAAGTCAATGTAAACATGCAGTATCTGGGCTGAAAGCTAAAAGGTTACGAGATGTCCAATGGAGGCCACCATGGTAAATACTCTGTGACAGGGCGAATTCCAGGTTGACATGAACATCAGTATAAAAGAAAGGGCAAAGAAATAAAAAGCAAGTAGGAATTAGAGGCCATCAGAGGAGAGACACAAATACAATACCAGGTGCTGCAACAGTGTGAGTGCTGCGTGTCTGGGAGTTTAGAAAATAATGGAGACATCTGCACCAAAGAACCATGTAAAAGAATAATACCTGGAAGGTGACTGAGGCAGAGGGCTGAAGAGGATTTGGGTGGTCTGCCAAGAGATTCTCAAAAGTGGACTAAGAGAGATTATATAATGGCCAGCCACTGCTTGCAGATCAGGGAGTCAAAACACTCAACATGTAAATATTCCACAGAAAAAGTTATTTTGTACAAAATAAGGGCCTTTCTAACTCCACAATAAAATACATTTAGCCTTAAGCAGGAGTCTCCAACCTTTTCTTTAATTACAACTACTTATGTTCAATGAAAATAATCCCAAGATACCAGTATTATTAGTGGTATAGTGTTGTAATAGTGACCACTTCAGACAAGATTACATTAGTGACCCCCCTATAAAAGATTAGCACCAGTGATCACCTCGGGCATCAGGCAGGACTGCCAGCAGTAAAGTACAAAAATGATTTGTTACATTGGAATGCCTGCACATGTTTAATAAAGACATTCTTAGCTGCAACGCCCCTGATACCAAGGTAATAATATTAGTACTAAGTCTCCCCAACACCAAATGATTTATCACTCAAATATCGACTTAAAATATATTTTGAAAATTCTAACTTTTTATTCAAACATCAGTTTACGATTTCAAAAAATTCACACATTTTCAGTTCAAATACACACTTTACAATTTGGTATACATATATGAATTTACCCAAGCAAAAGCTTCTAGCTTGGTTGACTGGACTGTGCACAGAACAGCTACTTGCAGGTAGTTGGAGAGCCACCAGTAGCTCACGGGCTACTCATTGGAGAAGTCTGACCTAAAGAATTAGTGCAACAGGCTATCTTTGCCAAAGAATATCCGGTAACATGCTCTATGGAGAGACGTTTTAAGGTATGGGCAAAGAGGGACATTTTCCAGGGCCCCCACCTTTCAAGAGACCCCCTTGTAAAATTATTCTTGTCTAGTTAACTTCTGTGTATTTCTTTCTTAGCCTTTACCATATAATTTAATAGTGTTAGGCAAGAGAGGGCTTGAATTAGTAAAACACGGCTAATAAAACTTAAAGTTGTTCCTAACAGGGACCCCCAAAATATTTCTTGTCCAGGGCCCACAAATTTCTTATGATGACGCTGTCACTCCATTTTTATCTCAAGCACCAAAGTGGTCAGAAAACCGAGTATATTCTCCACATTTTCATTACACTTGGGTTTGCAGGTTCATAATTCCTTGGAAATGCTCATCAATCCAATTTTCCAAGAGGTTTCACATCAATTCTCATATTAAAACACAATCAGGTTGGAGAAAAAGGCAAGATGTTTTTGGACCGCCCCACTCAGTCTAAGAGAAGAAGGTATGGATTGGCTCTAAGCAGTACCTGCTTACAAAACAATATACAAGACCAGGAAGTGCTTTATGCACCACCCATAATGCTCTCACTTCAATCTCTGAAGCAATTATATTACTGTGTTTCTACAATAGGCACGGTCTTGCCGATTGAAAACGACCTCAATTAAGTACATCTTTGTGCCACGCTCTTGTTTCAGACAACTTATTCTTAACCATTCGTAGACAATCATCAGAAGAGTCTAGAAGCACAATTGGTAAAGATGCAGTGAGACCTGCATAAAAAGTGTAGTCATGGATGTTTTTTCAAGGTCATCCTTTGAGGAATAGTTCTTCTAAAGCGTGCATATGTGATGCCACCCAACGGTCTGTCCAGGAAGGATGGGGTGCAGCGGAACAGAGCACCGGGAACAAAAGGGTAACTTCTGGGGGTAAATCACATGAAAGGTATGGCAATTACATACACTAATCAGGAGGATCCCAACTGAGAAATTGGGTAGTGATACATCCAAACCTGGCCGCCTCCTACTCTTCAACTAGTGCACCCCAGAGAGAACCAAGTGCATGGGCCAAACACAGGCACAGATAACAAGGAAGATTCAAGCCAACTTTCCTCCTGCACTCTCTTAAGGATCCCAGATTAGCCAGCTGGTCCCACCCAAAAGCACAGCTAAATGGTTTTTGACAACTGACTCATCTTGGACCACGTACCTGATACTTGTTCACAGCAACATAATAGTTGTAGAAACTTGCACAACATACCACGAGTCTTGCAACTCAGGCACGCGCTGACATCGGCACAAAAACACTTGCTCACCGCATAACACAACCTCTAAACAAATAGCAAACTAACTCTCTGTAACATTATCAGCGGCAGATCACCATTTACCCACAGATCCCCCATACCAACCCTGGCACTACCTATGGAAGCAAGTATCTGCCCAGGTTACATAGCATTGTTCTAACTTTCAGTGATAACCATAGTTATCAAGTGGAATTTATCATTTTTTTAATGCTGGATTTTCGCAGGTACATTTTTCAATTTGCAACAGCCACACCCAGCAGGGCACTCTGAACGCAGCATTCCCGGGAGATATACCATGCAAAGCACTCTTGCTTTCATTAGGCTGACCTGGCACGGAGGCACCTGACAATTTCTTGCTCACTGGAAGTGGGGCCACAGTGCCTATGGGCATTACTGGGACCCACTGTTTGGAGTCCTAAAGGCAAAGCCTTGAGATCTTCATGCGCCCTATGTTTTTTGTGTATAATGTACCAGGGAGGCACCTTATTAGCCGCAGGTCAGCACCTCTTTTAAGGCACAGCCTAGCAGCAAACCAGGGGAATTTTACCAAGCATCCTGAAATAACTTTGCGGAAGTTCATTTTCACAGTATTATAATTTTTTTTTATACATTAAAACAGTGTGCTCAGCGCAGGCCCGGACTGGGAACCAAAACGGGCCCTGGCAAAGTGCTCGGCCGCAACCGTGGGTGCCGCCGAGCTCTTTGCCATGGCTCGTTTTCAGCCGATTTTGTTACAGGGCCGCAAAATCGACCCTGTAACAAAAACGGCCCCTAAGGGCCCCAAACCGGCCCCCCACCCGTGAGGCACACCTGGGGATTGCCTGGTGCCCGCTACGGCCAGTCCGGCCCTGGCTCAGTGCCAGATTCTAAGAAATGGCATCTAAATCCCTGCACGGACAGTGGATGGACACTAATTACAATTAATCAATCTGTGCTTGGTCAATGTGCTACAGAAAGAAAGAAAAGGTGATGCAGGAAGTGATGCTTGGCACGCGCTACAGAATTGGGAGGCAGCAAAGAATGATAATAATGCCAACAAATAGTAAACAATAGGCGGGCTTTAAGCCCCTTTTGGAGTTTATTTTTTTATTTTTAACAAACAACAGATAGCTGCCAAGTGACAGTGCAAGCGCGCTGCCTGCAGGCAAGACCTAATGATTTATTGATAAGGCCTACACACAAGACAGACTACTCAAAGAATCAGGCCTACACATTCAACAGTATTTCGCATCTGAGACAGGAATAAGCAACGACTACTTTTAAAGAATCAGACCTAAATATTCAACAATAATTCACATCTCAGACAGAAGTAAGCAGAGTTTCTTCAAGGGGGAGTGTCTGGGGGGTTACCCTCCTAATAGATGTAATATTTAATACATAGTTGGGTACAGGAGCTTCCAATCGAGCATGGTAAGATGTCTGTTCGATTTCATAAGGGATCTTTAAATAATCACTCAGACAAAAACACAATGCACACTCTCTTCTCTGTTTTGAAGGTCTTAAAATGTGGCTATTTAAAAAAAACCTGCACTCCTTTCCCTTTCCACTGGCCCTTATGCCTCACTTATGCACTGCTTCCCACTTAATGATTAACATGATATGCCAGCGTGATTGTCAGAAAATCTGAACCCCAAGCGCAGTTTTACTAAACAAGCTACGCCCCTGGAAGTAAGACACGACTGTGCATAGAGAACCAAGCCTATACAGTCCGGTGCTACTGGGAACTGAAAGGGGAGTAGGATTTAACTACTCACGGAATTGGCTTGTGAATCGTGCCCTGATAGATGGGAGACACACACACAAAAGTGAATTTTTAGGGGGCCCACATTCGCCACAGATACGACTGTTAGGACCACCAGTAAAGGGCAATCGTTAAGTGTGTATGTACAGACAGACAGACAGACAGACAGACAAATAGATAGATAGTTGCAGCAGCTTTATTGCCGGAAACGAACAGACTACCGAGTACCTTTTGCCTACCAAAACAAACACTGCGTTTTGCGACCACTTCGTAGTCCCACAAAAAAAAAAAAACACGAGACAGAAAATTGTGTCAGTAAACCGGCTTCCATGACTTTTTTTCCACTGAATAAATGCCTGCGCATAAGTCATTATTTCTGCCGCCTGGTGCCACAGCCTCCGACGCACATTCAGCGAAAGCCAACCCCTCCCTGTCAGAAAGATCAGAGTCTGCGACATTAAAATACATATTACGTCTCTGCCTTGAAATACTGCTAACAAGCTCTGGTAAACGCGCCCCTTCCACAGACGCTCGCCTGCGTTACTGCGCGCGTCAGCCTGCTCCTGCCGGGCAGCTCCCAGCTCACACTCCGGAGCACGTCAAGGTGCGGAGAGCTGCTCTCCGAGAGGGACAGCGCAGCCTAGCGGCGGGCGCGCAGCACTGGCTGCAGTGAAGTTACAAGGCCGTTCTCGCTCTCCGATGGCATCGCTTTCCATTTGCCGCGCCACGCTTAGCAATATCTCGAAATAAGCAGACAATGTATAATCAAAAAACACACACGCAGACAGCGCTGTATATTAACACTAAGGTGAGCATGAGGGTCTTCTTTCCCGTTGGTAAGCTCGTGAAGAACAATAATTACGCCGTTGCAGTTCAATTAGAGGCAGGAGCTTAGTTAATTGTTCAAAAAGTGGGCGATAGCTTGATGTTAATATGCTACGTGGCATGTGCTTTAGTCTAATTGCCTCACCCACTCCTTTCTTGCAAATTAGTATATGCATTTCACACTATTCTATTTTAGGTTTTTTTAAATTTATTTACAAAATCATATGATATTTACTTCTTATGCATGCCTTGTTTTTGGTTAATGAAGGCGCGTTTGGCACAGTTTTCTCTACGGAGCAGATTTGGCGTTAGCTTATGTTCTCGTTTCCTCTGTTCAGAGCCTGGGTAAAACCATGCAGCAGTTTGTATACGCCAAGTGTTCTCTTTTACTTCTTCATTTACTTTCTTATCTTGGACAAGCAACCATACTAATTAGAAAAAAAATGTCTCCTTTAGTCGTTTGTGTCAAGCGTGAGCTCTGAAAATGTGAAGATACATGAATATATTGCCTTTCTTCACAAATTGATTTGCGTCTAGGCGCTTGTATAAGGTAATACAATTGAGCAAAAGAGATGTAACTGTTAGGAAGGGGGAGAGGGGTTGCGACTGAAACCAAGGTCTCCTAGGTCTGAAATAATGACGAACTTTGCTCCTAAACAACATCTGTCCAAATTCACTTCGTGTTAGTCTCTCAAGGAAGCCCGTGTCAGAGCAGGGCCTTAAATGTACTAGTTTGAAACTTTTTGGAAATTCACAGATCAATAACTACATAGGGCCATTTTGACTATTTGAATTCCAGAATGGCAAAGTTTCAATACCTCGCCAAAATATCTCCATATTTCAGCAACAAAAGGTAATATAACATGAACTTTTTCCTCTTGTTTACCTCATCTGTAAATTAGTGTCATTTGATGGGAGAATGATATTTAATATCTGAAAGTCAGACACAGGAAAGAAACCAGTTAACACTGTGCGCACTAGCGGTTTTCCCGCTGTGCGCTGACTTTTGCGGAAACCCGCGTATCATGACGAGCTCAGCTCGTCATGAGCGTACGACAGGCGTAACTCATGACGAGCTCGAAGGGGTTAATGTCCATGAGTTGGGTTTTTACAATGATTGCCTTTAATTAGGCAAAGCTCTTCTCTCTGGTGTCTATTATCCATAAATCTCCAACCCGTCCTTCACCGATTCCAGCAGTGTCCGAGGGCTAACTCCACTTCAGAATGACCTGTGCCAGAAGTGCCCCATGGAAGGCCGGCTCCAATGGCCCTGTAAACAAGGTGTGTATAAACTCATGTGGAGGCAGCCATTGGCAAATAAGTCAAAGAATCTTCATGTCAGGTCACGAAGCACAGTAAGGCAAGCATGGAAGAGATGGCACACACCACCTTGCTAATCACCAGCTCCTCGCCGACAAAGAATCAGGATTCAGACTCAACTACAGCACCAAGACAGCCCTCATCGCAGCAACGGACAGCATCCAGTTGATACTTGACAGATGAGAAACTAAAGCCCTCCACCTACTCCACCTCTTAGCAGCTTTTGACCCAGTCTTCCATCCAATCCTGATAAGAAGGCTACACAAGACTAGCATCCGAGATCTGCCCTCCAACGCATCAGCAAATTTCTAACAAGAGCCCAGAAATGCTGACCTATTCTTCGAAAGCCTAGAATCTAATTTTTGGAGTCACACAGAGATCCTCGCTCAGCCTGACACTCATCAATATCTACAGTCCCCCACTGGCCAACGTCATCAGAGTACATGACATCCACTGAAAGGCAGGGTAACTAAGAGGGCTGCAGCAGGCCAGACACATGGGCAGAGGATACGGTGTGAATATTAGAGTGCCTATGGGATGAGGCATCTTGAACGAAAGACTGCCAGGCTAAGGACATGTGAGCCAGGGACAAATCTAGGGAAGTCCATCTAGAAGCTGAGATTAGCCCCTGAATTGGTTCCACTTCAGCCCTTTAAATGCTGCACTTAGCCCCTCTAGTGGCTCCACTAAGCTCCACTGATAGTTTCATTTCGCTCCTCTAGTGGTTGTGCTTAGCTCCACCAATGGATGCAATTACCTCGAGGGTGTATGCACTTAACTCCATCAAGGGTGCACTCCGCCCTTCTAGAGGCTATGCTTAGCACCCAAATGACTGCACTTAGTAAATCTGATGGCTACACTAAGAGCTACTGATGGATGGTTTTAGTCTGGTGGTTATGCTTAGCCCCTCAAGTAGCTCATTTTAGCCCTACCGGTTGGCTGCACTTAACCCCTCTGGTGGTTGCCCTTAATTCCACCGAAGGATGCATTTAGCTCCTCTGGTGGTTACGCTTAGCCCTTCTCGTGGTTGCTCTTAGCCCCTTCAGTGGTTGCACTTAGCCCTTCCAGTGGCTGTTCTTAGCCACTCTGGAACCTGCACTTAGAGCTCATGGGGCCGTGCTTTACACCCTCTGGTGTGTGCACAGAGCTTCCGAATGTGCAGCATGTGGTCACAGCAGTGCTTGCACTCAGCCCCTCCAGTGCTTGCACTCAGCGCTTCCAGAGAATGCTCTTAAACCCTTCAGTGGTTGCACTGAGTCCTTCTGGTAGCTGCACTTACAGCCCGTGGGGTTGTACTTTAACCACCCTGCTGGCTGCTGTTAGCCCCAGAATGTGCCTCATTTGGTCACTCCATGAGTTGCACTTAGTCTCTCTGGTGGCTGCACTTAGCTCCACAAATTAATGTATATCGCTGCGCTCCGGTGTTTGTGCCTGGGTGTGCATAGTTCTTCTGCTTCGGCCTAGTGTTGACAGGGCTCATAAAAAACACCTTTACTAGAGGCGAGAGGGCTATGAGCGTCATTAAGATGTATCCCATCCAGGCTAGATCACCTCTTTCCCTCAGCATCACACGGCAGACATACTTTGAAGCTTTTCGACATGTGTTATGTTCCTAGTGGGAGGATCCTCCATTCATGGCAATGCCTGCCTGATAGCACGCATGCGCCCTGTGAAAATATTCAGCTTCAGTGAGTTTCACTTCTCATCTTCATTATCAAAACCTGCTCCATCACTTCGTTCCACTGCAACTGTGTTTTTGTTAAAACATAATTTTTTTTGCAGTTTTTTTTATACCCCGAAATCTGCCAGACGGCATTGAAGCGCATACATACTGCGTAACATCCGTTCAGATTAGTGTTTTTAGGTGCGTGGAGATTAAGTGATTTGTTTTGCCCATAATCACCTGTTGTTGAGCCAACGCCGGGACTCCAAGGTGCTTCCGCAGCTCTGGTCGTGTGTTGCATTTGCCATTTTACACGTGCTAAATCATATGTTGTTGCATTTGCCATTTTAAACGTGCTAAATCATATGTTGACCTCGATTCCATGCAATGCTCTGATCTTCCATTTTGTTGCATCGCACTTCCATCTTGAGCTGCCTTGACCTGGAGTTACACTTTAGCAGTAACATAAACATGTTATTCACGTAAACCAGTACAAGCAGGTGCGAGGCATCTCGTGAGGATGCCTCGTGAGGTTATGTTGTACCTTCAGAGTGTTTTCATGCATTCCATACTTATCGCTAGGACAGAGGGAGGATGGCCGTGCCAGTCTCCAAGGCCGGAGAGTGGGAAAGGAATGTCTTTTGCCTCGACACCGCCTAAACAGAATCTGGCCAGGTCTGTCTGGGTGGGTCTGATGCAGAGATGGGGGCCAGCACTTGTGAATAGATGGGCGAGAGTGCCTGCTAGAGGCTTCTCGAACAGGTTGATTTAAGCTATAAAAAGCGGGGTCTGTGGGGTGGAGCTCAGGAACTCAGTCTTGGAGTGGACGCACTCGCGGGACAACTTTGGTGCCCGAAGAGATTACTCCCTGAGCTGCCGGTCTTGCGGGTTCCCGACCTGGTGTTCAGTGCTTGGCCTAGGGATGTTGAAGTCTCCGGTGCTGCAAATGAATCTGGTGAGGTGCCTTGTACATTAACTGTTTATATACCTGTATTCACAGTTTCATATTTATGTATATAGTGTGGTGTATTCATTGTTTATTGCCTTTCACTCGGTGCCTAAGACTTTCTTAGTTGCAGTGACTTATTGCCTTTGCCTACAATATTAATAAAGCTCATTTTTACCTCCAGTGGAGTGTTGGAGTTTCTCTGTGAGTAAGTGGTGTGCGTAAGTTCAGATTACGCAAGTGGGCAAAGCAATACAGGTCGGTAGGCCACATTTGTTCCCGGGATCTAATTTGAAGGGCAGATGTCGCTACTGTAAGGGGCAGCCGTTCACGTTTGAAGAAAAGCAGATTTTAAAATTAAAATAAGTTCACACACGCCTTCTTGTTGCCCACTTCCCGCTGCCTAATGACTCATACAAAACCTTAAACCTCAGCGAGCTTTTATCAAAAGAAAAACTGCTCGAAAACCGTGGCTCCGATATCACAGGGAACGGCCTCGCAGTTCCACCCTCTTGAAAGCTGGCTCTGATTTTCGCACTTTACACAGAAACTACGTGCCAGGTCGCATCACGATATTTCGGCGACTCTAATAACATAGCATAATACAGTAGACAAACTGCTATGTAACACCCCAGAAACAGAAACCTGTGACCCGATGAAGCTCTTATCGAGTCTGTCCAGATCCCCGCAGGATTAGGCAAATTCAATGTAAATGCAGATATAAAGGAAATATATATACATATACATATATATATGTGTGTGTGTGTGTGTATGTATGCATGCATGTATATATATATATATATACATATACATATATATACATACATATACATACATATATACATATACATATATATATACATATATATATACACATACATATATATATATACATACATATATATATATACATATATATATATACATACATATATATATACACATATATATACATACATATATATACATACATATATATATACACATATATATACACATATATATACATACATATATATACATATATATATATATATATATATATAAATATATATATATATATATATATATATATATATTACCTACTGGCTATCGCCAGTAGGTATATATAGTTAGAATTTTTTCTCTATGGGACTTTTGAAAATTCTATGTCTAATAACTTTGGCGTTTGTGGACGGAATCGGCTGAAATTTTCAGGAAAATGGCACATTTCGTTTCTGAGCAGCCCCTGAAAATTTGGTGGGGTTTCGTCAAGGGGGGGCTGAGAGGGGGGAGGAGCCAAGATGGCGACCGGAGCGGACGTGTGAGCTCCCGGCTCCGCCAGTCCTTGTGCCCCTGCGATTGATCCTGCCTGATATCCTGCCTACCTTTTCGGCTGTTTGGACGAGGGCGACGGGCTGATCTCGCCCGTGTTTGTCCGGACTCTCGGCACGTCCGGGAGGCGGAGATACCCCGGTGCCGGCCCCGACGCCATTGCCTCGGCGCTCCCCGCCGCCCGCTGCCTGATCTCGGTGGAGTGAAACAGCGCTACCTGCCCGAGGAGCGCCCGCATCCTGTAAGGGGCTGCTCTCCCTGGAACGGAGGAAACAGTGACCCGGGTGCCGTGGATTGCTGCACATCGCGCCTACAACGAGATCGCTGGGAAGATTGCGTGGTGCTCTGGCTCCATTGTGACGAGTCGGGAGGGGACGGCTCGGAACCACTACGGGACTCGCCCGCACGCTGCAGCCTGCCCGTTCGCCCACACTGCCTGGCTCTGTTGCGGTAGGCGCCTTGCTGACGCCACTGAGGGGTGACTCACGGTGGTGGCGGTCGGCGCAACTGCTGATTAATCTGCGCCCCCCCCCCTGTTTCTGTGCCCGGCTGTTGGGAGCCATGGTGGTTCCAGATGACCCGCGGGACGATGGAGACCGTCCGCCATTGCCCTTTGTCTGTGCTACCACGGCCGCACCGGGGGTTGACCTGCCCGTACTTTCCGGCAATGAGTGCGGGGGGGGGCGCGCTGCCTGACCCGACCTACAGAGATGTCCTGCTCGCCCTTCGAGAACTGCGGGAGACATTGCGACAAGATTCCCGGGAACTTTGCAACAAGCTCGATGACGTAGTCCGGGACATGGCGCAGATTCGGAGAGACTGTTCCCAGCATGGACAGTTCGCCGCCTGGAGGGCTCACGTTAAGGCTGCTGTTCTGCCGAAAGTCTCAAGTGAGACTATGTTTCGCTTTGCCGTGCCTGGTGTTTCTACATGGTCACACATCGACTCTGCTGGGGATACATTGTTTCTGAGCCCGGCTACTGTTTCCCTAACATCGCTGCTTACGCCGGAGGTGGGACTGCTGGCTATTCTACTCCCGCTCCCCACGCAAACTTTTCTACTGGAACTCTCGCCTTATCCCCTGCAGGACTTGATTTCTCCGATTAATTTTGGGGCTTTATGTACAGTGACCGACTTATTGTTGCTTAGGAGGTATCGTCCATTTAGTGATGGTGACCCTCTTCCCTCCTTTTTGCTTCCATCCTGTTCCTCTGTTGATGAGGGGGTCGACATGTCTGGAGGGCAGTGTATTGTTGGACGCCTGAAGTCGGGTCAAGGCTAGAATGCATGACTGCTGCGCTGCTCTTTTGCCTGATGGGGGTCGGACTCATAATGCTGTGTGGGGAGAATGTGTGGAATGTATGCGGAGTGCACGTTGACCTTTTCCGGCTGGTTGGGATTTTTGATATCGTTGGACACCCGCTCTTGGCGCCTCCTTCCTGTTCTTGCAGTCTTGTTCGTGGTGCAGTCGGAGCCACAATCGACTATCCTGATACCTAATGAGCCGTTGGCCTTGATTAACTTTTTGGGTGTCTGACTGCCAACTGTGACTAATGGGACGGGGGATAGCCTGTGTAAGATGGCGTCCATTTTAATTCTCTTTGTTCTTCGCTTTACCCGGGATGGCCATCTTGGTTTCTTCTCTGGCTGAGGCGGGGTTTGGGCGGGTGCCGTGGATTTCGTGTCGCTTGCGACTTCTACAGTAATAGGAGGTCCGGATATCGCCCTGTATTGGCCTGCTTGGTATGATTGAGTGCTGCCGTGATCTCCAGTGGGGGCTGGAAGGGATTAGGAACCGCTCCTGTAAATGTGGTGCGTACATATTGTGGACTGCTTTTTTCATCTCTCCTACTGTTGCAACTTCATACAGTGTTGGCGCCTTTAAATTAGGTGGTTCTCAGTGTAGGGCGCAGTGAATGGCTGGGGTGCCGGGAGTTCTGCTGCTAAGTGGGCTCCTCCCTCCACCTTTTCCTCGGGGAGTGGCGGATTGGCTTGTCCTTTTCTCCCTCCCTGTGCTCAAGAGTGACAATTTTATTTTCCTTTTTTTCCTTTTCCTTTTTGTCTCCCTTTTTCCTTTTTCTGTGCTTCCTGCTGTATTTCCTTCTTTTTCCGACTTTTCTTCTTCCTAAATTTCGGGTTTATGGGGCGACAGACACGCTGCTAGGGGGGGGGTAGGCCATAGCCTCTGCATGTGTGTAGGGTGGGGGGTTACATTTCATTTTTTGTTCATTTCTATGGGACCTGTTTTGTTCTCCTTTATGGTTTTCACTTTCTTGTCCATGTTCGGGAATGCTGGGTGTGGGTGGCAGTTGTGTTGTGACTGGGTCATAGATGCCGCTCTGTAGCGTACCTCTGGTGTAACCATCCTACCTGGTGGGGACCACATTATCAAACTTCAACTTGCTTGATATAGTAGCTACCATCACGTCCCACCTGCATGGACTTTGCCCTAAATTTTCATTTATTGTACGGAACACTACGGCCTGATTTCGATAGTCGCATACGAAAAACTTAAAATTTAAACCTGTATTTATTTTGTGACAAGGTGCTGCGATATCCTTCAGTCTTCTTCCTCCATATGTTTGTGATTTTGCTACAGTACTATGTCGCCACATCGTAAGCTGTTGTGCTCAATGATTCTTCGTGGCCGGCCGGATGGTTGTAGGCCCGTATGTGTAACTCTCCCTTATGCACAATAAAGGTTTTCAAAAATAAAAAAATAAAAAAAGGGGGGGCTGAGAAAAAAGGGGGGTCCCAAAACGCGTTTTTTGCATTGAGTTTTCCATAGGGCGGTTGGACTCACTTTTAGCTCGAACGGCTGAATGGATTTGCACGAAACTTGGCAAAATTGTAGGGACTGTTAGCCCGATGTGCCTTTGCTAGGTCTCAATATATGTGCTCCAGTAGTTTTTGAGAAATTAACGTTCAAACCAAGATATATATCTGTAACAGCGCTCTGGGCAGCGATCCGGTCCGCTTACTTTTCGCTTATCGGAACTTTGCGCGCAGAAAGCTGATTGGCTCTCCGGTGTCTGTCAACATTCTAAACAGTCCGGAGCGGACGCCATCTTGTCTCTCGGTAGGATCGAGAGAGAAGAAGAGGTGGAAAACGAAGGGGGAATTTAATGAAAGGGGGCAAGGTAGACCCCTCTTGACCCCCTAGGAATGTTGTTGGGGTTATTAAAGGGTCCCGTGGGGAAAATAAAAAAAAAATGATTTTTCACGGTAGAAGCGCGGCCGCGAACTGGTAGCGAAACGGGAATTCGCCATTTTGTGCTTCGTAAATTAAATTACTAGTTATAAGTGGTTGCGGGAGACGTATCCTAATCCCCTATGTTTCCTGAGGGTGGGTGAGGAGGCTGATATATGTTGATACATCTCTTCCAGCGGCTGTGCGTGAGCTTTTTTTTTTTTTTTGCTGCGTGACAGTCCGGAGCGGCCGCCATCTTGTCTCTCGGTAGGATCGAGAGAGAAGAAAAGGTGAAAAACTAAGGGGGAATTTAATGAAAGGGGGCAAGGTATCCCCCTCTTGACCCCCTAGGAATGTTGTTGGGGTTATTAAAGGGTCCCGTGGGGAAAATAAAAAAAAAATGATTTTTCACGGTAGAAGCGCTTCACGGGCCGCGAACTGGGCCGCAAACTGGTAGCGAAACGGGAATTCGCCATTTTGTGCTTCGTTAATTAAAGTACTAGGTATAAGGGGGTGCGGGAGACGTATCCTAATCCCCTATGTTTCCTGAGGGTGGCTGAGGAGGCTGATATATGTTGATACATCTCTTCCAGCGGCTGCGCCATCTTGCCTTTTTTCGAATGCCACAATTTTGTCGTGCACGGCAGCCATTTTAGATGCCAGGCTGGTCCCAGGCTATCACCTAACCCTGCGGATGTAGTTTATGGCCCCAGCTGTAGAGAATTCAGACATGCCAATCCTCCTGATTCAGGCGTGTGAGTACTGATTTCAGTGCTAGTCTCCCGCCTCCCGATTTCTGCAAGCAAAAACCCGGGGGCATATTACGAACAACTAGCGATAATTTTTGTCTCTAACTTGTTTAGAGACAAAAATTATCGCCGCACATCGGCGATTTTTATCGCAGATAAACCTTGCTATTATCGCAGAAAAGTCAGCGATATTCATGTATTATCGACCTAATGCTCTTAGCCATGTTATCCACCTCCCATTGGATAACATGGCTAAGAACTGCTCAGGGCAGGTGTTAGATTTTGGAGATATTCGCGCTTAGCGCGAATATCTCCAAAAGTTGGTAATAGAAGGTAGCGATGTTAGGGACTGTTTCCAGTCGCTAACATCTTGGCACGCCACTTTGCATGTCATTAGTGATAAGTATCACTGACATGCAAAGCGGGGCCCAAGATGGTCGCTATCTCCTTTTAGCTGTCACTAACTGGTGTTAGCGACAGCTTGATAATAGGGAAATAATTTTATCTCCGCTTTCATGGTTTTTAAAGCCAAAAAAGCGGAGATAAACCCCCTTGATAATATGCCCCACGATTCCTTGGGGGTTTCAGCTGACAGGGCTTGGTATTGTGTTACATGGTAATTTTTCCATGAAACGTCAGAGGGTCGATGCAGGGGTTCTAGAAGAGGTGATAAACCATTTAAGCCTCATGAACAAGCGCATGGTCTTTTAAAGATTTGTGAAGTACTCGGGGCGGCGGTGTGTGTGTGCCCTCTTTCAGGAGCGGGCGGGGGGGCACTGCCAGCAACTTGCCAGGTCAGGTAGTGTTCAACACGTGCATCACCCTTTCTCTGCCTGCTATTGCGCTCCATGCTTCGGAAAGGTAAGAAAAAGAACGTGCATTTGAGTTTGAAATGTCCGATCCTGCAGCAGCACACTTCCAAAGCCCACACATGACAATAACCCGATTCAAGGCCCCATTCACCCGTTTTAAAAAAAATAGATAACACTCCAACAAAATAAGGTTATAAAACTTTATTAACTACTAACTTTAACGAACGGAACAAAAACTAAAAACATTTAAACATTTCTCAATACAAAAAGCAACAATGGTTAGAAGCTGTCTTTTGTGCGAATAGTCCCAAGGCAGCACAACGTGCAGAGTTCTTTACGGCACCCAGGTGATGTCGCCTGGGTGCCGCACTGGTTTAGGGATCCTACAATGCTGCTCCGAAAATTGGCGTGGGGCGTCCCGGGTGGGGCGGGGGGAGGCCTCGTCAGTAGCGGTCTGTTGTGCGAATAGTCCCAAGGCAGCACAACGTGCAGAGTTCTGGACGGCACCCAGGTGATGTCGCCTGGGTGCCGCACTGGTTTAGGGATCCTACAATGCAGCACAGAAAAACAGCGTGGGGCGTCCCGGGTGGTGCGGGGGGAGGCCTCGTCAGTAGCGGTCTGTGTCCAGTGTCACATGGCTGACACAACATGTACGACAGGCACCCAGGTGATGTCCAGTAAACTGCCGCACTGGTTTTGGTATCCTACAATGCTGCTCCGAAAATTGGCGTGCGGCGGCCCGGGGGGGGGGCGTGGGGGAGCCGGCGTGAACGGGCCTCCCCAGGTGGCGGCCATCTAGCTGAGTTGCGCTCGCTCTTGAGGCCACAGCGTCTCGCTCACCATGTTGTTGAGTTGCTCCCACTCTTGCAGTGCAGCGATAGGCGGCTGCCACATGGCTCTTAAAATGGCGGACAGCTCCTCGGTTTTAGGCCTGGTCCACTGAAATGGTCCTGGGACACTTTGGAACTCGGACGCTTGCCTGCTAGGGCTTGGGTTCCATTCTCGAAAAGCGTCCCCTCAGCCGTGAAGATTGTATAATAGTCTTGGGGGCCCCCGACTCCCGCAGGCTTCCGGTGGGGAGCGGCTGCCATGATTGCTCGCGGAATGACCACGACGGAGCCACGAGATGGTGGTGCTCTCATGCTGACGCCAGCTTCAGTCTGAATGATCCAGAAACAAGGTGGGGCTTTCATCGTTTGGGGAAAAAAAATGTTCTAAACCAATGAAAAGTGTTATTTTTAGGTCATATGACCAAGCCTTCCATCTTTAGGAAACCAAAAGTAAAATGAACCAATGAAAAGTTTTATAAACAAGTCACATGACTTGTTATGCGGCATAGGGCTACAAAAAGCGTAGAAAATCCGTTGGCACGTGAGGCGGCGTCAGTAGCGGACCGATGTGCGAATAGGCCGAAGGCAGCACAACGGGCCGAGATCCGGATGGTACCGAGGTGGTGTCCAGCTAATTGCCGCACTGGTGTGGCCATCCTACAATGCTGCGCCGAAAGACGGCGTGTCCAGCTGAATTGCGGTCACTGTTGCGGTACAGTGACTCGAACGCGCCGAGATCCGGATGGCACCGAGGTGGTGTCCAGCAAATTGCCGCACTGGTGTGGCCATCCTACAATGCTGCGCCGAAAGACGGCGTGTCCAGCTGAATTGCGGTCACTGTTGCGGTACAGTGACTCGAACGCGCCGAGATCCGGATGGCACCGAGGTGGTGTCCAGCAAATTGCCGCACTGGTGTGGCATCCTACAATGCTGCGCCGAAAGACGGCGTGTCCAGCTGAGTTGCGGTCACTGTTGCGGTACAGTGAGTCGAACGCGCCGAGATCTGGATGGCCCCGATGTTGTGTCCAGCAAGTTGCCGCACTGGTGTGGCCATCCTACAATGCTGCGCCGAAAGTCGGCGTGGGGTGCCCCGTTGGCTTATGAGGTGATGTCAGTAGTGGACCGATGTGTGAATAGGTCGGAACCAGCACAAGGCACCAAGATCCGAATGGCAAGTCCTGGATGTTGAGTGCCTCAGTTGAGATTTCTGAGCAGTGCTTATAAGACTGTCTGAAGCTTATTTGCACCTGCTGCAGCTTCACTAGGTCCGGCGGAACTTTTTGCCTTTTCCTTTCTGCTTCTTTTCCTACAATGCGTTTCATCTGAAGACACGACCAGGTCCCTGAATGTGTGCAGGGGGACGCTATTGATTGAATGAACGCGCCGAGATCTGGATGGCACCGAGGTGGTGTCCAGCAAATTGCCGCACTGGTGTGGCCATCCTACAATGCTGCGCCGAAAGTCGGCGTGGGGTGCCCCGTTGGTTTATGAGGTGATGTCAGTAGTGGACCGATGTGTGAATAGGTCGGAACCAGCACAAGGCGCCCTGCACTGTTGAGCCTTTTTGAATGCCTGTTTTTTGTTGTTTCCCCTCCATCAAAAACAAAACAAAAATACAAGGCGCCAAGATCCGAATGGCAAGTCCTGGATGTTGAGTGCCTCAGTTGAGAGTTCTGAGCAGTGCTTGTAAGACTGTCTGAAGCTTATTTGCACCTGCTGCAGCTTCACTAGGTCCGGCGGAACTTTTTTCCTTTTCCTTTCTGCTTCTTTTCCTACAATGCGTTTCATCTGAAGACACGACCAGGTCCCTGAATGTGTGCAGGGGGACGCTATTGATTGAATGAAAATGGCGGCTTGAAACAAAGCTGACTCAAGCGTTACTGTTGGTGCTATACAGACAAAAATTGGTTTTCAGTTTGTACATTCTTCAGGTTTTTTTTTTCCATCCAAGTCTGATTGAGAGTTTGTAGAAAAATGGCTTCAGATTTTCCACATACTACTTTTCAACATTCTTCCTAAATGTAACAATGTGAAACTCACTAGGAGAACGGCTGTTTCTGTTTCCTTTCAAAATGCTGCCACCAATATTTTCTGAATGGAAGACACCATCTTGTAGCATAAAGGGCCGAAAGGGGTTCTGGTATGGCCGATGGTTGGTGGAGACATTTTGACTATATCTTGGACCTGCCCGGCCTCGCCCAAAATGGCGCCGGTATAAATGGGACTCGTAACTCTTTGCCCGCAAATGTATATCTAGAAAATGTTATTGTAAGTGGCCCTGTCGTATTTTAATTACAAAATGTACGTCCACCGATTCCGCAACTGTTAGACACCTTTGTTCTTGTCACCTAATGGCCCGCTCGTTACGTTCCTCTACAGTGTAAATGTCTCCTCATCATATACGATTTCAGTTTGCTCCGTGGCCGGCCCACGTGGTTATAGGCCCGTATTTGTATACTGACATTTTCACAATAAAGGTTTTTAAAACAAAACACGGTAGTAGTATTTTCATTTGTAAAGTTTTTACTTTTAGTGACTGTTTTCGAATCAGTAAAAGGCAAGTGAAATAAAGCAGTCCAATTACATGACGGATAAAAGGTATAATATGTAGGAACGCAGTAAAGATAAATGGTCAAGGGCAGTTGTGTTTTTCATGTCTGCAACATAAAGTGATCGATAAGAATCTGATAATCAGGCGTATCGGCGACTAAGACAGCAGGCCGAATCTCTTTTACTCAAGGGCTCCGTCATGGAAGGAAGAAACGCCCTTTTTCTCGAAAAAGGAATATATTTTACTTGCAAGACAGTTGTAAATTTTCCGGGAAAGTACATTAGCCTGGAATATTATAACATATGTTTGAAAAAAAAATATTGTTCGAAAATAATAAAAAGCGTAATTTTTAGGTCATATGACCAAGCTTTTCATCATTAAATTAACAAAAGTAAAATGAACAAATGAAAAGTTTTATTAACAAGTCACATGACCTGTTATGCTTACGTTACGCGCTGCGCGCCGCGCCTCGGATCACTTCCGGGTGCGCTAACGCGGCGTGTCATAAAACGCATTACGCGACAACGTAGGTCAAGAATATAGTCTAAATGTCTCCACCAACCAGCGTTCAGAACACAACCCCTTTCAGCAGTCCAAAAAGTTCTGTTAAATGACAACAGAGGGGACAGGCAACAAGAACCATCAGTCAAAGAGGGGAGGGCAAGTTCTTCTCTTCCGGGTCATGTTGGGGCGCTACCGGAACTGATCGAATTGGTAGTCTACAGTGTTTCTGGATGTTTCAGACTAAAGCTGGCGTCAGCATGAGACCACTACCATCTCGTAGCTCCGTCGTGGCCATTCCACGAGCAATCATGGCAGCCGCTCCCCACCAGAAGCCTGCGGGAGTCGGAGGCCCCCAAGACTTTTGTAGAATCTTCACGGCTGAGGGGACGCTTTTCGAGAATGGGACCCAAGCCCTAGCAGACAAGCGTCCGAGTTCCAAGGTGTCCCAGGGCCATTTTAGTGGACCAGGCCCAAAACCGAAGAGCCGGCCGCCATTTTGAGAGTCCTGTGGCAGCCGCCTATCGCTGCACCGCAAGAGCGGGCGCATCTCAACTACATGGTGAGCGAGACGCTGTAGTCGCAAGAGCGGGCGGTAAACAGCTGAATGGCGGAAGAGGCACAGTGTAGCAAAAGCGGGCGGAATGGCAACTAAAACGATAAAGGGGCGCCCCACTACAGCTTGTCTTCAGGTCAAACGGATTGTGGGACAAGGTCCAGAATTGAAGAGTCATCAAAAGGCAAAAAGTTCCGCCGGACCCCGGGAGCCGGCCGCCTATGTCGGGGGCGATCTCAGGCTACACCAGTGCTATAAGACTTGGGGAGGGTGTCGGAGCCAAGCGTCTTCTCCGAGTCCATGGCCATCACACCGCCCCTCAGGGGCCTCCGTCAAGCTGTTTAGGAAGGTAACATATCACATTGTTTTCTAATGCAGTCAGGTCCACAAACGACACTCACTTACTTTGAGAATAGTGAAGCTGCAGTAGGTGGAAATAAGCTTCAGACAGTGTTACAAGCACTGCTCAGAACTCTTAACTATGGCACCCAACATCCAGAACTTATGCTATTTGAGAATGGTAGTGACATCGAAGCATCTCAGGGACCAAAACCATTAACGTACTTTCACGTATGAAAATCTTACTTGGGGAGGGGGCAGGAGCGAAGCGCCCCCTCCCAGTCAGCGCCACCACACCGTATGTTGAAAATCTGAAGCCATCGTTCTACAAAGTCAACCAAACTTGGATTGAAAAATCTAGAAAAATGTACAAACTGAAAACCAGTTTTGGTCTGCATAGCATCAGTAACAACGCTTGAGTCAGCTTTGTGTCAAGCCGCCATTTTGATTCAACAAAGCACAGGCATTGAAAAAGGCTGAAATTCAGAACTCTAAACTATGGCACCCAACATCCAGGAGCTTGCTATCCGGATCTTGGAGCCTTGTGCTGTTTTCGATCTATTCACACATCGGTCCACTACTGACATCATCTTATAAACCAACGTTATGTAAATAGTTTTTTAATAAAATGTTTTACCCTGTTTCTTTGCTGGTGTGTTGTCTATATTTTTAATATTTGCATAGGGTTTGTCGTTATTTTGTGCGGGATGGGTGATGGAGCCGAGCTGTCTTGCAGCCCTCATGGTGTGGAGCTCAGTTCATCTCACTATTTTCGTATTTCTCAAGAAGGGTTGTTCCTAATATTTCTATTTTAGCGAGGTCAAAAAGAGATCCAATTAGTGGCCTACTGATTTTGCTCGATTACTTTTATTTTTTTACACGATTTTTCACTATCTGCAAAGACTAAACAGAGTATTGCGACTTTGTGCTTGTTTGTAAATAGAGAATGATCCAAAGAGAACCAATTCTAAAACAGTAAATGCTTGGACAACAATCAATCAAATGGAGAGACAAGGAGGCACGATGGATTACAACGGGGGTAAAGGCCTGCGTTAACTACCCTTCAGTATCTGCAAAGAGAGAGTACTACTAAGGCAAAAGAGGGGAGGGGGGGGGGTGCAGCGTTCAAAGCACATCAGCGTGCATAAATACGAAAATGTTTTTATCTATCACGTACTTGACATTTTAAAGCTTTTCATATTTGCTATTAAAAAACCAATGAAATTCACAGAAAAAACCATAGGTTATAGTGGATATATAGTTAGGAATTTGCATTTACAAAACCTTGAAAATTCAATGAAAAAACCATAGGTTATAGGCCATATATAGTTAGGAATTAGCATTTACAAAACCTTATTTTACTCGCATAAAACCATTGAAATTCCATATATAGTTAGAAGCGCTAACTATATATCGCGCACCCGCAATCCACTGCTGATGATGTCACATATTACATCATTCATGACATGGTCAGTGACATCACTGATGACATCACTGATGACATCTCAAATGACATCACTGATGACAACTCAAATGATATCAATGATGACATCTCAAATGACATCACTGATGACAACTCAAATGACATCACTGATGACATCTCATTTGTCATCACTGATCACATCACTCATGTGATAATACAATGAACCTCTTCAGACTCTAATATAACCTTACATACACTCAGTATAAACAGACACTCACAGACTGTCACTCATCCATGGAGTTACTCACACACCTAGTCAGTCATGCAAAGAATCAATCACACCTCCATTTCCTCAACTATACAGTTATACACATCTTACTTATTCAAACATATAATAACACATATTTACTCTCTTATATAATCCCTGATACAAGCTCACAGTGATCGATACAGCCACTCACACATTCACTGGCTCTTATGTTCAGTTATTTATATATCTCAACTCTCACATGTATTGTGTTTTACATACGTACTTACTTGCACATGTAGCAATGAGAAATCCATTCACTCACCAACACACCCATGCACAGTCAACCGCCCATATAGCTGTTTCCACATGCACTCTTGAACTCATACTCCTAGTGAATCAACTGCTTACACATCTATGCACAGAGTCACGCACCTCCCAGCCACCCACATACACACTCAGCCTCCCATTCAAATACTTGGGCAACCAATCAATAACCCATATGGCCACTCTTATAGCTACTGATCAACACATGCAGCAGCTTACACAACAACAAACATACTGATGCACGAATTAAGACAGTTTAGTCACTAACCCATGTACTCAGTGAGACACATTTAATCACTCACTCATACAGTCAGTCATGCACCTACTAAATTCTTCATCCAGACACTTATACATCCACTCATTCTTCAATATGTAAGACATATTTTAACTTTACAGAAACATACAGTCACTGGATGTTGTGATCAGTGATGTCATCAGTGATGTCACTGACCATGTCATGAATGATGTAATATGTGACATCATCAGCAGTGGATTGCGGGTGCGCGATATATAGTTAGCGCTTCTAACTATATATGGAATTTCAATGGTTTTATGCGAGTAAAATAAGGTTTTGTAAATGCTAATTCCTAACTATATATGGCCTATAACCTATGGTTTTTTCATTGAATTTTCAAGGTTTTGTAAATGCAAATTCCTAACTATATATCCACTATAACCTATGTTTTTTTCTGTGAATATATATATATATATATCTTTTGCAGGCAGAAAATGACTATAGGCTTTGTACGATACATGGATATGGAAATGGCCCCCGCCCCCTCTCTTCCCAGACCCATCTGAGAGGTGGAGAGCGCGTGCCTCGGCAGCGGGGGGACGCTCTGGCAGGCTGCTATCCAGCGCTGTTTGTGACCACATCCAGGCTGATCGAACTGACATCTCTGACATTTGTGTGCCACCCAAAGCATGCTGCTGCTAATTGAATTTGCTGGGCTGCTAAAGACACGGACTGCACAATGTTTACAGAGGGAAGGTCAGGGGTTCAAATTCCTGCAAGGTGCTAAAAGCCGCCCCGCTGGAGTCTGGGTTATAGCAGTGCTTGTCATTTGCGATACGCGTTTGAACCTCAGTCACACAAAGAGGCTATGAATTATAATTCGTAGTGTTATGTGTTCATTTGCATCGATGCTGGTCGCGACACTCTAAAATGGAAAATAATCGTTGGCAGAGCAGGAGGCTGCTTGAAGTGGGCCCTGGGCGGAAAGAAATGCCCTTGCTGCTGTTGAATACAAGGATGCCAGAAACCAGTCCCAGGATGCTTGTTTCCGGTCCAAGGAAGACATGGATTCGGCAGTTCGGGCTGGACTGTTCCCATGAGGCACAGGGTCAGACTGATTTGCATATGGCCATGTCTGAACTGGGGTGGCGGAGTGAGCTAAAGAATGGTGATGGATTAAACCCAGATCAGTTGACTGGGGGTGAGTGTTTGATTTGCTCAAACGCTCCGTCCATCATCCCTTTTTGTATCGCTTTGCTCGCCCTAAGTTGGCAGGGTATGCTCAGACGTGAGACCCTTGCTCACTTTGCCACTGGATTCAAGCTATCCTGGCTGATGACGGCTGAAATGCCAGAAACCAGTCCCAGGATGCTTGTTTCCGGTCCAGGGAAGACATGGCTTTGACAGTTTGGGCTGGACTGTTCCCATGAGGCACAGGGTCAGACTGATTTGCATATGGCCATGTCTGAACTGGGGTGGCTGAGTGAGCTAAAGAATGGTGATGGATTAAACCCAGATCAGTTGACTGGGGGTGAGTGTTTGATTTGCTCAAACGCTCCGTCCATCATCCCCTTTTGTCTCTCGTTGAATACAATGAGGCAGCATGGGTTAGGCTTTTCACAGGTGTCAATGTGTTTGTTTGGGGTGTGCAGGGTGTGTTGGTGTATGGCAGTAGGGGTTGAAAGTTAGATGCCAGGTGAGGGATGATGCGAATAGGGTGTTACGTACAGTAATTGCAACAAACTAAAAATGATTAGAAAACCTTTAAATCACTGAGCCAAGGTAGGATCTTCATGCCTTGACACCCTAACGGGTGAGTAGTTGCGCTTTACAAACTGCCTGATTGATTGATTGAATGCAGAGAGCACCATGAGCCCCTTTGAAGGTTAATACCTTGGGATGGGCCAGCTCACACACGCCAAAAGCCGGCCCTGAACGTTGCATCGATGGGTTTCATTTTTGGGAGCTACTTACGGTGGTTGCGGAAAAGTTCATAGTAATATCTTTACTCTTGAAGCAGGTCCCAACTATCAGACACGAAGATCAGGGAAACCAATACATGCCCAGCTGGCATGGGTGTGATGCAGCACTAATTTATAAAAAAAATTCCAAACCACGACTCATATGGAAACTAAAGGTCGAAAAGCTGAAAGTACACTTTGCACGTGATAGACACAGTGACACATGGAAATGAGACAAGTGTAGTAGAAGCACATTAAAATTGTGATTTAAAGCACGAGATGAAGAAAACACATATATAAGACAACACTAATACATATAAAGGAAGTCGCACTAATACTTTTTGAATGCATATGTTGCTTATTAAGGTATATTAATGGAATTTTGATGTTATGTGAACTGGCCTAATGTTTTAAATACTTTCTGCTAAGACTGCACAAGTTAGAAAAGTTGGTGCAAAAACGTGTAGAAGTGATGCACAAGTTTAAAACTCTACATAGTGACAATAAAGCTTCTATAGCATATGGAATGATAAAAAGGATTATTGTAAAATTAGGTTAGAAAAATATGCATTTATATGAATGTTGAGAACATTTGTAGTAGCAGGGTTTTTCTAACATTAGCTATTTTCATGTAATAATGATTTGTAAAAATTCAATATATATATATTTTTTTTATTGATTTAATTTCAGTATATTTGATGTTGGTTTAAAAGCTCATTTCATTTAAACACATGATGCTAACTTATATAGGTATATTTGAAATGCTTTGTCCTAATGCAGACCTTCCCTCTGACTTAATACAATGGCTAATTTTTTAATATCGAACCGTTGCTTTATTTGTCCTGTACATGGGTACACCCAACATTCTTGATTGTTTCTTCCAAATCCACGGTGAAATATTCCTATAGGAACAGGATTGCAGCTCTTACTTAAAAATGCAACTTTGTATTTCTTTTTCACCAGTGTTTGGTCAATGAGAACTTTCTAACCTTTCGTTTCTAATGCCTAGCCTGGGAAAACCTCTTATTGGTGCAAGTGTCCTAGGTGGCACTATGCAAATATGAGCATGTGATATTCTTTGATGGTGGTGTGATGTCACCCCACAGGAACAATCTTAAAAACGTTATATATATGAAGAAACCCCAAAGGAAGGGCACCACCATACTTTCCTTTTCCAAGTGTGAGAGGATGCTATACTGACTGATTGTTTTAAACTATCTTTTGCTTTTAGACTGCCTATTTCATGCTACAGTTGGTAGCTGATGGACAGAACCTTCTTTGCCAAACCAGTTTCCATTTTCTTTATTTGCTTGCTTATGCTAATGGACTCGCCCTTTAAAGGACTTTAAATCTGAGCCCCTTTTTCCATCTTTGTAGTGCCTGAGAAGTTAGACAGAGAACTATTCTTCTGACTTAAGGGTGGAAGGACCCTGTACCTTTCTAGACAATTCTGGTAATAACCATCTGAGAAAGCGGGGCGTGGCTATGTGCCGAACATGGCGGTCATCTTTTAGATGAGTTTCGGACCTGGGCCACTAACATCCTGTCATAAATCCGCCACATCTGCATGCAGCGGACAGTATATATAGATAAAGCCCTCCAGTGGGGTAGTGAGACCTTGCTGCGCCACTGGCGGACCTGTAAACCACCAAGGTCAAAGAATCCGAAGTGCGGGCCTGGCACCACTGATAACGGGAGGTGCCATCTTGGAACTGCAGCGAGGAGCCGTGGGGGATCACCGCTGGCCGCTGGAGGACTGAGGCAGATAAGTGCCGTTGCAGTGTGGGTGTGCGTCTGCAGTCAGCGCCGGGAGACAGAGGGGGTGCGAATACTGGATCCGTGGACAGCATGAAGAGTGGAGGGCAGGCCTGTGCGGCGGGCACCGGAATCAAGTAAGGCCGGGGCTGCAGGGCAGCCTCCTCTCCCCCCCCCCCATATGCAGTAAAAAAAAGCAGGCCGAGGCGAAAGGACATTGGTAAAACTACCGACCGCTTTCCACCCTCTAGCCGCCACAAGAAAGACAGTGACTGCGGAGAAACTCCGGCTTCCGTGGCAAAATCAGGCCCCCAATCGCGCTTAAGGTGCCAACATCGGTATCCCTCCCACGCCCGTGGCCGCAATTGAGACTCAGACAGCGGCCGCGGTGTACTCAGACTCCGGCGGCGAAGTTGGACCCCCGACTGCACCAGCGGGGTACTCCTTCATGCCCGCGGCCGCCCCCCCAGGCCACCACAGCGGCTACAGTGGCTGCAGCGGACTCCGGCAGCGCAATTAGACCCTGACTGTCTGCGGAGAGCTCCTGGTGGAGGCGGCTGGGGCACCCATCTCCTGGTCCCCTGGGTGTTGAATCGGAGGAGGTGGAACTCAGGTGGCACAGTGCCGTGCAGCAGACTCAAACTACATGAAACATCCACATGAAGGCAATAAAGTAGGGCGGTTAGTGGACGCGACGGTACTGCAGACATAGCTGTGGAAGGGGTGCGAATGGTAACGCTAAATGATCCAGTGAGCCGACCCCCCCAACGGCCGCTTCCAACCACATGGGCGCCATTTACAAAGATAGAGTAGAGATCGGGAAGGATCGCTACGAGGAGCGACCTGAGGAATAGTGCTATACCTAGGTCTGATATGACTGATATGACTGACTGGGGCTGCGAGGGCCAAGGTTGCACTGTATAGCGCTGGCCTCTTACAAGCAGAACCGGGGCTGGCATGGCAGCTACGTTTGGTGACTCTGGAAACACTGGGGCACGAAACCTGATACAGGGCGGACAACGAGGACTGGACCACTTGTTTTTTCGTACTCAGGCCCCTGGCTGCTGCCACACAGCAAACTTGCTCTGAACACAGACACAGCCATAACAATAAAAACGTTGGTGCCTGGCGGGGTGTCTTTATGAACAGCGGGTTAGGATACTGTAGTGGCGATGTTACTTCGACCCACCGGAGGTCTTCCAGCCAGGGATGCCGCACTATAGGTTGCACAATGAGTGTACTTGTCCGACTGAGAAATAGATCGGAGTACCTGCAGTGTCACAACTGAAAGGGATAGCGGAGGTTTGACTTGAAGGGTACTGGCACCTCTAAAGTACACCCTGCCTACCCAGGACAATGGGGCAAAACAGAGCAAAACAACAAGACCAGAGCTGCGCAGGCTCTGCACAAGACGTAACGGACCGTGTGGACAGCACGCTTGTTTCTGGTTGAGTCCCGCCCACTGCTGTAACTGCTCCGGCAGACAAGTTGGACCTCATACTGCAAGAAGTACGAGACTCCAGGAAAGCAATCAAGCTCCAGATTGGGATCTTGACCACTGGCCTTAATTTTTCTTTGGGCAGGCCACGCAAAGATGGTAGACAAGGTGAAGGAAAATGTGCCGTCGCTAGCTGAGGTGGTACCGAGACAGAAACAAACTGAGACTGATGTGTCGCAACTGCAAACACAGGTTGCCACCTTACTTGACCGTGTAGAGGATGCGGAGGGCAGGGCACGAAGGAACAACATCTGGGTGATTGGAATGCCGGAGAAAAGTGAAGGGAATGACGCATCACGATATATGGAGCAGTGGTTTCGAGATCACGTCACGACGGAGGGCCTTTCCACGCAATACTGCATAGAGCGCGCGCACAGAATACCTACCAGCAGGCCGAAACCGGGAGCCCTGCCGCAGCCCCACATAGTCAAGCTGCTGAACTTTCGAGATAGAGACACTCTTCTGCCAAAAGCTAGAGAATCAGCTCCGATAAACTTTGAGAATGTGAGAAACTCATTGTATCCTGATTACACGATGCTGGTGCAGAGGCAGCGGTCCTCCTTTATGGCGGTAAAACGGAGACTCAGGGATCTGAATCTGAAATATCCACTGCTTTTCCCGGCACGGTTAAAAATAATACACAAGCAGAAATCTCACTTCTTTGAAAGCCCTGGGGACGTTGAAGACTGGCTGGAAGTGATGGAACTAACCAACGCTGCAGAGACCACCTCACAACTCACGGACAGGGGCCGGTCATCCGCTGGCGTCTCCGCGGGTCGTAGAGGTGGATGAATGTGCCAAACTCCTGCACATCAACATGTTACCTCGCAACAGATGCAGCAGAACAAGTCACAGGCGATTACTGCTGCAGCCACTTTCACAAACACCCCACCGCTGGACACCAAGTACTCATCGGAAGAAGAACTGACACATGATTCAAACTCTGAAGGCAGTATAGCCCTGTTCCCTTCTGCCACCCCACAGCTGATTAATGACCTGTATGGTTGACTGGACTCGTGCAAGTATAATTTTTCCTTTGTAACTGCACTATATATCCCATGTTGACTCACTCAAGGTAACGGCAGATTGATTGTAGATGGCATAATATTATTAGGGCCCAGGGTACGGTAGAAGCTTTTGTGTACTACCGTGAAGACATATAATCCGCATGAAGAGCGCTAGCGTTGTCCCCCACATGGCGAAGGCTCTTTTCATGACCATTATGTCGTTATTGGTTTGGTTATGGTCCGGTGTAGTTTGGAGACCAGACCAAGTATTGGGATGGTTCGGGGGTGGGACGGTCTCAACATGCATGTAGTTGTAGATACGCTAATTTACTTGGGAACCATGTTGCAATTCTTTTTGACACAGGAAACAATACGATGCATGCGCTGGGCAAACACACCATAATAACATGGAACATACAGGGTATGGGAACAGTACATAAGCGTCACATGATCCATGCGCACCTACAACGCCGTAAGGCACAGATAGTATACCTATACGAGTCTCATATGGTGGAAAGCGAGGTGGTGAAACTCGAAAAGAAATGGTGGGGACAAATCTTTTCAACTTCTTATTCTAACTATGTGAGGGGGATCACAATTTGGATACGGCATGTAGTGTGGTTCACAGCGCAAGATCAGAGGATTGACAAATTAGGTAGATATGTATTTGTGAAGGGTACATTAGATGGACAACTGGTGGTGCTGGGTACAGTATACACCCCTAACTTTGACCAAGATAAGTATTGGGACATAGTGATCCGGGCACTGGCGGGAATGGGACACACGCCCGTGGATAGTGGGAGGGGACTGCAACGCATTAATGGATGTGTCCATGGGCAGATCACACCCGCCCTTACATGGAGCTGGTGTATTTAAACATGCTGAGGCATTGGGCTTGTGGGCAGAGGGATGGGGCTATGCGATGTATGGAGGATGCGACACCCTACGCATAGGGAATACTACTTCTATTTCTCAGTACACGATCTCCACACTAGAATAGACAGGATATATTGTTCTGATAGAATAGCCATGCAAATGCTTCAATCCACATATTTGCCCAAATCTTTTTCGGATCATAACCCACTGAAATTAGTTGCTATGTGGGGAAGAGTGGCCACCCCGGTCACCACATTGCGTTTATGGCCACAGTTGTTGGAAGACACAGTGTTCCGCAAGGACCTTTCAAGAACTATAGAATGTTACTTTGCAGAAAATAGAAATACGGCAACGAGCAGAGTGGTAGAGTGGGATGCCTTTCAGGCCGTAAAAAGGGGGAAAGTGATTAGTGTGACAGTGGGCGCAAGGCAGGAACTGTATAGGTCCCTAATAGAGGTGGAGGAGAGAATGGGCAGATTAGAACAAGAAGCAATAACTAACGAAGAGCAAAAGGGCCCATTGCAGGAGGCATGAATCAGACATGCTGAGCTCTTAGAATCACTGAGGGTCATAGACTATCAGGCATATACATGTGTGCCCATGCTGAAGCAGATAAGGCAGGGGCTTTGCTTGCTAGACTGGTTTGTGATGTCCCTCCTGCAGTGGTTATACACGAAATTAACACAGGGGCTGGAATCACGGTAACCAGTCAGAAAGATATCAATGCTGCCTTCCGGCAATACTATGCTGCATTGTACGGGGCGTCAGATTACACTACTGGGGAAAAAACAGAGGCTTTCCTATCCACTTTAACTTTTCCAGAACTCCCGGCATCTGCCCAGAAAGACCTCACGGGACCCATTACACAACATGAGATCAAAGTCGCTATGAAAGGGCTTCCGCAGAATAAAGCCTCTGGTATGGATGGACTCCCCATTTAATTCTATGCCACATATGCAGAGGCCCTAGTACCCCAATTAGTGGAATTATTCAAAACAGTATGGGAAAAGGGTTCCCTGCCTCTCACCACAGCGCAAGCACTAGTCATATCGTTACCAAAGCCAGGGAGAGACCACACGGACATGGCTAACTATCGCCCGTTATCGTTATTATCCATCGAAGATAACATTTTGAGTAAAGTGCTGGCCAACAGGTTACTGCCGTACCTAACGAAACTGGTTCATATAGATTAAACTGGGTTTTTACCAGCGCGTAGCACATCACTTAATATTAGAAAACTACATTATTTGATGACAGAGGCACCGAAACAATACCCTCATGCGGGCTGTATCTCGTTAGATCTCAGACAAGTATTCGACTCCATCAATTGGGAATATGTGTTTCAGGCACTATTGAAATTTGGCATACAGAAGGGATACATAACATGGCTGCGCTTACTCTACAAGGCCCCAACGGCACGTGCCAGAACGGTAGGTCATATATCGGAAGAATACACCATATATAAAGGGGCCAGGCAGGGATGTCCTTTGTCGCCTCTCATCTTTATACTGGCACTGGAACCATTAGCAATAACACTGCGATGGGATTTCCTTGAATGGGGGATTTCGATAGGGAACACAACGCATCTCTTCTCGGCATGCACTGACAACATTATCATGTACCTACACAACCTCCGCTTGCCCCTGACCCCAATGTAGGAGACATATCGCCAATTTGAAGTCTTATCTGGCTTGGCCTTAAACACTACAAAATCACATGCATTCTTTTTCATGGAACATGCAGATGTCATAGATGCAGAATTCGGGGATACCAGACTTTAGGTAACACTGACCACGTTCAAGTATTTGGGCATCCAGATATACAGGACACATGAAGATATGATAGATAGCAAACTGAACAGAGCAATCAGAGCTTTACGATCCAGTGCCACCTTTTGGACTGCGCTGCCATTGTCCGTTAGGGGAAGAGCAGCACTTGCCAAAATGGTTGTTATGCCAAGATTATTGTACTATTTTACAAATTTACCATTGATAGTGCCACAGGCCACATTTAAGGTACTGAATACTTTGCTTATAGACCTTATATGGGGAAAGGGTAGAAGACGTATAAACCTGAAAAAATTGCAAGTGGGCACTCAGGAGATGGGTCTGGAAGTGTCAGGCTTTACTATGCCTGTCAATTACAATGGCTGTCATATTGGATGGCGGGGTGTTGCAATATACGAATGCACCCCCTGCATTCGCGGGCAACATCCCGTTGTTAGGTATCCTATTGGCGGGCGGCAGGCTCACTAACTGCAAATTAGCCCTCTGGTTAGATGCGGGTATTAACATGGTGGCAGATTTATTTGAAGACGAGGCACTGCTCGATCATGACACCTTTATTAATTAAACAGGAGCCCCAGCACAACTGTATTTAACACATGCCGCACTGCTTCAGTACATAAAAACACATTGGGTGGTACATTATATGGATAGGGGTAGGCACCTAATCCAATGGCTGTACACTGGTATTAGCTCCCATACACAGGTCTCCCTGGATACACTGAAGACCGTGTGGACAGAGGACGTAGGTAGAGACCTGACGGACAGGGAATGGTCAGCGGTACTTGAGCACCCCAGGAAAACCTCGAGAAATGCAAAATTTAAATTTATCCAGACTATGGTATTACACCGAGCTTACCTGATCCCGCCTAGATTGGATAGAATGTTCCCCCAGACGCAGCACTCATGCCCAAGATGTACGACAGAAGGGGCGGACCTACTTCACATGCTATGGGCGTGCCCTAAAGTAAAGGGGTACTGGGACACGGTTAGAAGAATAACTGGGGCAGCTGCGCATCACGTAATCCAAAATACAGTAGAGGAATGCATTTTAGGCCTCCACAAACGATTATCCAAACACAATGTACAATACCGATTCATAGACCTTGCGCTAATACTGGCTATCAGAACCATCACCATGAGATGGAAGTCACGTAAACCCCCAGCTGTATCAAGCTGGCATACGGAAATGTTGCGATGGAGCTGTGCGGAGGACGCCGCGTTGCGCAGAGAGGAGACAAGAGGGCTACGAAAAACACCAATAGCTTCAGGATATAATTCCACCACCTTGGAACCTGATTCCGACTGTGTGGAGGATCACTTGACCTGCTCTAATACAATCATGAAAACCACAGTTGATCACCTAGCCCCCTTGAAACAGTGTCCACATTCATTAAGACACCCCAAGACAATGTGGTATTCTCCTAATCTCCTGGCAGAAAAAAGTCACTGTAAAAAACATGAGCGGCGCTGTCGCCTTTCACAAGACTAATAGGATAAACAAAGATACAAACAAGCGCTGACTCAATACCATAACCATATTCACATAAAAACCGATCACAAAACACATATTGCGCAGCAACTTGCACAAACAGGGAACACACCTAGAACCCTGTATCAGATTTTAAAATCTTTTACCAACCCTAAGGCGTGCGACAACGAAGAGGCCCCATCCCAAACCTTATGTGATAACATAGCAAATCACCTACCCAGAAAATCGGAACGATTTATAATAAAATCACTGTGGCTATGGGTTCACAGAAAGGTCCCATGACAGACCATTCACCAACTATTTGTAATGCTTTGTCATTGGAGAACTTCCAGGCCCTAACGACCAAAGAGGTAGAACCACTAATAAAGAAAGTCAAATCAGGGTCCCCATTAGATACTATCCCCACTAAGACTACTTCCCTGCTCTCCAAGCAACTCGCAGTCCCCATTTGCTCAATTCTTACCTGCTCTATGAAGGAAGGCAGACTCCCTCTCGAGTGGAAAGCAGCGCAGATTATTCCCAGTCGGAAAAATCTTAAAGCTCCTTTGGAAGACGTATCCAACTATCGCCCCATCTCCTTGCTCCCCCTTCAGAGCTAGCTCCTAGAAAAGCATATTAACAAACACCTGTCTGAATTTGTCAAAACATTGAAGTGTCTCAATTTCTCTCAGTGGGGCTTCCCACCCAGACATGGAACAGAGTCTGCTTTGGTTGCTGTCACTGACAACATTAGAATGTCATTGGACAATGGTCAAGCAGTATGTTTGGTGCTGCTTGACTTATCGACAGCCTTCGACACCATTTCCCACCAGACTCCACTAAGGAGACTCAGGGACATCAGCCTCCAATGGAATGCTCTGAAATGGTTGTCAAACTTTCTGAATGACCATACTCAGCTCCTACATTCCTTTGATAAAACCAATCCCAACATTCAGGCCATCTTCTCTGGGGGTATGAAAGTCACCGCTGATTGGATGAGGGATAACTTCCTCCAGCTCAACGCAGGAAAATCGGAAATTATGCTGTTTGGGGAATCGGTGGTGAGGTGATCTCCAAGTTGGTGGCCAGAGGAACAAGGCTCCACTCCAATTCCGAAACTGGTGGTAAAAACTAAGAAGTTCACATAGATCAGAAACTAACACTAGGGGAGCATGTCTCCACAACTGTGGGGGCATGCTTCCATACACTCAGACTTCGTCAAAGAGTCTTCCCCTTCTTACCTTCCCCTACGTGGAAAACTTTAATCCAGGCATTAGTGTTAACCCGCCTGGACTACTGCAATGCTCTGCTGATTCCAGCCAATGAAGTCTCCTTAAACAAATTGCAGGGAGTCCAGAACACTGTGGCCCGCCTGGTTGCCAATGCCCCTCCTAGAACGGCCGCCCTCCCCCTTCTACAATAATTGTATTGACTCCCAGTGCCGAAGTGGATTAAATTTAAGATCTGCTGAATGGTCTATAAATCACTACATGACCTAGGTCTCAGTTATCTATCAGACAAATTTGCCAGGTATCTGCCATCCAGGTCCCTTCGGACAGGCTCCAAATCACTCATTTTCCTTCCCTCAATTAAAAAAAATCCCGATTGGGCGATAAAGCTTTTTTCCACCTAGCCCCACTCTACTGGAACCAACTCCCATTCACTTACGCCTATGCCCCGATTACATGAAATTTAGAAAGCTTCTAAAAAACCTCTTTGTTCTGATGTGCGTCTCTTTCTGGTTGGTTGTAACAATTACAGCGCGGAGATACCCCGATGGGGTGATTTGTGAGCTTTATAAGTTCATAAATATCCAATATCAAATATAATCCTAACTTGACTTAACTTCTTTAGGAGGTTGGGTTCTTCCTGTTGCTATTCTTTATTTCTACCGCTTGGTTTTGAGAGTGGTGTACCTAAATTTGATGTCAAATCTGTGGGTTTGAAGTCAATTAATGATTCTCATTGGACAGCTAATGTGGAGTTTATTCATCCTATTTTCAGCCCTCCTATTGGTGAAGAAAGATTCATCAGAGGATCATTGCCTTCGTGGTAAATTGAAACACTTCAGCTTGTCGAATCGTAAATGGCCTAGTATGTTTGGAGCAGTAAGGAGAGAAAGTATCTAATAAATATTTTTTACCACACTTTACGCTGCAACAGCTGTTAAGTGAGAGCTGCCAATCCCGGAATTTTCCAAAACCCACTTAACTTTCATTGCATCTGAAGTCTGACCTGATGCCAGACTAAGGGTAGTGTATGGGCCAGGCGAAGGAACAGATGGACTAGGAGAATTGGGACTTACCAACAAGTAACCTAAATATGCACTCATATCCCCCACCCTCCTGCCTGTAATTACTAGTGAGGTATGGTAAAGTGAACAAGAGACTTTGCTCTTATCAGTTAACCTCACCCCCCCACCCATGACAAAAAAATACAAACCATAAAGTTGTTCTGTACCATACAGTATAATCTGGTGAAATGTGAACAGAAATCACTTCGAAATTAGTTGTATAAGCTTTTCTATTAGAATTTGGAAAGATAGTTGTGTATACACGTTTCTCTGAATGTTTTATTTATTGTAATCTTGCACTGTTTTTTACTTGTGTAAAATTGTAGTGTTCTTTTATGGCCTTACGGTCGAATAGATTTTATTTAAACCATGAATGTCCTCTTGTCTTGCTACTGTGGCTTCCACTTTGGGAAGTTCTTTCCCTCTTTTAAGAAGGTAATTTCCTTTTTGCCCTCCAATTGTGTGGGTAAGCTTTTAGAGTAGCAAAGTTTCACTGTGCATTTGGTGAGGGAGATAAATAAAATAATGAAATGGACAAAAACTCGAAACCTATACTGACTAAAGAACATATTGGCTTAAAATTGCACTCTTTCCTGTCTGCACCCTCTAAGCTTGCGCTATGAACAACCTCATGGACTGTTTTTGTTCCTTTTACTCGTCTCCGATACAGCTAGAGCCTCAGAAGACTCTGCCTGACCTAACCAGGACACATTTTGCCCCCTCCAAGGGTGTGTCATCCACCTGAGAACACACAACTCCTCATGGGACGTGGTTCAAATGTACTGCAGGACCAGGCCGTCTGGCAGCCACTCTCCTCCTTGCTGGATCTGTCATTACTTCTGAAATCCCTCACATCCTCTGGGTTCCAAGAGATAGGGCTCCTCCATTCCTTATTTGTGGTTGACCCGCGTGTGTCTTTGGTCACCTTTTGACAGCGCATCTTTTCCCCCTCCCAGCAGGTCTTCTGATGGTGACCCTCTGGATCCTGGAGTTGTATGGTTTTTCAGGGCTTCCTGTGTGGGCAGGATTATAGTCCTTTGCCTGCTTTACAGCCATTTTCCATATCTCTTTATACTTGTCCTTTCTTGCTTTCTATTCTTTCCATGACCTCTAGACTCACTTCCTCTTCCTGTTTTCTTTCTTTCCCTTTCTTTTGCCCTGTTTTTAGGAGGCAGGGAAGCTGTGCAGGACCAGGAATCCCAGTAAGCATTGTTCCAATTGCCACAGGAATGCAATCTGAAGAATTCTGAGACAAAAGTTTTTTTTCAATGAAGCTGTAGATACAAAAGATAACTGAGCCTGTCTGCTAATAAGTGCTTAATGTTATCAAGGACCCGAATGTGGGAGGCTGACCGACAAACATGAAGGTTTCTGCAGAGGAAAACAACTAAAATGCAAACTTGAAAGAAACTGAAGCTCAACCCCCTTGTCTTCTACTAAAGGATACTGTCACTACGGTATATTGTGTCATTGGTTTTCTGACTGATAAGCAAGAAAGGATGGAGAGAGGATGTAACCTTACGGTTGGCGTGGTCGACCTCAAAGCTGGGGAATCGGGTTCGAGACTCGGCAACGACGCTCAACATCATGTGATTCTGGGCAAATCACTTAATCTCTCCTTGCCTAACAGAAATGAATGTGTTAATCTGTAATGAAACTGGTGCTCATGTAAAGTGATCTGATACCCGATGTCTCGAGTGTAGTTTGTGCTATATAAATCTAAAAAAAAAGTTATAAATCTAAAAAAAAAGCGGAAATTTACAATTTGTAATTAGTTCCTTACACATGCAAAAATGTCTGCATGCTTCATTAGACCAATGACCTGGACCATTCTTGTTCCCAATATTGCAGCTACTTAATCCCACAGAAATTCTTTTCTAACTGGAAACGAAAGCCATACACCAGTTGAGTATACCAAAGTTCACCCACCATTCTAGATGATCCCAAATGTCCACCCAAACTAGTGCAGGTACTTTAAACTCTTGTGACTGGATGTCCACAGAAACGGAGAAGCCCCCACAGCAGCCATAGATGAAGGCAAACCCAGGGTAGCATGAACAAATTATGCTTTGCCATACTAACCAAATAGTATTTTGGTGCTATAATTCTTTGAAATTGCTCTGACAATTACTTCCTTAGTTTGATGGCTCCTCCTTCCAGGATCAAACTGCATACTCTAAACAAGACAAGGTCTTGAAATTGCTCCTGGTTGGCCAAAAAGCAGTGGAGTGGCAGGCGCTGGCACACCTCATGTATCTGTACTATTACTTATGACAGAGAGGAAGCTACTAGTTCATGAAGGGGCAGCCCTAGCACGGAACATAGTGCATCTACCCACTGGGGCTTAACATTTGCATTTAAACATCGGTGAGTGAGCATCGCATCCACTTGGAAAAACGAACTACAAACACCATGAGGCATTGGGAATGCTACGCCCATACTGGGCAGGTGTCTTAAATTGAAAATTAACGCGACGCTTGCACTACCGTCCATGCCACTGATGAAAGGAGTGTATTTCCTGAAACGCGTCTGGCAGAGCATTTTACATGGAGAAGCCTGTTGCCTTGTGTTTGGATTGCTGGCAAGTGTTCGAGTGCACAATAAATGAACTTTTTACCAAGCTTTCCGCTGCCTTTCTCAATTGTGCTTTCCTGATTGTTTGGATATATATATATATATATATATATATATATATATATATATATATATATATATATATATATATATATATATATATATATATATACAGAACACCGCTGATACAATCCACATGGAAAAAACAGCCGCCACGGACACTGATGTGCTTCAAACACTCGTGATCAAGGGACTATGTCCTGAAACGCGTTGAGTTGCTAAATTTCTGTTTAAAATAAATACCGCATTTTGAAGCACATCAGTGTCCGTGGCGGCTGTTTTTTCCATGTGGATTCCTGTGGATTGTATCAGCGGTGTTCTGGATTGTTTAAGGCTCGCCTCTTTTTCCACGGACCACTGTCGAGAGCGGCTGGGACACGGCGTTCTCGGTTTTTGTACCGAGTGTGGCAGTGTGCAGGTGTCAACACAATGTGCTTTTCAAGGGAGAACAGAGGTCCCCCTACAGGTGGGTGCAGTGAATAAATGCTGCCACCAGCTGGGGAAGTAAGGTGCTTCATGTGACACCCCTTTTTAATGGGTGCCCTCTAAGGTGCAGGACAACCCTCCAGTACAAATCAGGGAAAATCACCTTGAGGTTGCAACAGCCCATCTGTGTGCTGGCCTAATCTGTATTACAAAAAGGGCTGCACGAGCACCCACCGCCCCTTCTGTATTACCCAAGTGCCCACAGGTACAGAAATCAGAATCACATGATGTTCCCAGGGCAATTCATGTGATATATTCTCTGGTCTGTAATTTACGTCAATCCAGCTTGAAACAATTCTCAGACAAACAGGAGTAGACAAGTGGATGGTATGTGGGATGACAGCCCAGCATGATCCTTGCATCTCTCAATGTGATTAGTGTAAAACAAGAAGATACTAAGATGTACAGCATGCTATAACACTCATTGTGTTGGCAGGGCTGGAAATTAAACACGGATTAATCTAAAGTTCTTGTCTTTGAAGGAGTGCCCTCCGCAATAACAGGAACTGGGGTGAAGATACCACAGGAAGAGATTTCTCAGACACATACTGATTTGCAAAAATCCAAACTGTTGATATGCCAATGCTTTACAATCATAATATTTATATAACTTTTCATTCATGTAGAACGTAGAACTGTTTCCTTTGGGGTGCAGGTTTGCCTGTATGTGGCCATTCGTAAACACCACCAAGTGACCCAAGTTACACCAGAGTTTAATTCATGACAAAGGTATGTAGGGAAGAAGGCATGTGTACACTTTGGAACATTTCTCTTTCTCTTGATATATTGAATTTACCTGCTAAGGTTTCTATCTCTAGGGATCCTTTTCTTCTTTTCAATGACTGCATTTTACACACACCCTGTGTTATCCTGCCCACTGATCATTAATCCCTAAGAATGCTATTGGTTATGTTTTAAATGTAGTACTGTGAGTCTTTGGTAGTCAAACACTGTTCAACTTGTAAAGTGGTAATCTAGATGTGTATTACATTTCTGATAGTACCTTTAACCTCAAATTGCTAGCCACTTTATATTTGTAGGTACCGGATTTATTTTACTCCTCTAGTCATCTCTTTTGCAAACGACCTCACACTTATGACAAACACCAGTAGTCTTTGAACATCTACTTATACTGTGTTTTATGTGCGCATTTCACACTAAACCAGAGTTCCTACCTCACACCCAATCTCAAATATGCCTGACTACCTAATCTTGATCACTTCTGAGAGTCAAGTGCCAAAACAGAAGCCTTGCAACCTTCCAGCAGTATTAACTAGACTGACATTGACAAATAACACTAGTAATGACAGTACCGATACTACTATGTACCTGAGCTCAAAGGACACACCGGATCCCGGAGAAAAGATCCAATAGAAAGTTATCTTGCTCCTCCAGCATTAAAGTCGTATTGTGTTAAGTTTCTTCAGTGCTTTAAGTCTATGTTCTAATTGGAGTGTGCCAGACAATCCACCATCTATGGAGCTTGGTAAAATGGAATATTGCAGTATGCCACCACAGAGTGGAATATACCTATACAGTGGTTGAATGCTTCAGCCAATGTATAGAGAACCAACGCTTTAGACCAGAAATCCTGCACAGAAGTGTTAAGTTTCTGAACAGCACAAGAGAGAAGCCCTCTGATGACGGTATGGTAACAGCCAACGAGAAGTCAGTCCACCAAGGCTACCATAGCAAACTCATTATCACTGAGTACCGAACAGGGGAAAGCAAGCAACTTACTGGAGTGGCCACTTTAAATAAAGGGACACTCGGGCCCAGCAGTGCATCACAGCTTAAAAAAATATTGTCAGTGACCTGAAAATTTGACCATATTTTTTTTTTTTTTTGTGTGTCTTGTAAAGCGCACTTCTACCCTCACCGCAGGCCTCGTAGCGCTATAAACCGCTGGGGAACCCGTCCTGGCGTTCCCTGTGAGATAGTCCCTCCTGGGAGTCTCCAAGGTGAAACTAGGCATCCCCGGCGTTTGTGAGGGGCCGTTGTGGAGATGAGGCAAGCTAATGCCCAGAGTTGCCGAGTGTGATCTCTAGTTGGAGTAGGCACCGATGCGAGAATTATCGAGTCCGCTGATCCTGGTCCAAGACCCTGCCGCGTCGGGAATTGAACCCTGGTCCCGGGCCGTTCTCTGCTCTCGGGTCTGCCGCCTCTAACCAGTGAGCCACACCACTCCACTATATATTAGGCGCATTGTCCTGAGACATGTTTAACTTGCAAACCTAGTTTATATCTACCACTGCCTACATAACCACTCTATTGTTAACAGGTATTGAACAAGCATACACTTTACATTTAGTAGCTAAGTTGTGTTAGAAAAGACAATAATGGCGATTCCTTTCATGAGGCAATATAGGGGGAATAATAATGTTGTCCTGGGAAAATATGCACAATTAATGTTCGCATTCTTAAGAGTTACTCTCTTTCGTAAAATATTTACAGAAGTATCCCGTAGGACAATGCCTACACCAACGTGATTTTCTGTAACATTTTTTTATTTGATTTTATTTTATGTGACCTTTTATAGTTCCATGTTGTAGCATTTCTTAAAGTTTTATATCTCTTTAGACATACAGATAAAATGTAGTAACCTTAAAATAATTTTAACAGTGCAATAAATGCCCAGATAAAGATAAGAAAACTAAACAAATTGATGCACTTTCTTTTGATTTATTGTAATTCCCTTGTGATGAATATAGAGCGTCATCTCATTCATTAGCCCATATTAGATTGCTGTAAAATGCTGGAAGACCTATACAAGTATCACTATTTATGAAAGCTGTACTTAAGTCCAAATCCTTCAATAAGTCCACACTGGAGAAAAGAAACACTATCCTTTGTTGTTGCAAACGCGTTCCTTCCTTTGAGCTCAAGCATTTCGGTGTCTCTAAGCTTAAAGACTGGGAAAAGTAGCACTCCATTAGAATTCTTTGGCACCTGAATGTGCTGTCTATTTAGGTAGACATGGCTTATATTGTGGATCAGTGTTAATATGATGAGCCTGGATCACAGATTGGGGTTCTACACCCAAGTTCTGCACTTAACAAAAAAGTGTGATTCTGAGCAAATCATGTTATTTCCCTTTGTCTAGAGTTGGTTTCAAATAAAGTGAATAGCTGTTTATTAACGTTCATTCGATACAGAGAAGGTGTCATTTAGTGGTCAGCAAAACAGGATGTCTGGTGAAAATCCATAGATTTCCTGTTATTCTAAACCCAAGATTCCCCCTTCTGTTTTAGAGGTGAAAAAACCTTTATGGCAGAGATTTACATTTGTAGTGCCAACCCTGCACAAAGTGTTGAGGTGATATTTACTTTCCAATGCAAATCAGAATTTGTGTTGGAAGGTTGGCCAAAGTAATGTAAAACAGCACTATGCCCTACTTTGCATAATGGGGACTTACCTTGGGTAATATACAATAGGAATATAATTCACCTGCTGATGTAAATATAAATGTTGATCAACCGTTAGACCCTATCGTCTAGCAGCTAGACTCTAGCTGATTTTCCCATAGAAGGGTTATGACCCATCAAAGTCATCCATATAGACTCTTCCAAAAATAAAAGGTCTGGGTGAGTTAGAAACACCTCTTTCTCAGATTAATTTAGTTTAGGTAATTGGCTGGTATTACCGCCTTCAAGGCACTACCCCTGTCTGCCTAAAGTCCGGTCAGGTTTCCCCATCCTAAAAAAACCTAAAGCACACCAAACTAACCTAAACAATTTCCGTCCTATCTCCAATATTCCTACCTTAGCAAAGCTTCTGGAAAAATGTGTTCACATCCAACTCTGTAAATATATAGACCAATTCCGACTATTGGATCAATTTAAATCTGGTTTCCGTTCAGAGCACAGCAGAAAATCAGCTATGACACACATAGTTAACGATGCCCTAAAAATGCTGATCAGAACCAATCTGACCGATCGTCTGCAATTGATACGGTTAATCATGACAACCTTCTTGACCTTTTGGAACACCGTATGGGGCTTTCAGGATCAGTCCTCAACTAGTTCCCTCAACTGGTTCACATCCTACCTCCATAACAGGTCTCAAAGAGTCAAGGTTAATCACTCCTATCACAGACAAGGCCGGTCACATCAGGGCTCCCACAGGACTTCTCACTTTCTTCCACACTCTTCAACCTGTTCTTGGAACCTCTTACGAAAATTCTGCATTCATCCAACATCCTCTATCGCATGTACACTAACAATACCCAACTATACCTGAAAGTCTACAACCCAGAAGATATCAGTTCTCTCAACACAACTCTTCAGAAAACTCAAAACTGGCTAGCATTCAAGGATCTTAAACTAAACACTCAAAAAATGGAATTCCTACTAATCGCCCCTCCTAACTAGTCACCTGCCAGTGAAACTTCTCACTGCTCTTAACTGCATCCCACAAGTCATTGTCTTTCCAAGATCTTTGGAACTAACTCTTGACCAGAACCACAACATGCAGAAACATATCAGTGTCACCACCAAAGGAGCGAATCACCAAATGAACATTCTTAAGAAATTAAAATCCTTCCTCCTCCCCAACAACTTCAAGCATGCAGTGCCAGCTCCAGTGAATCCCAAGCGACAACAGAAGTGTAACCCTCTCTGGATTACCCAGATCATCACTGGCTCCCCTGAAAGCCTCACTCCACTCTGCTGCTAGGCTCATCACTGGTTCAAAAAGAAATAACCATATCACCCCTGATCTGAAATCTCTCAACTGGCTCCTTTACGAAGCAAGAATCCAGCAAAAAATTGCCTGCATGACATACAAAGCCCTCCACTTCAATATCCCTACAAATCGTGCCCAGAAACTAGAACTCTCTGGTGGCTCCAGATCCTCCAAAAGCTTCAAATCCCTACTTCTGAAACCTCAGATATTCAAAGAAAGAGAAAACCTACTAACAACGGTTCTTTCTAGGGGATTGCTCCCAGAATTTGGAACTCCTTTCCCCCTGAAATCAGATTGAATCCCTCAACAGTATACTTCAAGAGAGAAGTGAAAGTACTCCTTCAGAACAGATTTCCTCCTTGAGCCTATGATACCCATACTGATTCCTCTATTTTCCGCATGACTATAGCATACTGTCGTACGCTTTTTTTTCCGACTTCTCATTCCCGACACTACCCCCACTTTTCTCGACACCACATGATGCTGCAGTTTTCTTGACTATGTTAATTCTGCCTCTTATTGTTTTTTTTCTCCTCAGCTCTCTAAAAATGTAAGCTTACCCTTCCACTCTGGTCACTACTTTATCCTGTATTTTTCCTGAATATGATATTACTGTTATTATTGCTACGCTATCTGTATACCAGTAAAGCACTCTCATACCCGTATGCGTCATGTTCTCATTTAACTCAAATCTCCTATCTTGCCTAAACCCACCATGAAAGGTATTTTAGAGATTATTATATTCAGCTAAATACTGAGCAACAGTTAATACAGCTTTCTACAAAAGACTCACCAAGTAAGGAAGCAGAGATGTGTACAAAAGTAATAATCTTTTTATGGGATCAATTTGTTTTAGTGGGGATATAATGACAACTGTTTCAAATGATCAAAACCATAACTTAAGTCCAGGAAACATTTGAAAACATTTACCAAGTTTTTCAACATGGTACACATCGCTTGAGGATCCTCAGAAGAACTCAGAAGGGTGGTTGGCCTTTACAGAACTAAAACCTGACCCTCTATAAGAGGCATAGAAATGTCACAAATTAGCAAGAGCGTCTTCATTTGCATGGGTTAGCAATGGAAGCTCTATTGATTGTTTAATTTTCTTTCTTACTTCCATTACTGTTTCTAGAAAGAAGATGGACAATAAGGGTTCTTGCAACAATATGAGGAGCGGCTTCAAACTCTGAGGATGGGTGTATTCCATTATGTGTTGAAAACATTCCTTGACCGTATCAGAAGGACTGCGGAAATGTCAGTGGAATACTCCTCTGTTGCTTTGACATCGTTTGATATTCTTTCAAGTTAGGAGGCCTTGTTGTCTGGATTGTAATTTTTCCTTCAAGTCTGCTTAAATCTACAGAGCTCCAGCTTAAGCATAGCTGGAGCTGGGGAAAACTTTCTCTTGATCCTGTGAAATGGCAATGTGGGTATTAGGATATTCTTGGCTGCAGAAATTTGCCTCAATCCCACTATTGTTGAGTATATTTAAACATGTGATAGGACAAATACAAATGACATTCCACATTAACGAAACCACAGTCCACCCTGATCCTACCCCCCAAGTATACCCCCCCCCACCCACGAGTTGCTTCTATGTAAATAACACATATACTTTACCCACAACGGCGGCAGAGTTTCTCTGATGAGGTCCTAGCAACCAAGAGCACCACAACAAATTCAATACACACAAATACACGTATGCCACGTTTGGCAGGCAGCAACACCAAAACACTCAATACACCCAATTGATCACCATACTGGTAGTTTAATGTAATTGATGGACTGAAAACTGCAAATGTTGTTGCCGATGCATGTATACTCTGTCTGCATCAGAAAAACTCAATAAAAAGGCTTACAAAAAAAATAAACTAAAAAAAACGAAACCACAGTCCCACTTCATGTTGGTTAGGAGCTGGTTTTTCGAGATTTTTATTTGTACAAATTTACAGCCCCTATACTTAGCTGCTGCATTAGGGGAGCTGGATAAAGAATGTCCCATATGGATTACAATAAGTGGTCTATGTAGATGATCTGACCAAGGAAATGTCATAGGATCATCAGCATTCACCGTTTCACAAGATATCAATTGGGTTCCAAGATGTCTGTTTCAAAGTCAGCCATGTTTTCTACAAAAGGAATACTATTTATATGTGGTTTATGAACAAGGTCTAAAACCCCACCAATTAGCAATACCTTCCCTAACGCTACTCTTTACTGTTTATTTTTTTATGCTCTGTTTGAGGGGCCCAAATACAAAGGTCCACCAAGACTGCATCTTTAGTACATGAAAGGACAAGAATGAGGCAAAGACGGCCTTAAACTGGACGTCCTTTCAAAAAGTTTGAAGAGATACTCAGGGGTGGCACCTCCGTTATAGCAGAAGAGCATTGCCCCACTGCTGAGAGTCAGCAGAGGCAAATGTGAAAAATTAAATTATTCTAAAATCTTTTTACTATCAATTTATTTATTCTTGACATTGCCGGTCGAGTCTTTGGGCTGGGGCAGGACCATCTTGGGAGCGTCACTGCATCAGCAGGGGAGAAGAAGATTGGTGGGGGCACTCTAAGTGTGCATGTCGGTTTGGCAGGCAGTCTTAGGACGGCCAAACCGACATGCACACTTACATTTCTCCAACCCATCTGGGTTGCACTGCTGGACAACGAAATGGGAGAGGCTCTCTGTGTCTGAGCGAGCATCAAGTCAGCCCACATTGGCCAATCACTGCGCTTCTCTCATCAGCATGAGAGCAGAGCGGTGATTGGCCATAGGGAGCCTGTGCAGTGCAACAGAGTCAGGAGAGGAGAACCGAGGTGGCAGCCACAATCGCAGGTAAGTGAGTTAATTTATTATTTCCCCTTCTTATGCCCATGTGTATGCGTTGCCCATGTTAGAGCAGCCACCACTGGAGTCACTCTATTTAATTCCATAATCTAGATGTTGCTGAGACTTTAAAAGTATTTTTCTATTACTGTTAGTGAATGTGAGCAACACAGTGGAGTCATGCCTTTTAGTCACGGTAGTCACATTCCCTAGTAGTACAACATGGGCAATTCCTTCCTCTGAGATATTTTGATATATGGAGATCTTCACTACATTGATGTTGATATTAGTAAAAGCCACAAACAGCAAATCTTCAAAGCAGTGTTAGTTACCAGATTTGGAACTTTGTTTTTACTTTATTTTGTGTTTTTCACTGACTGCTGAGATTTTTATTACATAGATATTTATTTTGGATTTATTAAAATTTAAGTTATTTTAATTAGCAACTCTAGCATGCAATCTATCATTTAAGAAGACTGAAAAGGTTGTGGTGTACTGCATCTTGTCACCCGCTTAACCTCACATCCTATGAGAGAGCAACGTGCCTACTTTGATTAAGCTAATCCACAGAAATAAAGAGCCTATGTATGCCAGTTTTCCATTTCAGACCAAGTCCCCTGAATACTTGTGTGTTTGTAGCACACACAATCTCACCTTTGACACTGCTAACTGAAAGGCTCTGATACAATGAAATTCAGTCATTTGGTGTCATCTCATTTCAGTTTTCAGTAGGGTCACTGCTTAAGTGTAGAAGGAAGTAGCGACTGGACTGGCTTGGTGTTTTCAGGGTGGGACAGAAGCAGCGTTAGTGGACTGGAGCTACCTACGGTACAATTAGCCTGTTCAGGGATCTGTAAATATAATCTAAGTTTCACAGTTGGATGGAGGTCGTGGTGTTGTATTAACCTTTTCTTGAGTCAATGTGATTTCTGTTCTTTCTTGTATACATGTTTCTCAAACGTGTACTCTATTCTGATCTGCTCTTCTCTGCTTTTGAAATACTACATCTGCACAATGATCCTGGTGAGTTTCAATTTCAGCACTTACTTGTACTCACGTTCATTTCTCATATATATGTTTCAACTATGTACATATGGTCCATTTTGAGTAAGAAAGATGCCTGGAACCTGGAGTTGAGTGCGCAGAAATGGTGTGGGTTAGTTAAGAATTGTTAATGGTGAATGTGGAAGTATCTCTGGAAGGTACGTTAGTTATTTAGATGAAGTTATACGCAGCCAATAACAAGGTCATAAATAGTAGAAAACCTGAGTGAAAGAAATGCCCACACAATTGCGGAAACTTTGAGGGATTTTCATTATACATGTGCTGTTGTTTTGGTTCATTTGGTCTACCTTGGTCGTGCCTAGAGCGATAAGTAGCTCCATAGGTTTCACCAATACCGCCCACACCATGCACGGTCTAGCTATTATAACTTTTACGATCACGAGACACGCTAACAGCACAATTTTTAACTCAACTTATACCTTAAAATAACTCTTTCCAGGCACCGCAAATGTACAAAAAAAAGAGGAGGCGCTAGTGCTGTGTAACTAACACGAACGAAGTAAGAACATTAAACGCGCCATCCATTAATCAGATACACTCACTAACCACTCTCCCTTTGATGCACTAATCATCAAAGCATCATATGAAAGGTACCTATCTTCCGCATGTAACGCGTACAGCACCGAACTCCGTAATTTGTGACTTTATTTTGCCTAATGGAACTGGGCATAACTTACCACCTACCATATCATAAGTAGAACGGGTGAAAGATAATCGCACACCTTAGTACTTTAAGCATTGATCACAAAAATCCTTTTAAACCACCAAAGAACATAGATAGATCTTTTGCCATGAGTTAATATGATTGAGTCGTAAAGAATTGGCATTTTATTGTTACTTTTCCATCGCCAAATGTAGACAACGTAAACTTGGAGAGTGTATTTCTAACACTTTCCCACGTGTTTGTGCTTGTCTCTTTTCCACCCACCCCTTTTATATTTACAGGTACCGTTGGACCTCAACAGCAACAGATTAATAAATCTAGTTTCTCATAATTCCTTAAAATCATGAGGTCTAGACACAGTGAGACACTCCCAGTCTCGCACCACACTTTTCACTCTATGTCCTGAAGAAAGACCACCTGACCCTCAGGGGCAAAAGCAAGGGCTGAAACATGTCGACCTTTTTATGGACACATTAAGTGCTGGAGATACTTAACTAATCTCATCACGCACTGCATCTATTTTTTAATAAATATCTTGAATCCAGACCTATTAAATCATTTATCTGGCTGTACGAGCTTTTTTAATACACGTTTTTTCAAATTCTCCATCTACCCCTGTATCACTGATCACTACTGCACTAACCAGGGGTAAACCCCCGGGTAGAGGAAGCATGAGAACTAACCCTATGATGATGCTGTCATGTCTCTAAGAGCCAGGCGGAGAATCAAGATATACCACCAATCCCATCCTCTGTACGTGAATGAGGGTTTTTTATTGGTACACTGAACGAAAAATAGAAAACCCTGGTTATGCAAGACAAGTGATCGGTTCCCCACTTGATTTTTTGAATTTTTGGCATCACCTGCAAGCCAAAATTAAAGCCTTCTTGTGGCTTACTCAACCTTCCTGCTTAGCGTATGGGAAATGTACTCAATCTACATGAGACGGTGCGCTGGGGATGGCGGATGTGTGTCTCTGTTACTGGGCAGCACAGCTGCTGGTGATGAACAACTGGCTAAGTGGGTGATGGGATGAGCCTGCAGTTTGTCTAAGAGATTGCTGAGGTAGGTCTGGATGAGATCAAGGGTTTACTGTATGGTACTCCTATTCCATCTTTCTTCCCTGAGACAAGAAGGGTGGTTCTCGAGTCCTGGCGTATGGCATTGCAGTGGACTGGATAGGATTGAAAGATTACAATGGTGACCCCACTGTGGGCAGGCCGGCAGTTACACAAGACATTCTCCCTAAAAGGGTTTGGTGGGGGGGACCGGATTGGGATCTCCAGAGTGGTAAATGTCTGGCAGAATGAACCTCCTAACTCTTATCAGGAGCAGCAGGACGAGTTTGGTCTTCATAGATCTCAGATCTTTTGATACCTGCAACTGCTTCATGCACTGGAACAGAACCACAGATCGTTGTGGAAAATCCCTGAATGTAGCCCCCTGGTATCCCAGAACTTTATGGGACCTACTGACGAAAAGGGGACTCCCAGATTTACAAATCCCTTATAGTACACTCCCCAGACCTGTTTGTGCCCCTTAGGGCCCAGTGGGAACAGTGGGTGGGGGCCCTGGAGGATTTGGATTGGAGAAACGCCACCATGGCTCCAAGAGTACAGGTCGGCGCCAGCTAATATTGCTTAATTATCTGCATAGAACCTACAAAACACCTTACCAACTTGACCTTGTTGAAGTAGCTGGGATGTTGGAGCTGCCCCGGACCCCTGCCGACTTCTATCACATGGTGTGGGACTGTCCATTGATTGCGAGATACTGGGGCAGTATAATTGAGGTCCTTTCTAAGGTGCTGGGAGGTCCACTGACATATCCCATCTGCCCATTCTGTTGGAAGTCCTGGACGGGATGTGTGATGCCGGGGGAGACAGAACTCTGGTGGGGATTTGAGTGGTACAGGCAAATAGGGATATTACTAAATGTTGGCAGCTGCCTTCTCTCCCCTGCTAGCTCCTTGGAAGCAGGCAATACACTGGTGTGCAATGCACGGGAAGGCTGTATATATCACAAGGGGATTCTCCAAAGAGCACACAAACATATGGGGGAACGAAGTGGAGTATCGTAGACCACCATGATGGAGATATTCGAGTGGGAAGTGAAGATGTACTTATCATGCCCCAGTGTTACGGTGTGGTGGAGCCTGTGGACATGTTATTGGTTGTTCAGTGTTTGAAAAATCAATAAAATTTAGTTGATAAAAAATAAAAATAAACAAAAATTTCAGTAATAAATAAATAAACTAACTATAAATAAAACTTATTTCTAATTTAAATACCTTCTCACCCCGTCCCCTACAAGCTTAACACAGAGGAGTGCAAGCCATTTGCAAACACACACAATTATTAATAACTGACTTCACAACTCAAGATATAGATCCACACTAATTTATAAAAAATAGCAAGTATCTTTATATGCATTTAGGCATCAGAGAAAAATCATTCATTTAAGTACTTTTTTAATTATGAATTCTTTTCAGTTCAAAAAGAAGACAATGCCATTTCTGAGTTCTGCAATGTTATCCTATGGAAGTAAGAAAAAGATCTGCAAACAGCTACAGTACATGGACGTACAGGACCAATCTCCAGGAGCTAAGGTGAGTGTGGGCAACGTCCAATGCAGCAAGAACAGTACACCACTATCAGCACGAGGGCAGCCAGGTGAAAGGTGTAAATCAGCATCAGGAGCCCAACGAGTTTCAAAGGGGATCAGTCTCTATAAAAAGAGGCAGCGGGCTCTGGCTAGAAAGCCAGTCAGGCGTACCAGCAAGTGGGCTCAGGCCTTGCGATGCTCAGGGTGGGGGGACACTTTTGGTCCTCTTCTCCATCAAATATTCCGCCTCGACCGAAAAAAGGCATCAGCGGTGGTCTGGCTATAATTCACAAATCAAATTACACTGTCACCAGCACCCCCGTAGACTTCCCAGACTGTGAATGCCTCCCATTCTTCATAAAATTAAGTGCCACACATACCTTTTCGGGTATGCTTATATATCGTCCCCCTGGACCACAAAGGCAATTTCTTTCAGACCTCACCTCGATAGCGGCAAGTCTTGCAGTCAGCACTGCTAATTTCACAATTCTGGGTGACCTTAACATCCACCTGGATGACCCAAACGATTCTATAGCAAGGGATCTGTCTTTGGGCCTAAGTGCCCTTGAACTGCACCAACGTGTCACCGGGCCCACTCATCAAAAGGGTCATCTCCTGGACCCCGTTTTCAGCAACTGTAATAACCTCCAAATTGGAAATTCCTCTCCCCTCCCCTGGTCAGACCACTTCCTTATCCCGTTCACCTGGACCCTGCCCGATCACTCCCCCCCCCCTAACCCCCGTTGGCGCAACGCTCACGTAACTGGTCTAAACTCCACCTATCTGAGTGGAAGGAACTCCTACTAGGTACTAAACCCACTAATACATCTATCCCCACTCAAGACAACGACAACTTCAACCTGTGGATCACCAGTTCCCTGGATACAGTTTTGCCACTAAAAAATTCCCACCCTAAACGGGGCAATCCTACAGCCCCGTGGTACTCAAACGAGCTACGAGAGGCAAAATGTGTATGTAAGCGACTGGAGAGGAAATGGCGCCTCAGCTACCTCCCTTCAGATAAATCATGCTACAGAACAGCAATCAAAAACTACAAAACGGAAATTCACCAAGCCCAGGCTAAATACTTCGAACTCAAGATTGAAAACGCAGCGTCCAAACCCAAAGAAATCTATCGAATAGCCAAAACCCTTCTACAACTTCTGGAACCACCGAAGGACCACAACAATACTCAGGCCCATTGCGAGGAAATAGCTGAGTTTTTTCACCAGAAAATTGAAACGATCAACTCCTCTTCCCCCCTCCTCGTCACTCCACCCACAGATTTCGCCAACACAGGTAGCCCACCAGTCCCTCTCCATGATCTGAACAGCTTTCCTCCTTTAGAACTTACTAATTTGGAGAGACTTATGGGACAGGTCAAATCTGGATCACCTGCCGACCCTGCTCCCCCAGTACCCTCACACAGATCACACCTTTGATCTCGCCTATTATTCTAGACATGCTAAATTCCTCACTCCGCACTGGGATCGTCCCTTCCCTATGGAAAAGAGCAATGGTCAAAGCCCTTCTAAAAAAAAAACAATCTCGACCCATCTAACCCCGCCAACTACCGTCCCATCTCCCTCCTGCCATGGCTCAGTAAACTCCTCGAGAAGCATGTCAACTCCGTTCTCACCAACTTCTTAGAAGTCAATAACATCCTTGACTCCTCTCAGACCGGCTTTAGGCCCCGTCACGGAACGGAGACGGCATTGATTGCAGTGACGGAGGAGGCACGAAGGATCCTGGACGATGGCGGTTCTACGGCCATCGTCCCACTCGACCTAAGTGCCGCCTTCGACACTGTCAATCATAACATCCTACTCCATCGTCTTGGAGAAATAGGAGTGACCGGGACTGCCCTCAGTTGGATGAGTTCCTTTCTGACTGACAGATCCTTCAAGGTTTTTGAGAGAGACTTCACCTCTGCCAGTAGACCACTTAATTGTGGAGTGCCTCAGGGCTCGTCCCTGAGTCCCACCCTTTTTAATGTCTACCTGCGCCCCCTAGCTGATGTCGTCCGCCCATTTGGCGTGAAGATCGTCTCCTATGCGGACGACACGCAGCTAGTGGTATCTCTGGACCCCCCCTAAACTCTCAACACAGCCTATACAAATGCTGGAAGCAGTCGCCACCTTGATGTCCAGCTCTTGTCTTAGGCTTAACGGGGAAAAAACTGAGATAATGCTCCTGGGTAATAACATCGCCAAAACCATCGACCCCATCTGGCCTTCTTGCTTAGGCAACCCCCCGCAACCCAAGGAGCAAATCAAGAGCCTGGGCATCTGGCTTGACCACACTCTGTCCTTCAACCATCAGGCCACTAAGCTAGCTGTGACCTGTTTTGGCCTGATGAGACTGCTCCGCAAAATTCTCCCTTTGTTTCCATTCCACTCGAGACGAATCGTGGTTCAAGGACTGATCCTCTCCCGCCTCGACTGTGGAAATGCCTTATATCTTGGAGCACCCCAATCCACAATCAACAGACTCCAGGTTATTCAAAACTGCGCAGCAAGAATTCTTCTGGACATCCCCCGCCGAACGTCAGTAAGAGCCAGACTGAGAGATCTTCGCTGGCTCCCGGTGAGATCTAGAATTGAGTTTAAGAGCATGTGCATCGCACACCGCTCTTACTGGGGAACAGGCCCCCCCATTAACTCTCCCCTTGTGAAAACCTACCAGCCCACTCGTTCTCTCAGATCTGCGACCTCCTACCTCGCCTCAGTACCACGCATCAGGAAGGCCAGATGTGGTGGTCGTTCGCTCTCCTAAAACCTGGCCAAGATCTGGAACTCCCTCCCTCTCAATCTCAGATCCGAACCCAACCTCCTCACCTTCCGAAAAACTCTCAAAACCTGGTTATTCAGCAAAACCTCTGTTTAAAACCAAAACCTAGCCTCCCTCTTCCTACCCCTCTGGATTAGCTCAAGTTCCCTACAGCGCTGGGACGCCCCTGGGTAGCCAACACGCTCTACAAATCCTCATTCCATTCCATTCCAAGGCCTAGGGACGATGGGTGCAAAAGTGTCTTTAGCCATCAAGTTTTTCCATGCCGGATCAGTCGCCTTAGAAGTGGCGTGCGTGCAGAGGCTGCAGGCGATGTTGGGGTATTCAGGAGGGGTGAAACCACAATGAAATCGAGCTCTGGAGGGCTGGGGGTCCTAGTTGGCACCACTGGCCCACTTTAACTCAGGCCGGAGGCGACAGGTGCAGTGGTTGCTTCAGGTGTCTGGTTTTGGCAGTTTATGAGGCCTCAGACTCTTCCCCTTTAGAGTTTCTTCATAATAGGTCCTCTGTTCATGGGAGGTCTTGAGTTTTTTTCGAAGGCGGGCAAGTTTCTGGAGTCAACAGCACGAGTCGACTTTGGCACCGTTTTCAATGAGGGCTGCAGACCGGCTGGCAGGGCTGGGGCCATTTCAGGTGCGCTCTTCAGGCTTCTCTGCTTTTGCAGTTTTTCAATGTCCTCTCTCTACTTAGGTGATCAGGATCTGCTTCTCTGGTGCCAGGGACTCACATAAATACTTAATATTGGGGCATTAGGTGAGTGTAAGGTAGTAGCCAATGGGCTACTGACCCTTGGTGTGAATACACCCCCTATATGACCACTTCCTGTGGGAAGTGGGCATAATCCTGTCCCAGAATTCCTAAATATGCCATCACAAAGATGGCTACTTCTGAAAAATCGAATCAACCTCACAGTAGCCCACCTTAGGGGTGGTACTAGCCTGGAACTGGCACGCCTACCCGACTAGCTGGTTTTCCCACCTGTCCAGGTACCAAGGGGGCTCTGGACGGGGAAGGGTAGTGGCGGTGGCTTCCTCTCTTGGAAGGGAGCCAGATTTGCATTCCAAAGGTGGCAGCTTCTGTGAAGCTTGTCTGCCCAAGAAGGCTAATCAGCTGGTCATCCTGTGGGAGGGGATGTTACACCCTCTTCCGGGACAGGCTTTTATTCTGGGTCTCCTGAGTGCAAAAGGCTCTCACCCTAGGTGGTCAGTACAGCGTCTCGTGTGCCAGGCTGACAGAAACCAGTCAGCAAGGAAGCTGGTGGCTGGTAGGTTTTTAGGGGGCACCTTATAAGGTGCCCGTGGGGGCATGTATTGGTAAATCCAACACCTGCATCAGTATTGGTCCCCATGCCTACAAAGCCCTCCATGACCAAGGATCCGCCTACATGAACCTTCACCTGAACTTCCACTTGCCTCCCAGGAACCTCTGCTCTGCTTATCTCACCCTCACCCCAGGGCAGGATTGCTAACCCGGGCACTCAGCAATGCCCGAGGGCCCGGTGTTCAGTTCCAGCTGTGGGCTGCTTTTTTTAGCAGTCTGGTGGGCCGATTTGGGTGGTTTCTGCGTTGTTCGGAACCTGCCAGAGGCCCAGTGGGGGCCTGAGTGGCCTTTCTGGAGGCAAATGGGCACCCATTACCTCCCTTTTACCAACACGCAGAGGTGTCACTCCCTTTCTCTCGCTGGGCCGGTCCATTGGGCTCACTTGTTTTCAGGTGTGCTTCACCGGTGTACATTAATCCGTGCATTTTTTTTACCCCCACCTCGGTTTTTTTTAAATAAAATTTCGCCAAAGCAGTGTTTTGCGGAAAGGCAATATGCAACTGTGGGCCACCTTTTTTAAGGGTGCCGGGTCGATTTTTAATCCCAATCCAACCCTGCCTCACACATATACCATGCATCTGACTCTGCCACACCAGAGGAAGCTCCTTCTCCCACCTCGCCACCAAATCCTGGAACGCCCTTACCCTGCACCTCCGTACTTCATCCTCGCTGACCCACTTAAGGAATGGACTCAAAACCTGGCTCTTCGACTGACACCCCAGCATAGCGCCTGGATACCCTCTAGGGTGAGAAGCAGCGCTTTAGAAATACTGCTTGGTTGATTGACTGAACAATGAGTGGAGGTGCCCTCAGCCTTCAACCATCTGTGTAAACTAAGCACTGGCTGGTGAAAACAGTGAGATAAATATATCTATAAGGGTTCCATGAACAGGACTAGTAACATGCCTCAAACCGCACACAGTTATCGAGAGAGGTAACATATTTGATATCATTAATTCTGTTTTTAGCATTATTGTAATATTTATTAAATCGACCGTAATAATGATGAAGCACATCAGAGTAATTTACACATTCGTTTTAAGCTGCAGTGAGTGACGTATCAGCGACGACTCTCTTCACGTGACCCTCTCTGACCAATCGCGCTGATTAGCTTGCACAGCGCGTGTTCCATAGTAAACGAAGTGGTGTGTAACTAAGCGCTCCTCACCGAAGCGGACACCCCTCGGGGGCAGCGTGATGGAGGTGTTCTGCCGCGTAATTGCACCACAGGCTGCAAGTCATAAATAAAACCATTCTTGCTGGGTAGAAGTTCTAAAGAGCAAAAAGCCAAAGGCTATGAACAGCTCAGTAGATTTAAGCTGTTTCCCAACACATTCAGAATCTGTATTACCTTTTTACTCCTTTCAAGCTAATACCCGTTGACCTTTAAAGGAGTTATATTTGACTAAAAAAGAGAAAAGAAAAGCCGTATAGATTAATATCACAACATGAGCTCCTGCAAAACACTTGTGTTATTTCAGGTCTGCGTCTTGGAACAGCGCTAATGAAACTTTCATGCAATAAATGTTACTTCTGAACGACGGCCTTGTTTTGCATTTTCCACATCCAGAGGATTGGGCTTGTTCAGTGAATTAATCGAAATAATGAGGGACCCGGTGAATTTTGATTAGAAAGCCTGTGAAAATGAATCCGCATTAAAACTGTCAGTGTAAAGCTAAAGACGATAATATTGTTCCACAACAGTTTAATTAGCACTTCAGCTTTTTTTTCTGAATGTCAAAAGAGTGTTTTTCCCCCCTCAATACAAATCATAAAAAAAAGACGCAAGGAAACGGAACACTTGAGTTCAAAAAGCTCCCGCACGAGCAACAATGACAGTCCCCGCATTTATTTATTTTTTAATTAAGGTGTTAACAACGCGCAGCCGCTCCAGACGAGAAACAGGGCACATCCGCTTGACTAGCAATGAGCACTGCCGCGGAGAACAAAGAACTGACGAGATGCGATTATTCGTGTTGCCTGTAGTTAATTTCTTTCTAATTCTGCCTGCTCTTGTGTGCGGTTTTCAGGACCTGAAGCAGAACCAGCTGAATCCAATTTAGTTTAACACATGCTGGTTCACGATGGATTCTATCGGTGGACTGCCTGTGCCACGCGCGGCGCTTCAAGGCGGACGCCGCGCTATTTTATGGTCCTCGAATGTGTTCCTCGACTTGCAAATTTGCAGTCTAGTGGAATCAGGGCGCCCATCCAATCACCGGAGGAGGAGCGCTCGTGGCAACGCGCTGGCCGTGGAATGCAAATGTTCCAATAGTCCATATCCACCCGAGAATAAGAACATTAAATATCTTTTTCATATAAGTCAGATCAATGGATATCTAATGAAATTACCCGGTATCCGAAAGATGCTATATTGCCATGGCGGAGCTGTCACTCAGGAAGCCCGCAACACTATTGAAGGCACTGCTGATCGATAGTATTATTAATTTTTTCCAAACTATGTTTATATTTTGCTGCATAATATCAACAATAAAAGTCCATGTGTTATATAACAATACTTTGGTGTGTCTAAAAAGTTCAATGCTGATTTCTGTGCCCAGTCATACCAAGAAAAAATACCCTTTCACTGCTTAGTTTTTGTTCGCGCTGCTAGTCCATTCCCTTCCAATCAGGCTATACTTCATTTGAATTTTATAACCTTTTCCCACTCATTTACTGCTGGAATATTTTAATACTGAACTGTATCGCTCCACTGTACAAGGAAAGCAGAGCACAACATTGCTTGGTTTCAAGCAAGAATAATATCATAGAGCACAATGTAAAAACTACTAAACTGACAAATAAAAGTCAAATAGAAAGACTATTCAGAAAAATCTCTGGGAGGGAATTAAATATCATGTTATGAAAATGGCCTATGCAAAAATCACAGTTGATGGACAGAATGCAGAACAATGTCATACATTCACCCCAGTACAGAGATCTGGGCCTAAATCCATCGTTTTTTTTGCCCTCCACACCACCCCAGTTCAGACATGGAAGCTTGTTTCTGGTCCAGGGAAGGCATGGCTTGGCAGTTCGGGCTGGACTGTTCCCATGAGGCACAGGGTCAGACTGATTTGCATATAGTCAGTGTCTGACCTAGAGTGGTGTGGAGTGCAAAAAAACGATGGATTTAGGCCAGATCTTTGTACTGGGGTGAATGTATGACATTGTTCTGCATTCTGTCCATCAACTGTGGTTTTTGCATGAAAATGGCCTATGTCACCTCAAAACAAAAAGTTTGGATCATAAAATGGGGACTTGTCTAAGGCCCTATATGGACTGGGCAAGTTGCCATAGGATGCATGTAAATGGGTACAGGGGTTGCAGAGCCTTACTGCACTGCTTAATTTGGGGCGGTGTGCACAGATTCAATGAGAAGCTTCAGTCCCTCAACAAATTACCATTGCGGGGATATTTCAATTTCCAGGTGCCACACCCTTAATCGAAAAGGTGAGCAGGATACAGACGCCTGGCCTCAACCATTACAAATGAATTCTTCCCAGAACATAATCAGGTGCACTATTAGCACTCAAATATACAAATATAAACTATGTAAGGTTTGCGCTAACCACATTATTTCATAATTCTAAATTTAGGTTACCCTGTAGGAATGGAAGATGCTGACAATTTGTGCAGCTTTTCCATCCCTAAGTTTTTCTCTAGTCTTAAATTTCCCATGCATTTCCCAGCATATTTATAGTTTGTGAGGCCCTTAAAGATTCCTCAAATTGTAATTCTAGGGCTCCCCAGGCACACCTCTGGCTTTCACTATGACTGAGAAGGCTCTCATTTCTATCACCACCCAGTAGTCTCAAGATGACATCTCCCACAACCCGCTTTTGTACAGGCCTTCCCTGGTGGAAGCACTGAGGTTTTTTCCGGGGTTCAGTAGATGCTCTCCATGAAGGGTGATGGCTACCGCCCAGCTTTTACATTAAGTCCACTGGCCTGGGGAAAACATGTCACATTTGCATTTGTTATTACTTTAATGAATGTGAACGTTCATGAGCATAACGTTGCCTGGTTCTGTTATTAATTATGGAGACCGTTATAACATTTTCACACTGTAAATAGTCTTCGATAGTCCTATTTTTTGTATTGCTTTTTAGAACAATGAAATAATTTTGTATTAAATAATGAATGCATGACAGAGGATGGTTACTTTTCATAAAGAATCAATAAAAGGTCGACCATCCACTTCTGCTCCTACTTCCTTTGCCTCCAGAAATCGTCAAAGGGGAGTATATGTTTCCTACCAGTGCAAGCCTTTGGAGACTGTATACAGCCAGCTGTCAGAGAGCAATGGTCAACACATTTCACTGTGACAAAAAGGCAAAGTGTATCCTTCCCATGAACATACCTTACGCCTCTGGACCCAATCTGCTGGTTTATATTTTTGTACTGGAGAGATGTCCTGACTCTTAAGCTACTGGGCAACTACCAAAGACCCTTTTTATAACTAGGGGGTCCACTCCAGCTCAGAAACACTTACCTGTATTGAACAGGTCTGTGCATCCATAACACGAATATAAGTGCTACTTTATTTTCCTCTTGGAACAAGCTAAAACATCCTGCAGATGCTCTGCTAACCCGTGCTGCTTCTGGTGACCAAAGCCCCCAGCTTTTCCAAGGAATAAAGGAAATGTTTAAAGCACCTCGAGGCTACTTATTTTCCTCACCAGAGACCAGTAGTAAGGAACCTCAAGAACTCAATATCTAGAAGTGCATGTGAGGTGATTGGAGACACAGCCTGGCAAGCACAGTCATTCCCTCACCATTTGTATTGATAGTTGGCCTGACCCACTCTTTCATTGCTGAGACTAAGTAGCTTGTTGCACTGTTCTCAAGCCCAGTACAAAGGACAGACATGTCTCAGTGTGAGCCTTTTTACTTGTTGACTCACCACCTTGGGTTTCATGGGGCTGACTCAGTCTGCCCCTTATATGCCCCTCTTTTTAAAATTGGATGTATCTCCCCGATTGTGAAGCCACAAAGCCAGACTCACTAAGACTTCCAGGTCACAAGACATCCACATTGTGAGGAATCAATCGCTCCACGCCTAAACCAGGAGATCAGCACATCTCACTAGTTACTTCCTACAAACTCCATAATGCTTTGTTTATATAGTGAGTTACTTTTGAATTCTTATAAAGTTTGTCATTCAGATTATTCTGTTCGAGAAATACAATAATGCATATTGTTTGAGATAATGCATTGCGCAGAGTTGTGTTTCTTTCAGGAGTGTACTGGTGTTTGTGACTCTCCACTGCATAAGCAGTGTATTAAGCACAACGGGGTGTCTGATTTACAACTGTACTTTCATAAAGTTACATTTTGTGTATTTGATTTTTGTACTGTCTACATGTATCCTTTGCTTGCACGTAAGTTTTTTTATTTTTTTGTGATATTAATAAAGGGCTATCTTTATTTAAACTCACACACATCATTATTGCAGCTGTGATACAGTTGCTGACCTACACGCTCACTCAGTCTCACAATACCTCCTTTGTGCTGAGCCCTGCCTCCTGACCCACACCTAATCAGAGAATCACAGAGACTTGGGAGAGAACATTTCCATGGCAGGCAGGGTACCCGGTGTCCTCATCAGAGAGAAACTGCAATCGTACTTTTGTCTTGGCTATTTTATGCCTGTGACTGTGAGAATTGGACAAAAAGCACCAGAGTATATTTTTCCATTCTGCACCCCACACTGCTGTGTTTTTTTTTTTATTATTACCCCAGTAGGCACACATGTTTTTGTTGCAGAATTGATTTTATTCATCATGTGCTTCAAACAAGCAGCTGTGTTTTAGCTTCCATAACCCATGAACATTTTAGAAAGTGGTAGGCCTACATGCTGCACCAGCAGGACCTGCCTACAGTGGTAGAACAGGATGCACTGAGCCCAGCGTGAAGAGGTTTTTGCAGTGAATTCTCCATTCAGCCATGGTGAGAGGCGGATTCAGCTCAAAGAGGACAGGAGACAGTAGCCTCATAGGGAGATTATGGGCATCCTGAATTATACATAGATAGCAGTGTCCTTGAAAAGGCCATATTTTGCAGATATCCTGACCAGGCTACGATACACGGAGAAAGAGCATTTCTACCGACAGAAGGCACAGGAGAAAACATCTTTCAAGTTCGTAACTTTCAAGCGCGTACGTGATGTTTGCTAAACTATTAAAAGAGCGGCAGAAAGGAAGGATTCTTGAGGTTGCGACCGTGCATTTGTATGACAGCACCCCCCCCCCTCTCCCTCCAAAACTGATCTAAGCTCCATTTTCTTCCTGGTGACGGGTTTAGGTGACATCTTTAATCAAATGTCACATCCCCCATTACAATTATAACCTCTTTCGAGAACGCAGAGATCTTTTTAGCCAATGGCACATTCTGACAACTTGACATTTCTGACCGAAGAAGTGAGATGACACTCATTTCAAAAACCTTTCCTCGGCAAAGGTGACAAACTTTAAGCGCTCCATCCCAATTCAGGGTGTGTGCATTTTAGACTATTTACAAAATAGTGTCACGCTGCATCGTTGACACTACAAAGCTTGTTTCTGCGGTTTATACTTCAGAACAGGAACACATGGCAATATACATCTGATTATTCAATCATTTGTGAAAGCTTCTTTAGCGGCTAATTATATTATTGCTTTTGTGTCGTTCAACATAGAGTATTTACCATATTCCTTTTGATACTGCTTGAAGTACACAAGGGAGTTCTTTAACGTATTTTGCTCTAAAGTGCTGAAAACACGAAATGTTAGAACTGTGGGCGATTAATGTTACCAATCAAGATGAAAAGCAAGATGTGTTTGTCACTCACTTTTCTTTTTAATTAAACAAGCTTTGCACTGCCAGCCGCAATGTTGAGAAATATAGAAATCTCACTATTTTTTCATCTTTCACTAAGTCTTCCCTTTCTTTACACCACATGTGAAAATGGGCAAAACTTGTGGATGTGTGACACAATATGAGTGTTCCATATACATAAGAAGTTAATATGTAGAATGACATAATAATTTATTAGCTCTTTCTTTATTGATTCAAAAACCAATTACCACAAAACTCCTCTATGCTGTATTTATAGATCTTGCAAGGCCTTTTATTGCAATGATAAAGTGAAATAATAGGGAAAACTGGCAATGTGGGGTATTTCTTCGTACTTACTGAGCGCTATTATCAGTTTATACTTGTAGAAACTGGTGAAGGTCGGACTATCTCCGTTGCCATTGAGAAGATATCTTTGAAAAATGAAGGTCTGAAACAGTTGTATGTTAGCGTATTCAACCTATATGTGCGGAACTAGGAGAGGCTCTTGTAGCGGGGATTATTTCCCCCCTAAACTAGCTGACCCACGGTTGAGTATCCTACAGTATACGAACACCACACTGTCCTTGGATAAGACTTTCTGTGTGCCGCAGAGAACTTTAAGTGCACCAAACAGCCACTGCTTGCAAACTCAGCTAAGGATAAATAAAGATAAATCTAAAATAGTTGTTTTTGGCCATAAGGTGATAAAAAAAGGTCAATGGTAGCAAGAAGGTACGAAGTTCGAGCATGCAACAAGATACAAATATCTTGGGGTATGGCTGCAAGAACGAGGAGGCGCAACAACACATTTTGCCTCACTTAATCCAGTGTAAGTCTCCTTTCCGCATTCTTTGCAATAGACCAAAAAGTCCCTCTCTATCACCTATGCTGCAGGTAGTTGCTAGTAAAATGCTGGCACGTCTTACTTATGAATTAATAATTTCCATGGGAAGTTAGTAAAGTGGATGTATTTTTCATTTTCCATGGGAAGTTAGTAAAGTGGATGTAGTTAATACAATCTTGGACATTCAGACTCCTATTTCGCTTACCCAATAGTACTCTGCAACTGCAAGTGTGCTTAGAGTTTAATTTGCTGAAACAATCTTTCACATTATAAGTTAAATTTTATTTGTGGCTTATTGTGGGAAATTGAGACCAGCGCAGTCAATAACAGTAAAAAAATGTAATATGGCAAGCAATCAAGATAAATGGGAACATTTGGAGTGAATTTCACTTCTCAGCTTTAAAAAAACGATTTGAAATAAAACACTACTAATGCCTCAAATAAGACAATTACTCCTGAAACAGGCAAAACTGATACACTTTGACAAAGACAAAGATGGTTTAGAGGTAAGGAAACACTCTTCGATGGTTTGCAGCGCATATGACTACCGTTTTAAGCAAAAGTATTTAGACCTATGTTTCACTTTAAAACAAACAAGAACAACTTACTAGGTTCAGATATTCAACGTACAATTCTTTTTCACGTTTACCATCTAATCTCTTTCCAATTTCCGATTTTCATTACACTATACCACACATCATATGACAAATATTGTTATTGATTTAGCTTTTTAAATTAATGACCAGTAGTAAACTTCTTGAAAAGTTGTGTTAGAAATGATGTTTTGAGTGGTGAAGGTGTAATTGTATTGGATGCCTGGTACTCCAAGCTATACCCCCCATCTTCACTTCCAATTGGTGTTTACTAAGGCTTAGACCTAGGTCCTATATTTGTCTGTCATTGCAAGGGTTTGTTTGCTTTGCACAGCATCTTTAATCTGAAGACAGAGTAATACTTTATTTATTTTCATTCTATTCCACTGATCTTTATTTAGTCTTATACCTGATGCAAATCATTCCTGGAAGCTAGTCCCCCATTTTGAACTCTTTTCAGATCGAGGTCATGTACTTCCATTCTTTATCTGCCCCCAAGTCATTTTCATCCTAACATGTCGACATTTACCGTCCCTGCCAGAAACCTTGGTGTTCTTTTGAATACCTGTATGCATATGGAATATGCATACATGTATTCTTTTGTTACTACTACAGAAAAAGAGGCACACCATTAAGTACAGAACCTTCAAAAATTCTATTAATGAATCTCTTGCCTTAAAGCCAAATCAATGACAAATTTACGAGCAGCTAGTAACTTGGGTTATGCACAATATTCTTTCCTTTCTAGACAAAATCTTAAAATTTGCCACCTGAATCCTATGCAATATCTCTATGCACACTTCTGGCCAATCCCATTGCCCTACAGTAGGCTGTCTCTGCCAAATACAGGACTCTTTCCTAATTACCAACCATAGTACTTATTTATTTATTTATTTGTGCAATTTATATAGCGCGCAAATACCCGAAGGCGTCTCGGCGCTGAAAGACAGAAAGCAAAGCTGATGGAATAATTAATTACTGGTTGAAGAGCCATGTTTTTACTAGCTTCCTGAAAGTAAGAAGGGAGGGGCTGACCTTGCTGTAAGGGGGCAAGGTGTTCCACAATTTGGCCGTGGCAACTGAGAAACATCTGTCTCCCCATGATGATGTCTTAGTCCGTAAGACAGTTAGGAGTCGGTTTGAGGAGGAACGCAGGGGTCTTTTAGGGGTGTACAGGCATAATGATTTTCTTAAGAACGCAGGGCTGGAGTTGTTTATTGCCCTGTATGCCCTTATTTATTTATTTATTTATTGCCCTTATATGCCCTGTATAGTATTTAAAGTGGTCTATGGTCTCTCTCCTTATCACTTTTGTAACACCTCCGCTCATTACAGTGCCAACTAAAAACTTCTAAACTCTCTTAAAAATTCCCTCCGCTTTAACATTCTAGTCCTTTTACCTCTTGAACCGTTCCCCTGGGACTCACTTTCACCAGTTATCCCGGTAAGCCCTTCTCTCAAGGAACTGAAAACTGTTCTAAAATGTAATAGTTTGCTAGAATAAGGGAGAAAAGTATGACTACCTCACATACCTCTGACCTCTTATGAATGTGGAAGTTTTGTAAAAAGTCATCACCACCTCCCAGAGCCCTCAAATGCCGTAAACATGGGTGAATATGTCTTTTTTATACATGAACATGTACTAAACTGTTTTATCTTTACACAACAGCACATGCCATCCACTACTCAACCGCTTACTCTGGTCTGTGCTAATCATTACATTTGCTTCTGTTCTTCTGTACAACATTTCTGCTTGAAAATGAATAATGAAATACACTGATTTGGTAGCTTGAACACACAAAAGGTCATTTTTCTACCTGAAAGAAAATTAAAACTGCATTCACAGCTGGGTTAAAATCCTAGTTCAGGCAGTTTTTTGAGTTCTTCTGATCATGTCTTGCTCTTAGGCACAGGCAGGGTCCTGGAGTATGAAATGACCAGTCTTCTCACTCATGCAGAACACAAGTAGGTGTTGGAGGGTATCCAGGGCATGGAATGAATGTGGACTAGCGGAGTGGAGTTAATCCTGACAGGCTAGCAGAGCACTGCACCAGAAAATACACTGAACACACATGTGAGGGATGGCGGTACTCTCTGTTGTGTTTACTAGGTGCCTACCGCAGGGAATGAAGTGAATGGTTGCCAAGGGCTGTCAGTGCCCTTTTCGTCCCCTTATTTCTTTAGTATTTATTATTATGAATAGCTATGCATTTAACAACTATAATGTAAAAACGTATGCAGAAGTAAGAGCAATCAGACTTCACAAATTATCATAACTTAACTAAAATCTGACTTCGTAGATAGTCTTTACTTAGATGCAATTATTTAGCAAGCAGGCTCTGAGCCATTCAAACATTAACATTTTTGTTTAATAAGGCAAAGAGGCTTTTGTGTGCAATTGCTGAAGCTGGATTACTGTATCGACAAAGTATGATATATATTGTACATTTTAGGAATTTCACACTGAAGATCGGCAGTGCATGAAACGATTAATTGCACATAGAGTCCTATGAGACTGAATTAAGTGTAAGATACAAGTGAAGTGCATACATACTGTATATTTTGTTTTTTATTCATTTCAATGGATTGTTACAAAGTGATGGAGTTTGGACACAAAACTAGCCATCCTATTTTATATACATTAATAGTATCGGTATAGTTCATGGATTACTTTATTGGAACATATGCCTTCTTTGTTCCTACTGGAACCTCCAAAAGTCCTTCTGATTATAATGTGACCTGCCCTGTTCAAAGGAAAGGAGATGGCAGTATTCTGGTCAAAGCAAGGAGGAAAAGTTGACTACCAGGTCATCACCCCAAGTGGCTGCAATCATTGGACTTCAGGAAGTGTTATTGGAAACTAACCCAGACTTCTTCTAAGCTGTTTGCACCGCGTTCCCCTCCTCCTAGCCAACATTTTCAAGAAATGCCAGAGCTTATTTACTTTCTTTGTTACCAGCCGGTTCATCTCCATCTCATATACAGAGAGAACTGAATCAAACCATTCTGCTTTTGAGGGAGGAGTCAGAGAAATCCAATACTGACATATCATCCTTGTGCCCAATTGTATTAGAGAAACAGCAAAAGGGTTCTTGTAGACAGAAATTACGAGCTATATAACTTAGCATTCAGAGTCTGAAATCTGAGTTGAAGTGATTTGGGATCTCCTTCCACATAGATGGCACTTGCTCAGTGAAAGCTTGAGGAATCGATATGAACTTTCAATTTTGGGCAACCATGTTGAGGATATGATTGGAATAGTGTATAGAAATAGCAAGTGGGATGGGAATAGCGTCTGTGTGTGTGTTTCATTTGCCCTTATTACAGATTCTTGACCATCTACATCGCAATGCTTGGTATCATGCCTAAGTGGTGCAATGGGAGTGGTTGGGGGAGGCTGAGAGTTCCAATTGCTCCTAGTCAAGCTTCAAGTAGAGTTCCATTGTGGGTTGTTAGAGCAGAGTGATAACTTAGAATCAGGAGTTGACAGATGGACAAAAAGATGTAATTCTAAACACACAGTTAACCTCAAAACAAGTGGGATGAGCCTCACTCAACGGCCCCTTGTAGAACAGAAGACAGAATGTACTATTAACAGCTTCCAAACATTCCAAGTAAGAACATTATAAAGCATTCTTTACATGATATGTAATAAGGAGAGGAAGTGATGGGAGTGGGCAAAGGATGCAATGAAGGCATAGAGTCACCATTCAAATACACGCACACAAGCACAGTCTTACACATTTCCAAATCAACATGCCTAAATTGTACAACTACGACAATTAACTACTCTTGGTATGTTTTTGGGTTAAACTCCTTTGCCAGCACTATTGCAAGGTAGCAAGCCTGCTGTTTGATTGGCAGCATGCAGGTTGCATGATCTTTTACTCAGAACGGTGTTATGTTGTGGGTTTGCCTAGCCTGATTCGTAATGGGTGTTATTCTGGTAGCATTCTTACAACAAGCATTTACAATGCAATGGTTTTGCCTTTGTTAAAGTTAGAGCTATTGGCATTGCTCTTGACATTATTTTTATTTATGTTTTTTTAAACAAATAAATGGCATTGTCATTTACAATGCCAATAGCGTAATCTCTCGCAAATGACACCCACAAACACCCACAGAGAGCCCCCCACACACACACACACAGAGCCCCCCCACACACACACACCCACACAGAGCCCCCCCCCCCAAGCACACCCACACAGAGCCCCCCACACACACACCCACACAGAGCCCCCCACACACACCCACCCAGAGCCACACACACACCCAGATCCACACACACACACCCAGATCCACACACACACACCCAGATCCACACACACACACCTCCAGATCCACACACACACCCACACACTCAGAGCCACACACACCCACAGACCCAGAGCCACACACACCCACACACTCAGAGCCACACACACCCACACACCCAGAACAACCAAGGTCAGCCTCTTGTGCTAAAGAAATGGCCAGGAAGGACACAATTTCAGATTCTCGCGTTTGTAACTCATTTACAGAGGTCCCAGCACTTCAAGACATCTGCGTGCTTCGTGCCATGACTTTAAGTGGCCTTCTGGTTTGAGGTGTAGGGCAACACCCATAGTCAGACAGTTTTTACCAGTGTTATTAGACAGATCTTCCTAGCAGGCTGAAAGCCCCATTATAGATCTGTGATGGTCATGTTAGCGCTACACCTTGAACCATGAACCGAAGAACACAGATGCATGGCCTGAGGGTGGGAATACAGAGGACGCTGCCTACGACCTTCCAGATAAGGGGCTCTTGCAAAAAAACCATTGATTGGAAGGTCTGTAGGATGGAACTGTACAAATATAGCACATACTTCCCGGAAATGTAAGTGACTCTTCCCCTGCCCTTCAGGAGAAACAAAGGCCTGTACCATACAGTAAACTTGAGATTCCCTGATTAGACATTACTTCTAAGCTGGTGGTTAAGTAGTGTCAGACTCGTATGTTGGGTACATATGTGAAAATTAGCAACAGTGTCTCCACTGTACTTGCTTGCTTAAAAAAAGCCACAGGAGTGACGGACTGCATGCTTGGTGACATTGAGTCATCTAGGAGCCTTGTGTTGGATACTCGAGTTCTCAATACTTCATATAATACGTTAATGTTTTATTATACAAAATATCTAGGGTGACAGGTGGGACATGAGTTCTGGATTGATATTTGGGGGGGGGGTCGTGTTAGGTGGAACCTGGTCAGACTGATGGTCTGTTTGCTATCGTAAAAGTATGCATCACTGGTAATAACTGAGGGGGCGGTGAAACCTGCAGGATGTGCATATACATGACTGGTGGGCTCTAAGTGCAAACAGATAAAAGATATCAGACAACATCTGATGAGCAGATGTTGGGACGAACTCCCTAGGGTGGAGTGCCGCTGATATTGTGGTTACTTAGTGGGTATGATGTCTACGTCCAGTGCTGGAGACGGGGTGATAGTTAACTGCTGGCTGATGTTTAGGCAATATCACTTTGCATTCTGTGAAGTGTACTTTCAGATCACCGGCATATACGTTCCAGCGAGATGATGTGGGAGCACTTTCCATCTAAATACAGGTGAGTAATAATGGTCGGGTGTGTGGAATTCGGTTGCTAGAATGTTGTATAATTAAAAATACACGGTAAGCAAGCGGGGAAATTGATAGAAATGCCCAGTCACAACTATATACTTCACTTGTCAAAATGTAATAACGGCCTTGGGAATCAGACATCGAACTACTCGTCCAACATTAACTCCTTGTTGAAACGTGCTGGTCCGGTTTCACATTTTGAAGGAATGTAAGAAGCTGCTCATAGTTTAACAATGTACAGTTTGCGTCGATTAGAGAGCGATGGTGTCTGATTTATGGGTAACAACTGGGGCTGATGACCCAGGATAGGTATCCATGGTTGCAAGATATGAGGGTTGGTGATGCAGCCCTACTTTGCTATGTGTTCCCCGGCAGCAGGATGCGGACAGGAAGACGGTTCACACCCTGCCACAACTCTCCCCTCTAACTCACCTCGGGAGCCACATAAGATATAAAAGTGGGTTTAGCAGGTTTCGGTCCTCCGACGGCTCCCAATGACCTCAACATCTCGCAGGAAGCCAGGTGTATAGGATACCTTTTCCGCCACTACTGCTTCAGCCCCGCCCAACACAACCCACAATAAACAGACGGACCGTCCCCCACATTGACACAGAAAAGGGACAACAATGACAAAACTCCTGACAGCGTTGATTGTAATAGAAAACGTCCTAAACGCCGAAGAAATCCGCCACACGGCACAAAAATAGCAGCCATCTTAGACGTTTTAACTTCTGATCAGTGCGATGAAAGTTGGGATAAATTCTGAGCCACCTGGGGGATGGTTTTCACAGTGCTGTTTAGTGAAGTCCACTCTGAAGAAAGTGGTACCAAAGAGGAGGGGGGACAACTTACTAGAGAGCTCACTTCTAAGCTTGAAGCTCGAGGCACTCCTTGTGTGGGAAGGTGCTGGTACTGCGAATTGTAATGAAGTTATCTGGAGGGCAGCTCCTCGGGCGGGTGAAGGCATATTTGTGCTTGTCTTGGAAGGCGGGTGCCGGCAATGCCGGACCAGATTGGGGGGCGTTCCCGGCTTTTGGCTGACGTAGCGTGACGTCGCCAAAAGGGAAAAATTCTCGGGAACGCCCTCGAATCTGGTCCGAGATTGACGGACAGAGCCCTCTCCCAATGGCTAGCCTCCATTTATGGAGCTAGCCAATGGGAGGAGGGGGCGGATACCCGACCCCACAGAGAAAAACATAAGGTTTTCCTAGCGCATGCGTACTTCGTACGCATTTGCTAGGCAAAACCTAAAAATGATATGCCAAATGGCTTTTAATTTCTTCCCTCACCAAGTTTACGCCATCTATCCCGTTCCTCTTAGCATTTGCAGCAAGCAGCGTACAGTGTATTTTCTAATTGCCTTTCTCGCCTACGGCCTGTAGGGTGCAGCCTTGCGCCATAAATGATCAAAAATGTCCAACTCGTATTTAGGTCGGGAAGTCCTTCTCACCAGTGCAGACCTGCAAAATGCAGGCAGCGCCATTTGCATAATTTCCAGACTTTGATGACGATCCGCGTTCTCATAAATCCGGCCTACAGAGTACGTTGTAAATTGCGTGTCCTTGCACTTTGCAGTTTCCACTCGAGTAGGAGTTGCCTCTCCACGGTGACCCAATTTAAACACCACACTTCACAGAAAGTTGCTGGAAGGCTCTGGTGGATGTGACTAGCACTTTTAAGTATCTATCTGAAAACTGCTCATTAGTATTTCGTGTCAAGAGTTCGGTAACAGCATATCTGTGGGATACTCGGAGCGTGGCGCTGCCTTCTGTAGCCACCGCACCTGTCTGCGTGCGCATTTAATATAAAGCGTTGGGTTAAAAAAGTTGTCCAGGAAGCGTCCAGGTCACATCCTCTCGTCGCGGGACACTGGCCAGTGGCAGCCAGTCACCAAGACAAAGATGGAAGACAGACTGTGGCACAGGTAGACAGACAGCACGTTTCCCAAGAAGAAAAGACACAACTAGACAGACAAACACGCAGCTGTAACGTTTTTCTTGTTCTTGGGGTCTTCTTGGTTTGCAAGCAGCCCTGAGAATTCCGAGATTAACCTTTGTAAGCAAGAATAGTCCAGTTAGTATCAAGATTTAGTCTTTCGTAATTAGTAATATTTCTCTGCAGAAAATGTGGCAATTGCTGACCTGAAAAATAAAACGGGCAGATGACTTATTGGTTGTAGTGGTAAAGGGTGCCCATGTGCCAGGCATCCATGGGCAATCTCAGACGGCTGGGTCACTGCATAAAATGCAAACACATCGAGACAGCACTACACCGAATCCAGCACAATGAAAGTATCACTATTGGAAATAATACCACATGGAATACGGGAAGGGCATGGCTAGGTGTAATGACTACCCTAGCACTAAACCCCAAACTTTAAAAAAGTGTACCCAACCCTAACCCGAGCCCCTGACCTAACAGTAAGCTTAACACTAAACATGCCCTAATCCTAAACATTATCCATACCCCTCCCGTCCCCCGAGCATCACCCTAATGTTAACCTTGAAACTGCCCCTTATCGTAACACTAACCTTTCTCTAACACTAAACATCACTGTACAACTAAGGCCAAAATCCACCCTACACCAAACCCAGCCTGAGCCCTCTCTCTCCATAAACAGCTCCCTAACTTACAGCCAATCGAAAAATGCCAGAATTGCCACCCTGTCCCTAACCAGCATTGCACTGATGCTCAGACCCTGTTGTGAGGTATTCAGTATGGCGTCCTTAATTTGTACTGCCAGTAGGTGAGGGGCACAGTCACTCGTTTTTTGAGACCGAGGCATATATTTAATTATCAAAAGAGAGCAAGGGTGAAATGTGAAAGAGGGAAAAGACCGGAAAAAAACAGCAAGTGTAAAATTGGGAAGGGGGGTGGGGGAATGTGGCAAAGGGCGAACGTAGGGAAGAAAACAAACCGGCAAGAGTGAAATAAAGAGACAGGAAGTAGAGGAGAAAGGAACGGCCGTAAGACGGAATCAGTAAAGTATGCAACCTTGGCAGACGACCACTCCCATGCTCGATAGTGCAGTTGCTAAAAAAGGCTGTGTACGCAGCAATTTCTTTTCACAAGCCGCTCGCAAGTGGTTTGAATAGAAGATGCCGTCGCTTATTCTTAAGAGTTGGGCTCCGGGCGCCCTATTTCCTCAGATGTTTTTTTCCCCCTCAAGTTGGGAGCCAGGAACTTGGAGGGAGGGTTGAATTACGTAAAAAAACAACTGTCAGATGACGTTTAAGGACCTGTTGGGAAAGCGTAGCCGTAGACTTGCTTTGCACCACCCGGTTTGCCGCGGGCTGTGGGGAGGGTGGTCAGCTGTGGTGAATTCTCGCTTGCAGGAAGGAGCCCGTGGTTTTTGCTGGAGAGAGAGGGAGGTGGGAGCGTCAGTCCCTGATAAGGTGTCCTGGGAGTGGTTGCCCGTCTCTGGTGGGTGTGTCGCGGATGGGCTGGTCTGCCGCTCTCGCTTCCCCTAAATTCCCTGAGCACTTCTGGTCTTGCTGGCTCGTCTGGTATTTATTCTGCGTCCTGGCTGCTGCCGCTCATCCGTTTTGTAATCGCTGACCCGGTCGATTCTTCTGGTGCTGGCTTTACTTCCTTGTGCTTGTGCTGTGCAATTGCTGCTCATTTTGTGTCTGTTGCTCGCAGGCCCGTTCCGAAGTTCGGGTGCTGGTTCTGTAAGCGTGGTGCATGCTCTGAACTCCTAGTGTCGGTTCTGAGCTCCTGCTGTTGTGACTTAACTAACGCTCTTCGCTGGTTCTCATCTCCTGGACCAGGTGCTGCCATCTCTGCTGGCTTCGTACTTGCTTTATTTGATAGCACCAGTTCTTGAATCGAAGGCGAATGCCTACTGACCGTCCTTGTTGTGTGGTTCTTACGTCGTTCTAGGCTCACAGTATCTGTTCGAAGCATCTGATATTTGTTCTAGGCGCTTTATTTGGGTTCGGGGCCCCTGCTGTTATCTCTAGTCCTGGTGGCGGTTCTAGACTCCTGGTGTCTTATTTATTTATTTTTTTGCCCCACCTTTGCCGGTTCTGGTCTGTCCTTGTCCTTGTGTCCCGGTTCCACTTTTGAACTCTTAGTCCTGCTTACAGGTTCAGGGTTCTTGGCTTTCAGTTCTGAGACTGGACTAAGGTGTCGGTTCTGAGTCGACTCTGTTGATTTCGGGATGTTCTGGTACCGGGTCACAGTCAGCACTGGCACCTCTAATGTGCGGCGCTCCCTGTGGGTCTAATGGTCTAATGTTGCGGTTTGAAAATGAAAAGAATATAAAAATAAATGCGCGCTTCCGTATAAAAATATATTAAATATAGAATATATATATAAAATATATATTAAATGTAGAATTCATTATTCAAAGGGTAAACGTTAATATAAACCCATATGCACAAATTGGCTTTCTTAGTAAGAAGAGGGTGTTTGCAGCGCCCATTCACATCTACTGCCCGCATATATCAGACGTGTCCGTTTTGCAATCGCCTACGTGGAAAACGTTGAAAAGAAAGTTCGCTTTTACAGTGCGGGACACTGTCCGGAGAGCGCCGGGCGGGAGGACATCTTTTTATAAACGCTTTTCTTGAGCTGCTGCGAGTCGAAACAGGCTTTGAGAAGACAAGCAGCACAAAGATGCAATACCACAGGGGGTCGCCAGATGTCCCAATTACCAGCCTATCACGTCGCGGCACTTGCGACGAGCCTCCTTGTTCACCCGAGAGTCAGCCAATGGCAGTGCGTCTCCCGGGTCAGGCCTACGATGACGCTCCGCTCTGCAGCCAATCACGGCACGACAACGGCAATGACGCTACGCCGCACGGGCCTATCCCGTCGCGACGTTGGTGAGGGGGCTCGGCTCTCTCAGCCAATGGGAGCGCAGCGGCTCGATCTTCACCGCGGCAGCCTCCGATCAGGGCGAACGATCTTTGCAGGGTGCTTCTGGCCCCCGGGCCGCGGTGTTGATCAGGTGAAAGAGAATTTAGAAGGGCACAGGTCACAAAAGCAATACTGCACAGAAGTCAGCCCTAAAACGAAAAGCAATGGACATCTTCTGGGTGCCGTCAATGCAGGACCAGATTCGGGGGCGTTCCCGAGGACAGGCTTTCGGCTGACGTAGCCAAAAGCCAAAAATTCTCGGGAACGCCCCCGAATCTGGTCCTGCATTGACGGACAGGCCAGTCTTCCAATGGATAGCCTCCATTTATGGAGCTAACCAATGGATGACGGGGGCGGATTCCAACCCCTATACTATACTCATTAGTTTTTTCTAGCGAATGCTTACTTCGTAAGCATTGGCTAGGCAAAACCTAACAGCCGGTTTTCAGTGGCTGGCCAGCATGACAGTTAGATCCAAATTTCGCCGAACCTTAACTTACACAATGCCACATAAAGCCCGTATGTCAAACTACCCTAGTACCAAGAATTTATAATAAATATCTGTATTTGTTTCTTCTCCACTATTATCACCTAATATAAATAACACAATCTATGCCTTTCAGGGGTTTACAAAGTGCCCTGAATCAATCGCAGGGCAACCTGTTTTGTACCCTACAAAACAAATAACATTAATAAACGAATAAAGCATTTCCAAATCATGCAATTGTTTGTGTGAAACTACATAGCAAGTAACTGTAAATACAGAATTGTATATACACCAAAGAATATAAAAATAATAATTTCAACTCAACAAAAAATCAAGTTGATATCTTTAAGTTAAACGCTAAAAACATAAGTATTTTTTTTAAAGAATACATTTTACCTATATGTAATGAAGTACTCAAATTCCTCCTCAATCAATCAATCTCAGAGAAACAAAGCACACACAAAATTTTGGGAAGAATTTAAACATAGGTTAAGTAAGGTAATAACATAGTGCTTGCTAGATATTTCGAAAATTGTTAGCAAATAAATGGCCTTGATTATCCGTGGTGTCTGTCGCTTTTAAATCCATATTCTTTGAAGCGCATTGATGTCTGACGCTGTACAATTACGAGTTAATTTCATTTTTGCCCCAGCTCTTTCTGTTCCAGGGTCATTAGATACTCCTCTGCAAACGCAAGAGCCCTTTTGTTCGCCGACAACATCCCTGAGAACCTTCACCCTAGAGAGTGGCGAGTGTCGCCTTTATGCACTTCCCATAATCCTCCATACAGCGGATAAAATAGAACCACAGCACTGAGAACAATGAGACCCGCACTGAAACACCTATTAAAAACACATCAAAACAATGCAGCAGTCAGAGGTGCATGTGTAATTAATGAGTTGAATCTAAAAGTCCTTGATGGGAAATGTTGTTAAGAATTATGTACAGCAAACCTACTATTCATATGTGAGAGAACCTCTAATGGGTTTTTAGATAGGAGAGCAATTGTCAAGAGCTATGCATCTCTACTGTGCCAGGCACAGTCTCATCTGGCTATCAGATATGCAAAGCTGCAGTTCAATCCAAGATAAACATGGCAAGGGCTGAAGGAATCAGGGGCTCCTTATGGCTGCGGGCAAAGATCAATACTTCCGCAGTGTTCCGTGAGTTGTTTATCGCCAGCTGCATCTCCTGATCCTAATCTGCCGGCTGCTGCAATTTATATGACTCGCTAGCCATGCTGACTTCATTATTGCTAGCTCTTGAGCATCGATGCGTCCCGAGTCACATGCTAAGTGATTTACTCTAAATCGTATCTATTGCTAGCTACTATTAACTTACGAAAAGGTCCCCATGAGGGTTGGACTAATGTATGTATGCGTGCATCTGTTTATGTGTGCTTGTATCTGGCATTTGTAGAGTGTAAACATAGCCAAAAGCCAGTGGTGTGCTGTTCAGAGTCAAAGATCTGGCCCACGAATGAATGGAGGAGTTGGTGGGTTCTGAGAACAGAGGTGGACTGCCACTTCATCATGATGTAGTATTTTTTAAAGAGATGTGCCTTCCGCTCTTTCGTAAATTGGAATAGGGTTAGGTTGTTCCTGATGGCTAAGGGATGTAATTCCAGGTCCTGAATACATACAGAGTAGATTGCCGTAAAGACACAGACTGGAGTCCAATCTGGCTGCAGTACTGGCACAGCTCATGTGCTGGCCACTGAGTACCTAAAGAAAACACTAGACCGGGGCAGGACCACTGCGCTCCTTTTGCTGGACTTGCAGCTTTTGACACAGTCACTCAATTCTGTGGCAGAGAACTCCCCAGATCCCCTCATTCAACTCAGAAAGCGCTTGTGTCCAACAAGACGCTGAAGGAATTAGATGATGAAAAATGGCAGGAAGCAATGTCTTCACCGGGAGAGGTGACTATTTCTGCACCGCTTAGACTGATGCACTTAAGATACTGCACCGAATGTACTATTCAGACCACACGCTTGCTACGTTTAACCCAGGGGTAGATTCGAGATGTAGGAGGCGATGTGGATAGGAAGGCACTTTCTACTACACAATTTGGGAGTACCCACACATTAACCCCTTCGATGCGGGTGACGGAACCATTCCGTCATCAGTCACGGTTGAGCTGTGCTGATGACGGAATGGTTCCGTCACGACCACATCCGCAATTGGAATGTTCAGCACAGCGCTGAAATTCCGGCCGCAGGCAAGGTGTTAAGAGATATTGGGGCCAGGAAACATACTCCATGGGAGAAACATTAGAGAACAGACTAGAACCGGAACCACAGCAATGCCTTTTAAATATATGAGGAACGACAGACCTAAATAACAAAGACAGAACCTGGGCCACCTTGGGAATGATGATAGCTAAGCTAAACGTAACATTGCAAAACTGTGGGGGGCCCTGGAGGTGCCAACACTTAAAGCTTGTGAACAGTATATGGTAATTGGAAGAACAAGCTATGAAAGAAGGGGCAGCCCTAAAAAGAGGATGCAGACTTGGGGCATATGGAACTCCTCCAGGGGCAATATATGCACACCACCTCTAACCACATCCCAAACTTGTGTCACCATTTGAATGGTCAAGAGCTGGCAAACAGAGGTTTGAAACAACGAAAAACGGTTCATAGGAATGTCTATTTCTCGATTTCCACCTTTAATGTCTTATCTTAATGAATGTATTGCAACACTGTGGATGTACCCAGCGTATTATACTAATAAAAAAAATAAAAAATAATACATTCTGTGTCAGAGACTGGAAAGTATCGGCATCACAGGGGCAGCACCAAAATGGTTTACATCATTCATTGCAAACAGGATCTTCCAGGTTAGTGAAGGGCCTTTTCTGTAAGAGACTCCCCAGCTAATGTGCTCTTCAATGAGCCCCACATGGTTTAATGTATATGTGCGGCCTCTTTCAGGCATCATCGGTAAACTAGGGTTTAGGATGGCCTCCTACATGGACGACATGCAGATTGTTGTCTCCTTGTCACCCAGAACGCTTTCAACATACAACAGACTACGTGAGGCTTCCCACGGCCTCAAGTTGAACAGGGACTAAGCAGAGGTAGTAGTGACCATAAACAATCCAGCAATCTGTGACCAATTCCTGTGGCCCCAGCACTTGGGAGAGCCCCCCTCTTCCCGAAACCTACAGGGAAGAGCCTTGGCATTATCTTGGATAATAACGTGACACTGGGCCCTCAAGCAAAAAAGGTTTGCAGGCACCTGCTTTGGCCTTCTGAGGGCTCTTCGAAAAACGCTCACATGGCTTCCTTTGGAATGTTGGTGAACAGTGGTCCAAGGGTTGATACTCTCTCGTCTTGACTACGGCAATTGAAACTATCTGGGCAGCCCTGCATATGTTACCAGAAACTGCAGGTTGCTCATAATGCTGCAGCTAGATTACTGATGGGCCTATCCAAAACACAATCTGCCAGGTCAGCCTTGGTGCAACTCCATTGGCTACCTTTAAATGAGATAATAAAATTCAAGGCCCTTTGCATTGCCCACTAAATAAAGCATTCCCTTACGCCACACTTCCTTCAAAACCTTGTCACGCCTTACACTGCCCCAAGAGATTTAAGGTCCAATTACCTCATTCTATTGACCATCCCCAGAATTAAGAGAACAAGAAGTGGGGGCGGTTCATTCAAATACCTGGTTTCCAAACTTTGGAATCCCTTCCGATCCATCAAAGATCAGAAAAGAATTTACTCAGCTTTAAGAAAGAGTTGAAGACCTACCTTTTAACCTAATTAGTGTAACTCCCTACATGTCCTTACTGTGTTCTGCCAATGCTGGGAAGCATGTCATCGGATAGCTGTGCGCTTTAGAAATGTTTATTATTATTATTATTATTATTATTATTAATAATAATAATAATAATAATAATAATAATAATAATAATAATAATAATAATAATACAGAGATGGCCTCTTTTCTTGTTTTTTTCTATTTTGCATTTCTTCCTCTCCGGGTTTATGGTATGCTCATTGCTGGTATGTCAGGAGCTACCAGAGATGGTGAGCAGGAGAGCCATATAAACGGCGGTGCCCTTATGATGGTTTTGAGCTTTATGCAGCTTGCTTAAAGATGATGTGGGCATCCAAGGAGAGACCATATACTTCATCAGGGCATGAGTGATGTGTGATATTTACTCAGGCACTTGATGAGGTGTGCTGCAGGATGTAGAATACCCAGGGCAAGAGCATGTATGGTGTCAGTGAGACTATACAGCAGGGTATTGGCACCATAGATCTCAGGAGTACAGGAGATTGAATCACCATTCTCAATTCCTTTTCTGGGAGGAATGGTTTCACTTTCTGCAGGCTGCATTGGGTTTTTACTGATGTGTTCCTTGAGGATAATATTTGGTGCCTGAAGTGAAGCCAAGCGGCATGGCATTGAGTGAAAGTTGGGGTTCGAATCTGTCCAGATGGATGCTGTAGTTATTTCCACTTGATCGGTCTGCATTATCCAGAAATGGAGGTGTGGTTTCATGAAATTAGAAAATGGATGTATTTTTACACTGCTAAACTTTTTTATCCTTGACATCAAATAACATCTTATCGCATCCATAATTCTTGCCCAGATCATTTACCAGAAGAAATGATCCATCTAACAAAAATATCCTGAGCAGAAAACACTTGTCTATTTATTAAGGGTAATCAACGTTTACTCCGCATATTTTTCTCTGCGGACTTTGAGCCCGCATACCATTTCTCCGCGAGGTCTTTGACCTCGCATACCATCACTCCGCATTTTTTCACAACGTGTGTGCATTTACCACGCATGAGTAGTGTTTTAGGGTTCAGGGTAGTGTTGTGGTGTTTGTGTAGCGTAGGGCCATTCTGGCGGTAGTGTTTTAGGGTTTAGGGTTGTGTTGTAGTGTTTGTGTAGTGTAGGGTCATTCAAGTGTAGTGTTTTAGGGTTTAGGTTAGTGTTGTAGTGTTTGTGTAGTGTAGGTCCATGCTGGTGGTAGTTTTTTAGGGTTTAGGGTAGTGTTATAGTGTTTGTGTAGTGTAGGGCCATGCTGGGGGTAGTGTTTTAGGGATTAGGGTAGTGTTGTAGTGTTCGTGTAGTGTAGGGTCATGCTGGGGGTGGTGTTTTAGGGATTAGGGATTAGGGTAGTGTTGTAGTGTTTGTATAGTGTTGGGTCATGCAGGGGTAGTGGTTTAGGGTAGTGTTGTAGTGTTTGTGTAGTGTAGGGTCATGCTGGGGGTAGTGTTTTAGGGTTTAGGGTAGTGTTGTAGTGTTTGTATAGTGTAGGATCATGCTGGGGGAAGTGTTTTAGGGTTTAGGGCATTGGTGTGTTTGTGTAGTATAGGGTCATGCAGGGGTAGTGGTTTAGGATAGTGTTGTAGTGTTTGTGTAGAGTAGGGTCATGCTGGGGGTAGTGTTTTAGGGTTTAGGGTAGTGTTGAAGTGTTTGTGCAGTGTTGGGTCCTGCTGGGGGTAGTGTATTAAGGTAGTGTTGTAGTGTTTGTGTAGGGAAGAAAAGTTCTGAGTTCTGCGAATCCTCAGTAAAAGTATCCCTTAGTTTTATTTGGTAATAAGCACCCAATTTGTGAACACAAGAAATGAGAATTAAAAATACTAGAACAATCAGAACAATTTACACGATGGACGTCAAACCTTCATTACTTAAGGCAACTATGATTTCAATGGGTCATCAAATAAACATAATGAAAAAATGCTTAAATGAAGGTGCACAATGCTGTTTCCACAAATTGATTCATATATTACTAGGAACCACTAGTCAAAACGTGCCTAGGAATAACAGCTGATGTGATCAATAGATACAGAACCATAACTTATAAAATCAATATTTCTTGAAAAGTATTGTGCTCTGAGATGTAAAGATGTCTAAGAAATGTTTCTCAGTAATGTGCCCTCACTTTTTATCTTAGTATAACATTCAATACTAAATCCAAATATACTATATCATATTTTTCCAGTAGTTCAGGATAAATGAATAAGCGGAATTAACACTGCTCAACACCCTTCGATATTCTGGAGAGCAGAAAAAATACCTTTTTTTTTTCTAAACTAGACATTCTAGACATTCCCCCAAACTTTTTTTTCTAAACAAGACATTCTAGACCATGGGTACTCAGAAACTTTCTCTGGGGCCAAATTTACAGTGTGGTTTGTGGCCGAGGGCCGCACCGGTGTGGACGGGGTCAGAGGGGTAGGGGCTAAAGCAAAAAAAAATTGTGACCATGAGGTTGAACACAGGTACCTACAGCAGACGCCTTCGTCCACTGAGCCATCAGACCCAATATACGCACATCTTTCTCTCTCTCTCTCTCTCTCTCCCTCCCTCCCTCTATCTCCCTCCCTCTGTATCCCTCCGTCTCCCTCTCTCCGTCTCCCACCCTCCCTCTCCCACCCTCCGTCTCCCACCCTCCGTCTCCCACCCTCCGTCTCCCACCCTCCCCCACTCTCTCTGTCTCCCTCCCTCTCTGTCTCCCTCCCTCTTTGTCTCCCACTCTCTCTGTCTCCCACTCTCTCTGTCTCCCACTCTCTCTGTCTCCCTCCCTCTCTGTCTCCCACTCTCCCCCCCCTCCCTCTGTCTCCCTCCCTCCCTCCCTCTCCATCCCTCTCCCTCCATCTATCTCCCTCTGTCTCCCTCCTTGTCTCCCTCCCTCCCTATGTCTCCCTCCCTGTCCTGTGAACAATAGATAATACTATTAATAATCAAAAGTGGAAGCACGGAAAATGCCTTGGGGGCTAAGGCAGGGGAATTGGAGACATGGCTAAAAAGAACAAAGTATACTGCAGGTATTTTCTTGGCCTTTTACCTTCAGGGAAATACATATAAACCATAATTAATGCAATCACTGCAGTGTCCATATGTTTAACTACATTGGACCCTGGTTGTCTCAGTGGGTAATACTGACATGTATTTATAGTGCTACGAGGTCCCAGAGAGTGACTCAAAATACTGTGAATATGTAAGACATTATTTAAAAAATTGTATTACCCAGTCGCGGCTCCTCGTGCGAGTGCTGTGGGGTGGTGAGGCGGAGCGGGGGAGGGGTCAGGGTGGGGGGTAGTAAACTCCGGCATAAGGCCGAACAGAGTTCAGTTAATAAATGTAACAAATTTCCTTGGTGCGCTGCAAAGCACTGTATGCAATGAAATTCGTTTTATTAATTTCGGCCGTATGCCGGAGTTTACTACCCCCCACCCTGCCCCCCCCCCAAAGTACTCCCACGAGGAGCCGTGACTGGTATTACCCCCAGTACAAGAGATTGCATAAACTGTGCAAGCAGATCTAATACTATGCAATCAGATTGTACCTAGTGCAAACCTTTTTTGTAAGTTTTCCCTCAGAAACACACACTAACTGCTTACATTAAGTCTCGAAAAGAATATATCTTTGTCAACACAAAACCTCAACACTCAATCAATGAAAGTGATATACTGGCTTCCAGGCAGCCTTTAGAATTACCCATTAACCAATTGCACACATTTATATTTCTTTCAGGTAGCCGGCACCTGTTAGACAGGCTCGTTTCTTCTTTAGCTGTCTGCCATTAGCTTCCCAATACAGAAAACCCTCCTCCTGTCTCCTCCAGCCAGAGGCAACTCAAGGTTGGCATTATCTATTATGAACGTTATATTCTTTTTTTTTTTAAACAAAAAACGGGGATGTGTTTTTTTTAAAATTAAAAATAAATTAGGATATTGTTCCCAATAGATCCTGTCATCTTCTATGACTCCTAATAATACTATAATTAATAATAATAATCAAGTAGTGCATTGTGCAAAGCTGTTGCCTTTTCTTTGTACTGTAAATATCTACTTTGCAATGGTTCAGACTCGGAAGGATGAAACGCTGAGTGTGCCTTGCCTGAATTCGAACAGCTCACACCAGCTGTCAGCAGTATGGGTATAATTCATTGAGCAATCTTTTAAAACACATACTGTACATTTCTTGTCAGAAACCACAGGCAATCAATGCTCTGCCAACAAGGAGGATTTTAAAGTGCTCCATCCTGTTCTTAAGATGTGAGAGCAGTCCATGCTTCACTGGCTATTGTCGTACAGAACAGGACACACATAAGTGATGCGAAACCCATTTCAGATGTATGCAAAACCTGAGGATTAATAGAGGCTTTACGCCCATTAATATGTTTTTTTTCTATCGGATGGAATGGTTGTAATTAAACTGTACCAGCCCCTTTGGTTTAATCCCTGGAGCCGACCTATAAAACACCAGAGGTTTTAAATCAAACTGTAAAAATCCTCAAAGCTGCAAGTTAAAGTGTTAGCCACAGGAGAAAACCAATAAAGGATTTATCAAACATGCCGACTAAAGCAGAGCGGCTTTGAAAGGAGAATTACAAAAAAATACAAAAAAATGATGAACTTTAAAGGTAATCCTTGCACAACAAATTGCCGGACTATCAGAAATATTATAAAAGCGGTTTGAAGAGATGCTAACCTGTAACTAATAATGCTTTCCCTCCCACCACTTCCGCATCATAGACCGAGCGGAGCGCGTGCAGCATGATCACACCCACTATTACAAGGTACCTACGCACAGGCAGCTCCTAGGCACATTTTTCATTTCCTCCTTTAGGACATGCAGAGGTCTAGATTTATTTGGCAAACCATGCATCAAGCTCAGAGCTAAAAATCGTGATTTTTATATTTTTTGTTATATTGAGCGTGAATAGCAGACAAACTTACATAATATACAATCTCACATTTAAACCGGCAATAAATAGCGCAAATTCATATTCTTTTTTACATGATATAAACCAGCATTCTATATAGCACAACAAATATCACCCAAAAATACAAATAGGGAAAAGAGAAGGTACACAAAATATTACTGCAGACCTTAACAGTTAAGAAAGAGACATATAATGAATTAAAACCCTTCACGTTTCATTATGCAAGAAATAGCCTGATTTACATGTTATCGTTTGCCTGTGTAATCAAAACATTGTCCTCCCAGCTTGTCTAAAGGTATGAAGCGCCACTACCCTTTTCGCATAATCCTCTTCAAATTGTTAGACCCGGTCCAATTTAAGATGCCACTGTCCCAATGTAGGCACCTTTTGAGATCTCCAATTTTGCAACATCAATCATCTGGCTACCGCTATGGCAGTGAAAACAGAATATTGCCTATATTTTGGTAGCTGGCTAACTGCATTAGAAAAGCCAAATAAGGCCAACAATGTTGAGGGCAGGATTACCTTGGACAAACATTGGCTGATAAACCTAAACACCTCCTCCCAGAAGTGTTGCAGTCTAGGACATGTGAAAAATATATGTGTCCAGTCACCTGCCTCCGCCAGATTACATCTAAAACATTAATTAGGGATTGATGGAAACCAGTTATGTAGTCTGAGGGGAGTATAATACACCAACCACCTTGAAAGAAAGGACATCCTTTTAAAGGTGGCCGCCCTCAGAGCCCTATACTCAAGCTCACACACCCGTTGCCTTTTGTACATATTAAACCAACAATTAGTTTCATGAGCAATTTAAGGGAGCATTGTTTCGACAAGACTCTTATTCATATCCTGTTGCAGTAGCCGATACCAATTTCCAATACCAATTAGATTCAACTCAAAGGCTGCTTTTGAAATTGTTCTTGCCCTCTTCTTAATTATTTTATAAATATTTGAGAGAAAGCATGTTATCTGCCTGAAACTTAACTAGAGATCACAACTCTGGGGTTCGAATTGCGCTACAAAAGCTATTCACATTATCAGAATAGTACCGTTGTAGAAGTCACCTAGCTTGCGAAAGCCTAGCTTGTTGTATGACTGCATTCCCTTTTGTGAGAGCTGAAGACCCCATAGCTCACAGTCTTGAAGAAAGGTATATGCATCACATGTTGGGACATTGTAAAATTTATTGAACCACTGCATGCGGTTTAGAAATATATTCACAACCTTATATCTTGTTTGGAAAATTTTGAAGTGTGCAGGAATGGTGGTAGCTTAATTGCATTTTCTGTTAACATGAGACTAAATAAAAAATTATCGCAATTCGAAGAGGTAGTCGCTAGAAGAGTTATTAAACTAAGTAGCGCAGCTTGATAATTAGTAGATGTATAAGGTAGTGCAAGTCCCCCCTGCTCTACGTTCAACTGTAAAATGGATAACTTAATCAGAGTTTTTTTTTTTGCCCTTCAAACTCACAAATAACTTTATCCTCTTCATTAAAATATGAGATTGGTATTTTTAGAGGGAGATTTAAAAAAAAGAAATATCAGCAAAGGAAGAATCAACATCTTCACTAGAGAGACTCGGCCTATTATAGTTAAAAGTAAAAGCGACCATCTTTCTAAAACCTTATTCTATTAAGTGTTTTTGTAGAGTTTAGATGAAATAGTTGAGAGAAGTAGGATGTAACGTAGAGGCCCAGATATCTAATAGGTCTTAAAGGCAGAAATGTTAGCCCTTCAGGAAGTTCGGCTCCCAATGAGTTGAATAAAAGAAGCTCAGTTTTAGACTGATTGACCTTATAACCCCCCAGCTCTGTGAACGCCTGGATTTCTCCAAGGGCCGATTGGATATTCGCCTTGTCTGGGTTCAAGTAGAAGATCAAATCATCGACAAACAACTTCATTTTATGTCATTCCTATTAGGGGAGCCCGAATTGATGTATTGGAAGGAATCTTTATCGCCAGCGGCTCAATAAAAAGTGAAAATAGAAGGGGGAAAGGGGGCAACTCTGCCTAATATCCCACCTTATCACCACTTCTCCCGCCTGATCTGCATTTATTATTATTTTTGCGATTGCCCCCTTATAGATTCCTCCCAACATCTCAATCAGGCGGATTGGAAAGTCAAACTTTGCTAAGATAAAAAAAGGGCCTGCAAATTCCCCAGATCAAATGCCTTTTCTGAATCCATCATTAAAATGGCTGCACTATCCTTCCTAGCTGAAAAATAGTCGATAGGTTGGATCAGAAAAAAGGTATTTGCAGACATCAATCTACCAGGCAGGAACCTTGTTTGGTCCACGTGCATCACTTGTTGTGCACAACCCGAGATCCTATTCACCCAAATTTTCATGAAAAGCTTGGAATCTACATTTAATAGACTTATTGGGTGTTAGGAGCTCGGGTCTTTAGGGTCCTTATCCTTCTTCAGGATCGAGATCACAACAGATTCCTTAAATTTGCCAGAGACAGGCAGCCCATCCATAATCTGATTATACAGGGGTACCAAAAAAGTAGAGAGTTCATCTAAAAACATCTTGTAGGCTTCAATTGGTATCCTATCGTTACCACTTGCCTTGGCACTAGCCATTTCTTTTATAGTTTCCCTGAGTTCTGTTGATGTAATCGCTTCATTCAGAGCCTTACAATCTTCCTTGGAAATCGTGGGTAACTGGACTGACATAAAATAATCCTCAAGGGCCTAAGTGCTGACTAGCTGGATTTCCGCATAACAAAGTTCGGCAATTCTATCTTTATTATTAACGAGACTCGTAGTATTGGGGTTTCTTATTTGTAGAACGAATTACCTACTCTGTTGAGTTGTTGTTGACCAGGCTAAAAATGTACCTATGTGTTGGCTCTCTTCGTAAACTTTTTATTGAGCTGCTTTGCTACCAGAAATCTCCTCAATAATAAAAACGTTTTTTAATTGCTCTTTTGCCCTAAATAATTCCTGCTGGAGAACATCTTCCTCAAAATCTCCTGGAGTCCTGGACATAAGATAAGATCGCCCCTAGTCCGATCCACAGCATTCTGAAGTCGCACAATCTTATGTTGCCTCAGTTTATATAGATCTGCCCTGTATGGAATCACTTGTCCCCTAAAAGTTGCCTTAAAAGCTTCCCAGACCATAAAACCTGCTGCTGTGTTAGTATTTCCCTTATGAAACCATCGTATAATTTCACGAGTTTCAGCAGTCCATATTGGGTCCAAGAGCAATGTTTGTCAAACTACCACCTGCTATTATTTTCTATAGGGGTGGGTTAAAGTACTAGCAAGGAGACTAAAGAGTGATCTGAGAATTAATTAGAAAAAATAACAGAGCTAAAAATCTAGAGGGCTGAGGACTAAGTTAGAAATGAAAAGGTTTTGACATTTTAAAAAGAAATAAATGTACGACCAAGATGAAGTCATCTAAATCAAATAACTTCCTTTTCAAACAGAACTCTGCCAACATTAAGAGTTATGCCTTGAGGAGTTACTTAAGTGCATCACTTTTCAAACGTAAAAAATATGCAGAACCAGTCACTATTCTATGACATTCAGTCTAGGTTTTACAAATTGCATCAGGGATTGAAGCTTGCCAACTATTTCTATTGGTTACTAAGAGTTTGATGCAACAATTTTTTGCAGAAAAGCAATGACCTCTCCATTATACTACAGATAATTCAATGCCTGATGTTAAATAGATATCATGTAAGTTAAGCATTTCAGACAAGTAGTAGGATGCCAGTGACTCAGGTCAGAGTATACTTGGATACCTTATTAATGTATGCATATATTTATGATAAAGCTGGCTATCCTGTTGGTATATCTTCTTATAATTCCTAAAAAGCGCATCATTGCATCTTCCACTGCATTGCTAGTACATTTTGTCAAATTTAACGTATCGAAAGTCTGGAAATTGTTTTTTTCCCGGTTCCCTGAAAAATAGAGCAGGGGTGGTGTGTTGTAAGTAAACTCATAGCAATAACTATGCTCCAAAAAGTTAGCCAAACATTACACAACAACAAAACATACTAGGACAACACAGCTACCAACATTACGTCAAGAAACCCCTATAATCAGCATCAGCAGATTCAACAACAACTATCCAATCACATACAAACACCTACCAAACCTTCCAATACTCGTTTAGAACTCAACAACAGCAAGTCACAAATGCACATCAACAAAGGGATGAACGCCCTTAAGGGCGCCCTTATGTGCTGAGGGTGCCCAAGGACCAGTGCTTCACCCTTCTTGATATTTGGTTCAGTTTGTACTAATGCCTTTATAACTCCCACCCCAAACCATATGTATGCAACATTTAATTTTTTTCCACACGTTGGGAATTCTATAAACACCCAGATTTGTGGTTTCCCCTAGAGAGACCTAAGAAACCAACCAATATGCTGCAATTTTGTTTTCTAAAATACCGTTAGCAAAAGGATTGCCATTTTAAGTTTGCCTTCTTCCCAGCTTTCAGTAACAGAGTTAAAAATATTTGTTTGTAATTGTTTAAGGGGATGTCAATATTTCCTATATTTGCTGTTTCTACTTACTTAAAAATAGTGCAGGGAGGAGTCTTGAAACCTGCGAGTCGCACAGAAAATTATATAGATTTTTTAAAACTAGGTAAATTTACAATTTGGAAAGGGGTACTTTTTGTAGATCACCAAAAAGTTTGGCAAAGAAACTATCCATTGCATTAAAAATAGTAATCTTAAGTAGTAGAAAAAGAAATAGGTGACAAAGGTTTCATGTGAATGTTTTGCATTGAAGTCTGATCTACAGAATTATTTACCTTTACCTCTGCCCTGCCAGATAATACTACTCGCAGAAGTATATACTTTTTGATGGTTCTCTCCAAAACTCTGAGTATTCTCATTGTGTACTGAGTTCCAAATTATACGAAAAAAGGTAAAGAATAAAAAACAAGTATGCAGAAAATCCATAGATTTCTTTTCAAATACAACCAGGACTCTGAATTGAGGGATATGGGCTAGTCATTAACTTCTAAACTCTGGACTTCCCATAATGCTCGGCTATTCTGAGGGTGTTTTATTTTTAAAAAATGTGTGTTTGTGTACAACCTGACAATTGGCAGATAAAAATATAGAGAAATTCCATAAATACTAACAACTGCCTTACCATTCTGCAGACCTGATGGACAAAATGAACTTTAAGTTGCTAAGCCTATCAAAATGACAGAATTGGCAACTCAAAAATACATTATTATGATTTCTAAAAGTATTTTTTTTTAATAAGATTAGACTTTCAGGGGTTTTGCGATGTGAGATATGTAACAATGGTTTGTGACCACAATTATGATTGCAAACTATTGATGAAATACAAACACCATAAATGAGGTGATGTCTGGTTCTGAAAGAACATGGCCTGTTCTGACACCTTTCACTTTGGAAATCGTAAGGTGGCATAGTAGGGGAGGAGGCTGGCAGAAAGGGTTATAATGACTACTGTCGGCGCTATCCCAGAAGTCCCCCCAAATGGAAAAGCACTTGTCTTTTTAATGGACACAGGCTTTATTTTAAAAAAAATCCATTTACGAACATAAATGTAATGATGGATGTCTGCAGTCCCTTGCAGGCCTCCACCCCTGCATTTGCAGCAGTCACTGGGGTGGTGTGTCACAACTGTACCTGCCTAATTAATATCCATTAGGAAGGTCATTTTACGACCCCCTGCGAATATACAATTTCCTGAGACCTATTAATTTAAAATAGGTCACATCCAAAATTTCTTTCACGTTGATACCCCAGTCAGTGTGCAAATTACATATCTCTGATTTACAAATAGGACTAGTAGATCAGGCCTTGCAATTCCAAACTTCTCACAATAAAAATGTGCACCACATGTGTGGATGGGATTATCACACAGAAAAGGCCCAAAATGCGACCATGTGAAGAAAGCAAATGATGGCTGTTCACCATATTTAGGCACTTGATTTGCCTGGACCCAAAGAAATCTAGCAACCCAAGACTTCCCTGAAAACTATACCAGAAAATGGGTTAACAAGCTCACTAGAACCATGTCATAAAGTGGACAAGGGGCATGAGGTAGAGGGTGACAATCAGGCAGGACTCCAATTCCCAGAGTTTCATATAGTCCATAGTGTTTAGTGGGCGTTCCTCCCACCCTGTCTCCAATCTGTCCCTCAGGGAGTCAGAAAGTCTTCATGGGCCCCAATGAGCTGGATGGGCCAGATTCAAGGACAAGCCAGCAACAACCTCATACCTGTTTATTTAATGTTATCATCCAGTGATCTAGTGAACTTTATGCTCACCTAGAAGGAAGATTAGAGGTAAACCCCAATATGTCCAGGCATTGTGGTAGAAAGAATGTCCAGGGTACATGGATGTGGGAGGAGCTGCAAAACTCTTCCACCCTTTTCACCTGTCTTCACATAGCCACTGTGTCTCAAGGCAGCCACACAGTCCTTTGTAGTGGGCACATGTCAGAGGAGAGAAGCATTCGGAGAAGGCAGTATGTCGCAGTCACAATTCGGTGGTCATAAGGCACAGCCCACTATTGGTCCTGGAGAGATGTCTGCATCTCCTGTGGTCCAAGCAGGACTTTTGGCTCGAACAAGTGGCATCCACCACCTCAGCCAGCTGAGAAGCTGTCTCAGATGCACTGCTGAGGTGACAATTATAAGACAATTGCCATAACTCTAGAGCTGTTGAATCTGTGAATCATTTGCTTTGAGCCAGAACCACTGAGGTGCCTTGTGATGAAACCAATTGCTGTGGCAATTTTCTTGGTGCTTTGGGTCTTCTGTGAGCTGTGCAAGAGGGCAGCTTGAATGGGTTTGGCAGTTTTCTGCGCCTGATGGCATGCTCCACCCACAAGGCCCATCCTTGATGGGACTCCTGACTTCTAGATTTCTTTATGGATCTGCAGCCCTATATAAACTTTGACACCTTTATTTTCTCCTCTCTGCAGTGCTCCAGTTTGGAAGGGAGGCATCTGGGCTTGTTCTTGATGGAGCACGATTTTTATCCACCCTAATGCATGCTTTGAATGAAACTACTAATATAACACGAGAGTGTATAACAGGTGAAATGTGTACAAGGCACAATAGTTAGATTTTTCATAGCTAAAATAATGAGAATAATGCTAACTGAATGTTATTCTGTCTTCTTACCTGCAGAAAAATAAACAACAGAAGAAAGAAGCTTTATTCTTCGTGAAAGTAGTATAGGATTTTTAGAAATTATTCTCCGTTTTGCTAAAATAATGTAGGCCTTGGAATTGTTAAAGGATGTACTTTCCGTGCTCCTGTCCTTCAAATGTAACAAATGCTTCCTTAGAGTGCAGATATTTAGCCGGTTTCTAAAAGTCTTTTCAAATAGTCTTTTCAAATTCTTTCCTGTCTAGGTGTGGGTTGTAGATGACATGAATGCAACTACTTTAATGTTTACAATACATTTGTAGCTAGGTTCTTTTTCTCTTCCTCTCTGGGAAGTTATAGAATATTCAGACAAAGAGTGTTTAGAAAATAGCAGTAAAGTCATTGTCAGTCGATTGTCATACCATCATCAATAATCAATGGAGAGGCTTGCTGAAGAGAGAGAATGCAACATTTTAACAGAAGAAAGGCAGTAGCGTGCTATAAAGATTTCTGTGAGAAAGTGTTCCTCGGCTCGTTCACAATACTGGTGACCTGTCCTGCATTTGTGGTATGCTGTATGGCATGCTGATTCCTGGTTATCTGGCCGGTAATATCTGCTGAACCTAAGAGACTTTCTAGAAACTTTGCACATCATCTGATGATGGTGCTGACCTCGCTATTCCCTAACGGCTGTGGGGTTATCTTTTAAGAATAATTGTACGCTGTGCATTAGTATTTCAATTTCATAAGTGAACTGTTGTTTCACTGATGTTTTCTCTCTCAATCTCTCCTCTATATCTGATGTTTTTTAATTTATGAACTGTTTTGATTATTGTGGGTCAATTCAGTATTTTTATGAAGCAAATAATGACATTCTAATTTGTATTTTGTGCTTGACCATTCAGTTAATGAAATAACAAGAAAAACGAACGAGAAAAGAATAGTGTTTTTCTTATTACTGAGTTACTGAGTAAATTGGATAAGTTTATAATGACCAATGTTTAGCGTATTTCTTAATCGTAGGTCCTCATGGAGAAATAGCATCTCGTCTTTCATTATTTAGTCCCTTTTAGCTCTACCAAAGATTCATCGGAGGACCTTTGATATTGCTAACTGTGTGATAATGACTTAGGGCCCATCATAAGAGTTATGCTTCTGATTATTATATAATGGTTGGTGTGGATAAGTAAGATGACAAAAATCCCCCAACGCTTCCGCTGCAACACTCTCCTACTGAGTTCTTGGGATTTCCTGACTTAGGTGCTTTTTACCTCCTCAATAGCCTCACAGATCCTCCATATTTTTTGTGCATCTCTGTGTTCCTGCATCTGTGGAAGGTAACCTGCTCTTTGGTGTCTTGGAGATATGCTTTGGTATTTGGATTGACGTCTGGTATCAACACGGCAGCCTACGTCAGGGCACCGGGTAAGTTGATCTGCACGGTATCATTTTCTACTTCTACCTGGTTTTATTATACTGATATGAACCATTCTTATTCAGAGCACACATCATTGTTCACCTCCAGTTTAGCAACTGCGAAGCCAACACCAATCTGGCACAGGGTTATCATCAGAAATCCACTACTTCAAGCACTACTGTATTTCTCATTCCCTTCCCCATTTTCCCCACTTTTTCTATTGAGGTGGGTGAATTCACTGAACTTCTGGAGAGACTTGGATAAGGCAGTGAACAGCAGAGCTTCACATTCCAAATAGCAGCTTTACAGAAGGGAAGATCCACTATAGTGAGATGTATGGAGGGGGCTAACGTCTTTGTTAGGGCCCAATGGAAAGTTTTTAGTTAGAGTGTAATGACCTTTCAAACGTGAATCGGCTTCTGGTTACAGAAAACTGAAATTCAGTATAGTAGCTTTGATGTGTAATTTGTCAGAAGAGAACTGTGCACTTTATAATAAAAATACAACTGCTTAATTTTGGCGTGTGATTGGAGTTGGTGGGCACTGGCACTCAGTTTTGGGGAATGGTTTTCTACAGACTTTCAGACAATCAGACTTTGACACAAAGCAAGAGGGAGCACAGTTCAGAAAGTGTAAAGAAGGACAAAGTGAAAATAGGACAGAGTCAGACATCAGGAATAAATAGCTAGCCTGCAGGAATGACAGGAAGAAGACAGTGATTAAAAAGAAGTCTTGAGGTGGAATTACAAGTATATAGCCATACTATCTGGCAGCCAAGGCATTTGGCAACACCACTGGTAGGCACCCAGTCAGAATATTGAGCACCTGCTTTGATTATTACGTCCTTTACATTAGGAGTGGAAAAGGTTTATTCCCCAATTAGGCTCCTACTAAATTCTGACAATGGTTGTAGATGTCCTGGGTGAATAGGAGCACATTATTGAGTAAATTGCAAATTACAGAGCCCACCAGAGATCATGGATCTGCTAGTTAAAATATAGGCGTTTTTGGTTCATTGTAAGAAAAGCCTGAATGGTACACTAAAATTTTGTGCAAAGCATTTCCTTGGTATGTATAAAGGTTATAAATGACTCTTTGGGCATATAGACACTAAGGCCCTTTTGAGATTTCTTTCCAGGATCCCTGTGCCACAACTGTTGTCTTAGGTATAACATAGGTATTCATAATCTAAAGTATAACATAGTAATTATGAAAATATAATACTTTAGCTGTTGAAGATAGGGTGGATGGATGGCTGATTACCCCTTTAACTTTGATATATTTCTGTTACATTTTGCTACATACATATAAAAAATCAATATGTTACACTCTGAAATTGAGTTCTTGCATACAGCGGGAAGAGGCAGACTGTTTATTTTATTTGCCTCCAATTCTCCAGGCTCTTCATGATAAAAGCGAGGAAATCATAAGTGAAAGTGCAAGCAGGCAGCCCAGCAAGCCTCCAGCTTCAAAGCTGCGTGTGTATATATTAACCATAAAATAAAACCTCTATTTATATTTTTGAAACTGATATCGAATTTTGCCCTTTTTTAAATCAGGCTGCTTCATAAATGGCCTTACAGTTGGAACTATTCCATGAAACCCCCCAGAAGTTATATCTCAAGGATTTAGCTGGAAACAACAACCATCAATAACAGCCCTTTTGTGCTACATGTGTGGATGTGGTAACAGGTGCACCAAAGATTCTGTAATTGTATTTTTGCTTCACTGTCATCTCTAGACACATTCTGACATTGTTGTTTTGTTATCACGTAACCTTTAGGTGTTTGCCTTTTTCTGTTTACAGTGAAAAATGTTATTGTATCTTCCAGAACTCTAAATGAGCATGATTTTACATCTGGACACTTTTGTGAATATATAAACTGGTAAAAAGCCGCCAAGCAGCTTTGTAGTGCCGACTGAAGCACACACACACACACACACACAAAAACAATGAGAAATCAAGCTGTGCATTTACAGTCCACTAGTGCTCAAATGTTAATAGCCTGTCAGGAGAGGAGGAGGCTCTAAGATACAGGAGACTCCTTTTAATGAGCAAATGCTGTAAGAAATCACGCCCTTTGCGAAGACTATCAGTTGAATATTCTTATAGCTTTATTGCCTAAGCTGTTCTAGCACACTAGCATCTGCGGACAATTCCTTTGTTCATTGTCACCATTTGTATTTGTCTGTTTAATGTTGCTGACTTTTAACAACACATCACAGTGGGTGACAATCACGGTCCTCTTAGTGGGTTAGCAGTTTGATTCCATTAGTTGGATGTGTGCCATGTCGACTCTTCACTTTTATCTGCACCAAGACACGCAGGCTGCGGTGGCAGTTTGCATGAGCTTGGTGAGGGGCCCCTTAGGGTGGCACAATTTGTGCTGCAGCCCTTAAGGGCCATCTTCCGGTCCAATGCCCTAGGTATCAGGGATACCACTTAATAGGAACTTACAAGATGCCTAGACGGGTGCCAATTGTGAAACAATCATACAGTTTAGGGACAGAATCCTGGTGTTGGGGAACTGGTTAGCAGGAACCCAGCACACGTTTAATCAAAAGTTACACCAGATACCAAGCAAAAGGTGGGGGGTAACCATGTCAAAAGAGGGACTTTCCTTCACTGGCTGCCAATATCGTTTACCTTTTTTCAAAAACAAACATTCACACACAAAGTTTGTGTTAGAAACAAGTAAAAGTAGGCTTCATCTTCAACATACTGTCGGTCCAGCCACCTCTAAAGTAGTGGGTAAACCATGAGATTGGCAGAGAGGCTATTGAAAAGGAGCACCCTCTATACCAGACTTTAAGAACAGCATCAGTATTGCTCCATTTAGCCAACACCAGTGCGGCTGGAGGACCTTTGGAATGCTTGAGCCAAAATAATGGAAGTTCTGTAGAGCCCAGAAGACTACCTGTTTCTGTTAGCTGCTTACATCTCTTCCAGGAGACTCATTTGTCATTCCCCTTGCAGTAGCCTAGCAAAATCCTTTGTTAACGAATAAGTAAATGAAATATATAAATCCTATGGAAATACAATGTTATATATGTAAAGACAAGTGGGGAAACCCAAAATCTCTACATGCAATGCAAGAAGGGTTCGTCTTCACTGTTTTCACTTACTATGCAAACAATTTGGAAAGGAGCCATGTATTTGGCTGAAGCAAAGGCTACTGGTTCAAGATTCTGTCATTTACAACTCATCAAATGTCAGCAGAAGCGACGCTGTATGCTTTACTAAGAAAGCACAAACACATCTTCTTTTGAAGATTAATTCTGTATGGGATAAGTACGACTGACAAGTGACTGTAGCGGAGCAGTCTTCACGGTGGCGAAGCAGGATTCAGCGTCGTTGTCGATGTCGTCGTTGCAAGAGTGAGCAGCGTTCACGGCGTTGAGAGGGGCTGCGATGTCGAGGCGATCGGTAGCGGCGTCGCTACTGGCGTCGATCGGGCCCGGCGGCGAAGGTGCGGGACACTGGAGTCGTACTCACGATGTTGAGCTGGATTCGGCGGCGTCGGCGGCGTCATGATTGCTGGTTTCTTCAGATATGCTGGACCCCACATTCCAGCAACAGGCAATTTCAGCAGATGGTGAAGTCCTTTAGCCCTGTGACTTCAACAGGAGACTGGCACTCTTCCAGCCCTTGGATATTTTCTTGGCAAAGCTTGAGAGTACACACTCAGTTCCTCTCTCCTTGTTCCTTGGCAAAAATAAAGAAGCAACTGCAGGATTCCCCCAAGCAAACAGTACTCTGGCAGAAGGGGCAGGCAAGTCCTTGGATCAGCAGGCTTCTTGTCCTTGGTGTAGGTTTCCTTGTCAGAAGTGATCTAAATTCCTTGTTTCAGGGGTCCTTCTCTTATACCCCTTTTCTGCTTTGATCCCTTTGTCCATGCAGGGGAATTCCCCCCATCCTGGGTTTGTTGTGGGTGTTGCCAGGCCGAGGCACCTGGCCTATTCACTGTGCAGGGCAGGGTCCTCAGCCGCCAGGCAGGAGGTGGAGCCAGCATTGTCACTGGCAGGGGCAGAGCCATCAGTCGCACGGCAGGAGGTGGAGCCAGCATTGTGTCAGGCAGGGCAGGCTATCAGGAACTACTCTTCCCCCACTCTAAACGCAAATGCCTCATTCCCCCAACACTGACTCATTCAGACCTCTGGAGCCACCCAGCTCCTGTCACCCACACAAAAACCAGCAGAGACCGGTAGACAGTCAGACAAGAAACAAGTCACTTTCTAAAAGAGCTAGTTTCAAACTCAGAATCTAAAAACCATCCATCCTAAAGGGTGTGTTCTTAAATTCTGAGTTCAGGGATACTAAACTCGACTTTCCACCATGCTCTCTGAGTCTGTTAGGATTGTATAGTGTAATAATTCCAGCAGTCAGTCTGGCCTAAGGAGAGCAGGTAGCCTTACAATAGTGAAAAACGAAAATGGCTGTAATTCACTGTGAGGACATGCCACACACATCAGAGCTTGCCCTACCTTATGCTTACAATGCACCCTGTCCTGGGGCCTACCATAGGGGTGACTAACATGAAGTTAAGGGAAGGTTTTAGGTAATGGCAAGTAGGTGTACTTGTGCAGTCAGCATGGCAGTACCAGACTGCATGCAGGTTCTGCAATGGCAGACCTTAGCCATATTTTACTAGGCCGCTTCTGTGGGTGGCACAACCAGTGCTGCAAGCCCACCAGCATTTGTATTTACATGCCCTGGCACTCCTGGTGCACTATACTAGGGACTGACAGTAAACCAGATAAGCCAAACATGGAATCCAATTAATGTATCAATTTAACATAGGGAGCACTTGCACTGTGGCACTGATCAGCAGTGGCACAGTGCCCAAAGCAATATTCCAGCAAAACATCGTAAACAGACAAAAAAATGGAGGAGAGACTCATGCCAATGATGCCAGGTCTAACATATAGACATTAACTAGTTTTGGTATGTAATAAAGAAGGTGGCGTGTGGAGATTAGTAAGACATTGGAAAAGAGGTGCTGAAGCAAGGCGCAGGGAGTAGAAGAAAATTAGTCGAAAGGGTAATAAACAAGTACATGGACCAAAAAGCAGTGATTTCTTGGCTTGGTACAAATGTGTAGGTGAGAGCTGAGTACGTGACAAGGCTTTAGTAAAAAAAATTGGCTGAGTTCATTATTGGGAATAGGAAGGTTGTAAACCAATTGTTTATATCTTCTTGGGTCTGACACTTTCTCTGTTTGGAGACCAGCTCTTAGTTGTGTGTTACATGTGAGGCTAGGGATGTGGTCTTTTGTTGGAGGCGACAAACGCAACTCACAGTTACAAGACGGAGGTTGGCACATACCACATGAATATTGTTACAGAAGACAAGTATGTGACTCTACACATCTGAACATCTCCTAAACAGATAGCAAGATTATGGCAAGTGTACAGAAACCCATCAACACAACCTAAAAGTTTTAGACTGAGAAACCTGCAAACACAATCTGAAACAGCATGTCAATCAGTGCAGGTGAAAGGAGAGGAAAAGATTCATGCAGACAAGAAGAGCACTGTTATATCAGAAGAATAAGTCACAAGTACAGTTACGACGGTGATGTCAGATGTGGTCTGTCCTTATGTTTTTAGCAGATTTCAAAAGTATAACAAAGTAGAAGTAGCTCTGGCTTTCATTGCATGTAATTAACCCTCAGGTAACCAGCCATAAATAATAAAAAAGAAACCATTTTTAAGTCATGGCCCTGATGGGATTAACACAGGATGTAGGGGCCTCAAAATATTTAGATTTGGGTCACCAATAATCAACAGTTCTGCCAGGGATAGTCTAAGTTTAATCCATAGGATGCTCTCCGCATAGTCAAGTTTGATCCCAGCAACCTCTCCACAATGCTTTTCAAGAACGAACAGGAGAAGCTTCAGTTCTATCAGTTTCTACCTCCTGTGGACTCTTTAAAGACAGCATTTAGTGGCCATTCAAATGGTCCTAAAAAGTCATGGAAAAATAAGTATTTCTTCGGTGTTAGGGTGCTGCTTTCTTGGACTGTGTTGATTTATATGAAACTCACAAAGTTCGTTATATATGCAGAATCATTAAATTGTTAACGTTGGCAAAAAAAAGCTTCTAATACCTGCTAACGCTTGTTTTATTCGTAGCAAACCTGAAATTTATATTGTGGAAACACTAGTAAACAATAAGAATATTGTCTAGCGCTGCATAAACTGTGTTTGTGAAGTGGAAAGGCATTCACAGATATGCATCAAAGAACTACATATGAGATTGAATCGGTGCGGACGTCCACATAAAATCCTTAACAGGACTGTGAACATTTTTCCAGTTTTGTACATATACAGTTCCCTCTTTACTTCAACCCTGCACCCCATTTCTTTCATAATGATTCAAACATTCTGACAAAAGGAATGTCACTGTTTAAGACAATGCAAATGCTCTTTTCACACTTCACATGTGAGTGACATGGAAAACATAGTGGTGCCTTCAATCCTCTATACAAAGTTATGTATGAACCTTTTTTGAGTCTGACAAGCGTTTCACTGTGAAAATATCTAAACAAGAAGTGACAGGCCTCCAAATTGTGATCAACATCAATATTACTGGTGTCAACTTATGACGGTCTACATGAAAGGTATGAGTTTCACTTATATATTCTTAACCAGGAACCATAATATCAAATGTGCAAATTGGCATCTAATAAATTAAAATCCTTTTTGAATAGAATCTGGTTTTGGAATAAGTCAAAATATACTGTTGACTTGTAACTTTTGCAATTTATGCAATCCTTAAAAAAGACCTAGAATTAGTATTTAGAAAGACAAAGACATTCTATATGTGGGTTCTTGCCTGGCACACGCAGCATATTTTAAACTCTAAGCTGCACGTGTAATATTTCACTAATTTTATGTGACAGTATTTATCCACTTTACTGCAGTTCTCTTGTATTGTTGTCAGCCCTTAACAAACATTTAAACAATAAACATCTTTGTGATCGAAGTTTACATACAATGAGAGATGTTTTCTAGAGTTTAGAGATTAACCTTAGTGCTCACAAAAAAAGAAATACAACCTGCATTTGTTGTTCCTAGTGTAAAAGTCTCACTGACACATGGTGACATGCTTCATTATGGGGCCACTTCTCATTGAGGATGCAAGACCAGGATATGCAATGTTCAGTGTCAGAAATTGGGTTATTAATTGAGAAAGGTGGAAGCCCCAGTCAAATAACAAACACAATGCTTGTCAAGGTGAGCCACAAAAAAATCAATAAATTAACATGTGCCTAATCCTCTAGCAGCTTGGAATAAAGCAGTCAGGTTTACCTTAGAAGCAATGTGTAAACTATTTATACAGCACAAAACAATCAAAAAGTGAAATACAACTCACACGAGATCCCAAACCAATTTAGGAAAATAGAGTACATTTTAATTAATAAATGACACCAAGAGTAATTAAATCCAATCAGTAGAACCAGAGTTATGAACATTTAAAGTTGGGCCTGGACAAAGTCACAAGTTCAGGCCAACCACGATAGAGAGAGAGTTGGGTAAAACACTGAGTTTAATCCACTGGGAGTTGTACCTTTGTGTCTTTGGGGTTGAGATGCAAGGTCCTATGTGACTCTGCACCACGCTGGGTTGGCTCCGGTGAAGCCACCGGACCGGAGCAGAGAGGTGCTGCGATGCAAGTTCTTGCATCGAGTTGTGCAATGCTGCGTCGGCTCCGATGAGACTTTCAGTTGTGCGTGGAGGAGTAAACTCTGACTCCAGTCATGGGTCCAGGACCGGGGGGCACGACTTGGGGATTAACGCTTACTCACACAGAGGCCAGCAGCAGGGCTCAGTCAGGTCTAGCCAGGTCCAGTTGGTTTTGGTCATCTGGACAGTTGCAGGACAGGTCTCTGGAGCTTGTTGTGCCCCTCTGGCACACACAAGATGCCAGCCAACTAGCGCTCTTTGAGTCTCTCTGGTTATCCTCGGTTCAAGGGAGAAGGTCTTCCTTACTCAGGCAGCAGGGCAGCCCTTAATACAGCAGGGAAGTTCTGTTTCTTAGGGCCAGATGTAGGTAAAATAGATTTACCGATTTTTAATTACCGAATTTTACCGATTCGGTAATAAAAAAATCGGTAAATCTAAGGGGTGGATATGTAGGTATGCCAGATGTGCTGGAATACCGATTTTCACAAGGGTGCAGGGGGTGTCACTTTGACACCCTCTGGCACCCCCAAAACAGGCTCGGGTGCCATGTGGCAGGCATACATGCCCTAAGGCCAGGTCTGCCTGTCACATGGCATAGGTGTGCATGCACACCGGAATCGGTATTTTACCATCAAATTTGATTTGATGGTAAAATACCAATTCGGTAAGGCCTATGGGACTCTGAAGAGTCCCACCTACATCTGGGTGCCTCAGAATCGGTAAAATTACTGATTTTTTTTTTTACCGAATCGGTAATTTTACCGATTTGGTAAAATAATGCCCCCTACATACCTGTCACCCATTTACCGATCGGTAACGGCCAAAATCGGCCGTTACCGCTCGGTAAATGGCCTCAAACGGCCACCTACATCTGGCCCTTGGTCTTCCACAGGTCCTGAAGTGATTAGATGATTGACTTTGGAGGGCCAATGTTTATGCGTGGTCCAACCTTTTTGTGGGGGGACTCACTTTCCTAAGCCCACATCTGTTTCTGGAATGATCTTTCTAGTCAGGGCTCCAAACTGTCTGGGGGTGACAATAGGCAGGGTAGGCCTTGTGTCAGGTTGTTTGTGTGTGCAGGAGAAAAAGATATTTGAAGTGTAAGTGAGGCTGGGCATAGCTCCTCCCTAGCCACCCTGTGAGGATGGCCCATCCTGTTCCCCTCTGTGTTACTGTCTGGAAGCAACACACATATCCCAGCAGCAGAGCCATGCACAGCCATGAGACCAAGGACAATGCCAGAAGGCACAGTTGGCTGGAACAACAAAGTGAAAACTTCCTACAAGTGGCATTCTCAGAATTGTAACTAAATATCCAATTTCACCATTAATGAGGATTTTAAATACAATTAATTTGAATTTGATTAAACAGCATATCTCTTTCTGCTCCCAATCTAAAGAGTAGAATTTAGTAAAGGTAATAAGGTAACTTGGTGTTAGTCAATGAGAGAGAGTGGCATTACAACAGTGAAAAATTACTGAAGGAGGTTTTCACTGTCAGGACATGTAAAACATAACTACATATGTGCTATGTTTTAAATACAATTCGCCCTGACTTAGGACTACCGTAGTGGTGACTCTTAAGTATTAAAAAAGAAAGGGTTAGGCCTGGCAAAAGGTTTATTTTGCCAGGTGGAAATTGCAGTTTAAAGCTGCTCTACTGACAACAGTGGCAGGCCTAAGACTGATTTTAAAAGGCTACTTGAGTAGGTGACACAAAGAGTGCTGCAGTCCACTAGTAGAATTTAATATACATCCCTTGATACTTGCAATACCATTTAGTAGGGACTTGCATGTAAATTAAAGGAACCAATGAGGTGCAAGACAATTTACCATGTGTTAGGGAAAAAGCATAAGCATCATTTTAGCACTGCTTAGCAGTGGTAAAGTGCACAGAGTTATAAAGCCAACAAAAATGAAGTCCGCAACAGCAGGCAAAACTCTGCGGGTGATCCTGCCAAGAGGGTGAGGTCCACATTCAGGATTTTTTCTACCCTGCCAGACCAGCTAGTTATTGTAGTAGTTCTCTTTCTTTTAAAATATATTCTCTTTCTTTTTAAATATAGAGGGCCATTATGGTTGAAACTGTATAATAGCACTGTTCATTATATTTAATGCTTTTCCCGCTCCAACAAAATTAAAAAGCTTACTACTGAGTCACGGCTGCACCTGCCTCAATACACAGTCTCATGTTTTTTCTTGTAATAATGCCAATTCAGGTCAAAAGGTTTTCATCAAGATTACAGCCCTACACATTGTTCTTCACCCTACTTTGTATTAGATGAATCAAGAGCATATATGGTCTAGAAAACGTATGCAGCACACAGTCTATCACATACTGTCGTGGGTACTAATGCCCTGGAATAGTGTGCAACTGCTTAATTTGTTTCCCACAAAGTTTTGCAAAATTCCATGAAATCTCATGAAATTATGCTTTTATGGTGAAATATTCTTTTCAGGTATCTCACGTCATCTCATGTAAAAAAGTCTATGAGATATTGGCAGGAGACAAGTTTGAGCAGAAAATATCTCCCAGAGGCAAATTTTCGAGGCAAACCAGTCCCAGACTGGTACATTTTGAGACTTTTTTTTATGGCATGTATGTGCTTGGGTGAAAAGAGTTAGACAAACAGCATAAGACGACATTTCAAGTAATTTCATGAACTTCACAAGCATAACTAAATGTTGCCTCTGCTCTCACAAGGAAGGTAGGGCAAGACCAGACTTTGTTGATGGACATGAAAAATGCATGTTGAAAGTGCCACTTATATTTGGCAATCCATTTTCAAAGCGGCATTGATCATGACTCCCAGATTCTTCACCTTTGTAGGAGATGATAGGCTGCAGCTAGAGTATCTTTTAAGGGCAAAAAACCCCACAAGGCCACAGTGACAAACATAAAGACATGTTCCTCATCTAATTGTCTTGATAATCATTAACAATGACTATATTGTTACCCCAAAGTGCATAGAATCTGCATGTTTATAATATTATAAATTTCTGTTAGTTCATACCACCAGATCAAAGTAATGGAATTATTAGCAAACTTTTTCATGGATCTGATCTCAACTATCTCCCTGAGTCAAAGAATCAGTGACCAATGACATTTACTCCCACAGATGCGATTATAGTGGATATTCTACAGGAGTAGATTTAGAATTAGGGGTTTAGAATTAGAATATGGGTGTTCAATGGAAATGCCTGGGTAGCAGCCATTGGGAAGGTGGCAATTACCTTCTTAGCTGCATCCGTGGATCATGCTTATTCCCAGAAATATATGGACTTACCATATAGTAACACAATTTAGTATGCAAGGTGAAGAATGAATAACACCAAAATACTATTTATATTTCACTGGGGAGTAAAGGGAAGTGATTTCTCAAATTAAAAATACAACAAACCTGCCCAGAAGGATTTTGCTTCAGGTGGGCAATTCACAGGAGGTTATGCATACATGTAGAAATCTATGATTTTTGTAGAAATCTGTGAAAGGTAGGATAGTATGCAAAATCAAAGAAAAACTGTGGCACATAAATTTGCTGTTTTTCTGTGAGTGAGGTTTTAGACCATATACTACTTGTACCTTCCTTCCTTCCTTTTTACGACCAAACTTGCTGTGCACCCCCTCACCCATGTGCAATGGAGGTTGGCCACAGTGCATGGCACTGCACCCAAACTCGCTGCAGATGGCCACCACCACCGAATACAGCTTTTGGCCGAACACAGCAGGGAAGGGATTGACAGCAGGGTCTGCATTGTGCCTATCCTGCTGCAAATGTCCAACTCCTACTGGCAAGGACTTCAGTCAATTGCAACGGGAATTAACCACCAGGCCTGCACTTTACCAAGGTTCAGTGCCAAACCCACCTTAGGCAGACTCCGCTGTGACCAGCTTTTAGCAATGTGCAGCCAGGGTTGGCAACATTTCCTCATCTTTGTGCAAGTCCTTCTCACAGCCTGGTGCAGGCAGCCGACCCTCGCCCTGCACAACCCGCAGCTGTGTGATGCAGGGGTTGAACAAGCACAGCATTAATGCACAATTTTTTGGTCTGATGTAGGGAATCTTCCATGGAACGAGTCTAAGATTCAGGAATCCTACCCAGGATTTTTGAATCCTGTAAGATTTTTTTGTAATTAATTTTAATACCAGGGGATCCCTATGAAGCCCCTTTACATGGGCCTGGGTTTCAGGAAAGGCTCAACCTGTCCCCTTATGCACTTTTGGGGTTTTATTTTTTTGAAATCTAGAAGCAACATCTTGGGTAATGGAAGCTGCAAAAGACATTTTTCTGTTGCGGCTAGCCAATAGGCACATCGGCAGATTCATGACTCCACAAATGGAAAAGCGAGAAAAGGCTATCTCACCTTTATAAATTTAATTAGATTAGCGAATCTACTGAATTAATGGGTCAAATGTTTCTAAAATGTAACCTCATCATTCCCAGACTAATTGAAAATTTAAAACGACTGAATGGATATACACCAATACAGTCAAAGGCAGTTCCTTGAGTAAAGTTCTATTTACAAGGCAAGTCTAGTCTAAGTCTGTTCAGAGTTTTTCTTGCGTCTAGGAGCAATTAATCTTATGGGAGTCACAATAGAAAATGTCACTTATGGGAGCACCCCTTTTTTGGTTCACATGGATCTGCACAACATTTGCCATGAAGAATCCAAAGTGGGTGAACATTATTTTGGAACAGTTTGTGCACTGAACAGCGCCAAGTTATCGAGCAAAACAAAAAAAGTCCTTTAGGTTTAAAGTCTAATCTAATTATAACTACACAAGTGCTATCGCAAAATACAATTATGATAAAACGTAAAGGAAAAAAATCAAATATAATAAGGCAATTAGAAAGTGTGTCGTGTAAGTTCTGGAATTCAAATCTTTTACCTTATGCAAGACAGAATCTTCAGACTAATGATTTTAGTAAACCTATAGAAAGCACTGTAATGATACTGTGCCCCTAAAATACAGGTTATAAAAAACTGTGTATGCAGGCAACACCTACAACTATGAAACTCCATTTAAGAATTATGATCCAATGACAGTACATGTACCCCGAAAATCATCAAAAATTACAAATAGTTAAATATGTACATTTTGTTTTGAATTGCGTTTTTTTCACTCCAAAAAAAGAAATTGAGTGTGTTTTCAGGCAAGGGTTTAAAACCAGAACAAAATCCACAGGAGTATTACAGCTTAAACGCTATTTAATCCGAGAATCTAAATGAAATAATGCCCTGAGCATGCTGGAACTTTTTTCCATAAATGATGGTAATTGAATCAGCATGTGTCCTTACCTTTACTTGCGCTCTCAACATGCATCAGTTCTTCTGGAAACTTGAGGATGTCCCGATAGCTCTCCTCACAAACTTCAGCCAGAAAATGCAACAGTGTCGTTTTTTGATCAGACGATTTTGTATCTCTAATCTGGAAAAGGAGGGAGCTATAAATTAGTCCACAAACATGGCACAGTAATAATGATTTGCATCACTCGATTCTAGAGTCCCTGCCACCTGAATGATGCTAAAAGTCCTACAACAGCAGCAATGTACATGAAAAAGTAAACTGAATTGAAGGAGGGTCTTCCGCAAAAGGGAAAACCATGAGGAGAATATTATGCATTGATGAGTAAATACTCATAGAGAAAGATCTCAGCTCATTCACAACACCCAGGGAGCAGATGTATCAAGCCTTTTGCGATTCGCAAAGGCCGGAATTCTGTGAATTCCGGCCTTTGCGAATCGCAAAATGCTTTTTAGCATTTTTTGACATGTATCAAAGAATCGCAAAGTAAGGAATCGCAAACATTTCAGATTCCTTATTTTGCTTAAGCATTTAAGGAATCGCAAATTTTGCGATTCCTTAAATGCGATGTATGTAGGTTTTCGAAATTGCGAATTTGGGTTAAGAAATCGCAAATTACCACCAACTTATAGTTGGTGGTAATTTGCGAATTCTTTTAAAAAGGCCCTATTTGGCATTGTGAAGGTGGCATGTGATGCACATACATGCCCATAGGGCATGTATGTGCACCATATGCACACACATGTAGATTTCAGGGGTGCAGCAGGGTGTCTTTGAGACACCCCTGCTCCCTTGAAATTATTCTCAATTTGCGATTAGCAAATTGCGAATCGCAAATTGAGAATATGTTCATAATCATTTTCACAATCATTCCTATGGGCCTCCTGGCCCATAGGAATGCATGGGAAATTATTCCTTAATTGCGAATTCGCAAAATGCGAATTCGCAAATAAGGAAGACTAAGAAATCGCTAAAAAATAGCGATTTTCTACATACATTCCATTTTGCGATTTCTAAATAGCGATTCCTTAAAAATCGCTATTTAGAAATCGCAAAATGGAATCTTGATACATCTGCCCCCAGTCACAGCGTTGGTGTGCACAGGTTCTCAGTATCAGAAGTTGGATTTGGACATCCTTGTAAGCAACTTTTACTAATCAGAAATACTGCACAATTTAAACGTGGTTCTGTTAGCATGACTGGGCCTCAGTCAGCCTGCACAGGCAGCGAATCGTATTTGCAGAACAGTGCACGTTTATTTTATCTGAGTAAGCCTTTCTCTCAGTGTGAGCTGGTGTGTTTTTCCATTTCAGGAAAATCATCAAAAAAGAGGACATAACTGGGGTTCCTGTAATATGTGCGCTCCTTTGAGGAAGCAATGTTCAGAATAGTTCTTTATTTGGTAACTTTCTGAAGATTCCTGCCTATATTCTGTATGTCTTTCATTAGCTGAACAAACCATTGTATTGCTATGTTACATAAACCTTCAATGTATTTACTTAATTAGTTTGAATTGCCTAATCAATTAATACATTAGGATGCAAGTGTTTCTAGAAGTATCTCTTTACCTGAATATGTATTAGTTTGTGTGTTTACGACATTGCTAGTTCAACACTGTCAGTTTCTACTATACATGAAATGTGTGTGGCTTCTGTACCTTGAAATGCTATAAAAGCTGTGTTATTTTGGAGAAGAGACAAACTTTAATTGCCTTTCTAACTGAACAGCTTCTATATCTGTCTATTTGATTTACATGTAGTTCTTTCTTTGGGCTTTTTCAGAGGCAGATATTTTCTTGGACCTCTTGCAGAGTAATACTTTGATTATTTTGATTGAGCAGAATTGACTTAAGTTGACAAAGTTTGTGATTTGCTTTCAGGAATGAACATATTTTTTAATAAGCCCATAAGGTTTTATCCTGGAATCGTGTCTCGTGCATGTTTGTGTTGATTAGCCTTGGACTAAGTCTTACGAACTCTCACTGGGTCTTAGGTAGACTCAGAGAGTCCAAATCTTGTACATCGACCCTCTTAATTAGTTAATTAGAGCATCCACACCCACCAGAAGGGAGAGTGCATTTTGGTCTCCAAGTAACACAAAAGCCTAACATAGCTCATGGAATGGAGATTGTAGAAGAGACCTTCATTAAAATGCATACTTCCGAAAGCGGAATACAACGAGGCGTGGGAAGTCAGCCAGCTCAGTGCCAGCTGTGGGCTGAGGACAAGGAGACACACATTTTCAACAGATTTATCTATGGTGTCTGCATACTCAAACTACATCTGAATAGAACTACTGATTACATGTCACAAGGATGCATAAGACTATTCAACTGGTCTCTCAAATGTGCAATTATATTTGTCTAGGTTTCATATACAGTGTCACATGCCACAGAAAAGGCATCAGTGCACTACAACGGATATCAACACATCATTAAACATACAAAAGTGCTTGGAGAAATGGTTGCAAATAGTCTAACCACTGGCAATCACTCAGGGCAGCATTCCAACCCATAATTTTTTATCCAAGATGCCACTCTAGAAAGAGGCCAGACGTATGCATGTCAGTAATAACGCTGCTTGTCATCGGAACAGTTCATCCAGAACAGCCAGGTGAGGCCCCCTCCAGAAACAGAACACAAGCAACCCCACACCGGTTTCAGCATTATGCCTCGTAAATGAAGTGTAGCTTTGATCTTATTGCACAGCAAGCAAGGAACCCACATCTGGCCATACGCTTGGTTCAATGCACACAAACTGTAAGGGGCGGACTGCAAACAAAGTCTAACCACTGAAAATCATTCAGATAGCATTCCAGTCCATCGTTTTTCGGCACGCTGCCACCACAGACAGAGGCCCATCTTAAGCTGATTCAACTGGAAACACACCATCCTGAATGGTCAGGCATGTACACTCCAGAAGGGATGGGACCACAAACAATTCGATAAAGTTGTCTGCATTATTAGGCCCTCTGGGCCGGTCACCCCACGCACCGCGCACACTCCCCGTGAGTGTGCCCAGGCTGCCCCCGTTCCCGCCAAGTGCCGCCGCTGCCCGCAGCTGGGCCCAGACCCTGCCACGTTTCCCGCCACCTTCCCGCTCCCCGCCGCTGCCCCCCTGCGGCCCGCCCCCTTCCCTCGATCACCCTTCCCATTCGCCGCCCCGCTCCCGCCTCCCAGCTGCTCCTCCCTCCCACTGGGCGATAAATGGCAGAGTGCATGCGGTGGTGAGCAGTGACCTCTGACCCTCAGGGCCGGTCACCCCACGCACCGCACACACTCCCCATGAGTGTGCCCAGGCTGCCCCCGTTCCCGCCAAGTGCCGCCGCTGCCCGCAGCTGGGCCCCCGGCCCTCGACCGCCGGTACTGCATCTGCCCTGGTTGTGTAAATTGTACTTTCTGCTAACTTTGCTGCCTTTTTCCTCCGTGTAAATTTGCTTTTGCTCGCTGCTAATCTCTCGTCCTCTGTTTGCCCCTTGTTGTTGTGCCCAGCCCCTGCCGCGTCATCTCCCTCTGTAAACTGTACTTCTGCTAACTTTGCTGCCTTTTTCCTCCGTGTAAATTTGCCTTTGCTTCCTGTTAATCTCTCGCCCTCTGTTTGCCTCTTGTTGTTGTGCCCAGCCCCTGCCGCGTTTCCCGCCACCTCCCCGCTCCCCGCCGCTGCCCCCCTGCGGCCCGCCCCCTTCCCTCGATTGCCCTTCCCATTCGCTGCCCCGCTCCCGCCTCCCAGCTGCTCCTCCCTCGCTCCCCCCCCTCCCCCACATATGGCAGGGTGGCAAACGCGCAGCGTTGACGCGCAGCGGGCGGCGCGCCAAAGGTAAGCCGAGCGCCCGAACCCCTGGCCCCCGCAGACACCAGCCCACCCGCTGGACCTACAACGCCACCGACCTCAACGCACTCAACACCGGCCGGATCCCTGGATGCTACCGAGCCACCCCGAGACGCACCCACGGACCCTTCAGCTGCCACTCCTGCAAGTTCTCCTGCATCCGAACCTGCACTGCACCCGCACCCACCAAGCCGAGAACCAGCAGCAACCCCCTGCAGTGCATCCTGCTCAACACCCGCTACATCCACAGACACGCCGTGGAGCTCTGGAACCTGCTCGACACAACATCACCAGACGTCGCCTTCCTCATGGAAACCTGGATGAACGCCTCCTCAGCGCCCGACATCGCCGTCGCCATCCCGGACGGATACAAGATCACCCGGAGGGACCACGGCAATCAGACCGGAGGGGGCATCGGCATCATCCACAGGAACACCATCCGCATCACGACCAGCACCGACGACACCCTCACATCCGCCGAACACCTGCACTTCCAGATCCACACCGACCCCAAGACCACCCTCAGAGGCCCCCTCATCTACAGACCCCCGGGACCACGCACACAATTCAGCGAAGACATCGCAGACCTCATCAGCCCACACGCCCTCCCCTCCGCTGACTACATCCTCCTCGGGGATCTCAACTTCCACCTGGAGAACAACAACGACCGCAACACCAGCACCCTGCTGGATAACCTCGCCAACCTCGGTCTCAAGCAGCTGGTGACCACCCCCACCCACTACGCCGGACACACACTCGATCCCGTCTTCTCCTCCAGCAAGGACATTGCCTTCAGCCACGCCACCGGACTCCACTGGACGGACCACAGCTGCGTCCACTTCAGCTTCAGAAAGAACACGATCCACCACCACCAGCAACAGGTTGCACGCAGAAGCTGGAACAAGATTACAGCCGACCAGCTCGCCGCATCCCTGAGCCAGGACCCCCCCGCCAGCTCAGCGAACCCCAGCCAGGCCGCCAACAACCTCACGAAGTGGATCAGCAACTGCGCAGACGACCTAGCCCCCTGAGGACCCCGCCCAGCAGACCCGGCAGTAAGAAAGCACCTTGGTTCACCGACGAACTCAAGAGCTCCAAGAAGAACTGCGGAGCCCTCGAGAAAACCTGGTGCAGAGACCCAACACCAGACAACATGACCACCCTCAAGCTCGCCACCCGAAAACACCACCATCTGATCCACACCACCAAGAAAACCGCATTCAAGGAACGACTGGACAACAACGCCCACAACAGCAAGGAACTCTTCAACATCGTCAAATAGCTCTCCAACCCCAGCGCCGGAAACAACAACATCACCCCATCGCAAGACCTCTGCAACTCCCTCGCCTCCTACTTCCACAACAAGATCACAGACATACACAACAGCTTCAGCACACAGCCGACGCACCCCACGACCGCACCTGCACCCCCACCACCACCCTCCGCGCCTGGACCCCGATCAACACCGAAGAAACCCGACGCAAGATGAACTCCATCCACTCCGGATCTCCAACCGACCCCTGCCCTCACCACGACTTCAACAAGGCCGACGCCATCATCGCACCCCACCTGCGGGACATCATCAACACTTCCTTTGACACCGCTACCTTCCCGGAGAGCTGGAAGCATGCCGAATTCAGCGCTCTACTGAAGAAACCATCAGCGGACCCCACCGAACTCAAAAACTACCGCCCCATCTCGCTCCTCCCGTTCCCGGCCAAAGTCATCGAGAAGACCGTCAACAAGCCGCTGGCCGCCTTCCTCGAGACGAACGGATCCCTCGACCTCTCGCAGTCTGACTTCCGGGCCAACCACAGCACCGAGACCGCACTCATCGTAGCCACTGATGACATCCGAGCCCTGCTCGACAACGGGGAAACAGCGGCCCTCATCCTCCTGGACCTCTCCGCGGCATTCAACACTGTCTGCCACCGCACCCTAGTGCAGCGCCTCAGCAACGTCGGAATCTGAGAGAAGGCACTAGAATGGATCATCTCCTTCCTCGCCGGAAGGACACAGAGAGTCCGCCTCCCCCCGTTCAGAGCAGAAGCCACCGAAGTCATCTGCGGCGTTCCTCAAGGCTCCTCGCTCAGCCCCACCCTCTTCAATGTCTACATGAGCCCCCTCGCGGCCATCGCACGCCATCACAACCTCAACATCATCTCTTACGCCGACGACACTCAGCTGATCCTCTCCCTCACCAACGACCCCGCCACCGCCAGAGCCAACTTACATGAAGGGATGAAAGACGTAGCCGAGTGGATGAGGAACAGCCGCCTGAAACTGAACTCAGATAAGACGGAAGTCCTCATCCTGGGATCTTCGCCCTCCGACTGGGACGACTCCTGGTGGCCCCCTGCCCTGGGCAACGCACCCAAACCGACAGACCACGCACGCAACCTGGGTTTCATCCTGGACTCCTCCCTCTCCATGACCAGACAAGTCAACGCCGTCTCCTCGTCGTGCTTCAACATCCTGCGCATGCTACGTAAGATCTTCCGGTGGATCCCCACCGAGACCAGGAAGACGGTCACCCAGGCCCTCGTCACCAGCCGACTGGACTACGGCAACTCCCTCTACGCCGGAACCACTGCCAAACTCCAAAAGAGACTCCAGCGCATCCAGAACGCCTCAGCAAGACTCATCCTGGACATCCCCCGACACAGCCACATCTCCAGACACCTGAGAGACCTGCACTGGCTCCCGGTCAACAAGAGAATCACGTTCCGACTCCTCACCCACGCACACAAAGCCCTACAGAACCAAGGCCCAAGATACCTCAACAACCGCCTCAACTTCTACACTCCCACACGCCAGCTTCGATCGACCAACCACGCCCTCGCCGCCGTCCCCGCATCCGAAGAGCCACCACAGGAGGAAGGTCCTTCTCCTACCTGGCTGCCAAGACGTGGAACTCCCTCCCCACCCACCTCCGCCTGACCCAAGACCACCTCGCCTTCAGGAAGCAGCTCAAGACCTGGCTGTTCGAGTAGTAGCGGTCCCCCCCCTCCCCAAGCGCCTTGAGACCCTCCGGGTGAGTAGCGCGCTATACAAATGCATTGATTGATTGATTGATAGGCCGCGTATGTGAGGTAAAGCACAGCAACCAATGGACCCATGTCTGGTCACACCCTTGGCACTTAAGGTGTAACATCAAACACACTAAAGGGGGTGGGAGAAATGCTTGCTAATCATTGGCAATTGCTCGGTGTAGCATTACCAACCATCGGTGTTCACCCAAGGAGATACTCTAGAAAGAGGCTCACATTATACAATTCACTACTGACCCTACTCCTCGTGGGAGCAGTACATCCGGAGCTGCCAGGTGATGCCACCTCCAGAATTAACTGCAAACAAACCCAACTGATTTTGGCTTTATAATGCTTTGTCAATGGATATAGCTTGAATTGTATGGCATAGCAAGCAATGGACCCAAATCTGGCCATACTCTCAGCCACTTAGGACATAACATAAAACACACAAATAGTGATAGGGGAATATTTAGAAATACTCTAACCACTTGCAGTTGCTTGGGTATCATCACATTGAATTGTTTTTAACCCACTGTGTCACTCTAGATAGAAGCACACGTATGCAAATCAGTACTGGCTCTGTTCCTTAAACGAGCAGTCGATCGTGAACTGCCAGGAGCGGCCCCATCCATTAGGGACCATAAGCGACACCAGACCAGTTTCATCCTTATTAACCCTTGTCAGTGACATAGTGCTTAGATCATATGACACAGTGAGCAAGGGACACTCGTCTAAGCATACTCTTGTCCACAAATCATTTTAATGAAAACAAACATCTGGCATCATTGTCCAGGAGTACCGACCTTTTTACTCACAGCAAATTAGCACAAGCAACACATGACTAGGCCTATGACGTGGCTCCGCAACACATTTCTTGAAGTACAAAAACGTGGATTATATTATTATACAAATATCGTATACTGCAATAGGCCCAAATTTAGCGCAGAAGAGAAACCTGTTTAGAGTGTAATCACCTTCTTGTGCCCAAAACAAGTTTACAAGACAGGGGCAAATTGTCCCTCCCATGGTTATGTCCTCTCTTACGACCAAGTAAATCGCAGTGACAATTTGTATGGCACATACAGCAACAATGCCATTTTGAGCACCTTGAAATGAGGACTAACATGCAGAGTCTGTCATTATTCCCAATACCAAGGTCTGCAAGTTAGAATCAGTAGTAAACTATACACCCAAGAATTATTCCATCTCTCTTAATCCGTAGCGGGTGCACAATTTTGTAAAGTATCTCAGGTACGAAAATCTGTTGTTCAATGTATAAACTGGTGTATGAAAATGAAAAAGATTTTATTTTCACAATTTTAAAGCAAGCTAATTAATACAAACAAGAAAGGAGGGTACATTATCAAATGTAAGAATAAAGACAGTCTCTTATGACCCACTTTGTTGCCAGCAAAAAGGCTGAAATGCTCACATATAATCCCTAAGAAAGCCCTTGGGATAAATTGTGTCGACGGTGTGGGTTCCAACAATATGGTATAATAATAGGCCGTTCAGTTGCTTGTGGGTTTTAGCTAATCATTGTTTTTATTATTTCTTTCAGTGAAAAATGCACTAACTGGAGGCTCAGCTGCCATTAGCAGGTAGTTTAGAGCTGCTTGATGGTGATTGTTAGTGCAACTGAACAACAAGTTATTGCAGCTCCTTTTACACTGGATCTAGCACAAGTAATCATACTAATTCACCTAGATATGCCAGTCGTGCTTGTTATTGCATTACTGTTTACTCCACCCTGGCTTTTTACTCCTTTTCCAACCCTTCGTATCTCATGTAAACATAACCTAGAAGTTACCCGCTCACAAGATGAGTTCTTCGCAGCCCTCTGTGTGCATGTCTGTAGGGCGCGAATGTAATAATTGGGCAAAAAATTCAAAAAGAAACGAGGCCTCCATTAAGTGAATAGCACGTGAGTAAATTGCACCAGCGTGCACAGTACCAGCCACCTTCAGAATTACAGGCGGGGGCTCCTTCCCACTAATCTACCACACGGTGGAACTCTACAGCACACAGTGAATTGCCATGCAAACAAGCAGTCACATAACACCTCGTTTCTAATTAAAGGCCCGAGTCACAAGACATATTTGTGAGTAGCTATTTCTTACTCCCATATTACATGTGAAATATGCTCGAATTTACCCGCATTATTTACAGAGCATTTTCTGTAGTGAGTGGCGTTTTATTCCACGCAAACCTGGAATAATACACAACCAGCCACAAAAATGCCCTGGGCCGGATTTTACAAATAAAAGGCTACTTATGAGTCATGCACAATGCCAGGTTGTAACCGTGCACCCAGTAAATACCAACACCACTGGTGTGTTATTTACTGTGTGTGCAATCTCACATCACTCTGAGTTTTGGACCTCAGAACGAGGGATGACAGAGTGATACTGCTTGGTTTCTCCCGGTATATGTTGAGCAAACGTGGAACGTGCTATGTTTTCTTGCAAAAAAACTAGCACCAGATGTTACCTGGAGAAAATCAAAAAACCAAAACCCCATCGGATCTACAATGTTTGCTTCAGATATAATACTGTTTCAGACATCGAATGGAGTTGGTGTCCAAATCAAGATCTGCACGAGTATTGGGATAAAGGCCTAAAGCACATCTACCCAAAGCCAGGCTGCATGTTCTAAGAGCTTCCCAATGTGCTTCATGTGGTTCCAACCCTCCAATCATCCAATCAGCACTCCCTGAAAGAGTACAGATAGAAGAGACAGAGTATAACATTCACATCACGCACACTGTGTAGCCAAATCTCCTAATAAATTGTCTAGATTCAGGTTATGCACGTTTTCTTTTGAAACAGAAGTAGGGCAGAGGTACACTGATACACAACTGCACAGAAAGAGGAATACAACATGGCCATGTCCTCCATTTCACAACAAACACACTGAAAACACACTGGTCACAATACATCTTGTAGTTACCCTACAAGAATCCCAAAAGATGTAGGGAAAAAAATGTCTCACCCACAACTTGCATGCCACACCTTGGTTGGTAGATACCATCTTGATGGACTCGGCCCTTGTTGGGCGTTCTTAAATAAATAAACACTAGATTATTGCAGGGATCCAGATAAGAGTTAAAAATACCTTAGGGTATACTCAGGAATTATCCTTTATTGTTGGATACCACAGATAGGATTAAATGTAATTACTTGAGCAACAGACTTATTGAAGTGCTTTAGTGCAATTTCGGGCCTTCATATTACTTGGCCGAAATCCCATTTGTTCCAACTCTGCTTCATCTCTAAACCTGCCCGGACGCGCCTGGAGCCCTACACTTCTGAAATATTTAGGTGTTAAAATATAACATAACCAGCAATATCTAGAAGATGGTAATGTTGTGGCAGCCTTCCGAGCTCTTCGAAATAGAATAAACTTTTGGAAGAAATTGCCGTATCCATTGCTGGCAGAATAGTGGGGGCTAAGATGGTGGTAATCCCGAGATTGCTTAATTTCTTCGCCACACTGCCATTACTGATGCTTCGTTGACGGTTTCTGGACTTGAAATCCTTACTTCCGGTACTGATCTGGGGGACAGGTAGGCATTGGGTGGCATTAACAAAATTGCAATGCCATATGGCGGAGGAAGGACTGGCTGAACCGGCCAACTGCAATGGTTAAACCAGTGGGTTTATTGTACAATAAAGCCAGAATAAGAGGGTATCATTGGCTCGCTGTCTGACTTGCAGGACTTATTGCGGGTCTTCTTGGTGACATTTACCTGCGGTCTTTCACGAGCTCCTGGTAATACAGCAGTGCTGGTGACGTTGTCGACAGTGGACTCATGTTCAAGTACCTCATTCGCCTGACCAGCCAATAAAGTTGTTGAATTGAAAATAGTGGCTCGCATAGGAGCGCTGGGGGGATAAATAGGTTTGTACTGGTATGGAATATTGTCATGTTTGAAGACTTTTATGAAGAATTCAGTATACCAGGGGGTCATTTCCTGTTGCACAGGGCAGTGATTGCCACGATTAGGAATCACTGGAGGAATGGAGGTGCTGAACCTGTAACACATCAAGTGTGTTATTTGTTCTGTACAACATCAGATCGTGTAAAAACGGTCACCGGTCTACATTGTGTTATTTGTGCTGGTGTTCCTACTTCCTGAGCGTCAGACCTAGAGGTTCAGATTACTGATATGGGCTACGAGAGGATCTTAGGCTATTAACCTGCTGCCTCGCGTAATGCTAGGTTCAAATTAATTAATTTTTATATTCTGCACAAAACTTACCTTATTCCAGGCAAGATCAATAGGCTTCATGCAACTGCTGTGGCGAAATGTCCAAGATGTGGGGAGTTAGGCGCAGAAATGTTCCATATGGTCGGATCTAGCCCATCCTTGGCGGATTTATGGGAAGCGGTAATGAACTGTGTTAATTAAATAACTTTACAAGCTATCCCTTGTACGAACTTGGCCGGCATTCTAGGGGAATACCCTTGCACCAAAAAGAGGGAAACCACTACTAGATATATTGAGTTTGCATTGATGCAGGCAAAACAAGAATTGATAATGCATTGGAAGTCTATGCGAGGCCCTTGAATGATTAAACTGCAGTCGAATGAATAAATGGTCTTGAGATTGCTGTTTTATTTCGAGAGCTGAAAAGAGGGTGTGGGGAACGATTGATAGGACTTGAGCATAGGGACACCTTGTGGATTGCTTGTTGGCCCTCAATGTTGAAACAGATATGTCGAATAGCTCCATGATTTCTCAGGAGGATCTGGAGGGTGGTAATAACTGACCATTCATACATTGTCTTAGGCGGGATTTAAAACAACTGTGATCAACTTGGAAGATGTTGGCCACTGTGGCGCCCTACATATGACAGCTTGGCTAGGGGTAACTGTAGGTGGGAGAGTTACTTGTTGTTGTTTGCTAGTTATGTTATGTTATGTTATGTTAACCCTTTGTTAAAGCGCAAAACAGCTGCCCCAGCAACGGAGCGTCCCGGCGCTGACCTAAACAGTACCTGAGGGGAGGGGAATAACCAACAGAGGACTAGATGACGGAAAAGAGGTGGGTTTTGAGTTCCTTTCGAAAGGCAGTCAAGTTGGTTAGGGTGCGGATATGTAGAGGCAGGGAGTTCCAGAGTCTTGCCCCTAAGACTTTGAAGGAACGGCCGCCCATTCTACAAAGCTTGGTTCGGGGGACCGTCACTAGGTGCTGTCCCAGTGAGCGCAGGGTGCGCTGGGGAGTGTAGGGTATCAGGAGCGGACGTAGGAGTTCAGGGCCGTCTGAGTTAAGAATTTTGAATGCAGTGGTAAGAGTTTTGAAATGAATTCGGGATTCAATTGGCAGCCAGTGCAGATTCCGGATGGTGGCTCTGGCAGAGCACCTGCGTGGAAGGCCAACCACAGCTCTGGCGGCCGAGTTCTGAACACGTTGCAGCCGTGCTAGTTCTGTTTTATTTGCCCCTAAGAATAGAACATTGGCATAGTCTAGCCGGGCAAGGATAATGGATAATGGATTGGATGATAAGTTGGCGAGTTCTGGAGTCGAAGAAACCGAGTATCGGGCTAAGACTCCTCAATAGACCCACACACGTAGCTGCCACTTTCTTTGTGTGGGACTGAAAGTTGAGTGAGGAGTCCAGCCAGACACCTAGGTTCTTCACAACATTTTTTGGCACGGGGGTGGGGCCAAGCATAGAGGGCCACCAATGATCGCTCCAGTGGCCGGGGGTTTTGCCAAGGAGAAGCACCTCCGTTTTCCCGGCGTTCAGCTGAAGGCAGTTGCGCGTCATCCACTGTGCAACTGCCGCTAGGCCATCCCTGAATTTAGTAGCCGAAGTTGAAGGGCCTTCAGAGAGTGTGATGACCAGCTGTGTGTCGTCGGCGTACGACACCAGCGTGAGGTCCCACTCTTTTGCCACTACTGCAAGAGGCTGGACGTACAGATTAAAAAGGGATGGGCTTAGTGCCGAGCCCTGTTCGATGGAATGGGGTTGGGAGATTTATGATGGGGCTGAAACTCGAAAGGACCTGTCCTTTAGAAAGGACCGGAACCATTCAAGGGCGAGTTCATCGATCCCTATGGCCTCAAGTCGTTTCAGCAGAAGGGTAGTGGTCTAATGATATGTTTGAATACGTTTTGCACTCAGAATGTATTTGCTTGCTTGTCATTTCTAACCTATTATATGTACTTGCTTGCTTGTCATTTTTATCCTATCATATATATATATTTGCTTGCTTGTTCTTTTCTAACCTACTAACCATGTACTATTGCAGTGCATTATTCATTATTTGTAACGTATCCTGGTAGCTATTGTTTTTTGTTTTTAATTGAAAACAATAACATTTTGTTTAAAATAAATCAATTCCCAATATTAGATAAGGGACTATGACTCATCCACCTACATAATTATGCCAAGATGTTTCAGCTGTTCCGACCATAGATAGGGAACATCATAGGTGTGCATACAGGCACATCCCTGCATCACATGACCTGGTGTAGTTGGCAGCTGGCCTTTGTATAGTCCTCCAAGACAGCCACAAAATAGAGGGATGGGCCATCCAACACAGAAGGGGGGGGGCTGTGCATTTGCACTTCAAAGACACTGCTTCAGCTCATACACAAAGAACTTCACACTAGCTTATTGTCACTGCAGACAGACTGGGAGCAGGGCAGGGAGATAGGCAATTGCAGACACTTCTGTGGGGGTAAAACTCCATAAGTTTCTTCCACTTCAAACATGGCAGCGGTATAAAAATAGGACCCTCAGACCCACTCTTCAGTTCACTTCTGGACCTGCTGAAGGACTCCCAGAGGACTGCTCTGCCACCTGTGGCCTACCTTGCCCTTCAGAGGACTGTCCTGCTCCTCCACCAAGAGGACTGTGATGCTGCCTACAGCCTGCCCTGTGCCCTTCGGAGTACTGCCCTGTTGGTTGAGATCTACACTTCTGCTTGCACCCAGAATTTCCAGAATGACTCCAAGGGCTAGTTCACTGGCCTCCTGATCAGAGCCTCAGGGACAGAAAAGGCTCCAACCATCTTGAACCCGCACCCAAACCCATCCTAAGTGAGTCCTGATCCCAATCAAAAACATGGGACTTAGAAACTGTTCTGCCAAAAAAGTGCTCTGAGAACTTAGAGCAGACTGGGACCTAACTGTTTGACGATTTCGCAATGGTGCATTGCTGGTTGGCCTAACCTAGCAGCAGCTCCTACTAAGTTCTTCTCTGTAGCAGCAAATTTTGTTAAGCGGCTCCTCGCAGAAGGGGTATCTGGCCTCGTGGAGCCTCATCGGGTACAGCATGCAGCTTCGTCCACTTGGAGATTTTAGAATTCCAAAAAAGAGACTAAGTCCGAATGTAGAAATCTTCACATTAGAAAGTAAAAATCATCCAGCGTCTTACCGCCAATTACACTTCCTCTCGGACGCTGCCGGCTGCCTCACCCAACTGAACTTTACATTCTTCTTGAACAATTCCTCTAAGTCCAGAGATAAGCAGAGACCGGGCTCAATCCACTTTGTGTATCCGACCCACGGTCCCTCGCGGTCTTCCATAACGTTCGACTTTGCCCTGGTCAAGAACGACTAGATGCCTGTGGTTGGCGCTTTGATCTTTTAGAAGCTATTTTTCATAATTCATAACTTCAGTTCAACTGATTGGGTTTTTGTCGTTTGGTGTCAATTTATTACCAGTTTCTATACTTTTCAAAATTGGTGTGAAATTTTCCTTGTGTTATAGTTTCACTTTATTGCTGTTAAAGTGCTGCATGAATTCTTTACACATTGCCTCCAAGTTAAGCCTGACTGCTTTTAAAGCAAGCTACCCGAGGATTAAGCACAGGTTAATTTAGTGAAGTTTTGTGGTTCACCCTGACCAGGATTATGGCTGTTTCTTGAGAAAGGCTCATATGCCCCCTCAACCAACATCTCAATTTCTTCCATGCAGGTAATCATTCTCAGTAAAAGATATTTTTTGTTGATGGTCCTAAGATACATTATTGCCCTAGACTTGTAATCCTCAGAATGCCAAGATAGTAGTTCAATCTTTCCCGTCCTTTAATTCAAACATGTTCACCATTTCTTAGCCACTCTCCCTTCTTCTTAGTAATTAATGTTTGTTTCCCTTGATAACAACCATGTTCATGGTTGTTATCTAGGGAAAATAAATTCGTTTATTTTTTTGTCAAGTCCAAAGATAACTGATGTGCACTTGAAGGAATCGGTCTTCAAAGGTTCCTGATAGATATTAAATTTAGATAACCTAAATCCAGGTATGGCGCGCAGATGTGGTATTTACAGTTAGCACAACATGTGAGCAAAAGTTACCTAAGCAACCATGTCTTAAATCCGACATCCCGATATGCCACAAAAACATTATGAGAAAACTTAGGAAAATAGCTCTGGGTGGATATTCAACCAAGTATAATGGAGTCATATCCAGGCCTCGATTATATGCATGTATCGTCAAAATATTATGAGGAAAAGGAAATTAAACTTGGGGTCAGGTAGAGTATGAACCTTATCAACAGAATGAACCCATCTCAGTGCTCAAGAGCCCCATGTCCTTCAGCTCTGATCAAGGAGATTGTCTCATTTGTGGCTCCCAATGATTGGGGGTATTGTACGTGGATCAGAGATTGGAACGTATGCCTAAATGTCTGAAAAATGCTTGGATAAACGCTTTGCTAAAGAATTCTTCTATGAACCAAATCTCTGGCCATTGTGGCTTACTTGGAGCAATTTAATATTGTTTTGACACACCATCATACAGAAATGGCTTTACTGGATGGCCAGGAGTGACTGCTAGAAGGGGCCACTGAAGGATCAACAGGCATTTATGGGCTGCTCAACCATTCATCTGCCTGGTGACCATGCAATCCTCCTGATACCTGCAAGAAGCTGCAGTGGCCTCTGTGGACACATTTATTTGTTTCCAGGCCTTCCTGACTTTGAAAGAAATATGACATAATGACACAAGGTATTATTTGTAGGATTCTGCTGTGGACTGTCAAGTGACTGCTCTCTGCCCCTGTGCTTTTCCAAATATACATGAAGCACTTGTATGATTTAGTGGTGACATGAGGGCAGGAATCAACAGCTATAGGGATGATACTCAACTGCCTTTGAGATTCTTTTTCAATTTAGATTTGGCCATTCTCTCTAGTCAAATTGAGGAGATCCACATTTTTATTCTGGAGATCTACATCAAAGACACAAAATCTTGCATGTGCTAACCAGGACGACTGTAAAAGGTAGATAATGCATTCATATATTAAAGTTCAGATTACCTCCAGATTTAATACTCTTGGTTTAGTAATTGACAGCCTCCTATATGTGTAAGGACACATCAGTCGTCTAAAGACCAAATTCATTGCATTATTGTAATTCTTTTACTGTGAGTGCCTTAAAGAAGTTCATTCTATGGCTACAGGAAATTCTTAATTCTGCAGCTCAGGCGGCTGGTGTCCCTGTCAAGAGCATGTAAGTTCCACCATCTGAAGGCTCCATTGGATTCTTGTCATATGTTGATTAGAATCATGTGCTTAATATGATTCACTACCTCGCTTATCGGCAGGTGTACACCACTAGATGTACAGAATATAGTCCTATGTCCAAAGCCATCTTCTGAGGTGACATGTGGTGGAATGAGTTTTAGCTTGGATTCAGAATTGAAGGGTGCTTAACAAGTTCAAAACTCCTCAAAACACCCTTGGTTTAGGTAAGATGGGCTAGCATCTGCCTGATGCATTCTAGTGCATTGATGATACTAGGTTGATAGTGTTATATGAATATTTTTTATTTGACTTGAATAGTCTATAAAAAACATATGTGGCTCAGTCCCTCATAAGACTTTGAGAAGGATGCAGAGTTCAGGAAAGGCAGAGCCACCAGGTAAATTGGGAGACCAGGTTAGGGCTATCGTTGGAATTATTCTCTGGCATAAATGAAAATCACCTCAACAGGATGAGGCTACACCTTGAGGGCTCTGGATATTCTTGGTGGTAGCTTAGGTTTAAGAAGTACAATAATTAAAGACTAACCTATGGATTCTGCTGTCTGGCAACCAGGGCTTGATGGCAGGATGTCAAACGTGCTTGGACCATTTGGGCAGTCAGTCCTTAACTTGTCCGAATATACTGCCAGTGGTGTAATAAATGCAGGGCTCAACATGTTTGAATTTTGACATAAGGAACTCATGCTGAAAGGCTTTTAAAGGATTGAAGTTCCACTCTAGGAGATTAAACATTTTTCCAAACTTGGTCAAAGTATTTCTTAGTAGGAGATATGTCACTTGCAGTGCTTGGAAAGTATAAACAGTAGCACCTAAAGAAGGTTTTAGAAACTCCTTGGAACTGGATACTAGAAGTTTGGTAGATCTCTTGTGCATCAAAGTCATGAGTTACAGAAATCCCTCTACCATGGACTATGGTGGTGACCACTCACAGTTCTTGTCTTCAGGGTTCACATTCAGGTTTTTGGCCATTGTGCCTTTTGAACATCAACGTTATCTAGCAGGCACATAAGAGTGAAAGAACTTGAGCTCCAAAATGCACACAGAATACAGCAGCAGATCCTGACTCCATCTGGGTATCAGTATAACTGAAAGCATTGGAAGTTCCTGTCAATTGAAGATAATGTCCACTGGGGAGTCAAGAGAAATGAATGCATCAAAGAGGAGAGTTTGGAAAATCTTGTTTCTTTAAGTCAAGTGCAATATTTAGTTGGCATAGCTTGATATAACAGGGAAACATGCATTGTACAGAGAGAAATATTACAAGGCTATTGCCACAATTTCTAAATCTACATTCTAACAACTGCAAGATTTCCCTCAGCTTACCAACAATGACTATTCCCAAAATGTGATATCACAAAGCAAAGTTCTGCGAAAGTTTGTTACAGGGAAGCCTAATCGTTGTGTTCACTTAATTCTGCAGAAGTCTCAAGTTAGAAGCAACAGCCTGATTTTCTTTCCTCTAGCATCCACTGCCTGAAGAAGAAAGTCAGTCAAAAAAGAAGGAGCCACATATTCGGATCTCTGAGAAACGATCAAGGTAATGGCACATCCTGGTTTAGGCCACTTGGTAAAGCAAATCTTCTCAGGACTTTGACTTACGGTTGCATATTTTCAAGTCAAATCCAGGTATGAATCTCTACACTGAGATATAAACTGATATGTTTTTCTGTGGTATGGATATTATTTAGAAGAGAGATCTAACCAAGTCACATTCAGAATTGCACATTTCTTAAAATGTTCCAGATACATCTACAATTGTTTGTATGCACACATGCCACTAAGAGGATCTTGAAAAATTACTATACTAATTTAAAAAGAGCTTTTATGAATAAATATCATGTATAAGCAATGCACATTACATATAAAGACAAACCGCACCGCGGAAGTGTGTATTAAGAGTATCAGATTTCTGGCAACCTCTGTGGGATACAGTAGCAGAAACACATTTCAAAAGTGCTCTTTAAGTAAAAATTAATAGATCCTTCTACACAACAGTAGCCTGACTCGATCTGACCATCTGGGAGGAAACACTGGGATGGCTTTAAAGTATTACATGAAGTAGAAAACATTGTGCTCAGAAAGCTAAAGATATATATATCTAGGGCATGGCCCCCCTTCCCCCAAGTCTCCACGAGGCCCCAAGGACCCCATCTTCCAGAGCTGATAAACAAAGGAGGGGAAATTCCGCCCCCCTTCCAGTGGCAGGAGAGGCCCTGGGGACTCTATCCTCCAGGCCGGTCTTTCAAATAATGGGGAGGTAGGCCACGTGGGCCCCCACTCTGAGACATTCAAATAACCCTGGGGCTGGCTCCGTGACTGTATCCTGGGGTCCCCAAATAGAGGCAACTGCTTAACTCATTGAGTCATCATGGTGGCAAAACCCATGGCCCATTACTACACTTAGCAGGCTCATTACTATCCTTAATTTACAAATAAAAATGAAGTGAGGCACACCAGCACTCATGACATGAAGGAGCACTGGCGTACAGTCATTCAAAATGCAAGTGGAGAAAACATTTGACAATAGCTTATTTTTGTTGCATTCTTTATTTAAGTTTTTACATTTAGATTGTGTCTGACAGTTTTTAACAACACATTAAGTTACCTTACATCTTCTAGAAAACTCCAATAACAGCAAATGCAGTAATAAGGATTTCCTATTCCTATGCATGAACCGTAGTCAATCATTAGTTATGATTAGGTGAATCATGTATCAAAAACCAACATAATATTTCAGCCTGTCACCTCCATATGTGTCCATTTCTCAAAATATATCAGAGTTGTATGTTTGGTGAAACGTATCCACCTCTGCATCTTTGCAGGGGATGGGACTATGAAAAAGGCCACACTTTGAGACACACAGAACTAGTAAGATGAACAAAAGAGAACCAATAACAAACAATGGATGAGTACAACTTACCCTACTAATGAAATAAATGAACAATCCCCTCATATTTTGATGAAAGCAAGAGGCAGGGTGGTGATGAGAGCAAGAGGCAGGGTGGTGAGGAAATCCAGGTTCTAAATACCCTTCAGGGCATCAACTCTCAAGATTATATATATGTTGCCCAAACACTGGTCACTTTAGGTGTTATCCCTACACCCTGTCTCCTTATGAAATTTGCCCCATACTCTTCAAAATGAAAGAGGCTATCATTCATTTTATGGATCAGTTTTTCATAGTTAGCTTTGTCATGCATGTCATACCTGGGTACATCATCCAGGCATGTAGGTACTGGGCAATGAGTTAATATGGTAGAGTAATGTGTGCATGACCTAGCCTATCACTCAGGGCGTTTGATAATTGCATGTCTCCACCTGTGTGATTGTGCAATATCATACTCCTATTTGACCTCTTTGAATGTTGTTAGTTTGTCCATCTCAAATCATATAATTCAGAACAATATATTCTATTGAGTTTCCATAGCTTCCGGCTAATTTCTTTCCTGCCTATTGTGATAGCTGCATTGCACCACAGAGGGGATTTGGAATGTACCTGTGCCGGGGTTGAGAGCAACCGGTGGGCTCTCTGTCAAACGTAGAAGAAAGTGGCAAAAATGGGAGTGGTAAATGTTGTATTTAAAGGTTGCATCTTATAGTACATGGATTTATCTCCCTCTGTGTGCAAGGCACGATTCTCCATTTTTACTTATGTCAGCATTTCTCTGTATTTTTACCATGTAGATCAAGAACACCAGTTGATGTGCTAACCAATAATTCTCCATGTGTGGTATTCAGAGCCATACGTTGGTTGTGATAGCATCAAGTTTTGAGCTTTTTAACCTAGGTTTAGTGGCACTTGAGACAAATTGCAAAATTGCCTTTTCGAAGTTCCTAAATAACTTGTATTGAATCATCAGTTGTATCATGCCAAAGCCATAGTTAAATCTGTGATAAGTGGAAGGGGTCCCAGTAATCAATGAACAGTTTACTACATAGTAACAAAAATAAAACAACCAAGAAACAGATCTGTCCACATTGTTTTAATCACAATGTGAAATGTATATAACAAATATATAATTTTATGTCAGAACGTGAACACAATTTCGCAGTGCCCCAGAAATAGTCAAGAAGCAAGGGAAAGGGAAGTGATCCTGTGAGGAGGAAGTGAAGGGAAAGAAGAAGAAATTCTCAAGTGACAGTTTAGTCAAAATATATACATCATTTGTCCTCACTACACGGTGTGTGCGGAGATAGGGACCACAAGGTTCAGATAATTATTTACACAAAACAACATACTCCACAAAATTCAGAAAATGAAAACAATGGGGAGTGGAGTTGATAATGCGAATAGTTGTCGACGTTTCGACCCCCTAGTATGCAGGTAGAGTTGCTATCCTTGCTGTGGGGTCTTCATCAGGACAGGGGTGGGGACACCTATTTAATATAAATGTATGAATTAATGTGGGAAGACTAATCCCTAAATGAATTCATCAGAAAACGCACATCAGTATACGAATCAAGTGGTAGAGGGAAACCATGGCTGTGCCATATAATTAGCGTGAATTGAAGTAATATGCCACATGGTCCAAAAATATAATGGTCTTTGGCAATTTAATCACGAGCGCATGAAGGGTAAGCGCTCGATGAATAGATAAATTAAATTAAATCATGACGGTTATTATGAAGGAAGGAAAAACAGCCAGTCCGGATGGGAGGCAGCAAACAAACATCTCAGTACCCACTAAAAAGGGACCCTAACATATAGGCAAGAACGAACAATGTCCAGGTATGGCAATTATATTTAATTTAGACTTACCACGAAGTGGTATTCAACACGGACCGTGGTGCAGTCCACTGGTGTGGTCCATATGAATCGTCAATAATGATGGTACTAGTTAATATACAAACAAGGCCCACAGTTAGACCAAGTTACTCATAAGCCAATTAGTTAAAAGATCTAACATATAGAGGAGGGTGAGCTTACCACAAGTTGATATAGGGACAGCCACGTGTTATTCAATTAACATAGTGCAAAGCGTCATCGAATCAGGCGGAACTACGGAAAACAAATAGATAGTAGAAGAGAACCATTATCACAACGGACTGGGTAGATAACAATAGTCCGAGTGAGACTGGGAATGCACTCACCAAAGAACGCGGTCATAGGTCAGAGCGCGAGGCAGTCTGGACTAGTCAGATCAGGGCTCCGTTATTAATCTGAGGGGAGAAGGCGGAGAAATAATGAAAACCCTCAAAAGCGGGGTAGTCATTCAAATAAGTATTACTGCGAAGAAACGCACGCTTACCGGTCAAAGAGGTAAATCAAGTCCCGCAGTGAGCTGGATTCGCAATGGCGAGGCTCGTTCCGGGTTTGAAGATATCTCCATAGTAACGAAGTCACGTGGTGCAGAGCACCCGTGTAGACATGATAGACAGACTAAGTTACTGTAATGGGGTTACTTAAAACTGTCGACTTGAAACCGGGTCTGATGATAATTTTTAAGTGAAGATCCCTTTATAAAGTGACCATAATAGATTGATATATTAAAACATTGCGTTACGCATTCAGGGGAAACGCCGTGTGGATATTGATATTCATACTGTACATGCATCGAGTCGTTGCCGCCAGTACAGGGACTGTATAGAGTCACATAGTTAGATCATAGATAGCTTTAAACACGTTCCAAAAAAATAAAACCTGTTCGAAAAAACCGGGCACGCCGTGCATATCGTGGGAGACAATTGTTGTGACTGACAAGGTTGACCTCATCCACTAATGTGAGACAATGGATAAATGGAGTGGTTGCCGCCACTACAAGGGCTTTGAAAGCGTTCGAAAGACACAACGTTTAGTGGGAGACAAATATTATCACCGGCATGGTTAGCATCGTGTATTACTGTCAATGAAAATGATCAATTAATGCCCTCATGATAACATAGAGCAGCGTACCTCTCACATGAGGGTAAAAGGCTGCAAATCAATATGATCCCAAACGTAGTTAATGAATTAAATATTGAGTTAGGGCTGAAATCATAAACGCAGGACATGGCGTACCTCTCACAGGAGGGTAAAAGCCGTCCAATGTACTACTCCAAGTAGAAAGGCACACAAAGTACAGAGTGGTGGCGTGCCTCTCAACATAAGGGTAAAGGCCACATGAGATTTATGTATGTTACAGCATTGTTCGAAAAAAACAGCATTTAATGGGAGACAACTATTAGTATGACCGGCATGGTTAGCATCATGTATTACTGTTAATGAAAATGATCAATTTGTGCCATCAAGATAACATGGAGCAGGGTACTTCTCACAAGAGGGTAAAAAAGCTGCAAATCAATATGATCCCAAACGAAGCTGAAATCATAAACGCAAGACATGGCGTACCTCTCACAAGAGGGTAAAAGCCGTCCATTGTATTACTCCAAGTAGAAAGGCACACAAAATATACAGAGTGGTGGCGTACCTCTCGAACACAAGGGTAAAGGCCACATGAGATTTATGTATCTTCCAGCATTGTAGCAACCACAAGACATAGGGATCAGGTAGACGATAAAATTGCCAATTGAGAGAAAGAGCTATCTTGCTCATTGAGCCCATTCTCAATGGAATCAAACTTTAACATCCATTTTAGCTCCCTGGTGTTTAAGATCGTAGCGATATTCCCACCCCGGGGTCCTAAGGTGGCTCTTTCAAGGATTACCCATCTCAAACTTTCTGGTGTGTGACCGGCTGTGGAAAAATGTTCAACCAGGGGTGCACCTGGTGTTTGGCATCTGACCCTACTCATGTGCTGAAGGATCCTAGCCTTAGCTTTCTGCTGTGTCTGGCCAACATATATCATTGAACACGGACATAAAATAGCGTATATAATGTTTGATGTGTTACAGTTGGTGTGTGATTTTAACGGAATTTTATGATCACGATAAATGAATTCCTTGGTCTGAATGACACTGTCACATGCCTTGCACTGACCACACTTGAAATGGCCCACAATAGCTGGCAAATTCCAAAGGGTTGCGACCGTGGGGTCGTCTCTAGTCTTCAGGAAGGAGCGGACTACATGGTCCTTAACACTCCGTGCTTTTTTAAAAGCATGTAAAGGAGGGTTAGATTGCTCGATGTCATCTGATATCAATTCCCAATGGTGGTTAATGATGCGTCTGATTCTGTTACTCTGGGTGTTGAAGGTGGTAACGCATACAATCCTATCTTGCTGTTCATCCTTGTCAGTTTTAGGGGTGAGCAACTCCTCACGGGGATAAAACCAAGCTCTTTTCCTCGCTCGCTTAAGTAGTTGTTTAGGGTATCCCCTACTCAGAAGTCGTTGTTTGAGTTCCTCCGATTCGGTGAAATAATGGTCCTTGTTGGAGCAGTTCCTGCGAATACGCAAGAACTGCCCAAACGGTAAATTGTCTCGCAAAGCTCTAGGGTGGTGACTGTTATAGTGTAGTAATGAATTCCTCTCAGTGGGTTTGCGATAGAGTGTTGTTAGTAGGTGACCCGAGCATTCATAAATGGTAAGATCAAGGAAATTGATTTTGTGGTTGTCTGATTCAATGGTAAATTTGAGATGTCCCGATTGGTTATTGAGCCAACCAAAAAACAGCATCAAACCATCCAAGTCTCTATTCCAGATTAGCAGGATGTCATCTATATACCGCATCCAGAGACCAAGCTGGTCTCTCAATGGGTTGACTTGGTTGAGAATAGTGTCCTGCTCGAAGGCTGCCATGTACAAGATGGCTACATCAGGAGCAAAGGGCGCCCCCATTGCCACTCCGGACGTTTGTATATAGAATTTGTCTCTAAATATGAAAAAGTTCTTTGTCATGGCTATGCGTAGTAAGGCAACAATGAACTCAGTTGGGACTTGAACCGGAGCTGGGCGTTGATTCAGGCAGCGTGTGATGACCGATAATGCCTCGTGTTGGGGAATCGATGTATAAAGAGACACAACATCACAGGTGGCAAGTCGTTGCTGTGAGGAATCAAATGCAGAATTTTCAATAATATTAATGGTATGCATAGTATCCCGAAGGTATGCAGGAGTGTCTTCCGCCAGTGGTTTCAAGAAGAAATCGATGTATTTGCCTAGGGGCTCAAGCATGGAGCCACACCCCGAGACAATTGGACGACCAGGGGGGGCTACCATGGACTTGTGGATCTTAGGCAGAGTATAGATAGTTGCCAGACGTGGGTGCTTTTTATTCAAGAAATTGAATTCTGGTTCTGATATAAAACCCTGTTCAAGGCCCGCTTGGGTTAGCTCCAAGATCTCCAGCGCAATAGTTTTTGAGGGATCTGATCTCAATTGCTGGTAACTCGTCCCATCATTCAATTGTCTGAGAATTTCGGACTCATAGGCGGTGACATCCTGCACCACGATTGCTCCGCCCTTATCAGCAGGTTTGATGACAAGTTGTTCATTGTTGGCAAGCGATTGTAAGGCCATTTTCTCATTCTTGCTGATGTTATATTTAATAAATGGTTTAGTACTCAATAGTTGTAGCACATCTCTGATGACAACTGATTCATAAGCCAGGATCTTGTGCGACATGGTACTGTTGAATGGGACAAACGTGGAGGGAGGTTTAAGCGCCGTGACAGATGATTGTATCGAAGGTTCAGAGTTGCGAAAGAAGTATCTCAACCTAATCTTCCGGAAAAATTGAAAAAGCTCAGTGCGAATAATGAAGGCATCAGGATTATTGGTCGGGACATAGGATAGTCCTTTCCCTAGTACTTTAATCTCATCATCATTGAGAATTTGGTTCGATATATTGACCACCGGGCTGGACGCCACTGGTGGTGCTCCTCCTAGGAGTCTGAGTTTAGGATAAGTCTCAGAACTTTTCACCATCTGTAGGTCTTGTTCCGGGTAACTCGTTCTCCGTGCTGAGGTTCCGTCTGGAATTGCACCTGTTTTTGCGGTTGGCCACGACCTCCATTGCAAGTGTTGGTGCCTTGCTGAGATCCACGTTGTTGGCCTCGCTGCCAATTGTTGCTTCTGCCGCGTGGTGGTCGCCATGACCATTGGCGTTGCCCTAAAAAAGGGTTGAATTGATACTGTTGGTATTGGGCGTAGTCAGGGTAGTGTTGCTGGAAACTAGGACCGGGTTGTTCCTGCTCACCCTCAGAACTAAAAGAAGAGTCCGAAAAGGTTTGATAGTTACGTCTACATCTGTAACCACCTCGTCCCCGATTCGTGAATCTGCCTTGCTGGTCTTGGCGAAAATAATCTTCCTGTAAATAAGGGTACGTTTTTTTCTTATCGTACAGTCTAATGTCCCTTGCAAGTTTTTCAAGTTTACGATTCTGCGTTGTTAAATCAAAATCCTTAAGGGTAGCTTCAAGATTGTTCAAGGTTTCTTTGGCACTAGCGAAGTTGGCATCCGCCGCTATTTCCGCTTTTAAAGTCTTTATTTCAGCTGTAATCACCTTAATCTGGTCCGCAGCAGTTTCCACACCAAGGACCATCCAATGGCGGCTGCAGTTATTCGCCACGTAAGTACCTCGACAAAGATTGCCGGTTCGATCTTAATTTGCAGCCCAATGGGGATGATGTTCTCCTTTAAATATTTGGTTAAGAGATGCCCATGCCACCTGGTCCGGATCAGCTTTTTCTCCAATCTCTCTAAACGGGTGATTTTATCCTTTAGTGAAAAGTCAATGGTAGGGATATCGGATGAAATAAATAAATAGTTTGGATCCTCAAGGAGTTTATCTATATAGTCTTCGGAAAAAGATAACAGTTCCCTTTCTACCATGATGTGCAAAAGTCAAAATTAATTGAGCATAAGAAAAACCTCGCAGACCAGCGTCTGCACGAAGTAGAGTATTCACAAGGGGTTGTACCCAGAAAGTGTCACTGGGACCTGGGCTAACAACGTGATAAGTGGAAGGGGTCCCAGTAATCAATGAACAGTTTACTACATAGTAACAAAAATAAAACAACCAAGAAACAGATCTGTCCACATTGTTTTAATCACAATGTGAAATGTATATAACAAATATATAATTTTATGTCAGAACGTGAACACAATTTCGCAGTGCCCCAGAAATAGTCAAGAAGCAAGGGAAAGGGAAGTGATCCTGTGAGGAGGAAGTGAAGGGAAAGAAGAAGAAATTCTCAAGTGACAGTTTAGTCAAAATATATACATCATTTGTCCTCACTACACGGTGTGTGCGGAGATAGGGACCACAAGGTTCAGATAATTATTTACACAAAACAACATACTCCACAAAATTCAGAAAATGAAAACAATGGGGAGTGGAGTTGATAATGCGAATAGTTGTCGACGTTTCGACCCCCTAGTATGCAGGTAGAGTTGCTATCCTTGCTGTGGGGTCTTCATCAGGACAGGGGTGGGGACACCTATTTAATATAAATGTATGAATTAATGTGGGAAGACTAATCCCTAAATGAATTCATCAGAAAACGCACATCAGTATACGAATCAAGTGGTAGAGGGAAACCATGGCTGTGCCATATAATTAGCGTGAATTGAAGTAATATGCCACATGGTCCAAAAATATAATGGTCTTTGGCAATTTAATCACGAGCGCATGAAGGGTAAGCGCTCGATGAATAGATAAATTAAATTAAATCATGACGGTTATTATGAAGGAAGGAAAAACAGCCAGTCCGGATGGGAGGCAGCAAACAAACATCTCAGTACCCACTAAAAAGGGACCCTAACATATAGGCAAGAACGAACAATGTCCAGGTATGGCAATTATATTTAATTTAGACTTACCACGAAGTGGTATTCAACACGGACCGTGGTGCAGTCCACTGGTGTGGTCCATATGAATCGTCAATAATGATGGTACTAGTTAATATACAAACAAGGCCCACAGTTAGACCAAGTTACTCATAAGCCAATTAGTTAAAAGATCTAACATATAGAGGAGGGTGAGCTTACCACAAGTTGATATAGGGACAGCCACGTGTTATTCAATTAACATAGTGCAAAGCGTCATCGAATCAGGCGGAACTACGGAAAACAAATAGATAGTAGAAGAGAACCATTATCACAACGGACTGGGTAGATAACAATAGTCCGAGTGAGACTGGGAATGCACTCACCAAGGAACGCGGTCATAGGTCAGAGCGCGAGGCAGTCTGGACTAGTCAGATCAGGGCTCCGTTATTAATCTGAGGGGAGAAGGCGGAGAAATAATGAAAACCCTCAAAAGCGGGGTAGTCATTCAAATAAGTATTACTGCGAAGAAACGCACGCTTACCGGTCAAAGAGGTAAATCAAGTCCCGCAGTGAGCTGGATTCGCAATGGCGAGGCTCGTTCCGGGTTTGAAGATATCTCCATAGTAACGAAGTCACGTGGTGCAGAGCACCCGTGTAGACATGATAGACAGACTAAGTTACTGTAATGGGGTTACTTAAAACTGTCGACTTGAAACCGGGTCTGATGATAATTTTTAAGTGAAGATCCCTTTATAAAGTGACCATAATAGATTGATATATTAAAACATTGCGTTACGCATTCAGGGGAAACGCCGTGTGGATATTGATATTCATACTGTACATGCATCGAGTCGTTGCCGCCAGTACAGGGACTGTATAGAGTCACATAGTTAGATCATAGATAGCTTTAAACACGTTCCAAAAAAATAAAACCTGTTCGAAAAAACCGGGCACGCCGTGCATATCGTGGGAGACAATTGTTGTGACTGACAAGGTTGACCTCATCCACTAATGTGAGACAATGGATAAATGGAGTGGTTGCCGCCACTACAAGGGCTTTGAAAGCGTTCGAAAGACACAACGTTTAGTGGGAGACAAATATTATCACCGGCATGGTTAGCATCGTGTATTACTGTCAATGAAAATGATCAATTAATGCCCTCATGATAACATAGAGCAGCGTACCTCTCACAAGAGGGTAAAAGGCTGCAAATCAATATGATCCCAAACGTAGTTAATGAATTAAATATTGAGTTAGGGCTGAAATCATAAACGCAGGACATGGCGTACCTCTCACAGGAGGGTAAAAGCCGTCCAATGTACTACTCCAAGTAGAAAGGCACACAAAGTACAGAGTGGTGGCGTGCCTCTCAACATAAGGGTAAAGGCCACATGAGATTTATGTATGTTACAGCATTGTTCAAAAAAAACAGCATTTAATGGGAGACAACTATTAGTATGACCGGCATGGTTAGCATCATGTATTACTGTTAATGAAAATGATCAATTTGTGCCATCAAGATAACATGGAGCAGGGTACTTCTCACAAGAGGGTAAAAAAGCTGCAAATCAATATGATCCCAAACGAAGCTGAAATCATAAACGCAAGACATGGCGTACCTCTCACAAGAGGGTAAAAGCCGTCCATTGTATTACTCCAAGTAGAAAGGCACACAAAATATACAGAGTGGTGGCGTACCTCTCGAACACAAGGGTAAAGGCCACATGAGATTTATGTATCTTCCAGCATTGTAGCAACCACAAGACATAGGGATCAGGTAGACGATAAAATTGCCAATTGAGAGAAAGAGCTATCTTGCTCATTGAGCCCATTCTCAATGGAATCAAACTTTAACATCCATTTTAGCTCCCTGGTGTTTAAGATCGTAGCGATATTCCCACCCCGGGGTCCTAAGGTGGCTCTTTCAAGGATTACCCATCTCAAACTTTCTGGTGTGTGACCGGCTGTGGAAAAATGTTCAACCAGGGGTGCACCTGGTGTTTGGCATCTGACCCTACTCATGTGCTGAAGGATCCTAGCCTTAGCTTTCTGCTGTGTCTGGCCAACATATATCATTGAACACGGACATAAAATAGCGTATATAATGTTTGATGTGTTACAGTTGGTGTGTGATTTTAACGGAATTTTATGATCACGATAAATGAATTCCTTGGTCTGAATGACACTGTCACATGCCTTGCACTGACCACACTTGAAATGGCCCACAATAGCTGGCAAATTCCAAAGGGTTGCGACCGTGGGGTCGTCTCTAGTCTTCAGGAAGGAGCGGACTACATGGTCCTTAACACTCCGTGCTTTTTTAAAAGCATGTAAAGGAGGGTTAGATTGCTCGATGTCATCTGATATCAATTCCCAATGGTGGTTAATGATGCGTCTGATTCTGTTACTCTGGGTGTTGAAGGTGGTAACGCATACAATCCTATCTTGCTGTTCATCCTTGTCAGTTTTAGGGGTGAGCAACTCCTCACGGGGATAAAACCAAGCTCTTTTCCTCGCTCGCTTAAGTAGTTGTTTAGGGTATCCCCTACTCAGAAGTCGTTGTTTGAGTTCCTCCGATTCGGTGAAATAATGGTCCTTGTTGGAGCAGTTCCTGCGAATACGCAAGAACTGCCCAAACGGTAAATTGTCTCGCAAAGCTCTAGGGTGGTGACTGTTATAGTGTAGTAATGAATTCCTCTCAGTGGGTTTGCGATAGAGTGTTGTTAGTAGGTGACCCGAGCATTCATAAATGGTAAGATCAAGGAAATTGATTTTGTGGTTGTCTGATTCAATGGTAAATTTGAGATGTCCCGATTGGTTATTGAGCCAACCAAAAAACAGCATCAAACCATCCAAGTCTCCATTCCAGATTAGCAGGATGTCATCTATATACCGCATCCAGAGACCAAGCTGGTCTCTGAATGGGTTGACTTGGTTGAGAATAGTGTCCTGCTCGAAGGCTGCCATGTACAAGATGGCTACATCAGGAGCAAAGGGCGCCCCCATTGCCACTCCGGACGTTTGTATATAGAATTTGTCTCTAAATATGAAAAAGTTCTTTGTCATGGCTATGCGTAGTAAGGCAACAATGAACTCAGTTGGGACTTGAACCGGAGCTGGGCGTTGATTCAGGCAGCGTGTGATGACCGATAATGCCTCGTGTTGGGGAATCGATGTATAAAGAGACACAACATCACAGGTGGCAAGTCGTTGCTGTGAGGAATCAAATGCAGAATTTTCAATAATATTAATGGTATGCATAGTATCCCGAAGGTATGCAGGAGTGTCTTCCGCCAGTGGTTTCAAGAAGAAATCGATGTATTTGCCTAGGGGCTCAAGCATGGAGCCACACCCCGAGACAATTGGACGACCAGGGGGGGCTACCATGGACTTGTGGATCTTAGGCAGAGTATAGATAGTTGCCAGACGTGGGTGCTTTTTATTCAAGAAATTGAATTCTGGTTCTGATATAAAACCCTGTTCAAGGCCCGCTTGGGTTAGCTCCAAGATCTCCAGCGCAATAGTTTTTGAGGGATCTGATCTCAATTGCTGGTAACTCGTCCCATCATTCAATTGTCTGAGAATTTCGGACTCATAGGCGGTGACATCCTGCACCACGATTGCTCCGCCCTTATCAGCAGGTTTGATGACAAGTTGTTCATTGTTGGCAAGCGATTGTAAGGCCATTTTCTCATTCTTGCTGATGTTATATTTAATAAATGGTTTAGTACTCAATAGTTGTAGCACATCTCTGATGACAACTGATTCATAAGCCAGGATCTTGTGCGACATGGTACTGTTGAATGGGACAAACGTGGAGGGAGGTTTAAGCGCCGTGACAGATGATTGTATCGAAGGTTCAGAGTTGCGAAAGAAGTATCTCAACCTAATCTTCCGGAAAAATTGAAAAAGCTCAGTGCGAATAATGAAGGCATCAGGATTATTGGTCGGGACATAGGATAGTCCTTTCCCTAGTACTTTAATCTCATCATCATTGAGAATTTGGTTCGATATATTGACCACCGGGCTGGACGCCACTGGTGGTGCTCCTCCTAGGAGTCTGAGTTTAGGATAAGTCTCAGAACTTTTCACCATCTGTAGGTCTTGTTCCGGGTAACTCGTTCTCCGTGCTGAGGTTCCGTCTGGAATTGCACCTGTTTTTGCGGTTGGCCACGACCTCCATTGCAAGTGTTGGTGCCTTGCTGAGATCCACGTTGTTGGCCTCGCTGCCAATTGTTGCTTCTGCCGCGTGGTGGTCGCCATGACCATTGGCGTTGCCCTAAAAAAGGGTTGAATTGATACTGTTGGTATTGGGCGTAGTCAGGGTAGTGTTGCTGGAAACTAGGACCGGGTTGTTCCTGCTCACCCTCAGAACTAAAAGAAGAGTCCGAAAAGGTTTGATAGTTACGTCTACCTCTGTAACCACCTCGTCCCCGATTCGTGAATCTGCCTTGCTGGTCTTGGCGAAAATAATCTTCCTGTAAATAAGGGTACGTTTTTTTCTTATCGTACAGTCTAATGTCCCTTGCAAGTTTTTCAAGTTTACGATTCTGCGTTGTTAAATCAAAATCCTTAAGGGTAGCTTCAAGATTGTTCAAGGTTTCTTTGGCACTAGCGAAGTTGGCATCCGCCGCTATTTCCGCTTTTAAAGTCTTTATTTCAGCTGTAATCACCTTAATCTGGTCCGCAGCAGTTTCCACACCAAGGACCATCCAATGGCGGCTGCAGTTATTCGCCACGTAAGTACCTCGACAAAGATTGCCGGTTCGATCTTAATTTGCAGCCCAATGGGGATGATGTTCTCCTTTAAATATTTGGTTAAGAGATGCCCATGCCACCTGGTCCGGATCAGCTTTTTCTCCAATCTCTCTAAACGGGTGATTTTATCCTTTAGTGAAAAGTCAATGGTAGGGATATCGGATGAAATAAATAAATAGTTTGGATCCTCAAGGAGTTTATCTATATAGTCTTCGGAAAAAGATAACAGTTCCCTTTCTACCATGATGTGCAAAAGTCAAAATTAATTGAGCATAAGAAAAACCTCGCAGACCAGCGTCTGCACGAAGTAGAGTATTCACAAGGGGTTGTACCCAGAAAGTGTCACTGGGACCTGGGCTAACAACGTGATAAGTGGAAGGGGTCCCAGTAATCAATGAACAGTTTACTACATAGTAACAAAAATAAAACAACCAAGAAACAGATCTGTCCACATTGTTTTAATCACAATGTGAAATGTATATAACAAATATATAATTTTATGTCAGAACGTGAACACAATTTCGCAGTGCCCCAGAAATAGTCAAGAAGCAAGGGAAAGGGAAGTGATCCTGTGAGGAGGAAGTGAAGGGAAAGAAGAAGAAATTCTCAAGTGACAGTTTAGTCAAAATATATACATCATTTGTCCTCACTACACGGTGTGTGCGGAGATAGGGACCACAAGGTTCAGATAATTATTTACACAAAACAACATACTCCACAAAATTCAGAAAATGAAAACAATGGGGAGTGGAGTTGATAATGCGAATAGTTGTCGACGTTTCGACCCCCTAGTATGCAGGTAGAGTTGCTATCCTTGCTGTGGGGTCTTCATCAGGACAGGGGTGGGGACACCTATTTAATATAAATGTATGAATTAATGTGGGAAGACTAATCCCTAAATGAATTCATCAGAAAACGCACATCAGTATACGAATCAAGTGGTAGAGGGAAACCATGGCTGTGCCATATAATTAGCGTGAATTGAAGTAATATGCCACATGGTCCAAAAATATAATGGTCTTTGGCAATTTAATCACGAGCGCATGAAGGGTAAGCGCTCGATGAATAGATAAATTAAATTAAATCATGACGGTTATTATGAAGGAAGGAAAAACAGCCAGTCCGGATGGGAGGCAGCAAACAAACATCTCAGTACCCACTAAAAAGGGACCCTAACATATAGGCAAGAACGAACAATGTCCAGGTATGGCAATTATATTTAATTTAGACTTACCACGAAGTGGTATTCAACACGGACCGTGGTGCAGTCCACTGGTGTGGTCCATATGAATCGTCAATAATGATGGTACTAGTTAATATACAAACAAGGCCCACAGTTAGACCAAGTTACTCATAAGCCAATTAGTTAAAAGATCTAACATATAGAGGAGGGTGAGCTTACCACAAGTTGATATAGGGACAGCCACGTGTTATTCAATTAACATAGTGCAAAGCGTCATCGAATCAGGCGGAACTACGGAAAACAAATAGATAGTAGAAGAGAACCATTATCACAACGGACTGGGTAGATAACAATAGTCCGAGTGAGACTGGGAATGCACTCACCAAGGAACGCGGTCATAGGTCAGAGCGCGAGGCAGTCTGGACTAGTCAGATCAGGGCTCCGTTATTAATCTGAGGGGAGAAGGCGGAGAAATAATGAAAACCCTCAAAAGCGGGGTAGTCATTCAAATAAGTATTACTGCGAAGAAACGCACGCTTACCGGTCAAAGAGGTAAATCAAGTCCCGCAGTGAGCTGGATTCGCAATGGCGAGGCTCGTTCCGGGTTTGAAGATATCTCCATAGTAACGAAGTCACGTGGTGCAGAGCACCCGTGTAGACATGATAGACAGACTAAGTTACTGTAATGGGGTTACTTAAAACTGTCGACTTGAAACCGGGTCTGATGATAATTTTTAAGTGAAGATCCCTTTATAAAGTGACCATAATAGATTGATATATTAAAACATTGCGTTACGCATTCAGGGGAAACGCCGTGTGGATATTGATATTCATACTGTACATGCATCGAGTCGTTGCCGCCAGTACAGGGACTGTATAGAGTCACATAGTTAGATCATAGATAGCTTTAAACACGTTCCAAAAAAATAAAACCTGTTCGAAAAAACCGGGCACGCCGTGCATATCGTGGGAGACAATTGTTGTGACTGACAAGGTTGACCTCATCCACTAATGTGAGACAATGGATAAATGGAGTGGTTGCCGCCACTACAAGGGCTTTGAAAGCGTTCGAAAGACACAACGTTTAGTGGGAGACAAATATTATCACCGGCATGGTTAGCATCGTGTATTACTGTCAATGAAAATGATCAATTAATGCTCTCATGATAACATAGAGCAGCGTACCTCTCACAAGAGGGTAAAAGGCTGCAAATCAATATGATCCCAAACGTAGTTAATGAATTAAGTATTGAGTTAGGGCTGAAATCATAAACGCAGGACATGGCGTACCTCTCACAGGAGGGTAAAAGCCGTCCAATGTACTACTCCAAGTAGAAAGGCACACAAAGTACAGAGTGGTGGCGTGCCTCTCAACATAAGGGTAAAGGCCACATGAGATTTATGTATGTTACAGCATTGTTCGAAAAACACAGCATTTAATGGGAGACAACTATTAGTATGACCGGCATGGTTAGCATCATGTATTACTGTTAATGAAAATGATCAATTTGTGCCATCAAGATAACATGGAGCAGGGTACTTCTCACAAGAGGGTAAAAAAGCTGCAAATCAATATGATCCCAAACGAAGCTGAAATCATAAACGCAAGACATGGCGTACCTCTCACAAGAGGGTAAAAGCCGTCCATTGTATTACTCCAAGTAGAAAGGCACACAAAATATACAGAGTGGTGGCGTACCTCTCGAACACAAGGGTAAAGGCCACATGAGATTTATGTATCTTCCAGCATTGTAGCAACCACAAGACATAGGGATCAGGTAGACGATAAAATTGCCAATTGAGAGAAAGAGCTATCTTGCTCATTGAGCCCATTCTCAATGGAATCAAACTTTAACATCCATTTTAGCTCCCTGGTGTTTAAGATCGTAGCGATATTCCCACCCCGGGGTCCTAAGGTGGCTCTTTCAAGGATTACCCATCTCAAACTTTCTGGTGTGTGACCGGCTGTGGAAAAATGTTCAACCAGGGGTGCACCTGGTGTTTGGCATCTGACCCTACTCATGTGCTGAAGGATCCTAGCCTTAGCTTTCTGCTGTGTCTGGCCAACATATATCATTGAACACGGACATAAAATAGCGTATATAATGTTTGATGTGTTACAGTTGGTGTGTGATTTTAACGGAATTTTATGATCACGATAAATGAATTCCTTGGTCTGAATGACACTGTCACATGCCTTGCACTGACCACACTTGAAATGGCCCACAATAGCTGGCAAATTCCAAAGGGTTGCGACCGTGGGGTCGTCTCTAGTCTTCAGGAAGGAGCGGACTACATGGTCCTTAACACTCCGTGCTTTTTTAAAAGCATGTAAAGGAGGGTTAGATTGCTCGATGTCATCTGATATCAATTCCAAATGGTGGTTAATGATGCGTCTGATTCTGTTACTCTGGGTGTTGAAGGTGGTAACGCATACAATCCTATCTTGCTGTTCATCCTTGTCAGTTTTAGGGGTGAGCAACTCCTCACGGGGATAAAACCAAGCTCTTTTCCTCGCTCGCTTAAGTAGTTGTTTAGGGTATCCCCTACTCAGAAGTCGTTGTTTGAGTTCCTCCGATTCGGTGAAATAATGGTCCTTGTTGGAGCAGTTCCTGCGAATACGCAAGAACTGCCCAAACGGTAAATTGTCTCGCAAAGCTCTAGGGTGGTGACTGTTATAGTGTAGTAATGAATTCCTCTCAGTGGGTTTGCGATAGAGTGTTGTTAGTAGGTGACCCGAGCATTCATAAATGGTAAGATCAAGGAAATTGATTTTGTGGTTGTCTGATTCAATGGTAAATTTGAGATGTCCCGATTGGTTATTGAGCCAACCAAAAAACAGCATCAAACCATCCAAGTCTCCATTCCAGATTAGCAGGATGTCATCTATATACCGCATCCAGAGACCAAGCTGGTCTCTGAATGGGTTGACTTGGTTGAGAATAGTGTCCTGCTCGAAGGCTGCCATGTACAAGATGGCTACATCAGGAGCAAAGGGCGCCCCCATTGCCACTCCGGACGTTTGTATATAGAATTTGTCTCTAAATATGAAAAAGTTCTTTGTCATGGCTATGCGTAGTAAGGCAACAATGAACTCAGTTGGGACTTGAACCGGAGCTGGGCGTTGATTCAGGCAGCGTGTGATGACCGATAATGCCTCGTGTTGGGGAATCGATGTATAAAGAGACACAACATCACAGGTGGCAAGTCGTTGCTGTGAGGAATCAAATGCAGAATTTTCAATAATATTAATGGTATGCATAGTATCCCGAAGGTATGCAGGAGTGTCTTCCGCCAGTGGTTTCAAGAAGAAATCGATGTATTTGCCTAGGGGCTCAAGCATGGAGCCACACCCCGAGACAATTGGACGACCAGGGGGGGCTACCATGGACTTGTGGATCTTAGGCAGAGTATAGATAGTTGCCAGACGTGGGTGCTTTTTATTCAAGAAATTGAATTCTGGTTCTGATATAAAACCCTGTTCAAGGCCCGCTTGGGTTAGCTCCAAGATCTCCAGCGCAATAGTTTTTGAGGGATCTGATCTCAATTGCTGGTAACTCGTCCCATCATTCAATTGTCTGAGAATTTCGGACTCATAGGCGGTGACATCCTGCACCACGATTGCTCCGCCCTTATCAGCAGGTTTGATGACAAGTTGTTCATTGTTGGCAAGCGATTGTAAGGCCATTTTCTCATTCTTGCTGATGTTATATTTAATAAATGGTTTAGTACTCAATAGTTGTAGCACATCTCTGATGACAACTGATTCATAAGCCAGGATCTTGTGCGACATGGTACTGTTGAATGGGACAAACGTGGAGGGAGGTTTAAGCGCCGTGACAGATGATTGTATCGAAGGTTCAGAGTTGCGAAAGAAGTATCTCAACCTAATCTTCCGGAAAAATTGAAAAAGCTCAGTGCGAATAATGAAGGCATCAGGATTATTGGTCGGGACATAGGATAGTCCTTTCCCTAGTACTTTAATCTCATCATCATTGAGAATTTGGTTCGATATATTGACCACCGGGCTGGACGCCACTGGTGGTGCTCCTCCTAGGAGTCTGAGTTTAGGATAAGTCTCAGAACTTTTCACCATCTGTAGGTCTTGTTCCGGGTAACTCGTTCTCCGTGCTGAGGTTCCGTCTGGAATTGCACCTGTTTTTGCGGTTGGCCACGACCTCCATTCCAAGTGTTGGTGCCTTGCTGAGATCCACGTTGTTGGCCTCGCTGCCAATTGTTGCTTCTGCCGCGTGGTGGTCGCCATGACCATTGGCGTTGCCCTAAAAAAGGGTTGAATTGATACTGTTGGTATTGGGCGTAGTCAGGGTAGTGTTGCTGGAAACTAGGACCGGGTTGTTCCTGCTCACCCTCAGAACTAAAAGAAGAGTCCGAAAAGGTTTGATAGTTACGTCTACCTCTGTAACCACCTCGTCCCCGATTCGTGAATCTGCCTTGCTGGTCTTGGCGAAAATAATCTTCCTGTAAATAAGGGTACGTTTTTTTCTTATCGTACAGTCTAATGTCCCTTGCAAGTTTTTCAAGTTTACGATTCTGCGTTGTTAAATCAAAATCCTTAAGGGTAGCTTCAAGATTGTTCAAGGTTTCTTTGGCACTAGCGAAGTTGGCATCCGCCGCTATTTCCGCTTTTAAAGTCTTTATTTCAGCTGTAATCACCTTAATCTGGTCCGCAGCAGTTTCCACACCAAGGACCATCCAATGGCGGCTGCAGTTATTCGCCACGTGGCTAAACCCTTCTCTGAACTTAGGTACCTCGACAAAGATTGCCGGTTCGATCTTAATTTGCAGCCCAATGGGGATGATGTTCTCCTTTAAATATTTGGTTAAGAGATGCCCATGCCACCTGGTCCGGATCAGCTTTTTCTCCAATCTCTCTAAACGGGTGATTTTATCCTTTAGTGAAAAGTCAATGGTAGGGATATCGGATGAAATAAATAAATTGTTTGGATCCTCAAGGAGTTTATCTATATAGTCTTCGGAAAAAGATAACAGTTCCGTGGCGAATAACTGCAGCCGCCATTGGATGGTCCTTGGTGTGGAAACTGCTGCGGACCAGATTAAAGTGATTACAGCTGAAATAAAGACTTTAAAAGCGGAAATAGCGGCGGATGCCAACTTCGCTAGTGCCAAAGAAACCTTGAACAATCTTGAAGCTACCCTTAAGGATTTTGATTTAACAACGCAGAATCGTAAACTTGAAAAACTTGCAAGGGACATTAGACTGTACGATAAGAAAAAAACGTACCCTTATTTACAGGAAGATTATTTTCGCCAAGACCAGCAAGGCAGATTCACGAATCGGGGACGAGGTGGTTACAGAGGTAGACGTAACTATCAAACCTTTTCGGACTCTTCTTTTAGTTCTGAGGGTGAGCAGGAACAACCCGGTCCTAGTTTCCAGCAACACTACCCTGACTACGCCCAATACCAACAGTATCAATTCAACCCTTTTTTAGGGCAACGCCAATGGTCATGGCGACCACCACGCGGCAGAAGCAACAATTGGCAGCGAGGCCAACAACGTGGATCTCAGCAAGGCACCAACACTTGGAATGGAGGTCGTGGCCAACCGCAAAAACAGGTGCAATTCCAGACGGAACCTCAGCACGGAGAACGAGTTACCCGGAACAAGACCTACAGATGGTGAAAAGTTCTGAGACTTATCCTAAACTCAGACTCCTAGGAGGAGCACCACCAGTGGCGTCCAGCCCGGTGGTCAATATATCGAACCAAATTCTCAATGATGATGAGATTAAAGTACTAGGGAAAGGACTATCCTATGTCCCGACCAATAATCCTGATGCCTTCATTATTCGCACTGAGCTTTTTCAATTTTTCCGGAAGATTAGGTTGAGATACTTCTTTCGCAACTCTGAACCTTCGATACAATCATCTGTCACGGCGCTTAAACCTCCCTCCACGTTTGTCCCATTCAACAGTACCATGTCGCACAAGATCCTGGCTTATGAATCAGTTGTCATCAGAGATGTGCTACAACTATTGAGTACTAAACCATTTATTAAATATAACATCAGCAAGAATGGGAAAATGGCCTTACAATCGCTTGCCAACAATGAACAACTTGTCATCAAACCTGCTGATAAGGGCGGAGCAATCGTGGTGCAGGATGTCACCGCCTATGAGTCCGAAATTCTCAGACAATTGAATGATGGGACGAGTTACCAGCAATTGAGATCAGATCCCTCAAAAACTATTGCGCTGGAGATCTTGGAGCTAACCCAAGCGGGCCTTGAACAGGGTTTTATATCAGAACCAGAATTCAATTTCTTGAATAAAAAGCACCCACGTCTGGCAACTATCTATACTCTGCCTAAGATCCACAAGTCCATGGTAGCCCCCCCTGGTCGTCCAATTGTCTCGGGGTGTGGCTCCATGCTTGAGCCCCTAGGCAAATACATCAATTTCTTCTTGAAACCACTGGCGGAAGACACTCCTGCATACCTTCGGGATACTATGCATACCATTAATATTATTGAAAATTCTGCATTTGATTCCTCACAGCAACGACTTGCCACCTGTGATGTTGTGTCTCTTTATACATCGATTCCCCAACACGAGGCATTATCGGTCATCACACGCTGCCTGAATCAACGCCCAGCTCCGGTTCAAGTCCCAACTGAGTTCATTGTTGCCTTACTACGCATAGCCATGACAAAGAACTTTTTCATATTTAGAGACAAATTCTATATACAAACGTCCGGAGTGGCAATGGGGGCGCCCTTTGCTCCTGATGTAGCCATCTTGTACATGGCAGCCTTCGAGCAGGACACTGTTCTCAACCAAGTCAACCCATTCAGAGACCAGCTTGGTCTCTGGATGCGGTATATAGATGACATCCTGCTAATCTGGAATGGAGACTTGGATGGTTTGATGCTGTTTTTTGGTTGGCTCAATAACCAATCGGGACATCTCAAATTTACCATTGAATCAGACAACCACAAAATCAATTTCCTTGATCTTACCATTTATGAATGCTCGGGTCACCTACTAACAACACTCTATCGCAAACCCACTGAGAGGAATTCATTACTACACTATAACAGTCACCACCCTAGAGCTTTGCGAGACAATTTACCGTTTGGGCAGTTCTTGCGTATTCGCAGGAACTGCTCCAACAAGGACCATTATTTCACCGAATCGGAGGAACTCAAACAACGACTTCTGAGTAGGGGATACCCTAAACAACTACTTAAGCGAGCGAGGAAAAGAGCTTGGTTTTATCCCCGTGAGGAGTTGCTCACCCCTAAAACTGACAAGGATGAACAGCAAGATAGGATTGTATGCGTTACCACCTTCAACACCCAGAGTAACAGAATCAGACGCATCATTAACCACCATTGGGAATTGATATCAGATGACATCGAGCAATCTAACCCTCCTTTACATGCTTTTAAAAAAGCACGGAGTGTTAAGGACCATGTAGTCCGCTCCTTCCTGAAGACTAGAGACGACCCCACGGTCGCAACCCTTTGGAATTTGCCAGCTATTGTGGGCCATTTCAAGTGTGGTCAGTGCAAGGCATGTGACAGTGTCATTCAGACCAAGGAATTCATTTATCGTGATCATAAAATTCCGTTAAAATCACACACCAACTGTAACACATCAAACATTATATACGCTATTTTATGTCCGTGTTCAATGATATATGTTGGCCAGACACAGCAGAAAGCTAAGGCTAGGATCCTTCAGCACATGAGTAGGGTCAGATGCCAAACACCAGGTGCACCCCTGGTTGAACATTTTTCCACAGCCGGTCACACACCAGAAAGTTTGAGATGGGTAATCCTTGAAAGAGCCACCTTAGGACCCCGGGGTGGGAATATCGCTACGATCTTAAACACCAGGGAGCTAAAATGGATGTTAAAGTTTGATTCCATTGAGAATGGGCTCAATGAGCAAGATAGCTCTTTCTCTCAATTGGCAATTTTATCGTCTACCTGATCCCTATGTCTTGTGGTTGCTACAATGCTGGAAGATACATAAATCTCATGTGGCCTTTACCCTTGTGTTCGAGAGGTACGCCACCACTCTGTATATTTTGTGTGCCTTTCTACTTGGAGTAATACAATGGACGGCTTTTACCCTCTTGTGAGAGGTACGCCATGTCTTGCGTTTATGATTTCAGCTTCGTTTGGGATCATATTGATTTGCAGCTTTTTTACCCTCTTGTGAGAAGTACCCTGCTCCATGTTATCTTGATGGCACAAATTGATCATTTTCATTAACAGTAATACATGATGCTAACCATGCCGGTCATACTAATAGTTGTCTCCCATTAAATGCTGTGTTTTTCGAACAATGCTGTAACATACATAAATCTCATGTGGCCTTTACCCTTATGTTGAGAGGCACGCCACCACTCTGTACTTTGTGTGCCTTTCTACTTGGAGTAGTACATTGGACGGCTTTTACCCTCCTGTGAGAGGTACGCCATGTCCTGCGTTTATGATTTCAGCCCTAACTCAATATTTAATTCATTAACTACGTTTGGGATCATATTGATTTGCAGCCTTTTACCCTCTTGTGAGAGGTACGCTGCTCTATGTTATCATGAGGGCATTAATTGATCATTTTCATTGACAGTAATACACGATGCTAACCATGCCGGTGATAATATTTGTCTCCCACTAAACGTTGTGTCTTTCGAACGCTTTCAAAGCCCTTGTAGTGGCGGCAACCACTCCATTTATCCATTGTCTCACATTAGTGGATGAGGTCAACCTTGTCAGTCACAACAATTGTCTCCCACGATATGCACGGCGTGCCCGGTTTTTTCGAACAGGTTTTATTTTTTTGGAACGTGTTTAAAGCTATCTATGATCTAACTATGTGACTCTATACAGTCCCTGTACTGGCGGCAACGACTCGATGCATGTACAGTATGAATATCAATATCCACACGGCGTTTCCCCTGAATGCGTAACGCAATGTTTTAATATATCAATCTATTATGGTCACTATATAAAGGGATCTTCACTTAAAAATTATCATCAGACCCGGTTTCAAGTCGACAGTTTTAAGTAACCCCATTACAGTAACTTAGTCTGTCTATCATGTCTACACGGGTGCTCTGCACCACGTGACTTCGTTACTATGGAGATATCTTCAAACCCGGAACGAGCCTCGCCATTGCGAATCCAGCTCACTGCGGGACTTGATTTACCTCTTTGACCGGTAAGCGTGCGTTTCTTCGCAGTAATACTTATTTGAATGACTACCCCGCTTTTGAGGGTTTTCATTATTTCTCCGCCTTCTCCCCTCAGATTAATAACGGAGCCCTGATCTGACTAGTCCAGACTGCCTCGCGCTCTGACCGATGACCGCGTTCCTTGGTGAGTGCATTCCCAGTCTCACTCGGACTATTGTTATCTACCCAGTCCGTTGTGATAATGGTTCTCTTCTACTATCTATTTGTTTTCCGTAGTTCCGCCTGATTCGATGACGCTTTGCACTATGTTAATTGAATAACACGTGGCTGTCCCTATATCAACTTGTGGTAAGCTCACCCTCCTCTATATGTTAGATCTTTTAACTAATTGGCTTATGAGTAACTTGGTCTAACTGTGGGCCTTGTTTGTATATTAACTAGTACCATCATTATTGACGATTCATATGGACCACACCAGTGGACTGCACCACGGTCCGTGTTGAATACCACTTCGTGGTAAGTCTAAATTAAATATAATTGCCATACCTGGACATTGTTCGTTCTTGCCTATATGTTAGGGTCCCTTTTTAGTGGGTACTGAGATGTTTGTTTGCTGCCTCCCATCCGGACTGGCTGTTTTTCCTTCCTTCATAATAACCGTCATGATTTAATTTAATTTATCTATTCATCGAGCGCTTACCCTTCATGCGCTCGTGATTAAATTGCCAAAGACCATTATATTTTTGGACCATGTGGCATATTACTTCAATTCACGCTAATTATATGGCACAGCCATGGTTTCCCTCTACCACTTGATTCGTATACTGATGTGCGTTTTCTGATGAATTCATTTAGGGATTAGTCTTCCCACATTAATTCATACATTTATATTAAATAGGTGTCCCCACCCCTGTCCTGATGAAGACCCCACAGCAAGGATAGCAACTCTACCTGCATACTAGGGGGTCGAAACGTCGACAACTATTCGCATTATCAACTCCACTCCCCATTGTTTTCATTTTCTGAATTTTGTGGAGTATGTTGTTTTGTGTAAATAATTATCTGAACCTTGTGGTCCCTATCTCCGCACACACCGTGTAGTGAGGACAAATGATGTATATATTTTGACTAAACTGTCACTTGAGAATTTCTTCTTCTTTCCCTTCACTTCCTCCTCACAGGATCACTTCCCTTTCCCTTGCTTCTTGACTATTTCTGGGGCACTGCGAAATTGTGTTCACGTTCTGACATAAAATTATATATTTGTTATATACATTTCACATTGTGATTAAAACAATGTGGACAGATCTGTTTCTTGGTTGTTTTATTTTTGTTACTATGTAGTAAACTGTTCATTGATTACTGGGACCCCTTCCACTTATCACGTTGTTAGCCCAGGTCCCAGTGACACTTTCTGGGTACAACCCCTTGTGAATACTCTCATAGTTAAATCTGGGCGCTATATTCATTTTATGATCTTTACCCATCCTCACAGGGAGAGGTTTAACTTTGAACATTTCAGAATATCTAAATGCATTTTTCCATTATGGAGGGGATATTGTCATGCATCATTGTTGTAGGCCCACATGCGTAGGGTAAATCAATTTGGGAATTATGCATAGATATAATATTACTAGGTTCTTGAGTTTGTCAGCATTCCATTTGAAGCAGAGGGTCCCTATTGAGACCGGTGTGGTAGACCGAGTTATGGGCAAAGCTATGCATTTCAACCAATTTATCATACAACCTGAGAATCTCAAGAATACATCCAGTTGTTGTATCAAGTCATCCACAGATTTCTCTGGGTGAGCCAGGATCAGTCAAATATCGTCTGCATAATATAATGCTTTATGTACACCTATTGGCGTCATCACCCCTTTGATTTGGAAATTGTTCCGTATTGCAATGGTAAGGGGTTTCAGAGCCAGCAGAAAGACTAAAGAAGACAGAGGGCACACCAGTCAGGTCGCTACTGTATTTGAAATTAAAGGGGAAGTAACCACCACATGTGACTGATGCAGTGTGGTTATGGTACATAACCTTGACTAGTGTAACGAATGTTAGGCCTATTCCCATCCTTCCCAATGTCTGGAACAGATACCCCCATTCAACCCTATTGAATGCCAACTTGGCATCTACTGACAGGAGTACATGTTCCTCTGCGTCACCTTTCAATTGTCCTTCTTTGTTTGACAGAGTTCATAGATTGTTAGCGTATGACCTACGAGGATCAAAAACCCACATGCATAGGATAAATCAATTTGGGAATTAATAGTTTCAGGTAGATAGTTACCTAGGACTTTCGCCATAATTTTCAAATCTATATTTTACATTACAGTGGCCCCAATCAGAAAATACTAAAAACAAATTAAGTAAAATAGCAGTCACTGTGTATTTACTGAATAATTAGATAACAACAATCAGTACTGAACAGTGCGTAATGTGAAAGAACGTACTTGGTGCTCATATGTGACATAGAAAGGATGTAAAAGTGGTGCTGCTAGCATTGCATGTGTATCTTGTCTATAAGTCAACCTTTCCGATTATAGTGCTAAAAATATACGTAGGTAAACTACGGACGTTAACTGAAGGCTTAGCAAGATGTGGACTGGGAACCAAATTGGGAGCAGCACTGCTGCCTATCATGTATATTCATATTACTTCAACTGATGCTCTTGTTGGTGCCTTACACAACAGGTTAGGTTTTATCTGGGAGGTGCATCAGCTGTAGTGCTGCAAAATCACACTCAACGTGCCCAATACAGTTTCAGAGGTGATTTGAATATAATGTTTAGCAGCTTCGGAAGCAGGTCAAATAGGAAAGTATGCATGGCATCCTTTTCCGCTTGCTCTGGGATTCCTGAGATTAGTATGTTGTCTCTCCGATTTTGAACCTCCAAGTCATTGTTTTTGTGTATTCTCCACAGTTCCGGTTCCCGATCTGGCTTTGAGTCAAACCATTGCTCTGCCAGTATTTCAAATAATGTTTGGAGCACTCCCCTTATCACAATCTATTTAGACAATATTCAGTAAAAGAACACAACAATAATCCATTGGGCTCTTGATGATCTTTTTTGCTTTTTTTCTTTTCTCAACTCCAATCCCTTATGCCAACATGTTTCGCCGTGGTTAAGATAACCCACCGGCTTCCTCAGGGCTAGAAATAATACAAATGCGCTTTTCCAATCACATTTTTAGAGCGCTAATTAAGTTTTACAGAGCCCAAAATACCAAACAACCTTGTGCATACACTACTAATCAAGTCTGTGACACATTTATGATATATACACACACACAACCCTATTATTCGATAGGGACAATCCCTCTCCTCTTATAGACACAATATATTTACAGTAGACCATATTCACATCAGATATTTACATTAAAGTGCATTCAAATGATGTTATTTCAGAATTCTCTATTGGTGTTTGTGACCATTTGTTCTAAGGTTTTAACTGAGACCACAGTGACTTTATATTAAAACAACCCATGTGAAAAGAAAATATAAAGCTGCGTCAATAGACGCAGTTACCTCCGATGCTTTATTCCAGAGTTCCTAATGTAAGAAAAATTAAATAAAGGACTTCTATTAAAACCCAACAAGCAAGGCAAAGTCAGATTATTCGTATTTGTTTAGTAATTATAATATTTCGAATTGTTTTCCTACCTCTTTGAATGTATATTATCACCCAAAAATCTAGAATATTTCAAAATCCTGTAGAAAGTGAATTTGTATCCGTCCGAATCTATACAAAAAAGCATATATTTTTCTCCAATCAGCGACTGTTTATTCAAAGATAATTTCATAATGTTAAGGTATCAGCCCTATACCATATTACAACTCTTTCCTTCTAATTTAATTCCTATGATGCAGTGAAATATCTACTATATTCAGCCGTCTTTATTCTGTCATTCGTTTTTAGTAAATCCAATTTATCTGAAATCAATAGTCGCCCATTTAACATCTAAACTTTCAATTCAGCCTCCGTATAAAACACCTAAGGTGTGTGATCCAAGCCTACCCGTTTTCTCCGAATCCCAGTCTCAGATGTAAATCTCCACACCGCCGCCTGCTACAAATCCACTCTTCCCATGCCTGACTTCTAACAAAGAAAGACGTACCATAAGTATCTCTTCAAATTCGATATGAAAACAACTCTGTTACACACGTAAGTCTAGCTCCCATCTCCTCTTACCTTGAGTCAACGCTCCTCCGCTTGCTCTGGGATTCCTGAAATTAGTATGTTTTCGCTCCAATTGTGAACTTCCCAGTCATTGTTTTTGTGTATTCTCCACAGTTCTGGTCCCCGTTCTGGCTGTGAGTCAAACCTTTGTTCTGCCAGCTCTAGGGTCGTGTCTTGCATCTCCAAGGTTTCTGCAACTATGGGTTTCAGCTTGGAACGGTTTATAACTGCCTCTGAGGGGAAGGGGAATGTTTATCTCATGAGTTACAATGTTATTCAGGGGGAGAGTACCCCGCAGGTAGGTACCGTGTAGGTCGGTTGGTCCTTGTTAATTCGCACAGTGCCTATCTTTAGAACTTTAATACAGCCTCTATGTCTTTTGTCGTATAGCTGCAGCTCAAATCTGCCTCAAAGTCAGGCAACATAATTTTGCTGTCCACTCTCTGTGTTATCCGTCTCCACTCCATTCATGCCAGGGTGGCCTGGGCAAGAAAGACATATCGCTATTTGTAAAAGAGGCTGTGTCCTTCCCAGAAGAGCGAGGGTGGAAAGTATATGAGGGCACTTCCAAGCCATGCACAATGGTGACAGTTTATCACTGCTGACTCTTCACTGCATATGTTTTCAGGATGTTCATATGAGGCACAGCAAATTTGTTCCCAATGGTTTTACACTCCCCTTGCCATGAGGCCAGGTTGGGCTCACATTAAGGTTGATGTGCGAGCCGGATGGTCTCAGGAGCCAGGGGGGCACTTCACCACAGGAAATGACAATAACGAATGCTGGCGACTCCTGCATCCGATCTGTATCACCAATAGAATAAAGTCATGTAGCGAAGCATCAGGCTTGTGCCTATCTACCACGAACGCAGCAACTCCAGCAAGATTGGCAAAATTCATACATCAAATCAGGATCACCCTAAAATTTGTTAGCCAATGAAATAAAACTCTGGTGAAGGGTATTACAAATTTGACAGAAGAAAGCTGACCGGCTTTCCAAAAAGCTCTGCTGCTCTAAACACCTCCAGCACGCCCTTTTAAGACAGCGCTACTCCAAGATGGTCGATTGGAGCCCCGGGTGTTTAGTTCATCACCCTGCAATGTAGTGTATTTTCCCTGGTTCAAAGGAGACCCCATGAAGGCGCGCAAGACCATTCGGCACAGACCACAAGCTATGGTGAAGGCTAATCGTGTGGACATTGGGGTAGGGCACTAAATTTGATCTAACATAAATTGAAGCTTTTAGTATCACTGTTCTAGTTTTTATACGCTGATTGTTTTTACTGTAATGATTTTTATTAATTGTACAGTTAATAACTAAATATTGGAATATTAGACTGTTTGTCATTTTTCGAAGTTATTCCTCAAATCATCTCAGGTGCCACACCCAACATAGCCACCACCTGCCAGAGGGTAAGTCCTCTTTCAATGGTTATGAGCTCTTACCACCTGCACCAAAGTACACTGCCCAGCTCTCCCCCTTCCTCATCCATTCTGTGACGCCCCCTCAAGCTCTAACTGCAGAAGTGGTAAGCACAAGAGAGGGGTGAGGTGATCATCTCCCATTCAGGTTCTGTACCAGAGAGTCACCCAGAAAGTCTTGGTTACGCCGGTTACTTCTGCCTCACTGCGCAATCAGTAATGGGTTTTAACGGGGTAAACCCTAAAAACTATCTGACCTGGGTCAGTTAAACAGGTACGTGTAAAGTGGTCAGAGTCTATTGCTTTTCAAAACATCCAATGTCACAAATAAACATTTTGTATCTCAAATTATAAACAGTCCAATGATGTGGTGCATATTTTATTTCAGCACATAGTTAACTGGATACTTAGTATCAATAAGTGTCAGGATTTGTTGAATCAAACAAACGTGTAGACAAGCATATCAATTAATTCATTGAATCAAATAAATTTGTAAACAAATATAGAAATCAATTCACTGGTAACTCCTCATATGGATAGCTTGTAATCGTCAAGAATCTTCACATACTATTTACAAGGTAGTATATCAACGCGCTCATGGTGATCAAGAAAAGAAGGTAGTTAGATGGGATAGGTGTGATGGGATACAGGTGGGGACTGGGTAAAGGTGTTGTGACCATAAAACAATCACAGTGAGAATCAGTTCAGCCTTTACAGTCTGGTTTAGATCAATAGTTCTGCATCACTCTTTTACATAGGATCTGTATTATTCCATACATTTCTCCTAGGGTAAGTGTGACTTTCGGCGCACCCTCACGGCCATCGTCAAACAGACGACAAGTTTGAAAATACTAGAAACAGCGACTGGAAGGCTACCACGACCCAGTTTTATTCTTCAACGTAGGAACCCATGACGGTCCTATCCCATGAGCCACTGGATGGCCAGACGTAAAGCGCTCCTGTCCTTTCCGTGTCCTGAAGAAGACCCCAGCATGAGGTTCCCACTAACCCCTAATTCAGGGGTCGAAACGTAGACCAGACCACATCATCCCTCTAAACATAGGAGAAATTTATGGAATAATACAGATCCTATGTAAAAGAGTGATACGGAACGATTGATCTAAACCAGACTGTAAAGGCTGAACTGATTCTCACTGTGATTGTTTTATGGTCACAACACCTTTACCCAGTCCCCACCTGTATCCCATCACACCTATCCCATCTAACTACCTCCTTTTCTTGATCACCATGAGCGCGTTGATATACTACCTTGTAAATAGTATGTGAAGATTCTTGACGATTACAAGCTATCCATATGAGGAGTTACCAATGAATTGATTTCTATCTTTGTTTACAAATTTATTTGATTCAATTAATTAATCAATATACTTGTCTACACGTTTGTTTGATTCACAAATCCTGACACTTATTGATACTAAGTATCCAGTTAACTATGTGCTGAAATAAAATACGCACCACATCATTGGACTGTTTATAATTTGAGATACAAAATGTTTATTTGTGACATTGGATGTTTTGAAAAGCAATAGACTCTGACCACTTTACACGTACCTGTTTCACTGCGCAATCAGGGTATCTTGATCTCCACTTTTGTGAAGATGTGAAGATGTAGTAATTAGGAAGACTACAAACCTTTCTGATTTGGCATAAGGAAATAAACAAGGCAGGACCTGGCAGAACCCTCACCTGGTAGTTCACTCAGGCAGGCCGCATTGTGGATCATCCATCTCACTTCATATCACATCTGTGTTGTGACTACTGGCCCCCATACGTTTGTTGCAGGGATTCTGCAGAGTCCCAGAACTATGCTTGGGATCATGGAACCTTAGTAGTCATCCTACTACCCGAGTGCCCTTGAGCCTGAGACCGGCTAGCTATAGTGTCTTACTTGCCCTCCTACTCACTCACAGAGGAACAAGTGATTAGACACCCCAGAACACAACACTCCCGGCCCTCTCACGACTCGTGGTTGCAGGACACACCCTTTCGCTCTCACTCTTGTACCAGTCCACTATAAGACCTGACAGAGACAGGAGAAAAGTTTAAAATGTTTATTATCATGCTCTAGTATGCAGTTTACGTACCACAACAAGTAGAAATATGCCCAAACACACATATGGTTAGCATAGCAAGTTGTACGTAAATCATAAAAGGTGCTGTCATTATATACAACAGTGTAGCCTAACCTACCTCCCCATCTACACAAGCAAAATAATTATGTAATAGAAGCTCTCTGGGTGTTAGTAGCAGACAGTCTATAGTTGGAAGATCCACATCACAGGTGCTGTCATGCTCCCTTTTCTGGAAAGATCCCTCTTCAAGTGTGTGTTACCCACCAGTGTATACCTATATGATCAAAGTACATGTCCACAAACAACAGCTGCATCTGCATGTTTTGTCTAGGTGCTAAGGCCTGACCAGAACAGAATAACAAGGGGCATTATTATTCGACCTTGTCTGAAGCGTTCAAACAAAATCCCAGGAAAGAACAGAATGCAAAAATAACAGCATGTTCTGTGTGAAAGTTGCAGTGTGGCACAAAGCAAAATAAGTCAGTGTAGTAATGTGCGCAAAGCAGAAGAAAGCCAGCCATGGGCTCATGCTAACATAGGGAAAACGACAATGGCCCCATGGATCACTTGACACATTTAGCCTTTGTGTGCCTGGGGACGATCAACATTGCTTGGGAATGAAATGTCTAGTGTTAGATGCCGTACTTGGCTTGCTGACGGTTGCTGCTCTGGGATCCGCAGGGAGATGTGGCCATACTTTACAGTGCCAAGTCACACCACTCTGTCACTAGCTTTCAATGCAGCTCACGCTGCAACAGGCGCCACGTTGGACTACTGCAGATTAATGGCAGCAAGGAACAACGACTGCGGCTGGGTGCCTAAGCTTTCATCAGACACACCACTGACCAGGCCTCTCTGCATACATTTTGAACATGAGCATTCTGAATGTTGCTACTTTTGCCACGAGTTATTTGAGGCTAACAATTGTGTTATTTAAGGAAAAATGCATTTTGGGGTCGGTGTCCTTCAATGAGTGAGAAAGGAGACACAGTTCACTGTAACATCAAGGCTAACACTAAAACAGAATACATCTAAATATATAACATTAAAAGTCTGTAGCCTCCCACATACGCCGGGGATGCCTGGTTTCACCTTGGAGATACCCAGTAAGGACCATCTCACAGGGAAAGCCAGGACGGGATCCCCAGCGGTCTACAGCGCGGAGATACCCCATGTGGGTTGATTCAGGTGCTTTACAAGAAATCATTACATTACATTACATAGGATATCTGAATATTCGGGAATCTAGTTGCTCGCAGACATGTTAAAAAGAAGCATAATCCATGCAGTGTAGCCTATATTCATAAAAAAAATCATTCTCCTGGCTTTGCTGTTGTTATAAAGAGTAAAGTAATTCCATATCATCGTGAATGGCTTTGCAAAGGCTTTTAAAGTAGACTAACTCTCTTGTGCTTCGTCTAATGCAACTCTCACAGGAAGCTAAGCTGCAGCACATACAGAAAATGAAATGAAGGATTTATTTAAAAGGAAGCATAAATACGTGCATACACATATCTAGTTTGTTTCCTTATTCTAAAACCACAGCAAGTTATAAATCTATAATCCTCGGTTGATCGCTCGTCCGCTGATGTTCATATTAATGCAAGTCCTTCAGTTCCAAGGATTGGCTCGAAAAAAATAAGGAGGCGCCATAAATGCGCTTTCTCAAATCCGAAATGTTAGCAATTAAAAAACAATTTAATCCATATTGATTAGGTGGCTACCAGAGATCCTGTTTCGTGGTTTTATTGAAACGTTTTTAAAAGTTTCAAAAAACTAAGATCTTCAACTATATGTGTCTTAAAATAAATGTGTGTTCCTCTGGCACAAAGAGGAGAGCTCCCATTCACATTATTTACAGAGTAAATGGCGGACTCGTTCCCCTTCACTATACACATTCTCGTAATATCTCTGCAATAAATCATTTTAAAAGATGAATGAAACCTAGTTCCAAAGATATTAGCTTCGTAATGCATAAATACACTGCTCCCCAATGGCCTTTCATTTGATTTTGAATATCATTCATATTTGCTTTGAAATTTCTGACTTAAATAGGCCACGAACCCCGTAAAATATACAAATTTGATGTTGTTCAAGTCCAGCTGAGTTGAAGCTTCAGTCAGGTTAATATTTTAATATGTTGGAAAGTGAACTTCAAAGGAGTGTGGCTGTATGCAAATCTCAAGCAAGCAGCCAGACTCACAAACTTTCTATCCGGCGAGGAGCTGGAAACCAATGTGTGGTGGTTGAATTATGGGAACAAATTTGACCCAAAATGCAAATTAAACACGAGACTAGCTTTACAGGAATTTGAAACACTTGGAAAGTCTGTACATCTGCATTACGTGAAGTGCATAGGGTACTCTTTATTAATATGGAAGGTGCTATAAGTGTTCCCTTCTGCAATAGTTAACCAATCTCAGAAATGTAACTGGGGCAGGGGTTGCATGATAAAGACATTTCGTTGAGGATCACATGGACACCAAATGACCATGCACCTTTTTATCTCATCCAGCAGCTGCCTCAGTATAGTCCAGGTTTCCTGCCAATTGCAGACCAGAAATGCCAATGCTGAGATCCAAGCAGTGGACAGTCCGGGGATGCACTAACAAGGTCTGTAATAATGCACGAGCACAGAGGCTTTGTGAGAAGCAAAGGGCTTCACTACAGAGTAATTTCCCTTTGTTATCACAACTAAGGGCCAGATTACAAGTATATGTGCCATTTATTGCACCTGGTAAATAACAGTACCACAGGGTTCTTTATTTATTGGCTGCAATAAATTAAACCTATTATGAGTATCTAAGGGAATAACATGCTTATTTTCTTGTTTAATGCACCACAATCCGCATGCTCCAGTAAATGCTGTGTGATATTCCACTGTTGAATTTTGGATGGTTTGAACTGACGAAATTTAACAAAGGTTGATGTATTTTACACCCAGCTTGTATACCGCGCCAGGATACTCCGGTAGTAGTTGTGCGCGTTACAAAACAGCATATAACATAACAATTCAGACTTTGTGTAAACAGGGGTTTACACATGGCTTGAGGAAAACACAATTGACTTGTAATCAGGACTTTAGTGTTCTTCAATGGGTATATGTGACATATATGGGTCTATTAGATCTGACAGTCGAGATGTGCCAAATTAGAAAATATGTGCTTTTAGGAGGCATTTGATGTTTATGACATTTGTGATAGTTTTATTATTGTTTGAGATAACATTCAAGAAAAAGTACAGGATATTTAATACAGACACACAAAAAAAGATGAGTGGCATGCTTTCAATAAGTCTACCACTGGCAATCGTTTTAAGGTAACATTCCGACTCATTGTTCTTTTGCTCACCGTGCTGCCTCACTTTGTACCCAGTTATATGCAAATTAGTCTTGACCATGCTCCAATGGAAACTCGCCCAGCACAAACTGTACAGAGTATCCCCTCTTCTCGTTGGATAACAGTTTGAAGAAAGGAACAACATGCTATTACAGTTTTGAGCTTGATGGGGTGTTGTCGGACACATCAAATGGCAAGAAGAGCCAGGAAGGGCCAAGGACGATTAGGAATGCCAGGCACATGATCTTAAAGTCACCCCTACATTTCCCGAGAAGACAGGGAGGCAACGTTTGGTATTAAATACACGATTTCCTTTAACGAGGCCATGTATAAATTCACTGCTATCGTCTGTGCTATTGGGAACCATATAACAAACGTTATTGAGGTCAGGGTAAAAGTAATGTGTAGTGTTGGTATAAGTGACTTCATGTTTCATGATATATTGTTTCATAAATGCATTGGCTAGTTAAACTAAAAAGGACTTAGAAATATTATACTTAATTCTTTGTGAATAACTGGAAAGAAGGTCCTGAAGAAAATGTCCAAAAATCTTAAGTAATAAAATGGAAATAGCAGACTTGGAGACTGATAATGTGATACAATGTTCACATGGATTTACCCATAATTTGGGAAAAACAATGCACAGTGAAAAAACAACCTGCAGTCACTAGCAAATGTTTGCACAGCCACCTTGTAAACCTGCACGGATATATGGGGTGAACCATACCTTGCTGTACATTATAAGTCATTGAGGAGTTCCATGGCCGTATCTTTGTTCAAGATGACTCTTCCTCGCTTTAAGCGAACTAGACTAGGGGGCCAGTCCATAGCTGTAGTTGCTGCCCGAGCCTGGAATGCCCTTCCCCTCCACTTGCGCTCCACCCAGTGTGTAGCCCAGTTTAAGAAAAATCTGAAAACCCATCTATGAGTGCGACATAAGTTGATTCCTGTTTGTTTTCCTCTGCTCTTTCCCATCGCGCCAGGATACTCCCAAGTAATAGAGCGCGCTATAAAATGGTTTATACATACATATACGTACATACATAAAGGAACGAAGCTGGAGACAGTGTTCCTTTATACGGTTGTTGAACTCTAATGTGACTTGCTACATCTTTATAATGTGCAGTGGAGGCGCTTTATCCTGTGTAATCACCATCATTCCTACCACAAAATGTTTAAATCTTTGGTACCTTTGTCTTTCTTGTTTGTTACAGACAAGAAGAATAAATGACGAACTTGTACTGTGAAATAAAACACACTAAAAAGCAGTTCGAGTCAGGTTAAAATTATGTGGCTCGGATAGGGTGGAAACTTGCAGAGATTCCATCTTCCTTTCAAGGAATTGCAGTGTGTGGAAAAAACAATACATTTCTTTCCTCTGATCCCCTTTTGTTTTTAGAACAAAGATATAAAAAAGCAAAAAGCCAGTTCCTATTTTCCTGGTTTAACCCGGAGCTGCAATTATGCCCTGTGACCTGCCTTTTACCTTGGCTACTGGCTTTGGCAGCAAGCATTGAGATCCTAGAAGTCAATTGTAATAACTTAATACAGCGGAGAAGTCAAGTCATTTGCTTATTACAGACAGCTAGAGACATTACAACCCATGCATTATATGCACATTGTTGCCCAAAATACAGGGAGATTTGGCAGTGGAGAATGCTCTTAAGAGTTTGTCACAGTTTGTCACAGAGCTAATCGCCGTCAGAGATCATTTAATGCACACCAGTAGCACAGCTTTGTAGGTCTGTGTTAGAAATTGGGGGCCTCATATATTGCAATTTGGCGCAGGGCAGCGCATTGAGGTACCTTGTTGCACTGCCTTACACCAAAATGAAAGGGTAGGAATGCAGCGGATTTAAGTAATATGGTGCATTCCTGTCCTTTCTGCTGGTGCTGGTGCTGTTTCGGCAGCCTAGCACCAAAGTAGGCACCCTTGCACCATGGTGCAAGGGAGCCCACACTGCAGGCAGGATTGGTTTTGTGCAGGAAGGGGTACCTTCTTAAACAAAAACAATCCAAAGAGGCATTTTCCTCTTTCTATGTGTGCTGCAGCACAGATAGAAAGAGAAACAAAATGAGGAGAAATAAACATATTTCTCCCAGTTTCACCTTACCTTGGGAGGAGTACTGATTTGGTGCTGCACCAGGTTGACATCACTTTGTAAATCTGGGGCACTGTCACATTTCATGGGATATGTGTGGGAAAATATACTGCACCACCCATGGACCGCCTCCTGGGTGCAGAGTAAGGTGATGCAGCGATTTCCGCCTTACTCATTATTTATTAGGCCACTCAAAGCCATGCAGGGTGGCTTTGCGTGGCTTCATAAATCTTTATGTGAGCTCTACTCACACGTGTACTACTTTATATGGTGCAAAAGTAACGCACGGTCTCATAAATAAGCCCCAGTGTCTCTAGCTGGCAGAGGTATGCACCCTGTCCAAGTAGGGACCCCAATCCTAGCTAGGGTAAGCTAGATAAAGATTAAAATACCCTCTGGTAGCTTGGCTCAGAGCAGGCAGGCTTAACTTAAGAGGCAATGTGTAAAGTATTTGTGGAACACATACTCACACAGTAACACATTGAATACACCACAAAAGACTCCACACATGTTTAGATAATAGAGAATATTTATCTGAGAAAAGCAAAACTTAAACGACAAAAATTTAATAAGTAGAACCTGAGTTATGAATCATTAAAGAATAAACCAAAAATTGTGCTTAGAAGTCAATAACACTAACACGGTTACTTGAGGTCGAATTAGACCGGGGTAAATCCAAAGTTCAAGCTGACTGCAATGCAAGGCTGGCCGGCTATAGGACTCAAACAGGTCTCACTAACAAAGTACCTTGGATGGAGCTAAGCATCATCGCTTAGAACTCAAGGCGGCACTGTTTTTTCATCGATCCGGGGAAGGGGGCGAGCATTGGCATGGATTTGCACTTTGGATGGGACCTTCCATGTTGAAGCCCTTTGCGATGATGGCACTGTGTCGATATAGAGCTGTGTTGTCTGTCGGAGTCGAGCTGTACCAACTGTAGAATCGCTGTCGTCGAGCGGACGCTGCTTCGTCGTTAAAGACGTTGTGCAAGCTCCAATTAGCGCAACGTCACTGCTGTGCTGCTGGAGCAAAAGCTGCAACAACCCACTTCTCAAGCCCAGGGATGGAGGGGGAACCTCAGGAAAGGGTATAACTCACAGATGGCAGAGTCCAGCAGCACCAGGATCATTGTAGGAAGTATTCTATGACCCTGAGACTTCAGAAAACAGCAGGCAAGCAAGCAAGCCCTTGGAGTCACTCTGGGTTCAACTGAGATGGGTCCAGTTCTTGTCCTCAGTAGTCCAGAGATCAGCAGGCAGCAGGGCAAGCTCAACACAGGAGTGAAGCAGTTCACTGGAACAGTAAGTCGAGCAGAGTGGTAATCCTTGTAAAATAGTTGTCCTTACTCCTGGCTGGATTCTTCACATGTCCTGTAGTATAATGATTTGATAGGGTCAGAGCCCCTGTACTTATACTCAAATGTGCCTTTCAAAGTGGGGTGATTTCAAAGCAGCTCCTTGAAGTGCACAGGCCCCCTTTCATCCAAGCCCCGTCTGTCAGGTTATCTGTGGCAGGTAATCAGTCCTTGTGTGGCCACAGGAAACAGCCTATCCAGTTGTAAGTGTCAGCTTTCTATCCCCCTTCCTACCCAGGAAGGCTATCAGAATGCAGATGAGAGCTCTGTCATACTCACCCTTCCTGTGTTTGTAGTTGTCTAGAGAAAATGCACATGGAGACAGGCTGCAGGCACAGAGATCTGAGTAAAGAGCAGAGAAATGTCAACTTCCTAAAAGTGGCATTTCTAAAATAGAAATGTCTAGTCCAACTTTACCACTAAAGAGAATGAATCATTACCATTCCAAAGATATGAAACAAGATGTATCTTTTTCTTTTTAATCAGGAATTACAGCTTAAATGTGTTTTAAGGAATTCCCAAATGTTCAAGACAGCTGGCAGGGATAACCGTAGAATTCCATGGGCGTGGTATGACCCAATGTGTCAGCATAGGTGAATGTTCCCTGACGGCTGCAATATCCCCAAACTCCATAATGATTGAAACTACAAGCGAGCACTATGGCTTATGGTGGATAGGCCGGAACATTGTAAGTTGATCTCCATTATCATTGACTCCACCTTTTTTTAAATATTTTTATTAACATGTCATGAAAGGAAAAGGCAGTGGACAGAGTATGCCAGATTCCACTGAAGAATAATATCACACCTAGGAGAACGCACACTTCTACGCTCCATGAATGCATTGAGACAAAAATGGTTGAGACATCGAACAAGACACATTAGTTATGTGTAATAACTCTCCTGATAGGAATGTTGCACCTTGTAGTATACACTTATTGGATGTACTAGGTTACTAGGTCCAAGGTGTACAGATATCTTTTAAAATGGTGTATTTTCGGATTTTAGTGTTGGGTTTGGCTTCTTCCTTTCACCTGGACCTTCGTAGGCTGTAGCAGGAAGAGATTGCCTTTACAACACATAAGTAAACACATACAGTGAATTAATGCCAGGTGCAAATATTCTTAGAGGTTTGGACTTTAATATGGGTTGTTTCCTCTCATAAGAATGATTCTCATTATAGCAGACCATTCAGAACTTTTAGATTTGGTTTGTAGCTTGGGTTGACAAATGCATCCATAGCAGATATCTGTGTTTGATCACCCTATCACATATTTCAAACCCAAGCAAGTCCACTCTGTCTATCATCCTTTGAAGTCAAAATGTCTATCATCCTTTGAAGTCAAAATGTCAATTTCTTGTATGTAAATAATCATCAGCTATCTGCCTATAGCGCCAAAATACCTGACTGGATAAATATACACTCCATAAATGCAGATTCCTTTATGTCATGTTAGTAAAAGTGACCAAAGAAGACAAGCACAGCACAGCACCATCACTTCATAGCTGTATTATTTCTCAATTATTTAGGTCTCTCTTTAGATTGGGTGATGTGTAACCATGTTTCCAGTTCCTTCCACGTTGGGCCATTCCCACAGGCCCTTTTACAGTTAACAGTATTGTTAGACCTGGCATCTTTTGGCATGTTTCCCCTGCCTTTTTGCTTTGTGGCCCCCCTGCTTTGACTCTGTTGTGACTGATTTAGGGTTGCTGCACACTTTCTCACTGCTGTTCAGTGTTAAAGTGCAAGATCTCCTGTTGTAAATTATCAATATGGATAGGTGTTTCCATGACTTGCAAATCTGATTTACTGGTAAGCCCCTAGAAAAAGGGCACTGAATGTGCCAGGGCCTGTAAATCAAATGCTTCTAGTGGGCCTGCAGCAAGGAATGTGCCACCCACAGAGGTAGCTCTGTAAAGGTAACTCAGACCTGTCACTGCAGTGTCTGCATGGAGTTTTTGACTGCTATGTCGACCTGGCAAGTGCACCCATTTGCCAGGCCCTAATCTTCCCTTTTCTTACATGTACGCCACCCCAAAGGCAGGCCCGAGGTACCCCTGTGGGCAGGGTGCTTTGTATGTTAAAGGTAGGACATGTACTGGTGTGTGTTAGACATGTCCTGGTGGTAATTTACAGTGTATTTTATTTTTCACCACTGCAAGGCCATCTGTCCCATTGGAATGAATGGGAGTTTTACTTATTAAATCTTATAAGCATAACTTCCCATCGGGACACGATAGGGAAATGGAGTTTAGTATGCCTGGACTCAGAATGTAAAAATGCTTTGATTTTTATGTTCTGCGCTTGAAAATACCACTTTTTAGAAAGTAGGTATTTTCTTGATTAACCATCCTGTAGGCCTCTGTTGGATTTGTGGATTGACTGTCTGGCTCTGGAGTGACAGGGGCTGGAGATGTGCATTTTCATCAGACAGCCACGGGGTGGGGAGGTGTTGAGGTGTGTCCTGCCTTTCCTGGATAAGTCAGTGCTGGGCTGGATAGACCTGGGATGCATTAAGAGTAGCGGGAGGAGATTTCCTTGCTCTTGAAATGGCCTAGTCTGCTTTAGACAATGCTGTCTCCACCTCCTGCTGGGAAGCTGGGCCAGGACCAAACTGGTTTGGACTAAGCACAGACACTCTCTGCCCGAGAGAACAAAGGAATTTTGAGTATACATTTTGAGGTTCAGATCCCACAACTTCAGAACTCGCTGGAATCAAGGAACCTGCTAAGAAGAGCTGGAATTGCTGCCAGGAGGAGTACTGCCCCTTTGTTGGGTTGGCCTGCAATTGCTACTTCTGCCTTGGGCAGTGAAAGCACTGGACTGAACTTTCCTTACTTGTGCTGATTCTCTCCAAGAGTTTGAAGTAAAGCTTGCCTCCTGCTCTGAAGTCTCAGGGACTGCAAAGGCTTCACCAACCTCTGGGTACCGCTTCTGGAACCACTATTTCAGTTGCTACAGAGAAGGGAAAAGCAACCGACTTCGTCACCGGCTCCATGTCCTGAAGGCACGTCCATATATGGCACCGCAACCCTGGCCTCACCGATGACAACAACCGACGCCGCTGCTTGCACTGTGACCAGTGGGCCCCGCACTCTGCACTGCCTCACTTCACTACCCTGGTCTCACTGACGCCGTCGCTGCCTGTTGACTTTGACACCCAACCCCATTGTGGCTGGGGGCACTGCTTGTAAGTTTCACAACACACTGCCTCGTCCCACAAAGCAGTCTGGGCCAACCAAGACTAGCTCCCGCTAAACAGCTCTGTCTTTTGCAACGCAACCTGCTAGCACCACATCAAGCACTGCCTCACCTTGCAATGTAAGCCTTGGTCTCACCAACGCCGTCCAGACGTTCGTCACTGAGCTGCTGCCTGCACCGCATCGTGAGGCCACCACACCCTGCACCGCTTCCATTTGACAATTGTGGTCTTGTTTTGGATATATAAAAATATTTGATATTTTTCTAAACTGGTGTAGTGTCCTTTTGTAGTGCTTTCACTGTATTACAGTTGGTTGTGTGCAAATGCTTTTGCACACTGACTCTGAGATAAGCCTGACTGCTTGTGCCAAGCTACCTAGGAGGTGAGCAGTGGTTATTTTAGAAATGTAACGCCTTATCCTTTACTAGAAGGAAGGGTTCCTACTTGGACAAAGGTGTGAAGGGTCCCTACTTGGACAAAGGAGCTGAAGACCCCCATTTCTAACATGTATCAACACTGTAGGCATTGCCCATCAACGTATTAGCGCTGCCCCGCTGCCCTTATCTGTTTTATTTTTTGTCTTCCCTTGCAAGCTAGATGTCATCATAAGTACTTGGATTGTTCTTACATTTGAGGCAGTAGGGTTGATAACTGTTCCCTGTTATAAGTGCTGTAGGATAGGCTAATGGGAACTGAACATTAAATAACATCTCATGGTTAGAGTTTTGCGGGTGTTTTCCACATGTCATCAGCTTTTGTGAGTGTCTCATCAGTGTCTTAGCTATTTCTCTGGTGCCATTTGAAAGCTTGGCCTGAGGAGCCCAATATGATTGAAACCATATTTTTGCAATCCATGTTTTCACTTGGTTTCTGCTGGTGGTGAACCATTCGTGAGCTGAGCTCTTAGTAATAAAAGTCCACAGAACTGCTGAATGATTTAAAGTTGCACAGGAAGAGAGCCCTTTTCCTTATAGTAAAGTACACACTTGGAGCACTAGGGTAAGTTCAGTCATTCCTAATGCAGCACATGCCTCTTACCTACATCAGTTCCTTTACCTGAGCAGGTGAAGCTGACTACTTACAGGCATAAGGCTTCTGAAGCAGGAGGAGATCACGGCAGTGCACAATAATATGTTATGTACTCGCATACAAACACTACACACTAATCTAGGGATAACTCTGAAAGTGCAATTTTGAATTGTGAAATGAACAGGCAGTTCAACCGTTTAGAATCAGCAGCATTAGATCTGTCTGTGTTTACTTCAAGAAGGAGACCAGCACGGGTTAGAAGCATGAACATAAACATGTGTAAAGAAACTTCTAGAAACTTTTAGAAAGCTCTCTAGAAAATTCTCCCACTTCAAAGAAGGCACCAGTTAAAAACAGTATCTCACTCTTTGGACCTGTGGAAGGGCTCTCAGAGGACTGCCTGCTCATGCGGCCTGCTCTGTATTCCACAAGACAGATTAGCTGCACCTGGCTTGAAAGACAACCATGTTGCTTAGAGCCTGCCTTGAACCCTCAGAGGCCTGCACTTCTGCTTGAGCCATGTTTCATCACTTGAACCCAGGAATTCCAGAGTGACTCCACGGTCGTGTTGGCTGGCCTTCTGATCAGAGCCTCAGGGACAGAAAAGGCTCCAACCAACTTGAACCAACACATGGACCCAGGCTGAGTGAGTCCTGAACTGCCAAGTGATGCCCCTCCATTCCTGGACCCTTGGTTGTGGTGTTAAAGGAGCCAGATAGCCAAAGTCTAAGCTTGGAGCTTAAAACATTTTTGGCTAAAGAGACCCGAGAAGAGATCGGGACCAAACTGCTTGTCTATTTGACCAAGGTCATCTCTGGTTGGCCCGACTTTGCAGCAGCTACTGCTACGTTCTTATCCGCAGCAGCAAATCCTGTTCAGTGGTCCGTCGCCAAGGGGCTATTCTACCTTGTGAAATTCTCACTGGAAGCAACCTCCAACCTCGTCCCACAGGAGAGTTTTAACTTCCAAAAAAAGAGCCTGAACAAAGAAATCTTCACCTCAATGCTCCCTTCTCGGACACCACCTACAGCCTAGCCCTGCTGAATTTTACCTTCTCAGAAACTTTTTTTTTTTTTTTTAAGTCCAAAGGTAAAAGCCGAACGGGGCCAATACACTTTTCGCATCTGACATGCACTCAACCACGTTCAACCATGTTTTTCGACTTTGACCTGGCTCGCACAACTGGATGTCAATGGTTGCTGCTTTGATATTTTAGGTGCTAGTTTTTACCTTAAACTTTAAAAAATCATAACTCTGATTGTACTGATTGGATTTTTGTTATTGTGTGTCGCAAACAATTTATTTACATTTAATCACATTTTCTAAATTGGTGTGGGATTTGTCTTGTGTTTTTACCTTATTGCTGTTTGTATGCGGCATAAATACTTTACACATTGCTTCTAAGTTAAGCCTGACTGCTAACAACCCAGCATGTGATTGATTGTCTGCTCTGTGTGCACGTGTATGTGGCTCTGCGAATGCACAGTGTTAAATTCCTAGCTAGAACCCCCCTATCACAGCATTCAATAAGTGCCCTTGAATTCTCATAGATATGTTGAGCAGTCATGTTTTTAGACACCTAAAGTACACAGCACATCCTTTGAAATATACTGTGCATACATAAACATATATGTTCTACTCTCTGTCCCGCAGAACACGATTTCGGTGGCAGGAATTTTCATTGCATTGGGTTCACATTTTTCTTGGACCCTGAAGAAAGATTGCATAAAACTATAACTGTGTTGCCCTTTTCTTTTTCAGTCATGGATGTTTCAATGCAGAATTATTCAAAAACGTGTTGGTAGCCATTGTTCTAGAAATAGCAGGCAAATCATATCAATTTTTCAGAAAAGTAAGTACATCAGGGAAATATCATCAGTCTGCAACTGTACTCCGTGCACCGGTCACACTCGGCAGGCACAGTTATCAAGATGATATATGTAAGACATTCACTGACATCACTGCTGATGGGCCTTGGCATTTCTTCTCCACTTAGTGATAATCAAAATCCGTTTTTACTCATAAATTCCAGTGAAATTCATTTCAATGGCAGAAAATAGATTGTCTTCCTATATTTCAGAATCGTTTCCCTTTGTTCTCCAGAGCATGAGTGCTACATTTATTTTCTAGTGGAACACGCAGATGTAGTTTAAAAGGAAGGTTTCTTGATATAGCTTTTCCCTACTTTCTGCATTTCTGTTTTTTGATTAAAGTATACAGTCACGGCTAACAAATTCTAAAGCTCTGCTTATAGTCGCATTGGCAGCTGTTTCAATGCAATGGTTTCATGCAAGGGTGGACAAAAGTGCAAAACTGCTTTTTACCAGCCACCTAGTATTACCCCCTACACTGGATGTGGGTAAAACTTGCGTTATCTAAAATCCATAGGTGCAAGAATGTTGCAATCAGTAATATATTCAGCTAGATTCATGAAAGAAAAATCGGCTTGCAAAGGACCGTATTCTGCGAATCTGGCCCTTTGCGAGCGCAATTTTTGCATTTGGGATTCATCATCCCAAATGCAAAAATCGCTAATTGCGAAATCGCATATTTGCGAGGAATTGCATTTAAGGAATCTCTATTTGAGATTCCTTAAATGCAATTCATTATCCATTTATTATTTGTGAATTCGCTATTTCTGGTCGCTATTTACCGCGAAGTGTAACTTCGTGGTAAATAGCGAAAACTTAGAAAAATGCACTTTAGTGCATTTTTCTAAGTGGTATGTTACACACACACATGTCCTTAGGATGTGTGTGTGCGCAACATCAGGCTACATTTACATTTCAGGGGTGCAACAGGGTGTCCATTGGACACCCCTGCACCCTTGAAATCGCAAAATCAAAATGCGAATCGCTAATAGCGATTCGCACATTGATATGTCTTCCCATTCATTCCTAGGGGCCTTTAGGCCAATAGAAATGAATGGGGAGTTATTCCTTATTTGCGATTAGCAATTAGCTAATCGCAAATAAGGAAGCTGTAGGAATCGTAATAAATATTGCGATTCCTACATGAATCCCGTTTTGCGAGTCTGTAATAGCGATTCCTTATTATTCGCTATTACAGACTCAATTGTTTTTTATTTTAAAACAGATTTTGTTGCATATACATTGTGACTTGTAATTTAAGCAGGTCAAAGCATAACTTTTCATATCACGCATTTACATTTCTGGTTGTGCAAGCTTAGGATCACATTGTTAGTTCACTATCTAAACTGTGTTCTTAGCCCCCATCCCTCCTTCAGAGTCAGATGTATGACCGAGTACTTGTTGAGTGCAGCAAGTGTCGATTTTGGGTGTGGGTAAGGGACTAGGGCAGACCCGGATGGTTCCAGTAGCTTACCAGGGACGATGAGAGAAGGTCTGGGATGTGGGGTCTTGGTCTTGGTCTTAATTAGCAAGGATACTGTTATAAACGCAATGTGCAAATCCAAAGGAAGGTTTGAGTATTCAGTAATAAATGCTTCGTGGTAAGAAGAGATATAGGTAGGGGTGGGTTTCGGAAGGCTAATAGAAAGATGTATCATAAAATAGGAGGTGGACTGGTCCAGAGAGTCCAAATCATCAATTGGTCTGGGAAACTTGACACTGTGACAGAAGGGATGGGAAATTCAAGCTGATTTTGTCCTTTATGAAAAACAAACATGCCCATAAACCTGTAATCAAAGATGAGCATAATTAAAGCAAGCAGCACAGAATCTGATCAACCACAGGTCCCACCAGAGAGAACAAGCCACATGTTCCAAGTCGGACAGTGAAAACCGAGAGGGAGCGAAGGCTCAATGAATTATGAAGAAGATGGTACTGGCAGTAATAGATAAAGGGGGCTCCCTGACCGCCCCAATAGGGCTACTATTACTGGTGTTTAGGAAGACCCCCTCCCTTTAGGTGATTATAGACACTGTTTCCAGTGCTGGAACTGTGTTGTAGCCTAATGAATACTGAGAGTTGTAGTGTTGCTTTGCTTTCATTGAACTAATTTGGAATACATATCTGAAAATAATGATTTGTAATTGAAAAGTTCAGGACTGCATAAATAGTGCTGAATGACCTGTAGTGAAGTCATCTACAGGTGCTGGCACTATATCCATGAAACGGATACCAAGGTGGCAGGAACATATACATGGAGCAAACCACCCAATTGGAAACAAAAACATACCATAGGAAAGTCTGCTCACTGGCAAAACAAAGAGAGAGGAAAAATGTTCACTAGCCTTTGAATGTGAGCTGACTAACATCTTTCATATGTTGGAAAGGGGTGGGAGATGAGGACCCAGCACTGACGAAATTAATTACCAAATTAAAACTTACTAGGCTCCAAGACACCAAGTCCTCTGAAACGAACCTGGTAAAAACAAAGTGTAGTAGAGTAAGGAGTTAGGTGGTACACCATCACCCTCTCCAAAATCTCTGCCTTCCAGTCCTTGCCCTGTGATTTAGCAAGTTGAATAGACTTCTTCAGCACCCTGTTAAACCTCTCCACCATGCCGTTGGTTTTGGGATGACAGAGAGCACAACACTTGTGCTTAATACCTCTCTTCACCAAAAATTCCTCCATTTCTTTCAAGACTAATTGGACACCATCGTCCGTTAGGAGGCATTCAGGGAGCCCTTCCCTGCTGAAGATACCGTCAAAAAACTTTAGGACATCTCTTGTCTCAAAACATGTTCCAATCTTGGATAAGGGGTAATGATGTGGTTGTTGAGAATTCTAAGGTTGTCCCCTGGCGGGTGGCACAAGATCTCAAGACCATCAAAAGGAAGGAGAACTTTGACATAAAGCATGCTGTTTCGCACACTGACGTTCGCTTGGGTGACAGGGTGAGAGTGCGTTATACGCAGAAGTCTGGTGCCTCTAGGTACTCTCCGCCTTTTAAAGTGACAAAGTTGTTCCAGAATGCGGTGAAATTTGATGATGGCCATACATGGAATCTTGGCAGGAGTCCTGTTGTGCGTCCTGGTGGTCAAACCAATATGGTCGCATCTCTGGTGTGCCCAGAGTTTCAGTCACAGGCGCATGAGCTCTGTATCTGTAAGGTTCCTGAAGCACTGCGCGACTTTGTTTTGGCCTAGGTATTCTTTGTTTCTTACATTTATATTTTCCAGAGGGTGTTGGGAGAAGGTGTGTGGTATCTGGTATGTAACATGCTGTTGCAGGGTCTTAGTCTAAGCTCATTCTATTTTAGAGTCTTCCATATTCTTAGAGTGTTGGAGTTATTGGAGCGGCTAGCTCCAGAACTCCACTGTGTCAGCTACTGGTGGAGTGCCCTGTGGATGGGACGTTTCTGTATACTGGAAACAACTTGAATAAAGAAGACTACTTTTTAACACTGCTGGGCCCCGTGTACTTCTTCACACAAAGGCTAGTTTAATATTTAAATACTGATAATTCCAACGTAGCAGGGTAACAAATATAGCAGCAGTCAGAGTGCAGGGTACTTGTATGCAAAAAGGCACCAAATCAATAATTTCTACTGAAGATTTTGATTTGTGCTTCAAAAGATGTAAATTAGTAGTAGTAAAATAGAGTGTATGTTTTATGACGCAACATCGGGAATGGCTGCCACCCCTGGAGTGGTACAGTCTTTCATACACCAAAATAATGTGTATATAAAAAATCTGCAACCAAAAAAGATATGAAAACAAGTTCTGGGGTGTCTGAAAATCTAGGTAAAATACAAGGCTCAGATACATTAACCACATAGGGGCTGTATGTGCACGAGGCGTTGACCACAGAGGCCTCTGAGAGAGGAAAAGCTAAAAGAAAATGTGCATCAAGTACCATTGGCTCATGAGTGGCAAGTAAAATCCATCAAAGGGAAGATTGGTGACCCACAGTCTGTCCCTAACTGTGTCTCAGATGTTGGTATATCAGTAACATAAACGAGTGAACAAAGAACCCAGTCCCTGCTAGATAGGGCCAAAACAGTAGTGGAGAAAACAAGGGCATTTAGTGAATGGACACACATTTCACTGACAATTAATTATCAAGAATGGCTGGCAATTAATTATCAAGAATGGCTGAGAATTGTTAAAGCATAGAAGTGATATATAAACTCAAGTATGATCAAAGCTAGCCAATAAAGTTCCTCAAAGCAACCCCACCCAAACCATAAATCAGAGAGTAGGTGCAAAGTGGGGACAAGGGCAATATGGTGAACATGTTTGGTGAAAATGTATTCACAATGAACCAAATACTATACATGACCAGAGAACATTTGAGAGGCAAATAGTAAGTTACAAGTAGACATAATAAATTTTTCAAGCAAAAACAAAATGGAGCTGTGAATGCATTTTCTGTGTATTTCTAATTGTTAGAAATGGGGGTCTCTAGTTGGTAATGGTTTGCACTTTTGTCCAAGTCGGGCCCCTTCTTCCTAGTCAGGGTAAGGGAGTTAAACTCCCAAAATAAACCCTGCTCAACCCATTGGTAGATTGGCGCGAGCAGTCAGGCTTATCTCAGAAGCAGTGTGTAAAGCATTTGCACATAACCAACAGTAATACAGTGAAAACCCTACTAAAGGACACCACAGTTTAGAAAAATATCCAATATTTTTATATATCCAAAACAAGAGCCAAAACAATAAGAATCCAACATACAGTACTTAAAAATATATACTTTGCAGATATCCTTAAAAATTGCAGAAATACCTCAAAAACACAATTCATATGAGATGGCAGCTCTGTCTGGGGCTACCTCAATGCTGAAAACAAGAGTCTAACAGTTCCAGCCGACCGTGTCAGTACGGGCCAGCGAAAGCGTGGACAGACTCGGTAACAGTACCTTTCTCGATGCGGCTGGCACGTTGGTGCGAGCCAGTCGTGGCAACTGTTGCGGTTGTGTTGCAAAATGGAAGCGGTGCACGGTACGGTGCCCTCACGATGCGGTGCAGGCAGCGGCTCGCTGACGATAGTCCAGGCGACATCAGTGAGATGAAGGCTTATGGTGCAGGGTGAGGTGGTGCTCGATGGGGTGCTGGCAGGTTGCGGAGCAAGCGAAAGAGCTGGTTAGCAGGAGCTGGCGTCGGTCGGACTGCCGTGTGGGACGAGGCGGTGCATCGTGAGACGTACGTGCGGTGCCCCCATCCGCAATGCGGTCACGGGTGTTGAAGTCAGCAGCCGCGATGGCGTCAGTGAGACCAGGATGGCGAAGTGAAGTGAGGCGGTGCAGAGGGCGGTGCCCACAGGTCACGGTGCAAGCACGGTGCTCAGTGCTGGTGGCGGCGGTGGTCATCGTTGGGGAGACCAGGGTTGTGGTGCGAGATGCAGACGATGCCTTCTGCAGTGGTGTCAGGACACAGCGCCGGTGACAGAATCGGTTGCGTTTCCCTTCTCTGTGGTAACTGAAAGAGTAGAACCAGAAGCGGTTCATAAAAGGTTGGTGAACTCTTTGCTGTCCCTGATACTTCAGAATAGGAGGCAAGCTCTACTACAAACTCTAGGAGATACTCAGCACAACTAAAATAATGTTCAGTCCAGTCCTTTCACTGCCCAGAGCAGAAGCAGCAACTACAGGCCAACCCAACAAAGCAACAACACAGGAAAGGGACAGTACTCCTCCCTCTTGGCAGACTCCTTGATTCCAGGAGCGATTTCTTAAAATTCTGCGGCTTGGGCCCCAATATTTATACTCAAAATCCCTTTGTTCTCTTAGACAGAGAGTGTCTGTGCTTAGTCCAAACCAGTTCTGTCCTCTTTGGCCCAGCTTCCTTGCAGGAGGTGGAGAAAGCATTGTTTAAGGCAGACCAGGCCCATTCCGGTGCAAGGAAATCTCCTCCCACTACTCTAAATGCAGCCCAGGTCTATTCAGCCCAGTCCTGGCTCATCCAGGAAAGGCATGACACACTCCGATGCCCCCCTGTGGCTGTCTGAAGAGAGTGCACATCCCCGGCCCCTGTCACTCCAATGCCAGATAGTCAATCCACAAAACCAGCTCGGCACACAGGATAGCTAAGCAAGAAAACACCCACTTTCAAAAAGTGGTGTTTTCAATCACAGAAAATAAAATTCATCCTTACTAAAAGATGTATTTTTTACATTCTGAGTCCAGGCATACTAAACCCCATTTCCCTATCTTATCCCTATGGGAATGTATGCTTATAATATGTTATAAGTAAACCTCCCATTCTTTCCAATGGGACAGATAGCCTTGCAGTGGTGAAAAACGAAAATACACTGTAATTCACCACCAGGACATGCCACACACACACCTGTACATGTCCTACCTTTACCATACACCGCACCCTGTCCACAGGGGTACCTTGAGCCTACCTTAGGGGTGACTTAGGTGTGAGAAAAGGGAAGATAAGGGCCAGGCAAGTGGGTGCACTTGCTAGGTCGACATGGCATTTACAAAATGCGCGCAGACCCTGCAGTGGCAGGTCTGAGATACCTTTTCAGGGCTACTCATGTATTTGATTTACAGGCCCTGGCACATCAGTGCACTTTACTAGGGGCTTACCAGTAAATCAAATATGCTCATCATGGAAACACCAATACATAATAATCATTTACAACAGAAGCACTTGCACTTTAGCACTGAACAGCAGCGAGAAAGTGTGCAGAGACACTAAACCAGCAAAAACAGAGTCAAAACCGGGAGGTAAGAGGGCAAAAAGACAGGGGAAACAAGTCAAAAGATGCCAAACATTTATAAAGCAAACCATTTAAAGTTTACAGGTACTTAGTTCATTAGTATTTAGTTGGTAACTTCTTGTGAGCCAGGAAAACAGGAGATAAACACTGGATACGCATTAAATTACAACACACACACTATACCATAAACTATCTCACACTATACTTTTGATCCTCAATGCACACTAAGATAGCGGACATGTCTTTGTTATTTCTAACTTTCAATAGAATAGACATACTTCTCATCATAGAGGCATGGCTCACCTTCCACTTTAGTCTCTGTCTTTAAGACACTTGTCCCTGATAGCTTCACAATCATTTGAAAATTACATAATCTTTGTCATGAGCCCCCCATTTTTTACTGTCCGATTTCTTTCTAGCTCTGTAAACTTTACCTCTGCTAAACAGTATTTATTTTATTTTTATTTTACAGAGCTTTATATATTGCAAACTTGACCCAAATCGGGTATCAGGGCGCTTTACATAGCACCTGTTGAATTACGAGGACACATTCACTTTTTTTTTTTTTTTTTTAGGCACGGGGAGATTAAGTGATTTGCCCAGAATCACAGGATGTTCAGCGTCATTGCTGAGACTCAAACCCATTTCCCGTGATTCGAAGTTGACGGCCCTAGCCGTTAGGCCATCTTCTCTCCTCATGTACATCATACACAAGCCACATTTAATTTCATATTGTAGCTTTAAATCTAGTAATGAACCTGGGATTCTACCCTAAATAATGTGGTTTGCCACTGCAGATTAAATTTCATGAAAGTTAATTGTAGGTGGAACCTAAAATACCCCTAATGGCATAGAAGGTTATATAAAACACAACTAGGCAAGGCTGGTTAAAAAGAAATGTTAAAGTGTATGCTTGTATTCAGAAAAAAGCTTTTTACTTAGGACGAGTCCTCACCAAGCAAGCCACAGAGAGGATGCAGTGACCGATACAGACACTGCCATCTAGGCTGCGTTTACATAGTCTTTAGAAGGACCTAAGCATCATACAATTGTAGGGTAGAAGGACGGCCGACTCCACAAGCAGCAAGTTGTGGACCATCTTCTGCATCATGTGGATCACCACCAGCCCACACAAATAATTGTACATGTTCATTACAGAGTGACTCTGATTGTTGGCCCAGAAGAATGCCGCAGAATTTAGTAGATTGTGTCTAAGACAGGGCAGAAACTTGTTCACTCTTTTTAGGGGAAATTCTTTGTTGCCTTTCCATCACTGTTTTAATTCTAACCCTAGGAGGCACCAGAATAAAATCCAGATTTAGAGTACCAAGAGGTAGCTTTTACCTACCTTCATTTACAGATAATTAGCACTCTGTATCTCTAACCCATACCAAGCTCTCATCTAGGTTGAGGATCATCATTACCAAAACACCTCGAGAGTTCCACTCCCCAGAAGAGACTTGTAGCCCGCACCAGGTACCATTGGTCCTAGTGTGAGGAGGGACCCTATGATGAAGCATGAAATAATATTTTTTTCTGAAAACAAACGTACACTTTTCATTTCAACCAGACATACCTAGTTGGTTTTATAGAAGTTAAGGGGGGGGGGGGGGGGGGGGAACGCAGTTGGTTCGTGCATTAACTCCAAAGAGACTCCTGTTGTGTTGTTTAATGACAGAAGGTCATATGCCAAATATGAGCTGCAACGAGTATTAAAGCCATCTAATATGTAAGCTACAGTGTGTATAAAACTGACCCACCTATATGGCAAAAATATGTGCCCACCAGAGCGCATGCTCTGGTTGAGCTACAGTTTCAAAGCACTGCAGTAACACATAGCAAGGGAAACTGCCTTTGCTAAGTAGGGACACCTATTTTTCTTCATAAAAAATACCCGGTTACAGAACACTGTGTAAGCCAACTAGGTATGACATTTAAAACATCAAAATAGTGACACAGTTCATATTTAAAATGTGTACCCTCACAGTGACTGAAGGCCTAAATGTTATTTCAGCGTGTGCCATCCAGGTCAATTAAAATTATTGATTACTTAATATCCAAAATTGAGTTGGATTCAGAGTTTTAATAACTGAAGTGGAAAAATAAAATGTATTTTAGGCTTCCTGGGACAGAATTAGCTTCAAACCAGTTCTGCCACTCATCACACCTTTAGAGCTGGCATACACAACCTTGGCTGGAAGAGTTAACAACCATGGTTCATAAGACAATGGCCTGTATCTGAGCCCAGGTGGAACATAGAATATAAATTGCTGACTACTTAAGAGAGGATTAGCTCTCTGGGAGGAGACAGGAAAAGTTAGCAGAGCAAAGTACAGCCTTAGCACCACCTTACTAGATGCCAGAGAGGGTTCATCAATTAATTTCCAAGATCCTCGAAGACAGCCAGATTCCATTCACAGTGGGAAGTGGAAAAGAAGAGGGAGAAATAATTTGGACTCTGCCGGATGGGAGGCAAGCTCATCTAAACAGGGTAGTGGCTAAGGAGCTGAAGACAGGCCTGTCAGCTTGCAGATAGGTTCTGCCATATTGAAACTGGTGCTCCTGTGTAATTGTATAGTAAGACAAAGAGGAAATGCTTCAAAAGGAGATAGGGGAGTGTGAGAATATAATTAGGATTGAGTGCTGCACAGGATAAGTCTGGTACCTCCACCTCCACCTCCTCAGAACATTCCTGAACTGGGGAAGAATCCACCGGAAGCAAAAAGTCCTGCTGGAAAAAAGAAGACTCCTGACGTTTGGCTCCTTCGTCCAGCTGCAAGGAGTGGACTCACTCAAAGATTCCAGACTCCTGCTGGCAACAAAGAACTGGAGCTATTCTCCAAGGGTCAAGCAGATGGCCTCCTATTTACCTGCTTCAGAGACAAAACAAGAGAAAGAATCCTGACTCCAAGAGGGTCCAGCTGACCACAGAGTGTTGTACACTGCTCGACACCTAGATGGAGGTAGAACTGGTACTTAGAAGCATGCCCTGTTGATCTAGCGAATGCATGACTTACCAGAAGGAACTTTCCTAGCCGTTAGAAAAATGTAGAATTTAGTCATTGCTTCTTCCTCTGGGAGACAGGGACACGTTTCTGAGGCTTGCCCTGGAGGGTTGCGCTCTAAGTCAGCAAGAACAACAGCTTTATCCCACTCAGAGTTTTTGCAGAACTGAAAACAGGTAGAATGATACATCAGGGTAAAGAAATTCAGCCTTGTAAAGCATGGATACAGCTTCTAGACTTGTCTCACTGGCTGAATTTAAATTCCAAAAATGTGACTACATTTGAAGGTGAAACCTTAGACCAGGGTGAGCCAGCAAATCTATCCGATCAAAAAAGCACTTTAGGCATCAAAGAAATCTGACTTTGGTCCACAAGGAGATTTTAGTTCAATTATTTGGTCCATGTAAAATAATGCCACTGGTGACACAGGTGTTGGAATAGTGCATTTATTTTTATTGGAACAATCCAGCTTTGGTATGCATAATTAAGGTTAGTTCTAAACCCCCAGAAGAAATCCCCTGATCCCAAAAAAGTATGTGAGAAACAACCAAACTAATGTAATAGGATAGCTCAGGATCATTATCAGTTCCGAAGCCAAGGCTTTTAATTTTCTCAGCCATTGTGGTGGCTAATCCTAAATTGGAAGGCCAGAATGCAGGCATCCAACAGGAATTCTGCCCTAAAAAAAGCACTTCTGTAGGGGTGTGCCCTGCGCTCTACTAAGATGGCTACCTGAAACGCTCGCTCTGAGAGATCGAGTGTTTCGTTGATGGATACCGTTATCAGATAGTCATGCGAGTGGCTGCACTGGATTGCATTGAATTGTTCATCCACTCTGGATGATATGATGACCATTTCCCCCATCAAAATCCTAACATGTGTCCAGGAGCAGTGAATCGGCTTCCACGAGGTCAGGCGAGAGCATGGCCGCTGCCATGTGCTTATTGAAATTGACGAGTCGCTATGTGTTTTAGGGATACTTTTTGTTTCGTGAGCTCATCCAGACGTCTTGGAATCTCTGGGCCATATGTTTTTGATCTACAGTGCGCTTCTTACTTTCTGCTTATACAACATTTTGGAAGGAGGGTCAGGCAGATTGCTGGGGACAAGATGGACACTGATAACATTTGCTCCATGTTCCCAATACAAACCTATCCATACAATGAAAACAAGACTCAGCTATCTACCTTTTGCAGACATGATACACTGGATTAGACTTTGGATTAGACTTTGGATCGTACACAGTTTTAGTTAGCTGCTGTATAGTAAACATTGCATACTATCTTATATGAGCCTAGATTAACTAGATTTTGCATCACTACTTGTGTTGCCCCTTTGTAGACACTGTTTCATGTGGGACCCCACCTGAGGTGCTTTCAGGTCTTATTACTGGAGAGCTCAATAGAGATAGCACTTCGACGCAGAAGTACTTCTTGTCCTCTGGCCAATTATCATCTTTGGATGTCTTAAAAACAACCAAAACATGGGAGATAATAGAGACAAAAATATGAAAGATAATAAGGAACTAAAATCAGACCAGAAAAGACCTAAATCAACTCTGCCACTACCGGACTCTCCAAAATCTGATCAACCCACAAATATGAATCTGATACTACAACGCCTCGAGACATTGCATAATCTAGCGCAGATTACAAAAACAAATCTGGGCCTTATGCAAACAGACATCCAACATTTATAGAAAGACTTTAAGGACTTAGCAAGCGGGATCACTGAAGCAGAACCCGAATAAGCCTCCTGGAGGATGATAGAAGGAATTCACAGAAAATCAACGATTCTTTGTGCTCTAAAATAGCCTTTCTTTCAATGGAGGTTAAAACATTGCAACTGCAGGGGAAATCTAAGGATTTGTGGCCTCCTGGAGGTAGTTCAGGATGCAGCTACTTCCTGTGTAGAGTTCCTCAAATCATGGATTCCCCGTACTCTAAAGGTATCCTTTTCAAAAGACCTGAAATCAAGAGGACACCTAGGATCCATTCAAGCAAATTACAAAGGCAAAAAACACCCACGAACCATGATCTTTAAATCCTTGAGATACCAACATACTGAAGAAATTCTGAAATACGTGAAGAAAAAGCGTACATAATCTAGAAAGGTGATAACATTGGTATCACTCAAGACAATGCAAAAGATACAATTATTTGCAGGAAAGGTTTTTCGGTGCTTAGACAACACCATTAAGCGGGCCCCTCATATTTCAAAACTGTTTTGAACGACAAGCCCAGATTTTTGTTGGACACAGCTGATCTTCTGTTAGACATTAAACACACAAATATCGTCCACTAAGTATTGAAGTTAGTACACTCTCATCTTGATATTCTTAGATCATGGACATCCAAGGACCTTCCTAGTCCATTGCCAAATGTTACCTCTGTTTAGAGTTTATATGCAACAGATTGGAGCCCTTGTTACCTCAAAATCATTGCCATGCGCATTGTTGAAAATGAGTTCCCTCTTTTTTTATTCCATCCAATAGATTTTATATTTGTTCTACTTTTAAGTTAGTAATCTATAGCTCACTTTCATGGTTCCAAAAACCATGATAGTACTGGTCTCAGTCTGGGAAAGCTGAGTGATGATTTAGTGCAGGTCTGGTTTTCCTAGTCTCTTAAATGCACCATGTTAGAAATTGGGTTTCTGGTTGTCAAAGGTATGCACCTTGTCCAAGCAGAAGCCACAATCCTAGTCAGGGTAAGCTAGATGCACACTAAAATATAACTTGTGCTCACCCTCTGGTAGTTTGGCACAGAGCAGTCAGGCTTATCTAAAGAGGTAGGAAGTAAAGTATTTGTGCAACACACGCAGTAACACAATAAATACACCACAAAAGACTCCACATAGATTTATTATTATATTCTGAACAAAACCAGACCAATATGAAAAGGATCCAATGTATGGAAGTTGAGAAATTGAATTTTGACCATTAGGTTACATGCTACATCATTTGGGTTCCCTCTTCACACCGTGGAGTGGGCTACGACCTCCATGCACAGAGCAGGACACACCCTCGACCCCGTCTTCGCAGGAGGGTCAAACGTCCACTTCAGCCACACCACGCAGCCCCCCTGGACTGACCACAACTGCGTACATTTCACCTTTAACACCACCACCGCACCTAAACCGGCCCCACGCCCGCCACGAAGGAACTGGAGCAAAATCACAGAGGAACACCTTAACTCCATCCTCCTCCTAGACCCCCCACCACGATCGACGCCAACTCTGCAGCCAAAGAACTCCATTCATGGTTTTCCAGAGGTGCAGACAAGATCGCTCCCCTCCACAACCCGGTCAAACAATGCCCCCTGAAGTTCATCTGGTTAAACACTGAACTCCAAGTCGCCAGGCACACCCACAGACGCCTCGAGAAAATATGACAAAGCCGGAAAACCACGGAAGACTTAAACAACCATAGGAGCTCCCTGAAGGACTACCACCTGCTCACAAGTTCAGTTTGGTCCTTGATGAACGGTCCTTCATTAAGGACCAAACGGTCCTTGAGGAAGGACCGTTTGGTCCTTCATCAAGAGTATTCTTGATGGAGGACCAAACGGACCTTCATCAAGAACATTCTGGGAAGCCCGATGCTAGGCACGTGGTGTGTCCGATAACTCGCCCGTCCAAGTCACTCTCTCCTTTGCCAAACATCAACAGAGAAACACCATACAACTAAAGCCATGGCTCTTCAAAATCCCTGATATAAAAGACAACCTCAAAAACCTAAAAGACCTCTATTTAAAAGAAAAAGTGGGTTCAGTAAAATCACCGCAAATAATATGGGAGGCCTTCAAAACAGTGTTAAAGTGTTAAAGGGCCAAGCATTAGCATGTCAAGTGGGGCACAATCGAGAACGGAGGGATAAAATAGAGCAACTCGAACACGAGGTTCAAGAAAGCGAGATAGAATATACACAGACCCCCAATGAGGGCAACAAACACAAATCAAACAGTAAACTACTAGAATATAAAGCCCTGGTGACAGAGGTCGCCAAATATATGGCAACTCAACATAAAATGTACGAACTGGGAGATAGAGCGGGTAAACTGCTATCTTGGCTGGAACAACAGGAGCAGGCGGCGTGCTGGTTATAAATTAATGACACCCATATCATCAGAGTCCCACAAAAGATTGCAGAGGCTATTGCCCATCACTACGAAAGACTATATACCTCAGTCGTTGAAACCACAGCTGAAGACTCGCAGCGACTGCTTGCAGATATCCCCGTGTTGACCGTGTCCCCTGAAAACAGGGACTCACTAGAGCGGGATCCTACAGAGGACGAAATCCAATCAGCAACATACAAGCCGGGAAGGAGATGAGGCCAAATGGACTCCCAATCGAATTCCTCAAAGCTAACAGTTCCCTGATTGCTCCACAGCCCTACCCGAAGACCAGAGGCTGGCCTTGATAGTGGTTATACACAAAAAAGGGAAACCAGCCAAAAACTGTTGCTCTTATCGATCGATCTCCTTAATAAATGTTGAGGCCAAAATCCTCACTAAGATATTAGACTTCCGACTCACCCTCATATTCACTAAGATAGTACATGGGGATCAATCGGGTTTTATGCCCAGCCGCAACACAGCCTTAAATATCCGTTGACTACATAACTTTCTGGGTAGAAAAAACATAATAACAGAAGATGCCAAAATGGCATTCAACACAATTGACGGCCCTACCTATTCGCTGTTTTACACCGAATGGGTTTCGGCCCCAAATTTCTCAAATGAGTTAAGCTTCTCTATACAGACCTAAAGGGACAAGTCAGTGTGAACAACTACACCTCACAGACATTCCCGCTGAAAAGGGCTACGGGACAAGGGTGTCCCCTATCGCCAATGATCTTATCTCTGATGCTAGAACCACTCGCATCCTGGGTCAGGGATGACCCATTGCTTAGAGGCTTAAAATGGGTGGAAGGTCACGAGGATAGAATATCCCTATTTGCTGATGACATCCTGTTATACCTTGCGTCACCTGCAAAATCCATAGAGTCCTCCACATTTTCACAAATTTTGGTAAATAATTCAGGCTACACCATTAACTGTTCCAAATCAGTAATCTACACACTCCATGGACCAAATCCAAACTGCCACCAGAATGTAAAGCCACAATCGCAGAGGAGGGTTTCTGATACCTTGGAATATATATTACACCAGACTCTGAGCTTTTCTACACCAATAATCTAGCAAACCCCCTACTCAGATTGCAAAATGATGTGCGCCATTGGAGGACACTACCCCTGACCCTGCTAGGATTGCTGCACTGTTAGCAATGCTGGCACTGTCGTGTTTTCAATATATCCTATATATCCTACAAAACAACAATTCAAAGTTCCCAATGCCTACTTAAACAGCGAGATCAGGACAATGCTTCTTGGACTGCAAAACACCACGTATAGCCACACACAAACTAACAAGAAGCTGGTACGATGGTGAGATAGCACTTCGCAACTAAAGTCTCTATTAATGGGCCTCCCAACTAGTAGTTCTTAACGACTGGGTGTACTGTTCCCAGAGGGAACCTGCATATTACCTGGATAGACTCACAATGGGGAAGGAAGGATACAACGGGGCATTATATTCAACATTTAAAAAAAAAGTTACATAGGCCCTACAGCCTTAACTGTTGACATCTAGCACCGGGCAAATAAAACACTCGGATAGCGTGGAATAATAACCCAAGCTACCCCACTATGGTGACACAGCGACTGGGTACGCTGAGCACACAGCAGGGATTTGATGAGTGGAAAAATCTCAGTTTTACAGAATTGCAAAAGGAATATGATCTAGCCCAACAGGAAGTATTTCAATATATGGAAATCCGACATGCACTTACTGCAACCATCCCTGCACAAGGGGAGGTACCGGAGGCTTCCCGGATAAAAGATAGGCTTCTGTCCAAACCCATAACTAAGAAAGCTATATCAATTATCTATCAAAAACTCTGCAATAACCTACTTGAACTACTCAAATGACTCCGGGATCACTGGCACGAAGCCATTGGGGAGCTCGCAGATGACGCGTGGCAAACGGCATTAATGTCCCCCTGTGAGGCAGCCATACCTCTCAGACTCCGTATTTTCCAGCTCAAAAGTTTACATAGATCCTACCAAACCAGGGCCATGTTAATTAAACTAGGGCATAGGGAAAACGCATGTTGTCTCCGACACTGCACAGAGGAAGCAACATTCGATCATGTGTTATAGAGCTGCCCCAACATATCACTATTCTGGGGAAAGGTCACACGTCAAATGCAAAATGCAATGGGGAAAGAAATCATGCTGACACCTAAACTAGGACTCCTCAATGTGTGGGATGCTACAGATCTTACCAATATAGAGCAGCAATGGCCCACACAAGGGTTCACATTGGCCAAACGCAATATAGCTATATGATGTGGGGCCAAGAACCCACCAACAACAAGGGGCTGGGCAAACAAAACGGACAAATGCATGATTGCCGAGAAAAGGTCTTCAAAAGTAGAGGATGCCCCAAAAAATGGGACAAAAAGTGGGGCAAATGGAACTCACACAGAGGAGAGATCTCTATCTCCCCATCCATTGAACTAATAGGAAAAGGCAGGAATGTGAATGGACTATTGTAAGATACTGTGTCCTAACAATGCTGCTACAGCTGATGTCTTTGTTATGATGTGAACTGACTCTTGTTTTGTAAATTAAAAGCTACTATGACCTGAACCATATCCTTAACCAAAATTAATTAAGAGAATATTCACACAAAAAAGTGCGCTAAGGAATTCTTAATGCTAACCTATGAGAGGAGTAGTCCTCACAGTAGTGAAAAACAAAATATACTGTTTGTCACTACCAGAACATGCAAAACATTAGACTACATGTCCTACCTTTTACTTACAAAGCACCCTGCCCTTAGGGCTACCTCAGGCCTACCTTAGGGGTGATTTATATGTAATGAAATGGGAGTTTAAGGCTTGGAAAGTAGTTTTAAATGCCAAGTAGAAGTGGCAGTGAATTGCACACACAGGCACTGCAGTGGCAAGCCCTAGGTCAGGTTATGTGGAGAAACCATCTTACTGCCTCGCATGAGAAGACCATACACCACAATTAAGTGCTCCCTGGCCTGCCAGTAACCCTTAAGGTCCTCTTAACACTCCTACTTCTTGCATCATCCACCCGTGACCATTGAAATGACTTTCTGCAAGACCTGATCATTGATCAGACAATCCATCCACTCACTTCTCAGAAATCAACCCCTCACTGACAACTTCACTGAGTCGCGACAGACAATCTAAATTATATCCAGGAAAGTAAGAAATAATGTCAAATTCTTCTAAAGCCACAACCCACTTCCGTATTCTATGCAAAACACGATCAATACCTTTCTTAGCAAACACCTCCCTTAAAGGTGTGTGATCAGTTAAAATATTAAACTTCTTGCCCCATTAAAATGTCCTCAATCTAGGCACCGCCCAGAAACCACCAACGCTTCCTTTTCTACCACAGAATAGTTACTTTCAGCCCCTCTCAATGGTCTAGAGATAAATGTAATAGTCTTTTCCTTGCCATCAAGTTTCTGTAACAGAACTGCTCCTAACCTGTTCGAGCTGGCAAAAGTCATAAGATAAATTTGTAGTATCAAGACTTCCTAAACACTGAGCTTCATTCAGATGTTTCTTAATACAATCAAACTCATTCTTACACTCTTGGGACCACACAAATTCACTTCCTTTTCCGAGGACTGCTCTCTTACAGCACGTTTTCCCTGCAACGTTTGGCACAAACTTGTTATAGAACTCAGCCCTGCCCAAAAACTTTACCAATTCGTATTTGTTCAGGGGAGCACAGAGATTACAAATGGTGTTCACCAAGGAGGCTTTGGGTGTAATACCAGAAGCAGACACAAAATGTCCCAAGTATTCTATTTCCTTAACGTCAAACTTGCATTTTGTCTGCTCTAAGAGTGAGACCTGCCTCCTTCAACTTCAAGACTGACCTCACGTTCCCATCATGTTCCTCAATATCTACTCCAAAAATCAGCACATCATCATGATACACCTGGACACCTTGAAGACCCCCAGAATGCCCTCCAAAGTCTGGCCTCCCTATTAGCCTTCCGAGCCAAAGCCACAGGAGAGACCAACTCTGTGGCCTCAACTTCAAGGATGATTCCATTGTCCAAAAGATTGTCCAATTCCACTTTCATGCTTTCTCCTACCAACAAAGGTACATTTCTAACCTTTGCTACCTTCAAAGTAACATTTGACTTAATTTTTATTTGGTGCATATAATTTGTGAGACAACCCAATTTTTTCACAAACACGTCTGGAAATACTTTGACACACTCATTATTCTCTCCTTCCACCAAACTAACCGGTGGTATTTCTACCAGGCAAACAAACAGACTTTCATTGGGGTCCAAAAATACATGAAAATCTCGCTGATGAAACCAACTTATCAGCGAGTCTCCTTTCATTGAGACATAAATGTTTCCACAAATAATTCTTCCTTTAAATTCAATTGTACCCCAGAAAAAGCCCAAAACATCAATGGTCACACCACCATAGCCTTTTGGTTTTATGTCAGGTTTCAGCAGTATTACCGTGCTCAAACATTTTTGGAACAATTGTTATCTTAGTTCTAGAGTCAAAAAGCATGTTCACTGGTGTATCGTTGATTAACACGACCTCATGTGGACCATCACTAGTTTGTTCTTTCATTTGTAGAATGTTAACTTCGACTACATCTTCTTCGTACAGATCAATATCTTTGACTTTTCTCTGTTCCTTTTCTGATTTGAAGCACCTGGAATAATGACCTTTCCTTCCAAATATTTTGCACATAGCCTTCCAGCCTGGGCAGTCTTTGAAGTTGGCCATATAACCAATATTGCCACACCTGAAGCACTTGCCCTTAAAATTCTTCGTGTTAGAGGACCTTGGAGTAGTGCCCGTACTAGACTTAGATTTTACAGATTTACAGAGTCAGAGCGTGCATGCTCCACAACTTCCTCCTCACGCAACAAACTTCATCCTCATGGGGCAAATGGCCCCAGTGGCATCACAGCCCTTCCATACACAACAGATCCACAAAACGAAAAAATAATAATAATGTCAAAGGAGACCGCTGCACACTTCCCTTCGCATGGAACAGGCTCACCTTTCTCAGTGTTAAGTTTGGTGTCGGTTTGACCTTTCTTTATCTTTTGTCTGACATCGGCTTCACAGAGAAAACAAGCAATTAGATGATGCTCCAGAGTCAGGTGTCACGGAAAACCTTCCATGGCCACACAGGTAACACTTTTGTGAGTCTCTATCAAGATTTAGATGCTTGGCAAGATTTGCTTAAAGCGTTGTTGAGCTCTCTCTGCCGCTGTTATGCACGAGTCGGTTAATCGTCACTAAAATGTAAAAGTGTGTCCTCCAAGAAAGACCTAGGCTCGTTGTCGCCTGAATAATACACGTTTATGCAGAGGTAAATCTGCAGAGACCCCATCTACACTCAAGTCAGGTGCAACTGCCTCTCTTACTCAATCTACATTCCACCCTAGAAAAAACCCTACATTCTAGAATCAATCACATCACCACCCAGATCCCCAATGTATCTTATGTAACCCTTCAGTACAGAAAATCACAGGCTGCTATTTTTAATGTAATCCCTCTCTCGTGTCCAAGGCAATAATGGTTGCCATCTTTAGGAAAGCAGAGAGAAATTATCCCAGTTGCTACCAGCCTGTCTCCCTGCTTGACGCTATAGTCAAGATTAAAGGAGTTTTGCTAGCTATATTGGAATCCTGGGCCGGAGAGAACATTTTTTGGGAGGTTCAGTATGGCTTCTGACATGGTATAGGGTATATGAGTAGAGCAATACCTTAATTTATACCATGTTGTTGTAAAATACACTAAAGTCCAAAGGGATGAAGTACATCTGGCTTTATGCACCTGAGCTATATCAGGAAACATTGGAATGTTGGAGCTCCAGGCTCATACCAGCCATTATAAGCCCAGAGCACTCCATTATTTTCAATGGATCTCCCAACATTCCAATGTTCTAATAAAGGGGTTCACTGAGAAGCTGGGGGCCAGTCCGGTGGATACAGTTAAAACAATTTAGCCAAAACAAAGGCGGCTGCAATTGCAGAGAATGGAAGATGTCTTCTTCAAGTCGAGGGTTTCACTACCACCCACTGCATCTAATTCCATTTTACATCTGGAATTAGGGCTCCCTTACCTGTCTGACTGTGTTAGACTGGCACCGGTTCTGTTGTGACTCTCCACCTGGCGAAGGACGACGGTTAATTTAACCCAACTTATAATTAGGGACTGTCTTAGGTCGGAGGGTCGCAGCAGGATCGGCTAGCTCAGCGAGGTGGAAACAGAACTGAGTGCCATCGGGCAGGAGGATTTGTTTAGGGACCCACCTTCCTGCAGGTACGTCTCCAAACAGAAACTGACTGATTTATTCATGCAGAGGGTTGGTTTCATTCGCAGGGGAAAGAACTGCTCCCAAAAAGTGTTTATCGCTTATGCCCTTGTTCCGCCTAGACCTAAGGCAGACCATTATTTCCATCTTTCATGCATCATTATGGCCCAACATATATTTATTTTGGTGTGTTTCCATTTTAACTTCATTCCATTGATGCTGGGGTTCCCAGAGAGGACGTTTTTCGCACGCTGACCTTGCTTTGTGTCCATGTGACAATGCCTCCCCTCAAACCGACCTGCATTTGGTATTGTTTTGTACATTTTATCACAGCGAAAGAGAAGCCTTTATTTTGGCCATCTTAAGACGCCAAAACTTCAAACAATGTAGGGTGGCATTGTACTTTTTAAAGTTTTTACCCAATCCGTACGTTTGCTTCTCAGTAGCATCTTATTTGTGGGCTTGCACAAGAAAAAGAAAGCAGATGGGCATGTTGACCTGAAATACTGTAAAGGTTTTTTCTTTTTCCCTTTCTCTTAGTTAAACATAATTGTAAACTGTGTTTTATTATTTTAATGGTTTGGAATGATGAATCTGTGCTTTTATGATTTATTCATAAATAGATCAAATAAAGATTTTAAATGAAAAATGAAATGAGTAGGAAGGGAAGTGAGACATTACAGCAAGTCAGTCGGGGGCTCATGGGTACTTAGGTGGAAGGATGACTAAGTCCCTGCCTATTAGGGTCCTATATTCCCAAGCATAGTTCTGACACTCTGCAGGAATCCCTGCAACAAAAGCATGCTGAACTTTGTACTATTTTGCAAACTATATTCCGCTGCTAGGAAATCTATTGTATAAGAGGAGAATGAGAACCTTTACCGATCGGCACTGTGTTGAATACCTTGTTTTTTAGGTACATTTTTATTTTATCTTAATAAATCTTTAAAAAATCATCGTTTGCATTTTAGATAACAAGGAATGTATTTATTTGAAACTGAAAGCATAATGTATTTTCCCTAATGTACTTTTATGAATTTTTGAGTCAATTAAGTAGTTTTTGAGAAGTTGTAAATTAAGTTGAGCAGTGTCAGCATAAGAAAACTTTCAGACTACGAAACTTTTGAAGATGGCAGCAAGGGACATAGATGAATATTAAAGAATATGGAGAAAAGTGAAGACGCTTGAGGTACAACAGACGTGATTGGGAAAATGTTAGTCCGGGCAGCCTTAGGGTGGCTTCCCCAGACTTTTTGACAGAGCACTTTAACACTGCTAACCAGTGCTAAAGTGCAATGTGATCTATCCTCTAAAGATGGTTTGATTGACTTACCCACAATTGGCATATTTAACTTACCTGTAATTCCCTAGTACAGTGCACTACATGTGCCCAGGGCCCGTAAATTGAATGTTACTAGTGGGACTGCATCACTGCTTGTGCCACCAACTCAAGTAGCCCTAAAACATTTCACAGACCTGCCACTGCAGAGCCTGTGTGTGCACATTGCACTGTCATATTGAATTGGAATTTAAACCCACTTGCCAAACTTTACACTCCCCCTTTATTACACATAAGTCACCCTTAAGGTAGGCCCTAGGGAACCCATAGGTCAGAGTGATGTGTAATCAAAAGGGAGGAGATGGGTTTTTAAGTTTTAAATGTCCTGGTAGTGAAAAACCCCTACTTCGTTTTTCACTACTGAGAAGCCTATCCATCTCATGCGTTAAAATTGAGGACTCCTTATTATATTTAATAAGCTGTAATTCCTAATTGAGAGAAGGTCGAGTTGTCATGTTCAGTAACTAAGTAAGGGTGGTAATACATCTTCTTTTAAGGTAAAGTTGGATTTGTCATTATTATTCTGAAAATGCCATTTGTAGAAAGGTGGTCATTTTCATGCACTTAGTCATTTGCAGTCAGCTGCCTGTCTCTGATAACGGGCTGGGGTGAGTGACAGTTCACTTTGTGTAATCCCTTTAGCCAGCTACACGCAAATGAAGGCTGGGTGTGACTTAATGTATCTTCCTGGGAGGAAGGAGCTGGCCACAGCATCACATTTACACCTTAATAGGCTGGGCCCTGTTCACACACAAAGGGCTGCATACCCCCCAATAGTGAGTCGGGAGCCAGGGCAGGGAAAAAAAGCACCTCGGTGCACTTCAAAGACCATTCTCTGAAGTTATCCCCACATCAAAGGCACAACTGGGTGTAAGTAATGGACCTCAGATTATACCAACTGAGTACACTTCTGGACCTGAAGGACTGCCACTCTGCTGGACAGCTGTTCTGGAAGATTGCTGCCTTGCTGGGCTGCCCTACTGTTCTCTCTGACTGGACCTTCATCACTTGACCCAGATTGACTCCAAAGGCTAGCTGACTAGCCTCCTGTGCTTAGAAGACTCACGGTTATCAAAGTCTTCCATCCTGCTCCTGCGCATTCATTAGAAGTATGAGACAGAATCAACGCATCGCAACTGTTGCGGTAACAGAGCTGATGGAAAGTACTCAGAGCCAACGCATAGCCATTGGAACCGCCAAATCGAATTTACCGTATCACTGTCACTGAAGAAGGATGATCAACCCATCCCTTCGACTGCGTGAAGAAACTGGAGTATCAGCTTCAGAACCAACTCATCTTTGAACCGGCGCTTCGTTTTTGGAACTGGCGCATTGGCATTATTGCATAGAGAAAACCAACATATCTCCTTGACTGTGGGTTTGAAACTGATGCATCGCTCGGCTGCACCTCATATCTTGCTGTTTACGACTGTATTTTTGCTCAGTGGGGCCTTCGTGGGGCCTGTATCCGACCTGCACTCTATCACGGTTGGCCTGGCCTCTTGACTTTGTCTAGGTCCAGCATGACCAATTAACTCTTGAGGAGCGTACTGCTTCTAAGCACTGATTATGCATTTAGTCATTGATAATTCATATCTTAACTTCTACTTATTGTGTTTTTGACATTTTGGTCTTGTTTTATTTATTGTTTTGTACTAACCCGTTTGCGGTTGGGAACTGTGCATCACCTAGTGGCATTCCCTACAATTAAGAAACCCGGGACATGTTTATGTCCATGTGATGGTAAATCTAAACAGAGTGGTTGTCATTTTATGCTATTTTGTAACTTTTATACTTCTTTTAGGAAATCTTATCTGAAACCCATCTTTTTAAAATATAATATGCGTAGTACAAAAACAGCGATGCAACTGATGTTTAATTTAGAGACCCCAGATGTATGTTTCCATGTGGCCACTTATATTTTAAAATGTATTTTTGCACGGAAATCAATTATCGTACGAACTCAATCCATGATGCACTTTATTGGCGGTTTTGCACTTGATCAAAATGTTTTAACATAGTTAATTTTTGCATATGTGTCTGAAACTGAGTACCTCTACTATTTATAGCACTTTATATTGTGAATTTGCACATGTACTGTTAGAAGAATGCACTGATAAACATTCATAGACTGTTCGGACATGTGATGCTAAATGTATATTGTATTTCAGGAAGGATGGTAAAGCCATTTTGCACTTATTATGCTATTTTGTACACGTACTATAAGACATATGCACTAAATAAGCACTTTAAGAATGTCGGAGATGTGCTGCTAAATGTATATTGTACTCTAGGAAGGACGTTATAGCCAGTTTGCACTTTATTTTGCTAATTTGCACATGTATTACTAGAAGTATGCACTAAATAAGCACTTTACGAATGTCGGACATATGCTGCTCAATGTAAACTGTACATTTGTAAGGACGGTATAGTTAATTTTGCACCTTATACTGCTAATTTGCACATGTACTAATAGACAATTGCACTAAAATGCACTTTAAGACTGTCGGACACATGCTGCTAAATGTATACTGTACTCGAGTAATGAAGGCATTTGGCAAATCCAAATTGACACAGATGTATGTTGTACTTAATTTTATTTTGCTTGTTGCTATATGGTTGTATTCATACATATCGAATAAAGCATTTTGAAATTGAATTGACATTTTGGTCTTGTTTTATTTATAAAATCATAACTTATTTTTCTAAACTGGCCTGAAGTCTTTTTCCTGGTGTTTTCACTGCGTTGCTGTTTGATGCATTGCACAAATACTTTACATATTGCCTCTTAGGTTAAGCCTGACTGCTCTGTGCCAAGCTACCACAGGGTGAGTAAATGTTAATTTATAGTGAGTATCTGACTTACCCTGACTAGAATTATGGTTCCTGCTGAGGCAGGGCGCATACCTCTGTCAACCAGAAACCCAATTTTAACAGAATGATTTTGAGCTAACAGGATTAAGTGATAGGGATTGAATCGTCCCTGAGATAAATGAGGCAATCCATTGCCTGATACTGCCACCTCTATCACACTCTTGACCAGGATAGAATAATCCACAGTTTCAAACACAGCAGACAAGTCAAGCAAATGAGGCAGATGGAAGAGTCCCAGATATGTGATGTAGCAGGCCATTTCCTGTTTCACACCTTTATTTATTTTAAATACCAATTCAATATATTTCTGCTAGTTGCATTAAAGCTAAAGTTTCACTGTGTGAAAACTAAAAACAACAGAGGGTATTTTTTGTGAAATAACATACAACCTGAATTTATGACTATAACGGTTACATGTATCCATAGAGACCCCATTGACGATGCTAGCAGCTCTACGCAATGGTCGAAATACAATTAAGAGCACCCACAAGAGCTTGCGAATGGGCAGTACTGAGTGAAAGAAAAAAAATACAACATAGTCCATATTTTACAATATTCATTCCCAATAAAGAAAAACTGCTATTTCTAGACTGTTTTTACCTTCTGAACTAATCTACATATTTCCAGGGCAGTTCAAACATGCCTCCATTTTAAATTATTATTTGATTTCTATGTTTGTTTCTTTATATAAATTATTCAATCCTCTTCTGCCTGCTTTCAATTAGCACACGTAATGTAATGACTTTTAGCGCAATAATTGGTCCATAGCTGCTTTCACACATATTGAATATGACAGCATTTTAACATCCGAGTAACTGAAACAACTCTATTTAAAAAAGCAATTCTTGCTTAATTGCACTAATCATTTGCCAATAAGCAATTAGAGTTTGCGGTGTAATACTAGGTATATTAATTGTGTTTACCGCTTGCATGTTAACGCAGAAATGGTACAGAATAAATGTGCATTAATAGAACATCACCTGTATCTACTCATTTGTTAGCAGGTTGATGTTAATTTACCAGAACATTATCTAGCATGAGCTTCTTGTGAGGTACGTTGTGTTGACAGTTAAAGGCTGCAAATCTGTAAATATCATAACTGCATAATTATGTTTAATTCCACTCAACTGGAATGGTTTTCATCGAGAAATATCAACGAACCATAGAAATGCATCTTTCTGTATGTGCAATTTAGTTCATTATCAATCACAATGGCTGGTTGATCAACAAAGGCTTCAGTGAGCACAACCTTTCACTGAATCTTCCAACATGAAATTGTAAGGTCAACAGAATCCGGGTTATTGGATGGATGTTTAATTTACAAATAAAATGTGGCATGATCTGTCACAATTATATGAATTCCAAACCACACGGAGATACTGACACAGATGGTCAGTGGGAATGAGTATCTGAACAAGGCCTGCTTGATTTTTTAACTATTTTTTTTGCAAGCTACCATTGGCACACTTTCGTTCATTTCATTTCACGCCTAAAATGATTCTAGAACCTTTACTAATCTAGAACCGTTACCATCACCACCTGCAAAAATGAATGTGTCTGATGGTATGGCACTCTTATGGTACTCCTTGGCTTACTCCTGGAATTCAGTATTAAGCTATGATTATTAAAAGAGTAAGGGCCGGATTTAGATCTCAGCGGAGGGAATACTCCGTCACTAACGGATATCCTGTCCGCCGTATTACAATCTCCATAGGATATAATGGGATCCTAATACGGCCAACAGGATATCCATCACGTTTGTTGTCATGCCCAGGCAAAGGGCATTAGGACCCTGGGAACAAGGGTGTGGGGAGGGGACACCAGACACCACATCCGGTCAAGGGGCAGGGGAGGGACATTCCACAGGAAGGGGACCAGAGGCAGGACGCAAGACACATTATCCCATGCAGAGAATATAACTTACCTGAACCAAGCAAGCTCGTCGTGTGATCCCCCTCCTCCAAGATATAAAGCAGACCTTAAGTCTAAACCAATACTTTGTGAATCGAGCCCAACATCTTCGCTTTTGTTGATTTTCTCCACCTTCCTTTACCTTTACTTGCAACTTATAGCTGCTCCACCAAAGTGAAGCGGTGGTACCTAATGACAGGTTTGCTGTGAGGTGGATTGGTATGATCTCTACCTCTTCAAAAATACTCACCACCAATCTGCAAAGGCTGAGGAATCAAATTACGGTGCAGAACCATGCAAAAAATGAATCAGAAGCCACAGTGGTTGGGCTTGCACCCTCTAATCACTAACCATTGTTGTCATCCACATTAGATCCACATTAGATCACATGAGATTACTTAATGAACTTTCCAGACAAAAGCTCGCAGAGTCAACTTGAGTATACAGTGAGGCTTCTTGAGCAAACAAGCATTGGCAATGCCAAATAGGTATCCCTTTAATTGTATGTTGTATGGTAATGTTAAGCATTAAAAGAAGAAAGCATGAGAAAAAATATATATTAATCGGGAAGTAAAAATTTTAGAATAATATGCGCATAAGTTAAAAGGTCAGATGACAGTTGCACAACAAAGCCAGACCTTAAAATCCATGTAGGTTATTGACTACTCTCCTTCCAACTCTGCTGCTGCCAGAGAGATCATCCTAAATGATCTAGTTATCCGAGACATTTTAATAGCTTTACAATGTCATGTGCATACCCCTGAAAATTTAAGCTCAGGCAACTGAATAAATAAACAGAATTATCACAGCTGTGTGGAGGGCAAGCAGTTTTTGTGGAAGCACAGGACTTCTGCGCAACATGTGGGCGGAGTCAAAGCCCCTCTCCTAGGGATTCTCATATAATTGTTTGGTGAAAGCTGCACTGCAAAATCAGATCATAAAATCCCAAACCGGGGCCACGGTCCAACTGCCCGTGCTTCAGGCAGTGTCTTAGCTACCACGGGTGCAGCAGGAGAACATCTTAAGAAATATCTAATCCGTGTCCGTCCTCATTTCCAACTGGATTTGAACTACACCAAAACTGTCTCTGTTATTTCCACACAACAGTCCACTGCTGTGTAGATGACAAAAGATGGCACTCATCACTCTACAAAACTAGTAAGTAAATAAACATGGGAATACGAAAATTACTTAAAACTTTGGGCAACTGAATAGTCACTAAATAGCAACAGAATGTTGATATTGAGCTGTGAAACAAACTAAATCTCACAGACAGAACCAGAAACTCGTGGAATAAGCACGCTGCAGCCAGGGTAGAGCAGACCTTCTCGAACACCTCTTTTCACTTGCTAACCCTAAAGAAATTGACTAGGTCTAAATCAAAGGTTCCTTATAGGCATGTCAATACATTTGTGCGATTCAGGGAACTGATTCCTAAGCTCACAGTACTAAATAAATTTATTCACAAATTATAGGAAAAAAGTGCAACACAACAAGACCTCGTCCAACATGCAGTTATTTTCATTTTAATTGGCGAGCGGACGTCAAGATATTTTCAGTAAAAAACAGAGGTTGCTCCAGGGGAAACCGGCATCAAGGAAGAGTTCGCAAGTGAAGAGTGGTGGTGAAAGGAATTCAATAAGGTGACAGGAGAAACTTTTTCAATTCAATATAGGGGACTGGTAAAAAATCACCGTCCTACTGGGCCTGGCCTGAAACACAGTTGAATATGTTCTGTTAACTACACAATTCCCCACCGCCATGCCTGTGGGAGTTCAGGACGGATATACAGATGTGGAGGCTGAATATATTGTCTAACAGGTGATACTTTATTGTCAGTAGTCACAGTTTGGTAACAGGGTTGTAAGTCTCGTCCTCTGGGTAGGTCTTTTATCTCTCAGGGTGGATGGGTATCGAAGCCTGTTCCGGTCCTCCTTCTTCGGGTTGGATGGAGATGGGTTGTGAATCTGACTAGTCCGTTGTGCTAGCTTCACCCAGAGACTCGCCAAGATGAGGGAAAGGGAGCATGTCAGTTTACTGCGACACAGGTGTTAACGCGTCACCTAAACCCGGTAGTGCCTAAGGAGGTAATGGACTGTGACAGGGGTAAGATTCAGCCCGAAAGAATAGGGTTTTTGAAGAGTAAATAACTCGGAAATGGTCGGTTTGTCAAGGCTTAGCGTGAGGACTGAGGGGGTCAGGGTCACAATAGAGTTGACTAGACCGGTTAGCGCTTTACCATAGCAATGCCTTTGTGCTCCCCCTGCTCAAATTATCCCTGGTTCCCCTCTCCACCCACCTTCTGCAGCAGTACCAATCCACTCTCCCCAGAACCAGCGTCACTCACCGGCTCCGCCGCAACTCTCCTGAGTTGCAGCCGCTCCTCAGCTTCCTCCGGTAGACGCCACCACTCTTCCATCCAGTGGACGTCGGTCTCCGCCTCTTCGCCGCTTTGGTCGGCGTCCTCACTCTCGGCGTTATGCTCCGTGCCTTGGTCCTTGCCTTCGGCGTCCTGCTCCAGGTCTCGGTCCTTGCTCTCGGCGTCCCGCTCCATGCTTCGCTGTTCTTCCGTGTTTGACTCCTCCTCCAGCTTCTTTCTTCCGCAGGTCAAAGACGCCCCCTCCTGTGGTTGTCCCGTTTTTACAGCTCAAGTCATAGCGTTTCCAGGGTCAGCTCCTCCCACCTCTGACTCTGGGCCTCGCTGTGGGGAGACAGGAAAGGTGGGTGTGTCTTATCTTTGCTTCAAGTATTGCCTATCTCTGCCCTCATAGTTCCGTCCTTTACACGCAGGGGATTCCGGTTGCGGTAGTCACGAGTGTTTCAGTTCTCTGAAGTTCATCCTCTCACATCGCCCAACAACTTTAATCTGAAGATTGAACTGCACCAATGCTTCCGCAAAGTTAGGTTAAAACATTATTTCCTAAAGATTCCCCTACAACCCACCTTCTTCGGGTAGTGGTTCGACCACCTTCTAAATTCAATCCTACCACCCACCTGATTCCACACACGCTTTTAGCATACGAACAGGTGGTGATGAGGGACATCAATACCATACTGGCAAATCGACAGTATGTGAAGTATAATGTGAGCAAACAAGAGCGGGAAGCCTTAGAGTCACTAAAAACCAATACCAATATAGTAATCAAGCCAGCCGACAAGGGCAGGGCGATTGTTGTACAGAATACGGAAGACTACAAAGAAATTAATTTTTCTCTCAGTTAGCAGTCCAAGGCAACTATGACAGACTGAGAGGGGATCCCACTAAGGAGATTGGAATCATTATAGCTAATAAGACCCGGAGGGCCTTTGAAGCAGGTTACCTGAGCAAATCTGAATGTGAGTTTCTTAACAATAAACACCCCAGAATGCCCACTATTTACACCCTCCCGAAAATACACAAGCGCATGCAGGACCCACCCGGAAGGCCAATGATGTCCGGTTGTGGGTCTATTTTAGAACCCCTGTGCAAATACATTGATGTATTTTTAAAACCTATTGCAGAAAGCACATCCACTTATCTCAGGGATACCATGCAGATGATACAACTGGTGGATAAATGCCCACATGACCATGAGAGGAACATCTTAGCCACAATGGATATAACGGCACTTTACACCAACATCCCTCAGGAAGCAGCACTGGAATGCATGGAAACAGTTCTTAACACCAGACCTGCACCACACAGAGTACCGACGGACTTCATTATTGATTTACTGAGGATAGCCATAACCAGGAACTATTTCTTTTTCCAGGGACAATATTATGTCCAAACCAAGGGCGTGGCAATGGGGACAAGTTTGGCCCTAATCTAGCTATAATTTATATGCATGAGTATTAGTGAAAGTTCATCTTTAATGTGTACAACCCACACCGATGGTGACGCTATATAGACGATGTTCTGATCATCTGGGAAGGATAGCGCACCACAACTGGAAGCATTCCACATTTGGCTCAATAGCTGCTCTACCGATATCCAGTTTACCCTAGAGTACGACAAGGGGTCAATAAACTTCTTGGACATAGTGATTAAAGCGGAATCAGGCAAACTACATACTAGCCTATACAGGAAGAGTAGTGAGAGGAACACACTCTTGAGATACACGAGTCACCACCCACGTAACCTCAGGGACAACGTACTTTTTGTGCAATTCCTGGGGTTATGGAGTAACTGCTCCAAAAAAGAAGACTATTTCAGTGAAGTAGCAGGCCTCCTCTCCAGACTATTAGAAAGAGGGTACCCGATCAGACTATTCAAGAAAGCCCGTAAGCGCACTTGGCACAATCATAAGGAATTTCTACTTGTCCCCAAAACAAAAGCCATCCTTGAGGAACGATTGGTATACGTGACGATGTTCAATACCAAAAGTAATCTCATAAAAAAGACAATTAATCAGCACTGGCACTTAGTGTCAGACGAATTGGGGAACATGCCCCCCTCCCCTACATGCATTTAGAAAGGGCAAAAATGTAAGGGACCATGCGGTCAAATTTTTACTGCCCCTGTCTGCAAACCACACTATGGGGGATTCCTCCCATCATTGGCCACCACAAGTGTAGCTCGTGTAAAGCCTGCCCGCTAACACAAGAAATAACCGAATTTACACATATTGCTGTCACGTACAAATTACATGACCACAGTAATTGCAATACTACGGTGTCGTTTACACTATCATCTGCACATGTTTTTTTCTGTATATAGACCAGACGGTACAGAAAGTAAAATGCTGCATCCTCCAGCACTGTAGACGTATATGCTGCAAGGCACAGAGCGCACCTCTTGTAGACCATTTCTCCACATTTGGACACACGGCAGACATAATCAGATGGCGGGTGGTTGAGCAGGTTAAACCCAACCGAAGGGGGGGGTGACTTCGGCATCCTCAGCAAACATGAGTGTAGATGGATACACCAATTAGACACTATTACACAGGGGCTGAATGAAGCAGAGGAAATCAGCAGACAGGTCTACACACTCTGCCAAGGATGAACATGGACACTGAAACACTAGGGATCTAGTGCCACTGATGGAACTCTGTACTTATCACCTTGGAGAGATTCACCACACTGAGGCTCAAGTGATACTCCACCAGACTAACTTACAGTATCTCACTGATGGTGCACCTTGGCCACCGAGACGCCTGACCTCTAATTCTGGTGAGGACGCTCACACTAGGGGTCCTCCCTCACATAGCCTATTACCTTTTAATGCCTGCATCCTTAGGTTATATAGGCTGTTGTAAATAACCACTGATATGAGGCAGAGTTGTAATTTTAACTTAAAACAGAATGTGCGCACCAGCAATTAAATTTATGATTTGCGACCAACCGGCAAATCTTAACAGCACCATACTAATCTTTTTGTGTTATGATCATTGTATGAATTGTAGCGTGGTCAGTGTATGTTTTAAAATGCACCTCTTGATGTTGGTAATAATGTATTTAATGTCTCATCTACACACCTGGGCATATTCTTGCACAATGCCCGTCCTTCGCCAGTATGAGTATTCTATTGCTGTAGGTTGGGTCTGTCAATCATTGCAACCATACAACGTCATACTAACGTCAGCGCACGCTGTAGTAATGACATTTTAAAACGTCCTCGAGATCACCACAATTCCCTTTCGTTCCACACAGAGGCGGCATACGGACATTGACGGTGCGGCGCTACTGCAGGTAATTCTCTTAGCCTCCAGATCTTGTACGTACTGATCATTAGCTGGATCAGTATACTGACGGCCCCTCTGCTCATCTCATTTCAGCCCCATTGAACTGACTCACAGCGGGACCGGTCGTCCTACGTGAACTCATGGAATCTTATGAGTGCATTTTAAGCCCTAAATAGACCAGTAATACGGCAGATTTCTCCTTGAACCCAGCCATTCGATTACATTTTATGAGCACTTCTAAGGTAGATACCTCTATGAAATTGTAAATATCACCATGGGAGGTTTGTCCCCCATTTTTATATCCCTCTGGTTGACTGACCCTACCCTTACCTTCATTACAGCCCGTGTTCAGTACCATTAATTAACACCATAAACACGGCCACAAGTCGGGTCAAAACGTCGACGCCCCAAAATAGGCCTGGACCCCAGATACATCCCCACCTTGCCACACAAGAATAATACTCTATATGAATTGTGAATTGTGTAATTAAGGGAACATATTCAACTGTGTTTGTGGCCAGGCCCAGTAGGACGGTGATTTTTGACCAGTCCGCAATATTGAATTGAAAAAGTTTCTCCTGTCACATTATTGAATTCCTTTCACCACCGCTCTTCACTTGAGCACCCTTCCTTGATGCACGTTGCCCCTGGAGCAACCTCTATTTTTAACTGAAAATATCCTGACGTCTGCTCGCCAATCAACATGAAAATAAATGCATGATGGATGAGGTCTTATTGTGTTTCACTTTTTTCCTATAATTTGTGAATAAATGTATTGAGTACTGTGAGCTTAGGAATGAGTTCCCTGAATCTCACAGATGTATTGACATGCCTATAAGGAACCTTTGATTTAGACCTAGTCGGAACCAGGTTTAGGAGCACTGTTTTTGTACCTATATGCACCCAGGTCCACGACCATTGTTGGGTAACCCCATTTTTTTAAATAACCCTAAAGTATTGACTCATTTTTAATGGACTACATTCCCAAACATTGGCATATTATCCAAATTTTAAAATATTCAATTCATCAGACTAGCAAAGACACAAAAAAAACACGAACTGGGAAGCAAACACATTTTCAATCTGCAGGAAATGACATAGATCAATCTGTTTCCTCCAACAGAGGAAAACAAATATGCTGGTAAAGATTTATGCAAAGGATGGAAACACAATCAAAATGGCATGCGTAAAGAAGCAGTGCCTACAAGGAAAGAACATGGTTTGTAGCAGGCCATGAAAGCTACTGGTGTGATCAAACGCGTCACCTTTATTTTCATCCGCTCTACCCTCATCACTGCTTCCTTCTCTATCATACATTATTTGTGTATTCACAGAACAGTTAATATTTAAGCAATCATGAACGCTCCAGTGCATATATCAAAACATCCACTGCGGCTTGCCAGTCTTGGCACAGCACATGAATTCTAATGTTACTTTCCTTTATTTAAACAAAATTAAGTTCTATGCTCTCTGCCAAGGGTTGTTTACAAGTCATTGCTTTCTTCAATAACACCACACACAGCAATATAACATCCAGAAAGATAATGTATTTTTAAGGATTTGTAATTACCATAAAGATATTAGCTCTGTAGCTTCCACCAGACAGGCTTAGTACATGCTTCCCTGCCTCTATTTCTAAATCTGTCACCAAAAATGTGTTCACTGGTACTCCAGGACCACAGCTTCGACAAATACAGTAATTTATAGTGGAAAGATATCTTTATTTCGTATTCGGAAGGAATGTCTGTTGGCTCAGAGGTTCCCTTTCTGGATATCAGAATAATTTTTCCAAAAAAAGAAAACAAAAGACAATGGTGCTGTCAAAAACGCTTCAAGCAGCGCACCCATGGCCTCATCCTCGCAATACGCACCACTGACAAAGATGTGCAGGCAGGAGTCTTATGTACCAATAGTTAAGGGAGTGGGGCGATCAATACCTCACAGCGAGGACAGTGCAGTCATTTAGCCTTTAATCTGATTTTTTAATCTACTTATGCGTGCATATCTTTTTCTCTATTTACAAGCTCTCACAATCAATATCACCCAGTCTAAATATAGAGGTACATGCTTGATGCATCATTTTTCAGATTAATAGCCCCAGTCTATATTTTACTTGCAAACCCACCCAAAACAAATGTATTTGCACCTCTGATCAAGTTAGGTTTTTACATTGCAATGCTGGTTCTCAATATTGTATTGCTTTTTTGTATATTAAATGTGATGTATGTGAATGCCATCATCTCTGGTACTGATGTGTTGTACAGAACAGGTTGTTTCAAAGACCTAGGGAATGTGAACATAATAGAGTACACAGAGTCAATCAATAATAACAAGAGGAGGAATAGGAATCTTGCACTGCATGGTGTGGAGGAAAAGCAAGACGGTAGGCTTGTTCAACGGGTGTTGTCCCAAAGTTGGCCTAAAGTGAAGTTTTAACCAGATTTTCGACGCAGGTGGGGAAAAGGAGGTTGGTGTTGAAGATGAAGCCTGGGACAGAGTAGTAATCATGAACAGCACAAAGAGAGTTCATGACATTTTGATATGATGGCATTGTCATGTAGTTCCTAGGAGTCCCCGAAGACCAGTGCGTTTTGGATGACATAAACCGAGGGCTTGGTGTCCCAACAGCCTTCGGACACCCCCAAAGGATAGATCAGCTGTTAGACCAGCAAGCTCTACAGTGCGACTACCACCCCCCCTGTATCTTACAGTAGTGTAGGTAGTTTCTGGAAACCACTGACCATGACAACCCTGATTTTTCAGGGATCGTGGAAAACAGTACAGTGCATCTTGCGCAGACACTCATGCTTGCTTTCTCTCAGAAAATACACAGGATGGCGATTAGGACGTTTCTATAAGTATTTATTGGTCTAGCGACAGCCTTGTATAAAACATAAGTACTGCCACAATCAGGAGACAGAAGCATACGAAAGAGATTGCTAGTACCAATATAGTGAATAGTAGATACATTTCCATCATAGTGCTGATAAGATGAACATAAGCAGTTCAGATAAAAACAGTAGCACTTGCATATTCCTAAAATGCGTGCCCTAAGTAACTTGCCTTAATATACCTAACCTAGATCTGTATGTTTAGCATGTATATGAGTATATGTGTATGTAGTCGGAACCAAGAAAACCCTAGAGATGAACCAGCCTCCTCGACTGATGGTTTGGAATGAAGGACCCAGTCTCTGCTTTGAGGATGACAGCCCGCAAGGGATATCAGACCACTGCGTGTCGAAGATTCAGCATGCAGGACCCTCGTCTCAGCTTGGAAGGAATTCTCCTCTAATTTGTAGGGGGGAGTGAGGGTCTATTATACTAAATTGGTCACTCCAGGGTGTTTTCTAGAATCAATACCCTAACTTGCGGCATCCCCCTGGGCTCAGCACTGTCCCAGCTCCTCTTTAACATATATCTCCAGTCATTGGCAGCTGCTCTAGCGCACATGGACTGCCAAGTTTTTAACTATGCGGACGATACCCAACTTATCCTCCAGATTGACAACTCCCCTCAGGCCCACTCACTGGTGCAAAACATACTCAGAAATATAGTGAATTGGATGACAGTTAATTCACTAAAAGTTAACCCCGACAAAACAGAGGTCCTTGTCGTCCCCTCGAAAATCAATCCCTGGAGCGATCTTTTCTGACCCCAAGAGCTCGGCACAACCCCCAAGCCAGTAAGGGTCGTAAAAAGCCTGGGCATCAAGATTGATGCCGACCTTTCCATGGCTAATAAAGTTGCTACAGTGGTTGGAACCTGCACAGGTCTATTGAGACAGTTGCGAAAACTCGCCCCCCTCCTCTCAACTACAGGGCTACAGATGATTGTGTCAGCCACAATTGTGTCCAGACTGGACTATGAGAATGCCTTATACATTGGCCTCCCTGAGAAGCTCATCAACAAACTACAGGTGACTATGAATGATGCAGCTAGGCTGATCTTCAGGCTTCTCAGAAGGACTCATGCCACCCCTCTGCTGTGCAGGCTACAATGGCTCCCCATTAAGCAGAGAGCAAAGTTTAAGGGCCTCTGCATTGCCCACAAAGCCATCTACGGCTTGGACCCAGTCTACATTAAGGAACGCCTTGGGAACTATGTGCCGGGCCGTATACTCTGTTCATCCAAGGCCTGCATCTTGGACTTCCCATGGTTAAAAACAGTATCCAAGGGTGGCAGAGCTTTCTCTGTCCTACTCCCACAGCTCTGGAATCAACTGCCTGATTACCTCCGCAAGGAATCGGCACTCCTCCTTTTCAGGAAACGTCTCAAAAAGTTCCTGTTCAGAGAGGCCTTGGCCACAGTTTAATGTTCTGCCTTGTGTGATACTGGTAACTGCCGGTGGTCTCGGCCACTCTCTCTAAGTGTTAAGAGACCTTTTGGTGATTACGCGCTATCGAAATAACAGTTAACATAATATAACATATGTTTTTAACCCCTTTGGTGCACATGACAGCCCCCGGCAGCCATGAGTCACGGTGGGCGTCTACAGAGGACGTCCGGGAGCCATCTGAATCCCGTCCACCATATAAATCGCCTTCACAGGGTGAAAATATGTGCAGCGCCAAAGGGGTTAAAACAATCATGGATGTTTTGAAAATATTCGTAAATATTTTTAAAACAATTACCAATGCTTTTCTAAACAATTGCAATAATGCACTTCTGGCTGTTGGCTAAGGATGAAAAAGGTGGTGACCCTTATACAGAATAAATCTGCTGTGCCTGAGAACATGTTTATGTATGTCAGGTACAGGGATTATGATAGAGTACCGAGAGCCTGGTGTCGAAGAGACAGGAGCAAGCTACTAGGTAAAAGGTCACCTGTTTAGAATCGTTATTGTTGTGTGGATGGGAGAAATGTATGTAATAGGGGTATACATGACAGGACTAGCCTAACGGACATGACAGCTTTGTGGTGCTATCAATATAAATAAAAAAATTTAAATGTTGTTTTGGGTGTAATTTGCAAATTTGTTTTGAGGTAGAGGGTATCTTGAGTGGTTAGCACTTTCAAATAGAGTTGATTGTGCTACACATATGTATTTATTGAAATATTTACAGAGCTTGTAACTAGATGTGAGGGCAAATTAGTGTTTTTAAAGTAGCAATAACCAGTTTTGATTACCAGCCTTACAGGGAGAGACATTACACAAAGTTAGAAATTATAAATTTGAATACAATACCAGTAGCATGGGGCAGCTTTATATTAACCCCTTGCATGCGTCGGACGGCCCCCGGCCGTCAGACTCCGAGGTGGGCGTGAGCGTCAGACGGCCGGGGGCCGTCCGATCTGGGCACGCGTGGAATTTTGCTGCACCGCAGCGGAATTCCGGCCGCGCCCAAGGGGTTAAGGAAGCCATTTGTAATATACTTTTGATTTAGCTCATTGGGAATGTTTAGAACAATGTGTTTTAAGCCATTGTGGAAGTTTAGCAGATTGGGGTTAAGTTTGAAGATCTCAGGAAGTTTATTCCAGACTACTGGGGCTTAGCATACCTGTTTTAGCATTTCTGATGTCTTGGTTTTCCAGATCTAAAGAAGGCTGAATTGGCTTCCGGTGTTCCTCTTACCTCTTAAGATGCATTGTGCGATGCAACACTTAATGTATAATACAGTCAATTCTGACTTCAAGGGGAAGCTAATGTAGGTCTTTTAGTATTGGAGTTATGTGATTGAGTTTTCGTTCCACTACCAAAACATAGTATACCTCGTAAAACTCTTTTCGTGATTCTAGACTGGAATTAAGCAGTCCTTAAAAAATGGCGTTCTGCTGTGAGACTATGAAGGATTGTACTACTAAACTGAATAGCTGGTATGATGATGTCTTGGTGGGATTCATGATGTGGGGGTATCATCAAGAGATTTGGCTTGATTATGAACCTTGTGGATCTCCCTGAAGAGATCAGCTTGGAATGCTGCTCCAAGTGATTGCCAGTGGCTGAGATTAAATCAAGCATCAACAACTGCATTCTGCCCTTCTGGCGCCGTGCCTCCCTTTGCACTCCTATGTCCCATAATGGATTACATCATTTTATTCTGAATCTACTATTCCCTAATAAATCTCAACTGAAACGGAGGTAAAAAATAATTATTTCTTTATTGAATTTGCTTCTTCCCATTCAGTTATCCATTTATTTTAAATGTTCTTAATCAAATGTCACTTTTTAAAGCCTATATGTTCAAACAAGACACTTATGATAATCCTCAATGCATTTTGGACTTTAGGTCCTTTTTCAGGATGTAAGTTTATTTAGTAGAAAATAAAAAATGTGTTATCCCTTATTCTAGGAAACAACAGTAGGTCATTTCATACCCATGTTCCTCAGGTCATTACAATTCATAATCAATCATATATCAAATCCTCTCTAAATCCAGGAGGTACATTTCCTGCCTTCCCCTACAACACATACAAAGTATAAATAAATGTTCAAACTCTCCAAAGAAATAAATAACTGAAAGAAATCTGTGAAAATGTATTCCATGTGATGTGTCGTTAAAAGTTTAAATATTGTAGAAAATGGAGATAATGACAAAAAGTGAAATTTAAAACATTTGCACGCAGTTTAAAGTGCACCCGTCACCAGTAACCAAAACAGTGCAAAATGTTGATACTATGACAAAAAGATGCTGTGTGCTAAAATTGCGATTCTCATATTAACATGACTAGAGAATCTGGATTTCATTAAAGATACAGAGGCTGACATTATGCATTTTCCTTTAATGCAGACCCAAGCGGCCGCATACATCACAATAGATAAAGTTCCAAATAGAATAAAGGCAACACATAAAGGCCATGAAACAGTAACAATCCGCCTCTTTTAAATGAACAAGAGATCAGTCCATAAATGAAACTTGAGACGTCAAACTCCAGGATAATCTTCAGAAGTAGAATAAATTAAGGAGGAAGAAGAAGGATGGATTCCAATGGCGAAAAGGAATTAACGAAGTAAAGGGATCCATTGTTGATAATGTGATAAAACCAGCAATTAAGGATTATCTGAAAAGAGAATGGAATTAGTTCAAGGAAAGAAATTTGAAAAAGATTCAAAGACAATAAAAGAATAAAGTGCATTACAATAAAATCTAATAAATAACATTGTCAATGAAATACCACCAAAGGGTGGGAGTGAGTGATAATGCCAGCCTCCGTGTCTTTAATGAAATCCATATTCTCTAGTCATGTTACTATGAGAATCGCAATTTCATTATACGACCGTAGGCTACATTATGCATGTTGGTAGCTCTCTAAAACAACGTCAGACATGTGCTAAATAGGTTTACAATAGTGACGTGCAATGGTACTGGCATTAGACCAGTCAGCAGCTTTAAGGATGTTGTCCAACTTGCTTCCAGACCAAAGGGATTTACTGGCCATAGCACCTCTTAGGGAATGAGCTTGAAATTTGTTTGAGCTAATACCAGCTAAACTCATTGAAGTCTTGATCCATCTAGCGATAGAAGAGGAGCTAATCCCTTAGTGGGGTTTAACAAATGGAATAAGCAATTGATTAACACCCTGTGGACGGAGTTGAAGCATTCTGCAATCGTATTCTGTCATGCATTCTACAACGCAGAGATGGGACAAAGATCAAAACGAGGATAAAATATAGAATCAGACTTTGTCTTAGTTCTTCTATGAATGTCAAATTTGACACCAAACATATTATAGGAATGGTTAGTAATATCTAGAGCTCTAATATCAGAAGCTCCCCTTCAAGAAATAAGGAATAAAAGTGTAGCCAATTTAATAGAAAGATTCTTTCGGTTAAGAAGAGAATTTGAAGGCCAATTATTGAAGAGATCGAGAATCAGATTACCATCCATGTTTCATATCTGGCTTTACAAGGTCTCCTTTAGCAGATACTTTTCATAACTCTACAGATGATGACATTTTTACCAATAGTCTTGCCGTTGACATGGGCATGACCGACGGAAATAGCAGATCTAAAATAATTAATAAATCTGTAACTATGCCCAATTTCAAATTGCTCAACAAAGAAATTGATTAGGTCAACAATAGGGGCCTCCAAGGGATCCAGGTCCCTTTCCAAGCACCAAGGTACCCAAATTTCCAGATCCTGTTAAATCTGTAATGTGTGCCTGATGCCCAAGACTTTCCGAGGAGAGTTGCAGCCATCTCCGAAAGGCCTGAGATTTCGTTAGAACTCCTGACACTTTCCAGGCAAGAAGGGATAATCTCCCATTCTGAATTAGGGGATGAATTCGACCATCTATGTCTGTAAGAAGATCCCCTAGGGAAGGAATTAAAATGGAAGACTGCAAGTCAGTTCTAGAACGGTCGGGAACCAGGCCTGAGAAGGCCAGAAGGGGGTTATCAATAGAAGGAAACACTGTTCCTGTCTCACTTTCTGAAGGACCCTCTGAATCATGGCAAAAGGGGGGAAGCATACCCTTGGATTCCCTTCCAAGATTGAAGGAAGGCGTTGACTGCCAGAGCACCCGGGTCGGGCATCCAGCTGAAATAGTTCTCGAGTTGGAAGGTCAACCAGCTCGCAAACAAGTCTATCTCCAGGGGGCACCAGATCCTGTTCAGCGTATTGAATACTGAAACATTCAGTTTACAATCGCTGTAAACCATGAGGAACCTTGAGTTCCAATCTGCAGAGAAATTCACCTTTCCCGGAAGGTATTCCGCTTTGAGTGAAATCTTGTGCTCCAGACAAAACATCCAAAGCTCCTTGGCTAGATTGGATAGGTCAGCTGCTTTCGTGCAGCCAAGTCGGTTGATATAAGCCACTGCTGACATATTGTCCATCTTTAGAATGATGGACCGTCCCTGAAGAGAACGTTTGAAACTCATAAGGGCGTAGAGACCGGCAGTTAATTTGAGGAAGTTTATGTGGTGAAGAGATTCCTCTCAGGACCACAACCCGCCAGTGTTCTGATTGAGTATGCATGCTCCCCAACCATGAAGGCTCGCCTCTGATCTCAAAACAAATGCTTGTTTTGCACCAAATATTACTTTCCCATTCCATGCGTCTAGGTTGTTCAGCCACCAACTCAATTCTGAACGAGCTTCTTGGTCCAAGCAAATCCGATCTCCGTACCATAGTCCGGATCTCAGGGCTCTTGCTTTGATCCTTTGAAGGGCCCGATAGTTGAGGGGACCAGGAAAGATGGCTTGGATAGACGATGAGGGAAGGCCTAGGAGTCTGGCAAGTTCCCTCAGGGATATGTCTTGATGTTTTAAAACATACTTTATTTCCTTTCTGATTTTTGAGATTTTCTATGACGTAAGAAGAAGAAGGCAATGTATTGTATCTACCGTGAATCCCAGAAACTCTATGGACATTGTGGGGGTCAGATAGAATTTTTCTTTGTTTATGATGAATCCTAGATTCTCTAGAAGATTCATCATGAAGTTCAGATCTCGGACCAGTTGAGAGGCATCTTGGGACATAATAAGGATGTCGTCAAGATAAATGATGGGACAAACTCCCCTTGATCTTAGATAAGATACAACAGCTCTTATAACTTTGGTGAAGCACCAAGGGGCAGATGAGAGTCCGAAAGCGAGTGCTTGAAATTGATATAAGTGATTCTTTCAAAGAAACTGGAGAAAGGGTTGATGAACCTTTGCCATAGGGATAGTGAAGTGGGCATCTTTTAGGTCTAGTTTGACCAGCCAGTCTTTCTCCAGACGTAAATCTCTGAGAAGATGGATGCCTTCCATCTTGAGATGTCTGTACGTCAGAAACTTGTTCAGGTCTCTCAAGTTTATGACGGGTCTCCAATCTTTGTGCTTTTTTTCTACCAAAAAAAGGTTGCTTATGAAGCCTATATGTTCGATTGGGACCTCTAGAATTGCACCCTTTTGAATCATGGAGGAGATTTCTTCCTCTATAATCCTTTGTTGGCCCAGAGTCAGGTGAATTTCCTTTAGGAAAGATGTCTGAAAAGGTGTATGTGTGAAGTGTATCATAAAACCTTTCACCGTATTTAAATCCCAAGAATCTTGAGTAATTAACTTCCAAGTCTTTAAAAAATGTCTGAGTCTGCCGTCCACCTTTAAGGGGGAAGAAGTAGAACGGAGAACACTCACCTGAGGATGTATTGGAATTGTTTGATCCACGTGATCTGAATTCTCTACCTCGTTGGCCTCTACCTCTTTGAGGGAAGAACTGAGGAGTATTGAATTGTTGGTGGTATCCTCTGCCGTATCCATGGCCTCTTGAATAGTGACTTTGATTGAAGCGGCCGGAAGAGAGGCCCCATCTTCCAGCCCGTCCAAAAAGGTTGTTATTAAAAACTTTGTGCATATTTTGTTGCACTTTATCAAGTTCAGTGAAGGTGGAAACGTATTTCACCAGCGACTTTATGAGGTTCTCCCCAAAGAGTAGTTATTTAGGGCTCTGGGAGGGCTCTTTGTCGGCCAAATCGCTTGAGCACTCAGCTCTAAGCAAATTCCATGTTTCTCTCTCTAAGAGGTTTCTAATTCACTTTTTTATAAACTTTGACACATGCTCTTGTAGTAGTCAATCAGAGGTTCTAGGATGTTTTAGATTATGAGGAGAGAACATTTCTTCTCCTAGTGGGTTAAGAATGGCACTCTTAGAGGAGGATGGGAGATCTTCCTTCAATTCCTCGAATCCCTCTTCATCGTCATTAAGGTCAAGGATGTATTTGTCCATGAATTCAGAGGAGCCGTTTGAATCATCATCTCCCACAATGTAAAGAGCTCTGTGAAACTTTGTGCGGCTAAGGGCACCTGAATTTTTTGTGCCGCCATGGACACTTTGGAGATTTAAGGTGCAAAGACCTCCATTGTTAGATGAGGTTCCAAGACCTCCATTGTTAGTTGAGGTGCCAAGACCTCCATTGTTTGTTGAGGTGCCAAGACTTCCCAATTTGCTCCTTTCCAGGTTTTTATTCTTTTTTAATCTCTTGCTCCTTGGTTCTGGATCAAACTGAGACTGAGGCTCAGTGACGTGCTCTAGTGGGAGTGAACATTTGGATGCTATTAATTCGGATAAGCTTTCCATCATGCAGGATTTAACCTCCATGTGCAAGCTTCATTGTCCAGATTGGGGGTAGTGGCCAAGGTCCCATCCAAATCTGAGTGAGACATAACAAGTAATGGATTTTAAATGTATATAAACGAGGGCAAGCACTTGTTGTAAATATAAATAAAGATAGTATCCTTAACCTCATAGGAGCGTCGAACGTTCAGCGCCCAGTGCTGAACATTCGAAGAACGAATGCTGGCCCGTCGGCCAACAGTCGTGCGCAACACTGGCAAGGTAGTGCTCGCGACGACCGTTGGCCGACGGCAGCACTTAAGGGGTTAATAAGGGGGTTAGGCACTCAGGAGTCTTGAAAAGTAATAAATAGGTGCCCAGTTTTAGAACAATGCCGAGTTTATGAAGGCGGTATTATAACTTAAGCACCCTTTTATTTTATTTTTTAGGGTATTAAACTAAACTTGCGATTATTTCTCAGAAACGAGCAACCGTTGTCAACTGCGGGTGAAAAACGGCTCTTTAAAATGAAGAAATAGCGCTTGAGCACTAAGTTGTTATGGTAACCCCCCTCCAGCTTCGAGCCCGATCGGCTTTGCGATCAGCTGGATGCCGGAGGGGAAGAGGAATGGCTCTAAGCAACGGGTGCACGGAGCGCTCCCGTTGCTAGGGTACTTTCCTCCCTTCTCCGTCTTCCGTAGTGAAGGCAGAGGAAATGGAGGAATCGGCCGGCAATGTACACGGTGAGCCTGTAGGAGAAGGTACGCTCAAAAAGCGACGGGGGTTAAAAAGACGAATTGTGGATGAAGGTCGGACAATAAAATAGAGCTAGTACACTGTGAAAAAACACACTGTAAGGGAAAGATTAGTAAGGCAATCAAATAACATTAATTAAGCTAGTAAATATATATGTAGCATACGTTCAGTAGGGCGATAAAATTGGGAAATCTCCATAAATAGGAGATTGGTAGGGAGGAGGGTGTGGGAAGGGTGGGGTGAAGTCCACGTCACAGGCACACCCTGAAAAATAAAGGTTAATACAAGATAAATACAGTAAAATAAGAAAAAATAAAGTTGACTTATCTGCTTGGAGCCGCATTTAAAAGAGGCTGATTGTTTCTGTCTCATGGGCTTTATGTGTTGCCTTTATTCTATTTGGAACTTTATCTATTGTGATGTATGCGGCTGCTTGGGTCTGCATTAAAGGAAAATGCATAATGTACCCTCCGGTCTTGTAATGAAATTAGAAAACGGGTTCACCATACTTGATGGGGAAATCAATAAAGTGCTGTTGTGACAATCCGATAGTGAAGGCGAGATCCAGGACATGCTGCTGTCTGATATAGCAAAAGGTGAACTTTATATCATGCTGCTATCCGGTATAGTGACAACATTTTAAATGTGTCTTACAAGCAGCTATGGCAACTTGTGGTCATTTGCCTAAGATGATTAACCAATACGAGCCTGCTTCGTACCCAATTGGGTTTCCTGAAATGATAAGAGGAATTTACTGCAGGTAAGATTGATTCGTCTATTGTTGCATGGTCTACGCTCTCAAAGAAAGATGATGCAAGTCATTCAGCAGCTAAAAAATAACTGACACGTGCCAGTGCACCTACAACCCCCAGAAGAGAAAGAAATCCAAAGTCTATAAGAACAAGACATCATTTAACTAGCCAATGGACCAAATCCATGGATGTCTTCCATTGTGGCTGTGCTAAAACTAAGCACACAAAAAATACACATCTATTTAGACATGTGTCTTTCCAACACAGCAATTGAAAGGGAGAGACACCCAGGCCCACTTATGACTGACACGATTAGTTGTCTATAGAGGGCGTGCACATTCTCCAAGCTAGACCTCTTCAATGGTTACCGTCCTTTATAGCTAGACTGTCAGTTACAATACATTACAACATTCTTCACGCAGCTGGGACTATTCAGATACAAATGCCTCAGGTTCAGCATGCTGCCAACATACTTCAAGAAAAGAGAGTAATAAGGTCTGTAAGAACTGTTTAGACTACAGTAATGATATCCTGGTGTTTGGCTCTATAAAAGAGGAACATAACAAAGCATTACAGTAAATGAGCAGTCACTTGGACGAATTTTTACTGACACTTTGTGAGGACAAATATGAGCACAAGAAAGATGAAATCATTTTCTTCAGCCACATTTTCTCCTGGAAAGGGGTGCAACCAGATCAGATCTAAGCAAAGTTAAAACACTCAACAAAACTCAATCGCTAGCTGGTGTAGCTGATCATTCCGGGGACTAGGGAACTACTGCTCTCACTCCTTCAAAGACAATGCCACAGTGAGCACTCCACTCAGGACAACAGTTCATATGGCCACAGAATGAGAAGAAGCCTTCACAAGCATCAAAGAGGAAGAAGCTTCCATGGACCATTTGGCCTTTTTTGGCGCCTCTCTCTCACTGAAATAAAAGTACATGTCAGCCCAATAGGACTCCACGCATGCCTTTGCCACACAATGTCGCGGTTAAGGCATGAGTGGTATAGGGATGTGGGGTAAAGATCACACCCTATGCCATCTGCCCTTAACCCTAACAACTACTCCAACCCCCGTTCGAGTGCTAAAATTACCTGGCCACACCCTGAGGACTAAAAACTACCCAACCCCCCCAAGTTCTAAAAGGTACTCAGCTTCTCCTGAGCCCTTAAAATTGCCTGACCCCCGCTGAGCCCTGAAAACTACCAAGATCCCCTCTCCCCCAAGCCCTGAAAACTACTCCGACCCCCTGAGCTCTAAAAAATACTTTGAACCCCCAGCCCTAAAAGCAACACCAGCCCCCAGCCCTAAAATAAAAACCCAGCCCCCAAACCCTGAAAACAACTCCGACCCCCCAAAACCTGGCCCCAGACCCAGCCCCACTTACCAGTTCGCCTCCTCTCCCCATCCTTCCTGTTCCTGGGCCCACCCACCTCAGCATCTAGACCGCGCATTGCTTTAACCACGCATATGAGTGGTTGTGGTTGCATTGAAACAGAACATGTGGCTCTGCCTGCATTGCTCAGACTGTTTTCCTTGTAGAAGCAATCAGAAGATTACAAGAGGTGGAAAAAGCTCACCAGCAACCATAGAAAGGGAACCTGCCTGTCGTGGGGACATTTGAGCATCATCACATGTTCCTGTATGGGAAACCGTTCTCGATAGAAAAAGATCATCATGCAATGATAACTATCTACAGTAACCCGAAGGGAGTGGAAGTTCAAATTAGCACTCTCACTTTCCTGCTGTGCTCTCATTAAAGCAAGCACAAACTCTTCTTGAGTTCTTGCCTGCACTGGGAGAGCACATGATTTCTGTTGTTTGGTATATCATCCTAGACCGCCTTGGGCGCAGCCGGTCAGGGTGTGCCTGTTGCAGTCCAGAACCATGCACCCTCTTAAAGTAAGTCTGTGCCTAAAAAACACAAAGAAAACTTTTTTCATCTTAGGCCCTCACATATCCATAAATGAGATAACACAAATAAATAAATAAATAAACCCACATTTGTAAAGCGCACAATCACCCGCAAGGGTATCTAGGCGCTGGGGGCCGTCGGGAAGATAAAGCAAGCTATTGCCCAGAGTCACATGGTGCTGGGCTAATCTGCCGCCAGTGCCGGGGATTGAACCGTGATACCCAGATTCCGGAGTCAGTCGCCCTAGCCGCGGGCGACTTCTTTTAAAATTAGTAGTCTTGCTTCACAAGAGAAACGCTTGTATACTGATTCTGCCAATTTAGCTGTTTAGCCAATGGTGCATATTGTGATCATCTAAGAAGAAAATAGGACTGATTTGAATGTGCCCACCTGCACAGATTTATCCTCGTCAGCTCAGGCGTGACTATGTGGTAAATGGGAAACAGCCGATACAACGAGGTTTTTACCCCGCTGTGCCTTTACCACGCATTTTTTGCACGCATATTTTTACCACACGCATGCCTTTCAAAATACAGTGTTTTGATATATAAATACAATAATGCGTGGTAATGACACGCGTTGTAAAAGCCTGTTTGTGGTAAAAACATGTGTGGGGAAAAAAATGCGTGGTAAAGGCATACAATGTCTTTACCTGCGTTGTACCATCGTACAACCGTGGTAAACATGCAGTACTGTTTGGCATCAACTCGCAGTGGGAATGTTTTCTTAATTTAGACACTGTATTATACATTTTAAGGGCAGATTTTAGCAAAATTAGACTTGTTTAAAAAATGTGGAGAAGTAATTTCCTTCAGGAAGCCTAGCTTGTGCCCCATGGTTGCTGAGGAACTAGGCTGATGGCTGCTGGCGACCTCTTATAATAGGCTCTCAGACAATATTAATACCTGATATTTTTTTAAGCATGCGGATCCACCCTAGACCAAAAGCTATTATTTGCCTCGGATAAAAAGATCACCTTCAGTCACTCACTATGTAAATCAGGAAATCTGATAGAAGATCGCTGTCAGACCAAGACAGAGCATGCATGAGCCAAACCATTGCTAAAACCGCCAAGACTATTTGATGTTAAATCCCCTACGAGAGAGTATTTGTGATGAGAGGGAACCATGGAAAGCTTGAAGCAAGACCTATAAATCATCCATTTCGTCTCATCTGTCTCCTCTAATGTTGAAATTATTTATTGCCATCTTTGATATATGGGAACTCATCAAGCATTTTTCTTTTCTTCGATATCATGAAAAGGGGACTTATCAATCCCTGCCAGAGTCCTTTACAAAAGTAAATTAATAAATAAACATTCGGATATTCCCTTTCCTAGCTCGGTTTCAAATGTTATCTCCGTGCTATTCACTTACCGGGAGTTTGGATTCAAAGGGATAGTACTGTAGGCATTTAGTTTGGGTCTTCTGCAGTTTGGTGCAAGTTGTTATGCAATGTCCGCATAGTGCTGTCATTTCATGAGACAAGCATAGTAGTGTGCAAACTTGCAGGCAAGTTGTGCACGGCTACCAATTACTGGCCTTAGCTTAGTTTCACAATTTCCGTTCAAGCCTCAAGTGGTCTGGACTACAAATTGTCAAAAGCTGTTTACGATTTACATTTCTTGCCACGAAATTCCCTAAATGTATGGTGGCATTCCTTGCCCATCCCCCTGAATTTGAGCATATGAACTGATGATGACCATTGATCTATCATGCAATCTTCCCAATGGCCTTGGGGCGTTTGCCTAATAGTAGGAAAGGTACAATTATTAGGCCAATATATAAGAAGGGCGATGCTACAGCAATTAGAATTATCGGTTAATCAGCCTATTAGATGTGGGGGGAGAAAGATTTTCAAAAGTGTTCTTATGCCTGATTAAGACATGGGTGGAAAAAAATAGCATTGTTCCAATTGAACAAATTCACACAACTTTCGATCATCGCTTTAGTTTTTGGGTACTGGCAAGGAAATCAATAGATTGAGGGGCAAAACTGATTTGTTGTTTTGTTGATTTCTGTGCCGCCTTCGATTTAGTGGACCGAAATTTATTGTGGGAAATATTGAGAAAGTTTTGAATCCACAAGGATCTTCTTTTACTCCTGTAAGAGCTACATAGTCAAAATTAGGCCCGGGTGATATTAGATAATGCCTTATCGAAGAAAATACAGATTAAGAACGGCCTGCGACAGGTTTGTTTTTTGGCTCTCCTATTATTCTCCATGTTTTAGGCCAATTTACCAAACACGTTAAAGGAAGCAAAAGGCATAGATGAACAGCAGTACAAAAGGGGGTGGTGATGGACGGAGCATCTGAATCAATCAAACACTCACAACCAGTCAAAAGATCTGGGTTTAATCCATCACCGTTCTTTAGCCCACTCTGCCACCCCAGTTCAGACATGGCTATATGCAAATCAGTCTGACCCTGTGCCTCATGGGAACAGTCCAGCCCGAACTGCCAAGCCATGTCTTCCCTGAACCGGAAACAAGCTTCCGAGGACCGGTTTCTGGCATTCCAGCCGTCTTCAGCCCGGCTTGAATCCAGAATCTGGGCAGGAGTAGAGCGGAACCCCGTCTCGACCGCGATGCGTCCTCCGGAGGCCCAGGACACATCGCGGTCGAGCCGCGCTTGGGAGATTGCCACAGGACGTTCTTATCAGGATCGACTTGCTGCCTTTCCCATCTCTCTACTCCTAACCAGATTGTTTTATGGCATTGGAGATATAGAGGAGTACATATTCAGAGAGAGATATACATGCGTCTGGTATTGCTTTCCCCTCAACCGTCCTGCAGTGACTAGTTACTTATTGGAGTTACGGAGGATCTTAGCTCTTTAAATAGATTGCTCTGGTTTATTGTAAACCCATCTCTTACTTCGCGGCAAGTTCCTTCATTGAGGTATCTCGCCATCACCTAAGTTCCATTTGAATCTTGGAAATCACTTGGATCATATTTGGATTATACTCATAAACATATATACCATCCTTGTGCACGTATCTGGTTCAACGAGACTTTCTGAATATACTATTACAACTACCCTTGAAGTCAGTTTCTTTAAAATAAGCCCTGAAGAAGTCCCTTGTGGGACGAAACGCATCGGCTGGTTGGTGCTTTACTTTGAAATAAAGAACTTTGAAACTCAAGAAAATACCATTGCTCACGATTTATTGTATAAAATATATTGTTTTGCTATATCTAGTGGTGCACCGTTGTTGTAAGTAATCCGAGATCTGTTATGGCTGCCTTGATAAGGGCCAATATCCGCAATTCTGCAAGCGAAGTACGCCTTTGTGTGTCCTGATCCGGATTGCTGACCGGATCAGGACACACCAAGGTGTACTTCGCTCGCAGGGTAGTGCATCACTCCAAATACTGGTGACATTCTAAATGATTTTCACTCTGTAGAGGGTAAAGCCCCAACTACCTACAAAAACTGTCACCTTGCTATCCACTCACCTTTAACCTGGACTCCAGTCAAACCTCTTTGCTACCAAAAAAGATGAGAATGCAGAAAGACAGAGTTCTAAGTTCAAGTCCAGGGAACATATTACACCATTCCTTTAGAGTCAATCCATGTTGTGGTACTTTGCAAAGTACAATGTGAGTTCCCTTTTGCTCCAGATCTAAATAGACACCTACATCCATTGAGGCACCATTACACTTACTGGTATTGACTAGAACCAAATGAGGGGCTCCCCTTCCTAGAAAAAGACTGACTGAGCACCAAGATGGACACCGCCCTGACAAGACTGCAAATGTGTGCATGCGTGTTTCTCACTCACACACATGGATCCTTTATGAGTGTATATTGTATGCCATCTACCGTGCCACAAACCACGCTGAGGTACCCCACAAGCAACATTATACTCCCTACAAACTAGCAGAATTAATCAAGGAATGGATGCAAAAGATTAGATTGTGATGCGTATGTGAAGCGAGAGTTGTAGCAGCCATTACAAAGTCAGACTAACACTAGACTTACAACATGTGTTTGTGCTTGTTGGTGTGCAGGACAGAGAAAAGTGTTAATTACAACGCAGCTGGATCTGAATCCTAGCAGGATCCAGCGCGTCAGGGGCTACACAAGGACAGGAAATGTAGGACTTATGGCACAATTACTGAAGTGACTTAACTTCAATTGCAGCCTAATAAATTAGCTACTTGCAGGATCAGATCTGAGGATAATACTCAAATCAGCTTTAATTGCAACTAATAGGTTTCCCACCGAGCTCTGCATGAGAAAAGGGATGCTGGCTCTCTGCTAATACCGCGCAGGATTTGAACTGCAATCCTTTGGCGAGAGTTTCCGCATCCTCTGCTCTAGAAGGTAAGAGTTTGTACATTTTCCAAGAGGCGGTACATTTATTCCTCAGTCGCCCCCCTTCAGTTTTCAGCAGCTCAACCCCCAGCAGATATTCCATTGCCTATAATGAAGAGCTGCGCCTCAGTAAACCGAGAGAGAAATATGCAGGCTGCCATCAGCAGAATAAATCTGGAACAAATGTAATATCCACGACAGAACATCTCCTTGGCTCTGCGTCCATCTCACATCGATCGGCGAGTAAATTAAGTAAGTGCACTCACCTGCCAATGTGCACTTAATGCTAACCAGTTAACATAGGGCATTTTATCACCTCCAGCCCATTTTAACGTCAATAAATTAGATTTCAGGAGCATTCTGGTTCAGTTACTCAATATGTGATGAGGCAGAGAACGCCGCTGAGAATTAGCAGGGACTTCCGGAGTCAGCTTCGTGTTCGAAGCTGGTAAAGGGCGTTTTGTAATGTCAAATGCGAAAGTGCGCCTGGATAATGTGTGCTGCTCCTCTTCCACTGTCGCCCTTCCAAAAGAAAGCTTCACCAGGTGAGCCAGGTGTGCTTTTTGGCCAGCATATTTCCATTACTAACGTCGCCGTTAACATAGCAGTCTCATGTCCCATTGCCGTAGCATTAGCACGTTGCATGCTGGGAACACCCATACTTGAAGTAGAAGATATCAGTACCACAAAGGTGAGTGAAAACATGGACTGGGCTATCTCACGTGACGTGGAGCCAACATTCCACTGTGCTGTTTCCTTTTCCACCACACGTTTATTTAACTCCTCTCGTGTTTCGAATAACAGTGCTCCCCTCTACACACACCTTCCTCTTTACCCTCATAAGAATCAAGGTCTTATCTTGAAAACCGAGTGCATGAATGCACTTAACATACTAAATGGGTGGATGGAATTCCCAGAACCAAACGAAATGGGAATATAGAGTAAGAAAGAGCTAGAGTGGCATACCAATGCCAGAAGGCGCTATACAAATGTTGCTAGTGTAAGGGGACACATATGGAAAATGTTGCGGGGCCACAACTGTGTGTGTCTTACCTGGAGCTATCTTTATATTTTGAAAGTAAATGTTTAAAGAGAATTGGAAGCGAATTTCTTCCAAAGCAAGTATGGAAACCTAGATTCTGCTGGGCCACCTGCATTTCCGTTGAAATTGGCAGCCATTATGTAGACTTAGGTATCATGTGCGTGAAGAATTTAAATGACGCTTTGCGTAAAAGTGCACGTGTTATTTGATCAGCCACTGACTGTGCGCAGCACCTGTGTCTTTTGCTTTAAATGACAAGTGTTTCCCTCAGCAAAGCTTGAATTTCCCCAAAGATTAAACACTCTTGAAAAGGGAAAACAGTATTTGATTTGAAAACCTTCAGCTCTTCCTCTTTAAAACAGCTATTACGACATGATAGTATTTCCCAGCAGATTCTTGTTATTTTATTTGAAGTTTCGCAGATCTTTTTTGCGGAATCCTTCGAGTCCACCTCCAGTGAAAGATGTCAGAACTGAACCGCGCGCACAAACTTTCATTTGACAGGCCCCTGACAGGAGGAAGACGATCACTGAAACACCGGATGAGGCTGTAAAATGCTTCTTTGAGATTACCCTTAACCCCTCCCGCTCCCTGCAGATCGCGTATTCACTTCAATGCAGTGCTTGAAATGGGAAAATAGAAGTGCAGGTACTCTGTAGCCGAGTACTTGCTTGTTTCTGAGAAGTGCCGGTACTCTCCAATTAAAAGTATTACGTCGGTCTTGAAAAGTGCCGGTACTCTCCCTCTCAAAATAAAAAAGTGCTGGTACTCCGTACCGGGCAGTACCGGCCTATTTAAAGCACTGCACAATGCCTATGGAAGCATTGTACAGGGAGGTATCACAAAAGACAATGGTATACAGTATAACATACCATGTACCTTGCATTGTAAATATACTGCAAGTCACCAAAGCCTTCTCTGCTCTCACAGAGATATGTGACTAGGCCACGTTTCTTTATACGGTCGTAGATTTCCAAGGTGATTTGCAATATCTTTTTATTGTGTGTCAGTGTTCCTTTTACTCTTTCTAATATAATATTCTCCTTTATCCCAAAAAGTTCACGTCCTATGTCTTTTGCTCTTTCATATGAAAAGGGACAGTATTGTAGCAGATATGTAGAATAAAATCAGAACTAAACACAACATTTTACACCATGCAATTTGTTGCACAAATATATTACAAGCAGGTTAGTTAAAATCACTTTCCACTAGCGTTATAAAAGCCAAAAGGCCTTGCTTTTATAATGTAAGAGCTGTGACAATCATTGTTTGTGAAGCCTGGTTAAAAAAATAGTAAAAGAAAGACGTTCCAAATACTGGATGAAAAGCAAACACATATCTTAAGGTATCTTGAAACTGAACATTGAATTCAAAATTTAAAATTTCCATATTTCACTCAGGAAAAACTGAAGAGATTTTGAAAAGCCTATTGCAAGTGACCCAGATTTAAAAATAATGAGCAGACTAGTTACAGGTACCTAAACAATATAGCAGCTCTCTGGGGAAGTATCAGAATTCAAAAGAAAGTATTTTCCATTCACTTTCCTCAAGACTGCAAACTGGAACAAATGCTCTAACTATTTGGTGATCTGCAGCAGTCTGTGAAGCGAATGTATGGGCCTCCAGGAGAAGAGAAATCTTTCCACTCACACTTCTGCCGAAACAGGTTGAATAGGTGAAGTCTTCCGCAGTGACACAAAAAGTAAAATCACTCATGTGGAGCTGAATGAAAAACAAAAAAGTAGTTCTGTTTTGTGATACGTGGAAGGACGCAACTGACCTAATCAATAGGCGGTAAGGAGGATACATTCCAGGGGAGAGCCAAAGACAAGAAGAGGAAAGAGAGCCATCAAGTAAGAAGGAAGGAAGCTGGATCTACAAGAAAGCCAACAAATGATGATCATTGGGTTGACCCAAACGCCGCTATAAGTGTTTCTATTGTACACAATAGATTTTGGATAACAGGGTGCTAAAAAGCTTTCTGTATGCGAGAACTAAAAAACCGGTGTAGCGTGTAATGTGTGGTACCATGGAGAGGGATTTCTGTTTTCATGTAATGAGCTCTAACCCTACAAAAATAAAAAAGAAACCTGCTATAAATATCTTCTGCCTACTAATGACTGTTGACTTCAACCTAAACTAGTCCTGAAGAGCTGAACGTTTGGCTGTCCCTTTCATTGTTTGAACAGAAGTAATCATATGATGTGACATGTTTGATAATGTAGGCAGGCTATAGTATGAGCCATTGTGACATCACAACTCAACTGTAATAACATTAACGTAGAGGAGCAAGGTAATTTCCTATTATAGGTCATTAGTCACAACTAGACTAACAGAAACAGGTGTGTACAGATACTGCTGGCTTCCATTTATAACACTGAATTATTAAGAATGAAGGGTTGTCGTACTGTGGGTGCAAACATATTACACATTTCAGTGTCCCTATTTGACCATCATCAACATTTGAAGATATGAGAAACAATTTACTGGGCAGTTCATATATCACAATGAAAACCCTTACTCAGCCAGCAAACAAAGACCACATATCAAAATATCACAGATAGTTAAATGCAAGATGTTGTTTTGTTTGCTGAAAGACCAAACCTATCGAGCTCCAGTTGATATGCTTTTTAATTAGGTTAAAGACATCACACAACAGTCCATTTTAATGCGACTGCTAAGATAAAGGAATGATTTGAGATAATCCACCCAGCAAACAAATTAAAATTATTTTCACTTACAGGCTGGTTTCACACATTTCTGACTCGCTGCTTTCACTGTTGCCAAGCCATGCGGGGAAAAGGCGACAGCAATTCAACTTGTGTGCCTTTTTCTCCAGATCAATACGTGTATTAACTAAAATAATTTGAGTGTTTAAAACTGATGGACGCACAGAAATGTCAGAGAGAAGACCTAGTTAGGTCTGAAAAGCTTTCAGCAGGTGCAGCACACACCTGCAGCACCTCCCTGTTGTGTAGATTGTCGCCCATGCCTGGGAGAAATATTGATCTGCAGTTCAATAGGCCAGGAAGTCTCTTTGCGGATGCTCAAATTGGAAAGGGAAAGAAATCAGTGTTTTCACATTGCTGTGAAGAAACTACCAAGTAAAGAGTTACCTCTAGGTGATAAAGGGTTTGACCCACATATACAATATGGCCTTTTATGGCCTTGCTGATGGTATACATTTATAGGTACTGGTAGCGCTTCAACAAGGTGAGTCAAGCAAGCGCTTAGGGAACTACATCGTAAACCATCTGCCAAGCACACTGTAACTTCAATTCATGTCAAAGGTAAACCAGATCTCTTGCAATAATTTTCAACACTGTTCTACACATTGAGTGTGTAGAACAGTGTTGCCTACTGGCGTGCTCCTTTAAATTAGGATAAAATACAAATGAATGTATGTGTTCCATGCTGAGCCCCAAGCTATAACATTTATACATTACTGCATTATTCATTGGTTAAAGCCTTTTAGTGACACACAACTCAGTTAATTAGTACATTAGTATCATGTACTAATTTCTAGTACAATGAACAGGTCTGTCTTGTTAATTATTCTTTCATCAACTAAGGAAGACTCGTCTACAACTTTTTCATACACCTCGGAATTTAGTGTAATAAGTACTGGGCTATAAACTAATTTGCCCAAGATCGTACAATATTTGGTCAATTGCCAAAGTCAAGATTAGAAACTTACATCAATATTTGCACTTGCTAAGTAGTGGGAAATGTCACTTTCAACCGGTGCAAATGCCCACCGTGATCTGGTTGATTATTAGAAATGTAATTTCACTGGCTGATCATATTGAAAGGTGGTATAAAATTGCCTGGTCATCTTTGTTAAAATGCTCGGTGACTGGTATAGTATCTGCAGCCTGGCTCGTGTGGTAAGAGACCACCCCTACAACAATTATCTTTGGCTTTTATGCACAACATAGGTATGGGGGCACCTTTCATTAGTCCCTATGGCACCCTTGCAACGCCATTGAATGTATGCATACCTACTATTGTAAAAGCAAAATATAAGTTAGACATCCCTATAAAATTAATATAATGTGCTGTGAAACCGGTTAGATGACTCTTAGCAAATCAATTTTAAGGCCATGAGCCCATACATTATTTCTTCTATTCTATGGTAATACAATAAATGCTTTAGAAATAGAATTATTGGTTCTGCTTGCTAGGTGTGAGCACGCTGACTGTAACTGAACCTGAATGCCTTATTTCAGATAGAAATGGGCATGTGGCCTCCGCGTGCCGCCTACAGTTTAAGCAAGTTAATCCGCGCGCCATTTATCTGTGTGTCTGAGAACACAGAGCTTTCAAATCAGAGCCAATCTCACGGGCTGTATTTAATATCGGTTTTGAAATCTGAAGATTCTTTTTTAATCAAAATTTTAAAAAAACGGAGCTTGCAAACTGATTCAGATTAACCACGTCTGACTGCATTTCCCACGTAAATAACCACATCCAGCAGGTTTAATTATGTAGAAGCTCTGGCTTTTCAATTCCCCTTTGCCTTTCATTTTACGGTGCCATTCATAATTATGTTGTGGAAAAATATTTTCTTTCTGAAATTGAACACGTTTTCGGCTTAGAGTACGAAATGACACTTCTGTATGTTTAATATTTTTTTCATAAACGCCACACAGTTCTGCAGCAGGGATACTTTTCATCACGTTGAAAATGACAGCACGGCCCTGTCGCGGTACTTATCAAGCACCCCGAATCCGTGTAGCCTTACCTTACATAGAAAGCTGATGTTGAACCCCAGGGACTGGGCATTGCGCGAGCCGGAGTTCATGTAATTTCCCACCAGCAGCACGAGCTCTATCAGTTTATTGAAGCTCTCGCTCCTCTTCAGTTCCTCACAGGCGAGCGTGACCGCCATGATGTCGGGCCGGATGTTGTTTACGTGCTCTTCAAACGTCAGCTTGAATAGGATGCCATGAAGCCGAGGCCGCAGCATTTTTATTGAACTCATCTGTGGTGGTAAAAAAAAAAAAAAACAATTGTGGAAATCGAATAAACGCATGAGCCCTATTTGTAGGCAACCTATATTTTACAGAAGGCTTAATCTGGCGTCATATGACATAGTTTCTTTTAAAGAAATGAGCATACCACACACAAATGTAACCTCTTATCAACTAGGTAGAAGTATGCTTACCTTGCTCGGGCACTGGACACATTTACAGCCAAATTTCAAGTAATCTACATTTAGGCACGTGACCACATGGCTTGGTAATATTTAGTAGTTCCGAAAGTCTTTGTATTTGGCTCCAATTAATGCATATGTATTTTTGGGAAATTCTTTTATCCATCACTTGTTATTTACACCAAACCGATTTGACATTGGCAAAACACTCTCTCTCAGGCTACAAGACTGAGATACTAAGAGGTAAACTAATTTGCAACGCATGAGACCATGTTAGTCAAAGGCAAGAATACAATGTAGTGCTACTGTTCTAACTTGGCCCTTCACATTTATCTGAATAGGTTTGGCAGCAGGAATCAAACTACATTTATTTTAATGGTGAGGGAGACAATTTACACCAGTGAGTGAGTAATTTCAACCTGATATTTACACCATCGGCCAGTGCAAAATGTCATTTTTTTTCAGTGCAAATGTCATCCAGGCACTGCCTGGTCACTGGAAATGTTATTATTGTGCCCTGGTGTTTTTGGTCAAATACTAGAGATATCGGGGTGTGTTAGCACCTTCCTTTAGCATACATATAGCTTCCCCAAGAATGACCTTCCTCTCGCTATAGATGCAAGCTGGCCCTGGTACTGTCTGCTTAAAACTGTAGGATGTATGAGTGGAGTTCAACTAATCAGTACAATACATCACTTGTAATCTGTATTAATCATGGGAGCAATAGTACCTGAAATCCATAACTGATTGAAGACTGACTGATGCTGATCAATTCTTTATGTAGCTTTGTTTGTAAATTTTCTGTTGGTATATATTTGGGTTAGTGCCAATGGGACTGTGGATATTCCAAGGAAAGGGACACGTAGCCATTGGGAATGTGTGAACATCCAAAACCTGTAACGTTATGAGTATGCACTGATATTTCTCATGGTGTTTCACATTCAAATTGTGTATATATATATATATATATATATATATATATATATATATATATATATATATATATATATATATATATATATATATATATATATATATATTTCCAGGGAAATCCAATGTAGGCGCTGCACAAGAATCGAACAGCAGACACGGACACGGACCCAAAAGTAGGTGCAAGGATATTTTATTCCACGGTGTTCAAAGTCGTCATGAAGCGTTTCGCGCTTCCACGAGCGCTTGATCACATGACACAGTTCTAACAGTACATTGGTTTAAATATTTTAAATCAAAGTGTCACATGTATACGCTTTCAATGGAAACAGAAGAGTTTTTGTAGATTTAAAGAAAAAAGCGCTACAAATACATTATCTAAGCGTTTCCACAATACATAAATAGACATATTGTATTCGTTCCATAGCTAAAAACATGTGCAAAATAGTAGTTCTGATAAATATTAATAAAAACCAAGTCCTGATAAAAAACGGTGAATAGTGCAAACAGTGTGTAACCATATACCAAATAAAGTGCATAATTTATAAATAATAAAAATTATAAAAATAGCAGCGCTACAACTTTTACTGTTATGGGCAGTAAATACCCCTTGCTTAGGCAATGGAGCCCTATTGCTCTAGAGACGTTTTTCTGCAAATAACAGTGTAAATACAGGGGTATTTAGTGTTTTTAGAACCTATGTGCAAAGACAAAGCAACCTAGGATGGAAATAGTTACAACAAAATCGAAATAGCGGTATGAATACCAGAGAGTGACCTACTTTGTTTTGCAGAATCTCTCTTGTTTCCTCTGATAACGGGAGTATGTGTTTAGAAGTCACGGTATGAATACCCAACATAGAGGGACGTAAACAAGGGCAAGGGTAGCTCACCTCTGGTACACTACAGTAACACTTTTTTTCAAAGAGGAATGTATACGACAGTCCATATTCAGGTTTTGACTGTTGTATTCTTATATCAACACAGTACAATCCATACATAATGCATATCAGAATAAAATTGAGCCAACAGGACCTCATAAAAGTGCCAATTAATAAAAACCTTTAAAATTGGTTATATAAAGGCTAAAAAGATGAAATCCATTGTTGAAATAAATATGCATGGTATAAATAGAAAATGTAAATAAATATACATCAAATGTTAGTTAATAAATATTTATCTAAAATGTACCGCTAAAAAAAGTATTAAATTCAAAGTGTTTTTCCCTGTTGGTATTGTTGTTATAACCATTTTCCCATTTTATAGTCAGTTACAGTCCAATGAACTTATTAAGGGAGGTGACCCATTATAAGCATGTGTATAAATCCTCCGTTATATTTAATCCAGAGGGGTGCTTAGTATTAAGATCAAGTATGTAACGGGTCTCTAGGCGACGCAATTTTTCCTCCCTATTACCCCCACGTCGACTTGCCGGGACACAATCTATCACAAAATATTTCAAATCTTGACTCTTGGAGTTGTGTTTCGTCTTGAAATGTAAATTGCTCGTAGATGTTGTAAAATCCTTTTGTGTACGGGGAGTTTTGTACTTCCCACGTAGAGCAAATTGCAAGGACAAGACAAGACGTATATGGCAAACTCCGTTTTGCACGTGAGTACTTTGTCTATTTTGTGTTCTTTTAAGTCGAATGGTGAGGTGTAACTGGTCTTATTCACTGCCTGCTGGCAAGCCAGCATGTGTCTGGAACCAGTTAGTAGATTCTAGAACTTCAGGACTGGTTTTGACCAATTCATCCTTCATAGATTGCCCTCTACAGAATGTAAACGAAGGCCTTTTGGGAAGACTTTTCCCTATTACAGGGTTACTTAGAACTAGAGGCCAGTTTTTCTGGATAATTGACTCTATCTTTTTATGCTGGGTGTTGTACTGCATAATAATTCTAAATTCTGTTTTGGCTTCTGGGCTGTTACCTGTGGGTGATATTGCATCTGACGCCCCATTTAGGAGAGCCATTCTGTCCTGATTTGTCTATAGCTGCATTGACGACATTCTCTGAGTAGCCTCTCTCCATAAATCTCATTTTGCTTTCCTGATGGGCCTTCCTCAAGTCCTCCTCCCTACTGTGTGTGCGCTTGAGTCTTAACATCTCCCCATAAGGGATACTGTTGATGAGATGTTTCACATGTGCACTACTGGCATGTAGGGTGGAGTTACCCGCAGTTGATTTGCGGTGGAGCTTAGTTTATATTCTGTCATGGTCAATGAAGACTTCTGTGTCCAGGAAGGTAATAGAGGTTTTGCTGATAGTGGCTGTAAATTGTAAATTTAAGTTGTTAGTATTAATCGCTGCCACAAACTCCTCAGCTGAATCTTGACTCCCCCTCCAGATCACAAATAAATCATCTATGTATCGTAACCAAGTTACCACATGTGTTTCCATAGATTCTGCGTGTTCAACCATGAGGACCAGCTCCTCCCACCAGCCCATATATATATGATGAAATTGGCATAAATAGGTAAAAATCAAGTGAGAACAATTACTTGAAAGCTACATGTATTCAGTAGGTGAGCACTGCCATTTAGTGAATTGTTGGAGTGAGGGGGTGTGACTGCAGTTTCTGATGTTCAAGGTCAGGAGGTTTCTAGGCTTGGTCGGGATTTTTGTCTGTCCTTTAATACTGATTCAGAAATTCTGATGGCAGCCAGGTGCAGAGATCTCACACTGCATTGTATTCATGTTTGGGCACTTCTGCTTGAGGCCAGCCCAGGTGTATCATCGTGCGAGAATGGCTTTGTCTGGAGCGCAGCCTGAGTAGTACATTTAAAAAAGACCTAACCCAAACTGGTTATGAAGTATGAGATTATGTCTTCACAGGTCCTGTTTAGAAATATGAACAAAAGTGGGATCCAAAATATGTATAAAGTGGGGTGAGTGATCTTCGGATTGCTCTGTGAGTTTCCTGCTGAGAACAGCCCGAAGACTTCTCCAAATCTATTCTGTGTGGACATTCGCTTTGGGCTCCAAGGTGGTGCTGCCACTGTCAGTACAAGAAGGAAAGAAAATGTGCTTCTGCTAAGTAGGGCATGGACAGCCTAGGAGGCAACACACTTTAAAGAAGTTGTGCCGTAATACCCAGACCTGTTGTGCTGTAAATCACCAATCCACTCTAGTGATGAGGAGAGACTGCTGTAGATGGAAAGGGCTGCACCCTTTACATCACCTGATCTACAAGTCTATTGTACAGTTACTACAAGGCTTCATTTGTGAGCGAGCAAAGGACTGGGATGTGCTCCACGAATATCAGGCATGAGGACCGTGAGACTTTCTGCCCAAGCTAAACCTGGGGTAAGAACTATTGCATTGGTTGTGCATCTAAACCCCTGGGGTTAACAGTGACCTAATCTGCACCGATGCCTAATACACACATCTGCCACAGAATAATGGGGGGAGTGGTGTAGATGCTAAGCCCAGTAATTGGGGAGAGAATACTGTAAGAGGTGTGGGTGAGTGTAGCACTTACTGAGACCGCAGCAAGGGATACATCCAATTCACTACTCTTATTGAATTGTGTAGTATTTATTTCTGCATTGTGACTAAAGTGCTTGCTTAAAAAAAAAAACAGACAAGCACTAAGTGGGGACATTCAGTAATTGTGTCTGTTGGTTGAATGTTGAGTTCTGAGAAGCCTGTGAATACTCTCCCTCTTTACTCTCAGTAAAGTGTGAAAAAGGCTTTACTTGTCCTAATTTGCACAGCCATAGTAGTAAGGAACCCAGGTCATTATAGGGTGATTTTAACATAGTTTATCAAGCCAATGTAGGAGCAGAGTACGAGTAAGAAACATGGGAGTATTCTTTTACCCCAGTATGCAAGTGTCTCCACGCATCAACTAGATGGACAGCTGCACCGGTTACCTAACGTGTATGATTAACTCATATCAAAATCTAACTGAGTAGTAAAAACTTACCAAATAATATAATCGCCCCAACTATATCTGTCTAAAAGCGCACATAAGAAGAATGGATCATAAAGGTTGGGTCTATATATGTTTAGGATATTTAACACTCTTTGAGAGAATGAGCCTGTTAAAGAACTGGTCAGACATGGGGGGCGGAGCTAGCCGGCGTCGATGGCGGACGCGTGAGCCCTCGGCTCCTCGCAAAGCTCCAGAATTATCCTGCTTGACTATCCTTGATGAGCTCGAATTGGCTATAGCTTGCCAGGAACCATCTGCTGGCACCCCGGGCAGTGTTCGAAGATCTTTTTGGCCGGCTGAGGAGCGGGAATTCCTGTACATCCCGGGGCATTGTGCCTGGTGGCGCGCCTGTGGCGGACTAGGCCGAAAGCAGCGGGCTATCCTGGAGAAGAGGCCGGGCGACTCTGGCGGCTGTCGTACACCGTGCAAGCCGAGGCGCGATTGGAACGGACTCTGGATTGCGAAGTCCTCCGCCTTCTACCCTACACTGCCACGGTGGGACAGGGGACTCGAGAAGCGGCGGAGCGGTGGAGCACCGAAACTGAGGCACCGCGCCACGTGGCGTAGCAACCTGGCTCACTTGCACAGATCGCATGAGGCTCTGCCGTCTCCCCTTATTCTGCGGAGGGACTGATTATCTGGGACAGCTGGAAAGGACCTGTCCCTACCTGGCACTGGGCCGTTCTGGAACCAGCGGACTAAGAAGTGCTGCCCGCCACTGACGCCGCCATTTTCTACACATCGGATACCTGACCGCTGGCGCCGAGGTATCGAGGACCGGAGTGGACACCTGTTCGGCCTGCGCGGCGAGCTTCTTGGCTCGGTGCTGACACGCATCGTAAATAACATGGGGAAGAACGATGCGACCCAGGGGAAGATCTCCTTTGAACGGCGCCGTCTGAAAGGATCAGAGGTTCCGGCACCGGACACGTCGCCGAAGGGTGCGGCAGCAGCGCCGACCCAGGCTCCGACGGAGCTCCGGGACATGTTGGCAGCCATGGAGAAAGGCATACAGGAGAGTATTGCGACGGTGGGCAACAAGATAGACGCTCTGTCGTACCGCATGGACCGTATGGCAGAGCGGGTGGACAAACATGCGGAGCGCCTTGACATGGCGGAGCGCCGGCTCACTGAGGCCGAAGAAGCCCAGATGGAATGGGACAAGGAGCGCAAGCAATTCGACAGACTCCTGACAGTCATCAGGGACAAGACAGAGGACCTGGAGGCACGTTCTCGCAGATCCAACCTCCGTATCACAGGCGTGGCGGAATCCACGCAAACGGGGAAAATGGAACTATATGTGGAGAAACTCCTGAAAACACTCCTGGGGGAGGAAGTCTTTTCCCCCATGTTCATCGTGGAACGCGCCCACCGCACACTGGGCCCGCAGCCCCAGCCTGGCTTGCCACCTCGCCCCATAATCGCGAAACTGCTCAACTATCGCGACCGGGACACTGCTCTGAGAGTGGCGAGAGAGAAGGGCAAACTCCAACATGAGGGCATGAACATCTCCCTCTACCCGGACTTCACCGCCAAGGTGCAGGAGGAACGGCGGCAATTCGCGCCATATAAGAAGCAGCTCAGAACACTAGGCCTGGACTATGCCATGATGTATCCGGCCAAACTTCGAATCAATACTGGTGGGAAATCGTACTACTTCACGGACCCGAAAGAACTGCATAAGTCCCTTAAGACCTGGTCACGGGAAAGGAAGGAGAACCGGAGTGGCCGGGAGGACGAGGAGGAGGTATCTATGGAGGAACAGGACTAAATGGCGGCTGAAGAGGGGATTGATCCTCTACACACTGGTCGGATCACGGACCCGGACAATATGGGCGCCCCGGCCTTGCAATGGCACCTGATCCACGATTTTGGGACGGACAACTTGGTTACCCTATGGTGCTGGTAAGGGGGTGTGTGCTTCGTGGCAGTATACACTGAGCCGGGGGAGCCAGTCAGAGTGGTGCTGAGTAACACTTTTCATCATGCCTTGAGCATTGACTCTTGAATGGAGCTGAGAGGGGAGCGGTACTCGCAATGTCTTGGAACAGTTAGGGGTGTACTGCATTGGTGCGCTCTGCCCTCGAGCTTTTGGTTGTTTTTTCTCACTGAGGAGTTGGTGTCGGACTATTTGACACCGCACCGGTAGGGAGTACATGGGGGGGGTGTGGGGTCTGTCTGACCAGGTTGGGGGAGGTCGGCTGTGGGTGGGTTGCTGTACTCGGGGTGGAAGCTAGACTCGGGGAGGGGGGTTGTTTGGTTGGGGTTGTTGACGGGGTTTGCCTGTGAAGTGTGTGAATTGAGGTGTTCTGCTGTCCCTGTTCGCGAGCGCCGGAGGGCGTTAATGAGTTGGGGGGTCCTACTGTGTCCTGCACTATCCATCCTTTCGATCCATGCTCTGAACCCACTTAGCAATGGCTGATACAACTCCGACATTGCATGCACACGCCCGGAATGAGCTGAATTTACTGACTTGGTATGTGCGGGGCCTGAACGACTTCCGCAAAGTGAGGAAAGTCCTTAACTATCTTAGCAGACATCACGTTGACATAGCTCTGCTGCAGGAGACACACCTACCACTCTCCAGCAGAATGCTCAAATCCAGAGGTTTGTCGGGGAACACTGTGGCGGCGGGCTACACTACACATGCCCGAGGGGTGTTAATTTGGGCCAATCCAAAGTCACAGTTGCGGCTCATTCCGGTGCACTCAGACCCGGACGGTAGATATGTCCTGGCGAGATGTGTGGGTAAGGGGATGGACATACTACTAGTGAGCGTCTATGGCCCTAACTATGACCACCCTGAATTCTATAAGACCCTGTCGGCTATTGCAAGAACGCATGCACAGCCCTGGATGTTGTGGGGCGGGGACTTTAACTTTGTGTTTGACCCATCAATAGACCGCTCTGCGGGCCCTGCCCGGAGGCCCGTGGCCTCGGCCACGTACATGGCGGCTGAGATGATCAAATCTGACTTGCTGGATGTCTGGAGGGAAAAGCATCCGAGGGCGGGTGGGTTTACACACTATTCTGCATTTCACGATGTACACACCAGGATAGACTACTGGTTGGCGCCCCCCCTGGTACTTAACAACATCTGCACATGCACAGTCCTCCCACGCACGCTTTCAGATCACTCCCCTATTCTCCTCCACCTCGCAACACCCAGGAGGGGGATCCCAGCCTTCACCTGGCGGTTCCCGCCTTTTGCACTGCTTGACGAGGCCTTCAGGGGGGAACTGGCAGAGGAAATAGAGCAGTTCTTCACTACAAACATAGGCACAGTGGATGACTTCTTTACGGTATGGGAGGCATTTAAGGTATACATCAGAGGGGTGGCAATGTCGAAACATTCTAGTGTGCTAAGATCCATTCGTAGGGACCTAACAGCTCTGGAAACGAAGATGGCGGATCTTGAGGCAGAGCAGCTGCGGCTGGGCGGCGAGGCGGGAGACGGGGCGCTGTCCCAACTCCTGTCCGAGTTTCAGGCACTGGCGGACAGAGAGGTCCTGTACATGGGCAAATACGCCACGGCGAGACAATATGGGGAGGGTGAGAGGCCTGGGGCACTTCTTGCACGCATCGTTCGCAGCACCAGACGACCGCTGGTCATAGAGGAACTGAGAACTCCGGAGGGAGACACGGTGACGGACGAGGAGCAGGTACTCCAGATGTTCAGGAGTTATTACGCGGAGCTATATCGAGCTAAAACACAGGGAGTGGAGGGTGAGATGGAGGACTATTTAGACCATATAGCCATGCCGTTCCTCAAGGACTCGGATAGGGAATTCTTAATGACCCCCTTCCACCAAGACGAAATATTAGAGGCACTGGCAGGCATGCGCTCGGGCAGTGCGCCGGGCTCAGACGGCCTCACGGTTGGCTTTTATAAGGCATTTAAGGATCTGCTGCTGCCACACTTAATCACCCTGTTCGATGCCATCTGCGAGAATGGTGAAATGCCGACCACCATGCGGGAGGCGCTACTCATCACCATACCCAAGCCCGGTAAACCCCCCGATCTCTGCGGCTCGTATAGACCCCTTAGTCTACTTAATGTAGACGCCAAAATCTATGCCAAGGTTCTGGCCACCCGCCTGGCCCTGTTGGTACCTGGGTTGGTCGCCCCAGAACAGTCCGGGTTTGTCCCGTGCAGGAATTTAACCTACAATATCAGAACTGTGTTAGGCGCGATGCAACATATTAAACAGGAGAATAGCGCATTGGCAATATTCCTTGACATGGAGAAGGCGTTTGACTCGGTCGAATGGCCCTTCATGGTTCGGGTGTTGCGCAAGTTGGGATTGGGCGAACACTTCCTTCAGCAGGTGGGAGCGCTGTACCATCGACCCTTCGCTAGGCTCCGCCTGGGTGACAGGGTAACGGACCCGATTGACATAAGCAGAGGCACTCGACAGGGCTGCCCTTTGTCGCCGTTGCTTTACGCACTGGTGGCGGAACCCCTGGCGTGCGCCATGCGGGAGTACCACAGCCTAGAGGGGGTTAGCTTCCCTACATATAAGATCGGGATATCAACATACGCTGACGACACGCTGTTGTACGTCAGAGAACCGGAAGTTAATTTGCCTGCGGTGCTCCGCGAAGTGGTCCGATTCGGCTCGCTATCGGGCCTGAAGGTGAACTGGGACAAGTCGATTGCGTTCCCGCTCACTCCGGTGACACGGCAGTTCGACATGGACTACCCATTGCACTGGTCCGCCGACTCAGTTCGCTACCTGGGCATTCAACTCCACTCGGACCCGGAAGTCCTCGTTCGAGACAACTACGGAGTGGCCTATAACAACCTAGTGGATGACGTAGATAAGTGGATCCGTCTCCCACTCTCCCTCTCGGGTAGGATTGCGCTAATGAAAATGGTGGTACTCCCCCGATTTCTGTTCCTCTTCCTGAATCTACCTGTGGTTTTATCTAAGACCTTCTTTCGGCAGCTCACCTCGGTATTGGTGAGATTGGCTTGGGGGGGAAACAGCCCAGGGTTGGGTGGAAGACTTTGATTCTACCTTGCGAAATGGGGGGACTGGGGGCGCCGGACCTGGAACGGTATTATAGAGTCGCCCAGGCGTCGCACTTATACTCATGGGTGCATGGTGACCCTCGGACCCCGCACCTTATACTGGAGCGGTTGTTTGCGGACCTGCTCCATCTACCTGCTACTGTCTGCCTGCCCACAGACCGCGCAACTGGCCGGATGGTCTCCCTGAAAGCGACCAACCACGCCTGGAATTGCCTAGTGCGCTCTCGGGGCTGCACTCTGCTTTACTCCCCACTGTTACCGGTGGAGTGGGCCCTATGGCTCGACCCGCTCGGTGAGAAGGGTGTAGTCAAGGCGCTGAGTTCTCTTGGTGTAACGAAAATGGAAGACCTGTTTGAGGGAAGTGTACTCAAAACCTGGGACCAGCTACCAGTTGCCGGGGCAGGCCACACTCTCTTACAAAAATTCCACTACCACAGGCTCCGCTCGGCCTTTCGTGAACTACTGGGCCCGGATTTGGAAGAACCTGAGGAGATCCCGGAACTAACATATATACTGAAATCCACCTCCGCAGCGAAACTCATTACACAGCTTAACAAGCTGGGTGTGACACAGCAGCGGCTGCAACCTTCGAAGGCCAGAGAGGCCTGGCAGGCAGACCTACAATCCCCCATAGATGATGGAATGTGGCGCTACTGCTGCACAAGCACTCGCAAGATATCTCTAAACGGACGGCACCGCTTGGTGCATTTCAAATATTTACAACGAGTGTATTACACCCCTGCTCGCCTCCATCGATATGGCCTTCGCGCCTCGGCCGAATGCGAACGCTGCCGGACTCCGACAGCTGATTTCTACCATTTGGCATGGCAGTGCCCAGGAGTGCAGGCATTCTGGGGGGAGGTCTTTGCGGAACTCGACCAAATACTGGGGGAACCTTTACCTCGTGCCCCTGCTTTGGCGCTACTCGCTTATTCGAAACCGCTAGCCCCGGGACTGCGTCGTCTGGTGGACATGGCGTTGCTCCTTGCAAGGCGTGTGGTGGCGACCTACTGGATGAGGGGGCCCCTCCCCACAAAAGCTAAATGGCTGAGGGACCTGCAGTACTGCTGCACCCAGACAGAACTGTATAGCGACCTTCTTCCGCCCAGAAGCAGGCCCAAGAATTTTTGGGACCTTTACAAAGAGTATAAACAGAGGAGTGAGGAGGACGGCTCTGACACCGCGGAGGAGGTGGAACTGCAAGATAGAGTAGAGGAGATCGTAGCCAGCACTGAGCACGGAGACACGGGGGAGGCGGGAATGGGGAGGCCTCTGGTTGACTGAGGGTGGCTGTGAGAACCCGGAGATGGGCTGCTGAAGGATAGTAGAGTAGGGGCAGGTTTATAGGGGGGACGGGGTGGGGACACGGGGTAGGATCACTCGGGTGGTTGTATAGTCGGGACGGGTTAGGCAGACACACGGACACACACGAGCGGGTGGGGGGGCAGTTTGTTGGGCGCTGTTTAATTTCTTATAGTAGACATGTTGTTGGATCGCTGACTAGCATATGGACAGATTGATTGCCAGTTGTCACACCACTACAATACGCTAACTATGTTGGGAGCCCTCGATTGGCATGGCTGCGCTGCTATTATACTACCTCGCCGCCAGGCCTCCGGGATGCTGGCACTAAGGCTGTGTACGACTTACATCTAGCAGTTTCTGTGAACCTGGCGCCGATCCCGGAGTTCATTCATGCACATGTGTTAATGCTGGTGATGTCAATGGCTTTGCTGTCAATACAGATCTTGTGAATAAAAAAAAAAAAGAACTGGTCAGACATTTTATGTGACAGCACCTTAAGAGGATATGGTAGTATAGACTGAGAAATACAAAAATAAATAAACCTCATCTCCCCATTTCCTGGCGACTTTAATATGCCTAGAGAGAGGCAAAACGGTCTTCTGCAGGAAATTCATCCTTACACATTCTAAGCATATTTCCTAGCATGTCTCTTAAGAGGATTATTACACACCCTTCCAATCAGTCAAATTCAATTCACGCTAACCATTGTATGTAGGGGCCCCTATTTCTCGACTTAAATTGCTGGTACATGTTTGCTTGCTACATTTAAAAAATCTGCTCCATCCACTTTGTCACTTAGGGTTTTGTTGACTTCAAATATCAGTCTTTGTATGTCCATCAGGGCACCGTCTCCACAAGGCGTCACTTAATTTGTAAAATATTCAGTGCCAGGGCTCTGACCACGAGGCCACTGCAGCTTGCACCGTCCATCACCCTTGTCATCGCTGCCAAAACACCTACTAACCATCTCTCTCGCATGTAAATGCGACAGTTCCGATTATTCCAGGTCCCCCAATGTAAAGGAATGGCTGGGAAGGCAGATATAAGCAATTGTAATGTATATTGTATTCCTAAACAACCGTTGTTCTGCTCATCTCTAAATTAGATGAGCAGCCCCCCCATGTGGTAGAATGTTCTTAGAATAGTGTTGACAATTAGGTGCCGGTGCCGAGCATTGGAAACCAATTAAGTGCTGGTGCTGAGCACCGGAAAGCACCGGCTCAAATTAAGCACGGTCACCTGTTCTGTGGAATACGTATTAGCTCAAATGTCCTTCTGGCTCATCTCTCGGTTTCCTAGCCCTTCCAAACTGGACTGAGTAACCAGGTTAAGTTACTGCCTGCAATCTCATTGAAAGGCATAAGTTCAGACAAATGGGTAAGACATGAACAGCTACAATTGTAGCCTACACGATATAGCTATGGAGATCTGCAGATTCTGAGAAAAGAAAAGCTTATAGTGAAGTAGGAGTGACCCGTGATCATCTTATTCATTCAATCCATTAACCAGAAATGTTGATGTGCAACCATCAATTCATTCTAGAGAACCACAACTTGAGCATGTTATTTTTTATCTTTAAACAACCTCTTTTCCTAACTCCTAGGTTAAATTTATTCCCACTGTAGCATATATATACCGTTTTTTGGAAGTATCCAACGAGAGGACGGAGACAAATATATATAGCAAGCAAGAGCACGGCTGTTCTTGAAACGCGTCGCAGCGGAGCAGGGCGTTAAATAAAAGACCTTCCTGCCTGATTCCTGTGGTACGTCCCTTCATTTCCGACGTTCGGTTGTTGAAGGATTGATGCTGTCATATATCTATCTATCTATCTCTATCTATCTATCTATCTATCTATCTATCTATCTATCTATCTATCTATATATATATATATATATATATATATATATATAGATATATATAGATATATATACATACCTCCCTGAGAAGCCTCTGATTGCTTGCCCTTTCTACCCCGAGTGTCAAGTATGTAAAGATTTATATACATAATGTAGATTCCTGCATTATCCTGGCGATAATCCTATAGACAATTGCGATCTCCTATAATAGGGAGAGGGTACTGAGAGGGGTTTAGCACCTTACAGAAGATCTTAGCTCAGGTCACAACCCTGTAATTGCAATTCCTGTTGAAGTGTGAAATGTTTCAGTTTATTGCGATATTAAGGTACTTTCTTTCATAAAAAGACAAGCACTGGGCTAGTTAGCACATTATTGCGTCTATTGGCTAACCATTGAGTTCGGAGTTCTTGTCTACCACACTACCTCCCTGAGAAGCCTTTGATTGCTTGCCCTTTCTACCCCGAGTGTCAAGTATGTAAAGGTTTACACTTGACCCAGTTTTCAGAACCGCAAGATGATGGGCCCCAGGGCATCAATGGCAAATGAATTCTGTCTCCACAGTTCTGGCCCACAAACGCCAGTACGTCCTAAGGCCCTCTAAATGGGGTGTGACAGGTGGAAAAATGCCGGAGGAGGTAAAATTGGTAAATTATTTATGCGACCTTAGAACTCAGAGGCTGTACTGACCACCCCACATTAAGCAGCGTAAGACAGCGATTGGTGAGGCATTTCCTATCTTAGCCTTTTCTTGAATGTATGGACACCTCCCACTTCATCCAATGTTAAACTTCTATCACAGGAAGAAAATATCTATTGAATATAATAGTGTTTAATATGGTATTAGGAGACGAGATGAGATGCCAATGGGTTACCAGGTATGACAAAGAGCGGGATCAGCTGAAAGGCAAGTTCAGGCAACAAGCCTTGAATTTAAAGAATATAATTCGTAGCCCAGGGCTTAGACTTGAGCTGGGCATTTGGTGCTTCAAATATAGAGCCAGACTTGCTGCACTATGCCTGAAGTTAAAAAGTCCCCCTGAACTGAAATTCGCTCTTGTACCAGGTGCTTTTAGAAATACACGGTAACCGGAATACCGTTCTTGCTGTCGGCAGAAGTACTACATTTACATGGCTGGTAACGACAGGAAAAAATCTACAGATCGCCCTTGTGATCCTCCACACCCCTCATATTTACTTGAATCTGGTCTAGAAACCATTTCAGTCACTTGTAACACACTATAAACTCCTCATCCAACACACTGCTACACGCTGTGTCCCATCACACCATGACCACACCTTGGTGGTCATCATGCTCACCATGGATAGGATCACAACAGACAACATCCTTCAAACCACACACCCTACATGGTGTATAATGCTACTCATGTAGACAAGCACTTCCGCGCCCCATATATGGGTAGTACGCGCTATATAAATTATGTAATACAATTCAATATAAAAAAACAACAATCTCCTCAGTTTCTGCCTCGGATGGCTCCACACTAAATCTTGATCACAATAAACAATTGTCTCTGGAATAGTGTGATGCAGGGTCTCACTCCTGGCAGTTTTCATGTATTTTCCTTGCAGTGTGTCTCACAAATGCAGTACGTGCAACCTTTTTGGACACAGTTCACAATATGCATGGGCTCAGCAATGATGGAAATATAATTATAAACACACGACTTGCATGTAATCAGATATTCTGGGAGTATTGCACTGCATGCTAAATGTTAAATTGGAATGTTTTCTGAACACATTGCAGTACCCAGCAATCTGAATTCGAAAGTGTTTAGAAAACATACAGCGGTCCGTGGCAGTTGCCTCAGCAGTATACATGCTAATCACATCTGAGAGCAGAGGTGTAAATGAGTGAAAAACAAATGTCTGAGATGTTAAGGAAAAGTTAAAATAAAGTGTGGCCGACCAAGTGCTTACTGTGCATTCATTATTTCTGCTTTCCCTGCTAATTAGATTTTCGTTTTTGGGATGCACTTAAGTGTACTTCGTAGGACTGAGAAATACTAGAGGATTAACGGCATGCTCCAATAGGAAAAGCATGCACAACTTTCAGAACTGGACAACCACTGAACCACTTCTGGGTAAAGAGGAATGACCAAAGTCTGAGGAAAAGTTTTATGAGTGAGCGTGAATCTTAGGCCCAGCCCTCCCTTGCCTCGGCCAGTCACTCCAGGCCTAACATGTCTAAACGAGCTCAGAATCACCAGCATTTTTTAAAGCTTGGATTTCATAAACATTTATGAGTTGTGGCTACTTTGTGAAGAATCTCTGGCTCACCCCAAAAGGTTCAAAAAGAGGCCACTTTGAGCTGCTGGTGAGAGGCTGTGAATATTTATTTATATACTACATCCACATGTATATGCTGTCTGTAGAGGCACAACGCCCACACTGATCTGGAAGGAAAACTTCAAGGTAAACATGTAGACGTTTCAATCTCTTCCAATCCTAGAAGGAAATTTTTGGCCTAAGGGAATGTTTCGGCTTGTGCATGCCAGGATACTCCCAAGTCGCGCCAGGATACTCCCAAGTTCGCGCCAGGATACTCCAAAGTAATAGAGCGCGCTATAAAATGGTTTATACATACATATACATACATGCTGTGGTGATGATAAATGACACAATTCAAATCCATCTCCGTTTAACTAATCTGGCAGCAACACTGGCACATTATTAAAAGAAAAGTATACGTTATGTAGAAGGGTAGTGGTTAGTTGCACTTTGACCAAGTTAAAAACAAAAAAAAACATAAAACGCCAGTAGCTCTTACTCAGATAGCAATCTGGAATGGAGGACAGCCAAAACCTATTTGATAGAGGTGCAGCCACATTTAGGGCCCTAATTTAGGGTTTGTTGGACCGGGTACTTTGTCACAATCATAACAGGTATCCCTTCTGCCTTATTACAAGTACATTATATCCTATGGCACAAACAATTAAGGATGGACATCTATCACATTTGCTTCGGAGGAACCCATTTGCCGAATTCTAAATAAGGCACTAACTTTGAAAAAACAGCAGTCTAAAAATGTATAAAGCGGAAGTGGTGATAATGCCAGATTAGGTGATGTGTAGGCGATTGTAGCAAAGATACTATAGAAGATAGCATGAGAAAGGATTATGCGCGAGATGGAGCTAAGAGAGCATTGATGGAACGGACATTTATGAGCGGGTGATTCTAGATGAAGCTATTGTTCGAAAAATGTATTTCATTTTAATATGTGTTTTATGTTGTTAAGAATCCGAAATGACTGTGGCTGTTAATGTTTCTTTAAAAAAAGAAAAAAAAGGAAAGGATTGTGGCATAGTCCGAATTGAAATATACATGTCGAGTAAAATGAGTTCAACACTCCAAAAAACAGTCAATATCCCTACATAAAGTGGACGATTTATGCTTTTTGCTCAACAGTGTGTAATTTTTCAACGTGTATTGCCAGGGTCATGCATTTAAATGTACAAATGTATGTAATATTTGAAGGTAGCTGTGACACTAGGTTGCAGTTCTACATAGCTTTAGTGTATTTGAATATTTCAAAACATGAACGAAAGCAGATGGCGGCAGGTAAAGCTATGGAGATAACGTTATACTCTCTAATACATTCTAATCAGGCCCGGACTGGCCGTAGCGGGCACCGGGCAATCCCCCAGTGCGCCGCACGGGTGGGGGCCGTTTTTGAGCCCCTGGGGGCCGATTTTGTTACAGGGCCTTTTCTGCAGCAAAGATGCAAAATCGGCCCTGTAACAAAATCGGACGAAAACCGGCCCTAGCAAAGAGCTCGGCGGCTGGCCAAGCACTTTGCCAGGACCAGTTTTTGTTCCCAGTCCGTCCCTGATTCTAATTTTAAAACATACTTCAAACTCGAAGAGGGCTGTGGAAACCACCATTACCCCCAGGTCCCTTATGTCCTCGGCCCATTCAGAAACTTATGGAGATAACCATCTTCCAGACAGAAAATAAAAACAAGAGGAATGCTGGGATATCCCTACTGCCCCTCCCCCCGGGAGTATAAAGGTAGGATCTACCCAGCAGCCCTCCTGTTCTTTTTTTCTGTCTTCGACAGAATGAGTTGCTGGATGCTGTTGGTGATGTTGGGCTGCACCTGCTCCTGCTGGGCTTGGGTGGCGTGCAGGCTCTTCTGGCTCCTCCTGCCCGGCTGCCTGGCTTCGCGGGCAGGGGTGGTGTTTCCTGATGTGTATGCCCCCCGGCCTGCCGGGCTTGCTGGGGGGTATTACTTCTTCACGGCCGTGGTTCCGGTTTTCCGGCCCTTTGCGGCTGGTGCGCCGCCTCCCGGTTCCTTCCGGGTTGCTGTGCGCGTCTCCCCGAGCCTGGCCGGGTGGGAGACGCGCTGCGCTTGATGGTCGATCCCGGATCCGGCTGTTGGTGTGTGGGGGCCTTGCTGATGCTGCTCGGGCCCCCGCTCCGGGTGAGTCCCGCTTTTGCGGCAATTTTTCTCCCTCTGTCTGTGCTAGCTTTGTTTGACTGTTTGGTAGCTCGACAGGTTGGGCGCCCACGCCAGAGTTCTGTGTACTCTCTGTTGCAGGTTCGAATCCAGGTGCGGACTGCCCCTTCTGCCTCCTTGCAGCATCTCGAGGCTGCAGCTGCTGCTGTCGCATGCCAGGGAGCGTGGTGCTCGGTGTCGGGCTGCGTTTCTCTTGCTCCCCCGGAGGGTGCTCGGCTGCGGCATGTCTTGTTCCGGAGTGTTCCATGGGGTGCCGGAGCGTGTGGCGTGACTGCCATTGCTGCAGTCTTTTGGGGCTGTTGTCCCGAGTTCGATCCTCGGCATTGGTTCCACTTCCTGTGCTGGTCTCTTTGCCTTTCTAGTTCTGTCCTCTTCGCTGCAGGCCCTGGTCCCGGTGCTGCCTGTGTGTGTGGGCGCTTCACTGCTTGCTGCCCTGCGCCCCTTCTGCTCGCCTCCTCTTGGTCGATCTTGGCGGGGGGTGTGCGACGGAGGCTTGTTTTTGGCCTCTGCTGTTGGTGTTGAGTGTCAGCTGGGCCGCTGCTCTGTCCCTTGCTCTCCTGGGCCTGGGTCTGGGAGGGGGGGGTGTGCTGCCTGACGCAGTGGTGGGGCTGCTCTGTCCCTGTCACTCTGCCTATCTTGCTCTTTCAGGCTTGGACGGTCGACATGGCGGTGGGTGGTCCAGGTTCTGGTCTCAGCGGGGGCGCTCTTCCTCCTTTGTCTCTGGGCGGACGGCTGCCTCTGCCGTCTTTGGTGCTGCCACCCTTGGTTCGTGCCTCCTATCGTCTCGCCACGCTTCCGAGTGCGGCCTTGGGCTTTGGGTCTCGGTTTCTGGGGTGATTTCCTGGGCCCGGGTCTGGAGGGGTGTGTGCGCTGCTGCCTGCCGTGGTGGCTGGTTGGGCTGTTCTTTGGCCCCTGTTTTGTTCTGGGTCTGGTGGCTCTGTGGTCCTCTTCCCTTCTGGGTGTGCGGTTTCCTTTGGCCTTCCTGTGCACTTGTTGTGCGGGGGTCTGTGTGAGTAGCTGTGCGGGGTGCTTTCCTTGTTCTCATTGCTGCCTGTTCCGCTGCGGCTGGGTGTGGTTGCCTTTCTCCTTGTTGTGGGCTCCTCACTGCCGTGATGCTGCTCGTCCGCCTCCTGGGTTGCCTTGGCTGGCGCTTCCTTTTGCTGTGTTGGTGGGCGCTTTGCCCTCTGTCGGTCCTCTGGTCCCCTGTGCGGCGTTTGGTTGGCCTCCGCTCTGGCGATTTTGCGCCTCTGTTTGGTGTCGGGGCTTGCTTGTGGGCTCTGTGCTGCCTTCCCTTTTGGGTCCGCGCTACCTTCGGCTGGCCCCGGTTCTCCGGTGGTGGACGTTCCGTGGGTCTGTTCCATTGGTTCTCTTCTTCGAGGGTTCGCCTGCTCTTGGCGCCTCTGGGGGTGTTTGCCCTTTCTGTTTCTGGCTTGGGTTCCGGTCGCCTCTGTGGTGGCTGGTTCTTTTTGCGGCTCCTGCCTTTGCTTGCTCGTGGGTTCCCTGTGTGGTTGGGGTTTCCCTGCCTGCTGGTTTGCGCCTTGCCCTCTGGTGCTCTGGTGCCGGTGTCTCTTCTTTTTGTGCTTCGGCGGCCTGTTTGGGTTGCCTTCTGCTCCGGCTCTCTGCCCCGTCTGGTGGTGGGTCGTTGTTCCTGCTTCTTGGGCCACTGGGCGGTGGGTCCTGTGGGCTCCCCTCGTTCTGGTTGGCCTGCCATCCTGTTCTTCCTCGGTGGTCTTGCCTCCTCTGCGGGCTGGCTGTTGTGGCCTCTGCCCTGCTTGGGGCTCCTGGTTCTTCCCTTCCGGGTTCCTGGTCCTACCCCTCCTTTGCTTTGGCTGCGCCTGGTTCCTCTCGTGGGTGCCGTTGGTTCTTTAGGGTGCTCTCTCCCCTCTGCCTCTGCTTGGGTGGCTTGTGCTGCCTTGGGTACGGTTGTTCTGTTCCTCCCGGCCTGCGCCTGTTGTCGGGCGTGGTGCGTGGTGGGGGCCTACTTGGTCCTTCTGGTGCTGTGGCCTTCCCTTTGCTGGGTTCTGCTGTTTCATGGCATCCCCTCCTGTGTCTGCGGTGCTGTCTGCCTGGGGCCTCCTGGCGGCTGCTGGGTCCTGTCGTGCCTCCTTTTCTCGGGGTTGGTGTGTTGTTCCCACGCTCCGCTGTCTGCTCGGTGGCGTGGGTCTGGCCTGGTGGGTTTCTGCCTGGCCTCCTGGAGCTGCGGGGTGCGCTTGGCTTCTTCCTTTGGTTTTCTTCCCTGCCTCTTCTGGTTTTGGTGATGGAGCGGGGTGGCCGTTGTTGTTGCCTTTCCTGGGCCTGTGGGTTTTTGGCTCGCTGGGTGTCTGCTGGGTCTGCCTCCCGGCCTGCCGGGCTTGCTGGGCGGCGTGGCTTCCTCCTGGCCGGTGTTCCGGTTTCTCGGCCCTTTGGGGCGGGGGCGCCCCCTCCCCGTTTCTTCCGGGTCGCTGTGCACGTCTCCCCGTTGCTTGGCCGTGTGGGAGGCCCGCTGCGCTGGTTGCTGTGGCCTGCGTTTGCTTCTGCTTGGCTTTCGGCCGTGGCTTTCTGTGGTGGCCTGTTGCCTTGGGCTTCCTACCTGTTGGCTCCTGTTCTGGGCTGGTCTGCCTTCTGTTTGTGCGTCCTGCTCTGGGTTGCCTGGTTGTGCTCTTTCTGCGGTCCTGGGCTGCCTGGTGGAGTATCTTCTGGGAGTTTCATGGGTGGCTTGGCACTTCTTTGCGGGTGTCCTGTATGCCTGTGGGGTGACTGGTCCCTGTGTCGTGGGGTTCCGGTTGCTTGTGGGTGTGGTGTGTTCCGGTCTGGTTCTTGTTTCTGGCCGTCACGCTGTTGCCTTCTTGTTTTCCCTTCTTGCCTCTTCTGGGGTTCGTTGGGGCTTCGGCGGGGCTGTTGGCTCTCGGGCCTGTGCTCTGTTGGGGTCTTGCCCTCTTTGTCCTTCCCTTGTTTTGGGTTGGTTCTGCGGGTTGCTTTGGCTTCGGCTTTGGCTTCCTGTCTGTATCCTTGGTTGCGGCTTTTCGCCATGCGGGGTTCGTACCCTGTGCTTGCCCTGCCTTGGGTCTTGCCGGGCTGTGGGATGTGGTTTGCTTGTGCTTTCCTCCCTGGATGCGGTTGCTTCTGTGAGGTCCTCTGGGGTGGTTTTGCCTCTGTCTCTCTGGCCTCTGGGTTTCTGCCCCGGCCCTTTGCTTGGGCTGTTTGGGGTCTTTGTGCCTGGCCTTTTTCTGGTTTGGCTTGGCTTGGCTGTGGTTGTTGTGTCCTTCGTGGTTCCCTTGCTGTTGTCTTGGGTCCTCCGGGTCCTTGGCCCGTCCGGTTGCACTCCTGCTTTGGTGTTCAGGTTTGCCTTCTTCGGGCTGTTGATTCCTGCTCCCGTTTCCTCCGCTTGGCTGGAGTTCTGTTTTGGGGTTCCTGGGGTTCCTGGGGTTCCTTCGGTTCCCTTTCCTCTTTTTCCGGGTCTCTTTGTCCTGGTTGGTTGCCCTTGTTGGTTCTTCCTGCTCGGGTTTCCTGGAGGTGCTGGTTCCCTTTGCCTTGTGTCCTCGTCTTGCGGGACCTGGTGGCTTGGCTTCCTGGGGTTTGCTCTTCGTTCCCTGGTGTCTGGGGTTTCTCTCTTTCCCTGGCCTTGGGCTCGGTCTTGCCTTCCGGGTCGGGTTCTGGTGGGCTTCTGCTGTTCTTCTTTGTTGGGCCTTTGGTTCCTCTGGTCCGCTTGTCTCCTGCCTGTTCTGGCGTGGGTTGTCGTCTTCTGCCCGTTTCTGGCTTTTTGGCCTGGTGTCTCTTGGCCTTTCTCTTTGTTTGGCCTCTCTTCTGCTGTTGTCCCCTTGCCTGTGGTGGCTTGGGTGTCTGTGCTCTCCCTGTCGCTGGTTGGCTGTCGGGTGTTCCAGCGGTGGGCTGGTTGGCCTCTGTGGTGGCCGGTCTGGTCGTCTGGCTGGGCACCCTTGCTCTTGTTGGGTGTCTGCTGGTCTGGTGGAGGTCCCTCTTGTCGGGGGCTCTGCCTGGGGTTTCCCCGGTTCTTCCTTTTTCCTTCTGCGGTTGCTGCCTTGGTGTGGTTTCCTGGGTTGGCTTCTGTTGGGTTGGGAAGGTCGGCTTTTTCTGCTTTGGTATTTCTCCATAAGTTTCTGAATGGGCCGAGGACATAAGGGACCTGGGGGTAATGCTCTATTACTTACCGGTAATCTTCATTACTCCTGGTCCCGTTGTCCTCGGCCCATTCATACGCCCCTCCCTCCCGGGCGGCCGGCCTTCCTGTCTGGGCTTGTTTGTACAGGAGGGCTGCTGGGTAGATCCTACCTTTATACTCCCGGGGGGAGGGGCAGTAGGGATATCCCAGCATTCCTCTTGTTTTTATTTTCTGTCTGGAAGATGGTTATCTCCATAAGTTTCTGAATGGGCCGAGGACAACGGGACCAGGAGTAATGAAGATTACCGGTAAGTAATAGAGCATTAAAGGAAGACTCGTTGAAGGAGATCCACCCCCTCTGTTTAGTAAGGTAGAGGTCCTATTGCTGTCCATGATAACAAATAATTTTGCTAGAGGGCAATTCGAGTCTGATACACAGAACTTTCTAAGGGTGCCCTAGTCATGACTGGCAACTAGGAGGAGATTTAGCTAGATCTGCACGGGTCTAGCAGTTTGCCTGGTATTTCTTATTTTTGTCACTCTGATGAACTTGTCGATGGATGCAGCAATTGAAATAAATATTGTAATAACTGAGTACTTATTGAGTGTGATTCCTATTTACTAGACGCGTCAAAAATAGCAACATCATTGTAGAACTAAATATTGTTAAGGGGCGTGGATATAGTAATAAGTCATTATTTAAGATGCTTAGACTAGAGACTCACGAGAAACAATTAAATAGTACATTGATAGTGTATACATATTGCCATTAACAGGCCGACGATGTGCAAATGTAGGCCAGAATCTTGAGGCAGGAAGAAAAGAGGTCATCTCTTTGTTAAGTCTCAAACAGGAGCGAGATTAAAAGAGGCCTTCCTTTTTGCAAGTGGCAGAGGAATGAAAAGTTATAACCTCCCACTTTGGGGTGGTACTGATTTTCCAATAGGAAATTGGGAACAGTTTGGATGGCTTCAGGGGGAGCTGTCTCTTTAATGCTCATATGCAGCTCCGAAACAAAATGTTTCCCCTTGGGGAAGCAAATACAGAGATCATGATCTAATGTCCCTTGCAGGACACCATCCCTACATTTACAGCAATTCAAAGCAGGTAACTAAATGTGACCTGCCTAATTAATATTCATTAGCATTAGGTATGACAATTTGCACCTTGTGAATGGGCAATTTGTGAGGCAAACTAATAGGATACAGGTCACATCGTAACTTTCCTCCCTGCTAGCAAATCAGCCAGAGTGAAATTTGCACCTCCCTGGTTTGCTAATGGGCATAGTACATCGCGCTCTAAGCGCGGCTTTCGGGGTGAACCTTTCAAACTGATCCATGCGGATCCATACAGTCCTTATCATGTCGTTGTACAGAAAAGCGACATACATTAGAGGAGATGCAAGGAGCACTGGTCCTCTTCGTGCTGCGGCTTTACTTCTTTATATTCTGATGTTAAAGTCCAGTTCTGCTGCAGCTGCATCTAATGGGAAGATTATGAAAATGAATTATGGTCGAGAGATGGGAAAATGATTGAAGTCTCTTAAATCCCGAAATAGCACAACAATGTCAATGCAAGTGGGCTAAGCTGATAAAACAAAGGTTTATTGGAAGCTTTGAAGCTTGTCAGGTGTGCCACTTTCTTGCAGCATTTTAGCTGACTTGTGTTCTTTATCCTATAATGCGTTCCGGGCAAGTGCTGTGGGGAATGGCCATGATGCTGTATTATGCAAGGGATTTGTGTGTTTTATGAAGTAGTTGTCTATCAAACACAAAACAAAAAACGCCAGGAGGCTTTCGGTTCTTTAGTTTTTATATAACAAATCCATAGAAATGTTTGACAGTTTGTGTGAAACAAGCTAGAGAAGCTTATTTCCCTAAAGAACCACATATGATTGTGTGTGCTGTTGCTAAAGTATCCCTAACAGATTATCAAATGCTTCTGTTACTGAACTACTTTAGAAGATAAATCACAGAGTTTTAGACTGACATTGTATCCAGTATTATAAAAGGATCCCGATCTTATACAGTTTTTTTCTCTGAGGAAAGCAAAGGTGACGTGTAGCATGTCACAACAAAATCTGTTCTTCATTTGCCCTAGGGGTTGCACTGCAGAGGAGTATGTGAGATATGCAAGTTTAACCAGAGATGTGTCATGAGAATTTGGGAATGGTAAACGCATCGGCCCTCTTTTGAAAACAGTAGTTTCCAGAAGCACCCAATGTCATTTAATCATCAGTAAAGTAACTAAGAGCAGTCATCTGATCATTTTTAAATCCAAGTTTTTAGATGTGTTTTGAAGGTATTTGTAGGAAATCCACACTGTGTGCGTGGTCACCCCACATTTTTTGCCTTTTGGTTGGCCCTATATTTTTGCTAGCTTTTGGAAGTCTGTGTAATTCACCCGTGCTAACTGTAGCGCCCAGCCTAGGTACCCGCCAATGACTTCGCCACACAAGAAGCTTGCTATGACACATCTTTATTCGTCTGCGTGTAACCGCAAACGGAACATTCTAAAACTGAATTCACTTCAATAAACTCTAACCCTTACATCACAGTTCTACAGAGTACACCAGGAGACAAAAGGGTTCCGTCATTGCTAACTCACAGGACACTACACTAACCAGTAGTAAAGTGTCTGTGCTCCTCCTTTAAAAACATGGTTAAATTGGTATAAGCCTAACCTGCATATTTATCTAACTGATATGTCCATAGCATACGGTACAAGGTGGACCAGGGGCCTGTAGGTCAAATGTAAATGTAAATGTAAATGTGGGTGTACTTGTAAAGCGCACTGCGACTCCATGGAGTATCCTGGCGCTGAAGACCGCTGGGGAACCCGTCCTGGTTTTCCCTGTGAGATGGTCCCTTTCTGGGTATCTCTAAGGTGAAACCAGGCATCCCCGGCGTCTGTGGGGGGCCGTTGTAGAGATGAGGCAAGCTTAATGCCCAGAGTTGCCGAGTGTGTTCCCTGGTTAGAGTAGGCACCCAGGCGAGAATTATCGAGTCCGTTTTGACCCTGGTCCACGACCCTGCGACCCTGCCGCGTCGGGCAATTAAGCCCTGGTCCCGGGCCGTTCTCTGCTTACGGGTCTGCCGCCTTTAACCAGTGAGCCACACCAAATCTCACTAGTGGACTGCAGCACCAATTGTGCCATCCACTACAGTGGCAGTACGAGCATGGCTTCAGGCCTGCCATTGTAGCCTGACTTTAGCACTGTAAAACTGCAATATGACCTGTCAAAATAAACCCTATTCACAGGTCAAAACATTCCTTTTAAATATTAATAGGTCACCGCTATGTAGGCCTTGTAGCCCAAAAGACAGGGTGCATTGTCTAAAAATAGGACATTTAGAAATAAAATATTAACATGTCCTGACATTGTCTAGAATCCAAACAGGTATTGACGCTGTGTCAGACGTAGATGCCCTATTAATAATACTGAAATTAAACTTTTGCAACCTCAAACTAGCTGCCTGCCACGAAGCCTGACAAACTGCCCTGGGGACTTACCCCTGAAGCGAACCACCATCCAGCCGTCACAGCGCCCTGCCCGCCGCCCGCCGCTCGCTTGTGAAGCGTAGCTGCCGAGTGGAGAGCGGGGCAGGAAACTACAACACCCATCGGCCCATGCGGGCCGCGACGGCTGAAACCGCGCCAGGAGGCGCTTAAAATCAGCGTCAGCCCCTGGCGAGGGGGGAATCACTTTTGCAACCTCAAATTAGCTGCCTGCCACGAAGCCTGACAAACTGCCCTGGGGACTTACCCCTGAAGCGAACCACCATCCAGCCGTCACAGCGCCCTGCCCGCCTCCCGCCGCTCGCTTGTGAAGCGTAGCCATCGAGTGGAGAGCGAAGCAGGAAACTACAACACCCATCGGCCCATGCGGGCCGCGACGGCTGAAACCGCGCCAGGAGGCGCTTAAAATCAGCGTCAGCCCCTGACGAGGGGGGAATCACTTTTGCAACCTCAAATTAGCTGCCTGCCACGAACCCTGACAAACTGCCCTGGGGACTTACCCCTGAAGCGAACCACCATCCAGTCGTCACAGCGCCCTGCCCGCCTCCCGACGCTCGCTTGTGAAGCGTAGCCATCGAGTGGAGAGCGAAGCAGGAAACTACAACACCCATCGGCCCATGCGGGCCGCGATGGCTGAAACCGCGCAAGGAGGTGCTTAAAATCAGCGTCAGCCCCGCCTCGCGGGACGCCGGGCGAAGCCCGGGCCAAGGGCGGGCCCGTTTAAGCCCGGGCCAAGGGCGGGCCCGTTTAAGCCTGTTAAAGACCGGGTAAGACTGGACTGGGCCACCCCCCTTACATTTGATGTGTGACATCACCCGCTCTGTTTCCTACTGTTTATACAAAATCTCCTGCCTTCCCTATATTGTTAATACCCTGAGACCTGCTATTTTCCAACTATGTCTACTAGAGGTAGCAAGAGCAAAACTGCGCAAGGAAATGCACTCAAAACCGGCCCAATTGATCAGGATATAACCAGGGCTAACGAGGCGATTGACCAGGGCATAATCCTTCTCGAACGTAGGGTATCAATGGATTTGGCCCTGGCCAAGCGATCCTCGTTCTACTCCCTGCTGCTGCCAATACTCCCATACGATTCAGAAAAGGGGGTGGTGATGGACAGAGTATCTGAATTAAGCAGACCACTCCTACCCAGTCCAAAGATCAGGGCTTGATCCATCACTGTTTTTTAGCTCACGGCACCATCCCAGCTCAGAACCTGGCTACATGCAAATTAGTCTGTCCCTGGCCCAGTGCATCATGGGAACAGGGCAGAACAAAACTACCAAGCCAATTCTTTTACTGGAAAGGAAACAAGCTTTCGGGGGACCGGTTTCTGGCATTACAGCAGTCTTCGGCCCGGCTTGCTTGAATCCTGATGGTGCAGTGAGCAAGGGACTCACATCTGAGCATACCCTTCCACGCTTGTGGTGGACAAAACGATTCAGAAAAGGGGGTGGTGATGGACAGAGTATCTGAATTAAGCAGACCACTCCTACCCAGTCCAAAGATCGGGGCTTGATCCATCACCGTTTTTTAGCTCACTGCACCATCCCTGCTCAGAACCTGGCTACATGCAAATTAGTCAGTCCCTGGCCCAGTGCATCATGGGAACAGGGCAGACCAAACTACCAAGCCAATTCTTTTACTGGAAAGGAAACAAGCTTCCGGGGACCGGTTTCTGGCATTACAGCCGTCTTCGGCCCGGCTTGCTTGAATCCTGATGGTGCAGTGAGCAAGGGACTCACATCTGAGTATACCCTTCCACGCTTGTGGTGGACAAAACGATTCAGAAAAGGGGGTGGTGCTGGACAGAGTATCTGAATTAAGCAGACCACTCCTACCCAGTCCAAAGATCAGGGCTTGATCCATCACCGTTTTTTAGCTCACTGCACCATCCCAGCTCAGAACCTGGCTACATGCAAATTAGTCTGTCCCTGGCCCAGTGCATCATGGGAACAGGGCAGACCAAACTACCAAGCCAATTCTTTTACTGGAAAGGAAACAAGCTTTTCTTACAGGGGCAATTTGCCATGTAAATCACGTGAGTAGAGTTGCAGTTCGTGTGTTGACGCTGGGTCCATGTGAAGTTCTCTGAAAGTTGTAGTCGTTTTGAATGAGTTGTATACTTGCAAGCTCTACAGTTTCCACACGGATAGTGACCTGTAACTGGGGCCATCGTGATATCTCTTGTTGGGTTTTCCTGTTGTTTTTTCTTTGGTCGCGTGTGTACCAAAGTATCCCGCAGATTTTTTGTTCTTTCGTTAGCAAATCGGGGTTTAGGCCAATTGAATTTACCAGTCATCAGGATTTTCCAGTTTTTGTTTACCAATTTTTGCATTTCGTAGGTGGCTGGACAGAAAGTTGTTACACAAGTGACTAGATCTACCGGGGGTTCCTTAGGGTGAATCTGCAGTAGACAAGCTCTCGGTTGATTGTTGGCGCGTTTCATACATTTTTGGATGGTAGTCTGGGTATAGCCACATGCTTTGAGTTTCTGACTTAGTGCCCGAGCTTGCTCTTTGTAGTCCTCTTTTTTAGTACAGTTTTGTTTGATTCTGAGGAACCGACTATATGGTAAATTGTCTTTTAAAGGTTTGGGGTGAAAACTTCTGTAGGAAAGTAAACTGTTTTTTGCAGTGGGTTTAGTGTACGTTTTAGTTTGAAGGGTATTGTTCTCAGCAAAAATAGTCAGATCCAAAAAGTCAATGGTAGAGTCATTTGCTGTGTAAGTGAATTTCAACCAAGGGTCACATTCATTTAACCAATCGATAAAAAGTTTGAGGTCATTTTTGATGTCCCATATGAGAAGAATATCATCTATATATCTCTTCCAGTATAATATACTGGAAGAGTATGGGTTGGAATTATTGAGTACATGCTGGTTCTCAAACTGACTCACATATAATCCCGCCACCGAAGGGGCAAAGGCACTGCCCATGGAAGTGCCATGGTTCTGTAGATATAGCACTCCATCATATTCAAAGAGATTTTCTTTGAGCGCTAATTGGCAGCATTGTAAGATGAAATGTCTCGGGGTTTGGAAACTCCAGTTTTCTTGAAATAGTACATCTTCAAGCATTTGAAGAGTGTCGTCTTGTGGAAGACTTGTATATAATGCTTCCACGTCAAGGCCCACCATCAACATGGAACTCTGATCAAAGTGAATATCGGAAATCTGTAAAAGCAAGTCTCTCGTATCTTTTAAGTAGGTGGGTGTTTTTTGAACTAAAGGCTTCAAATATTCATTGGCAAATTTTGACAAAGGTTCCAATAAGGAACCTATACCAGTCACAACTGGTTGTCCTGGTGGGGGGTTTTTGTTCTTATGTAGCACCAAGGGGCCTTTGGGTTAATAACGCACCAAGGATTTTCTTACATGATCTTGCATTTCGCAGAGATTGGTCTTCCATTTCATGGAAGTGCACTCTGGATTACCTTGTGCTGATCATCAAAACAGCTAAAAGACTGTCAGAAGCATTACTACAAGAAATCCAAATATTGGAAACTGAACTTAAAAAAGGCATCAACCCGCAAACACACAAAAAGAAATTGGAAGAATTAAATAAGGAGATGGATGAAACAAAGGAATTTCTGATGCAGAGTAAATTAGAAAAACTTGGCAAGGACCTCAAGAAGTTTAGCCAAGAGAAAATGCATCCATACTCCAAAGAAGAGTACAACACCAATGATTTGGGTTCAGATAACGAATCTCTAGGCAGAACGTCTTCAAACAATTCAGTCAGCAGTTCTGAAGACTATAATCCCAAAAGAGGAGGGTTTTCTAACCGACACCAACGCCCCAGACGGGGAAATAGGTGGCAAAGACCATATTACCCCAATATGAATATACCCTTCTTCCAACCTTACATGCCACAATATGGCGGCTGGATGGCACCATACAATTATGGGATGCAACAAATGCAACAAATGCCCCCAATGGAAAATCACCAACCAACGGAACATCAAAACCAGCTACAACAACAACAGCCTTTTTTAGGCCGGGGCCAGAACCAACAAAGAGGAAGAAAAAAGACTCTGGCATGGCAGGATCAACAAAGAAACATATTGACCAGGAGTATGGCAACAGCTCAACCGAGCACCAGCAAGAACAACAAACATTAATAGTCAACCTTGCCGAGATTGAACTGACAGACGACCAAATAAAAGTTCTTAATAAAGGCCTAGGATTCGTCCCCACCCCTTCTTTCGATCCATTTAAACTCAAATGTTAATTAGCAGAATTCTGCTGTGTCCTAAAACTGAAAGCTTTCTTTGCAGGTACTCCACCATCACCTACTGAAGGAGACACCAACTTAAAAAGGAAATCCACCTTCAACCCACCCTCTGGGAGTGTCCCGCCTGAGATCCTCACTTTCGAGCAAGCTCTACTTAAAGGCATAGATACCATGGAACAAAAGATGAAGACCTCCTTCCAAAATTTGAGTAACAATGAACGAAAAGCACTCAAAACTCTGGAAGAGAACGAGGACATAGTGATCAAACCCGCGGATAAGGGGGGAGGGCTTGTTATCCTTAGCAAAGAAGGGTACAATCAACAATGTTTAACCCTCCTTTCAGATACGAAATTTTACACAAAGATTACAGAAGATCCCACCGAGAGACTCCATAATACCATCTCTATGATGGTTTTTGAAGCTGAAACTAATGGATGGATATTTGGAAAAGAGGCTGACTATCTCGTGGCAAAGGAAGCAAAGACACCGTATTTTTATTCACTTCCAAAAATACATAAGAACAAAAACCCCCCACCAGGACGACCAATTGTGGCTGGTATAGGTTCCTTATTGGAACCTTTGTCAAAATTTGCCGATGAATATTTGAAGCCTTTAGTTCAAAAAACACCCACCTACTTAAAAGATACGAGAGACTTGCTTTTACAGATTTTCGATATTCACTTTGATCAGAGTTCCATGTTGATGGTGGGCCTTGACGTGAAAGCATTATATACAAGTCTTCCACAAGACGACACTCTTCAAATGCTTGAAGATGTACTATTTCAAGAAAACTGGAGTTTCCAAACCCCGAGACATTTCATCTTACAATGCTGCCAATTAGCGCTCAAAGAAAATTTCTTTGAATATGATGGAGTGCTATATCTACAGAACCATGGCACTTCCATGGGCAGTGCCTTTGCCCCTTCGGTGGCGGGATTATATGTGAGTCAGTTTGAGAACCAGCATGTACTCAATAATTCCAACCCATACTCTTCCAGTATATTATACTGGAAGAGATATATAGATGATATTCTTCTCATATGGGACATCAAAAATGACCTCAAACTTTTTGTCGATTGGTTAAATGAATGTGACCCTTAGTTGAAATTCACTTACACAGCAAATGACTCTACCATTGACTTTTTGGATCTGACTATTTTTGCTGAGAACAATACCCTTCAAACTAAAACGTACACTAAACCCACTGCAAAAAACAGTTTACTTTCCTACAGAAGTTTTCACCCCAAACCTTTAAACGACAATTTACCATATAGTCAGTTCCTCAGAATCAAACGAAACTGTACTAAAAAAGAGGACTACAAAGAGCAAGCTCGGGCACTAAGTCAGAAACTCAAAACACGACTATACCAAGACTACCATCCAAAAATGTATGAAACGCGTCAACAATCAACCTAGAGCGTGTCTACTGCAGATTCACCCTAAGGAACCCCCGGTAGATCTAGTCACTTGTGTAACAACTTTCTGTCCAGCCACCTACGAAATGCAAAAATTGGTAAACAAAAACTGGAAAATCCTGATGACTGGTAAATTCAATTGGCCTAAACCCCGATTTGCTAACAAAAGAACTAAAAATCTGCGGGATACTTTGGTACACACGCGACCAAAGAAAAAACAACAGGAAAACCCAACAAGAGATATCATGATGGCCCCAGTTACAGGTCACTATCCGTGTGGAAACTGTACAGCTTGCAAGTATACAACTCATTCAAAACAACTACAACTTTCAGAGAACTTCACATGGACCCAGCGTCAACACACGAACTGCAACTCTACTCACGTGATTTACATGGCAAATTGCCCCTGTAATAAAATCTACATCGGGATGACATGCTGCAAAATCCAAACCCGCATTGGCGAACACGGAAGTAACATCAGGCTAAAAAAATCGACAACTAAACTCTGTGCCCATTTCATCGCTGGACTGTGATTGAAATGCTCACAGATAAAACAAATAATGCTGAGAAAAAACTGTACGAAAAGGAACAGAGGTGGGTAAACCGCCTCAGCACTCATGTCTGGGGACTGAATGACAACATACCCTGGCACCATTTCGCTACACAAAAATAGTCCACCAAGCGAACCAGTGGAACTATATTCAATCCTTGTTTCAGAAGCTCTGTAGTTCATTTAACATTAGCACAGAGCAGTGCACAACCTTCCTCTCTCATAGGGCCATGTCTCAGATGGAGATATGTAACTCTCCAATACTTGGACATTGAGATAATTTTTATCTTTAACCTTTTTTTGATACCTGAACGTAACGTTAACAGCTTCCCAGGCATCACCATTGACCTGTTTCATAACAAAACTCCTATCATAAATGAAAATCGCCAATGTCAATTTCAACATTGTTTACTTTAAGAACCTTTTAACCAAGTCCACACTTTTGTTGATAAAGTTTTGTCATTCAACTCACTACCACCATGTGCTCCCAGCGTAACAATACAGCCTCTTACTTTTCGATAGTCTTTATTCATAATTTGACTTTTACTACAAAATCACTATTGTTTTTAGCATTATCTGTTGCGCTATTAAGAACCTTTTTAAACATTACACACTAGCGTTGAGTAGTTTTTCGCTCTTCATTACCACGTGTTCTACACTTTAAATACGTATCACTGACACTGACCCTACGTCCAGGGGCAGAGTAAGCACAAGAGGCGGAAGCTTTCCCCAACGCGGGTAATGGCGGCGGACGAGCGTTTTCCCCCACCTATTTTCGGCAAATAACAGCGGTAAGGTGACCAGTATCTAACCCGTATCCCCATTACCCTTCACAGCTCTGTGGCGGTAACACAGCCTGTACCCCTGACGGAGCCTCTTCTTATTCAAAATATAGGTAAGAGCGCCAGCGCACCAGGCTACTCTTTTTCTTGACTTAATATATGCGCATTAGTTTTTCAGTCCAGCGCAATAGACTATTTTAGTTTTGAGTTTCTATGCACAAAAAGGGAACTTGCACATCAATTTCCATACCGCCGCTACACTGATAACAGTGTATTATACCAACATCACGTTCCCTTACAATTATAAGTGACGTCTACAGTAGTGCACTGTTTCTCAAGATACTGTGGAGCCTTTATCACCCCGGCACTGCAACTGCAGCGCTATAATGAATTGCCAGTTATATTCCAATGGCCAGCTTATGCATTCTAGAACTAATCATCCTTTTCCATATTTCTGGGAATTTTCTTATACAGCCATCTACACATGCCAATCAATTTTTACTAAACGTCCGCTCAGCTGAGGCTGGACCCATATTAACTACTCAGTTGATTACCTCTACGTCTCAGTCCTTTTGCCATACATTGTTCCTTCTTGTAACTCCACAACAGAAATATTCTGTATTTTTATTACTCTATTAGGAGATTAATACGTACTCTGGTGCCATAAGTACACATGAATTAATGACATTAAAAGCACTGTTTTTCATTATTTCTCTTTTAGATTAAAAATGAGTTGGAATGGCCACTGAAAAATTTACCAGTTAGCCATCTAAGTGCACTGCACAAAATGTGTAAGTAATTACTCTATGTTTGTATGTCTGTTTAGTCCTGACGAAAGCCCTGTAGACTCTGTTGAGCCATAGGGGGCTGAAACATGTCGACACAACTCTTGAAGCCATACTTTTAGACCCAGTTACACGGTCTAATAAAAGTATCATAACTTTTTAATTATTAGATCCACACCATAAATAAAAACTTGAGTGTAGACCTAATTTTTAATTTTAATTTTTAATTTTTTCTCCTTTTTTTGGGGTCCCTACAATTGTAATTCACACCTCAATCTATCTCTGGACACTGCAAATCGAAACCAGAGGAGCCTCTGGATGAGGCAGGCACCTAGCACGTCTTATGGTATTCAATGATAACTGCCACAACTACAATGTAGGGGCGGATGAAAGATATATACCGCCATTCCAACCAAAACATTGTGTTTTTGAGAATACCATAAATCCATCCAAAAGTTGAGATTTGTTACAAGTGTCCATTTCACACCTGATAACCTACATACTTACCCAGGGGAAGCAAGTGGACACTTATTCCTCCTCCCTACCTTGATTACTTATTTTAACTTCTATAATAACCTCCACCCTAATGATTGTGTTATTATTCTAACTGAGATTACATCTTACTTAACAGAACAGCGGAACAGGTCAAATACCCTCACCCCTTATGTGATTTGGGGGGGAGACTTTAATGCACCACTATGTAAAAACTATAAGAACGGTACTTGTAGCCTCCAGGATGACAATGGTTCCCCCATGACCCATTTTTCTCATACGAAGCTGGGAAATTGTTTAAATGACTGCCTGTTTTCTCTAGAACTAGAATTCGCGAACGACCTTGTAGACCTACCTGTTGATTTTACTCCAACATTCCATGGTAGGGGTCTTTCAAGTGTCACCGATTATATTCTATGTTCCCAGATTATACAGGGTCAACTTAAAACTTTTAATACAGGCACTGATATTTCTAGCGATCATTTCCCCATCAGTATTAGCTTGCTACTTAAAAATGTTCTACCTCACTCTTCTAGGGACAGCTTATTGAATCAACAATCACTCTCCATGGACAGAGTAAATGGCTTCTTTGCAAAATGGTCTAATATTGACCCAGAAGCAATAACCAGCAAAGTGGTAAATAGAGCATTGCCATGGATGAACAATTGTCTAGCACTAGATTCTTCTCCTCAGCTAATTTTAAGCTCCTTCCTGGAAATTACCAAAATTATACGAGAGGAGTTATTTCGTAATCGAAAATCTAGAAACCCAGAAATTAAAGGCTGGTTTGACTCCACCTGCCGCATAGCCCTGACCAAGCTAAAAAAAGCAATCCATAATCCTGTCAGAGATCGTGCCGAAATTACTAAACTTAGAAAGGCTTATAACCAAGCTCTTAAAAACCGCAGGAAAGAAATTAAGAAGAACTTGTGGGCCCAACTACATGAGAACTGCCTACGTAAAGACAGCACATTGTTCTGGCGCACAGTAAAATCTCCTTTTCTGTTAGATGCCTCAACTTCTCAGCACCTAGACGTGGCAGTGACAGCAGATGAGTGGGTGGCTAATTTTTCAAAGATTTTTAGTTATTCCTCAGAGGGTGTTAGGGATGAGGTATCCTCAACGGGTAATCCTTCCATCGAACCCATATTTCCCATCGACCTCTTTTTCGACCACAATGAGGTCATTACCGCACTGACATTCTCAAAAACTGGTAAAGCCCCTGGGCCTGACGGGGTTCCGCTAGATATCTTCGCACATAATCCAGATCTCTGGACACCCCTTATCACTCAGGTCATGTCAGCAACTACAAAAACAGGTTTAATAGATTCATGGTCTACCTCTATTTTGCTCCCTATATTCAAAAAGGGTGATCGTAATAACCCCGCTTGCTACAGGCCGATTTCCCTCCTGGATTCCCTAGGGAAAGTCGCTGGACGGCTGATTCTGAAACGCCTCCAGGATTGGGCAACCTCTAACAACATCTTGACAGACCTTCAGTACGGTTTTCAAGAGGGCCTCGGCACTGTCGAGCAAGCGTGGAATTTGACTCTTTTAATTGGCAAATACGTGGGGGCCAAAAAAGGCAATCTTTACCTAGTTTATGTCGACCTCCGCGCAGCATTTGACTGCGTTATACATACCAGGCTGTGGTCCATTTTAGATAACCTGGGTGTAGATCCCCCCCTTATTCGATTTCTGCGCGAACTCTATTCTGACGCTACTGCGTGCGTCAGATATGGGATTGGCGGAGAATTAACCCCAGCATTCTCAGTTATTAAAGGAGTTAGACAGGGCTGCGTCCTGGCCCCTTTTCTTTTTAATTTATACACTAATGGCCTGGAAGCAGCCATGCTTGAAGGGAGTCAGGATCTTCCATCTATCAAACAACTCCCTATTCCTGCCTTGCTATATGCGGATGACTCTGTAATCCTCGCTAGAACACTAAATCAACTACAAAAACAGTTAAATAAATACTGCCATTTCATGCTCTCCCTAGGACTTAAAGTAAATAAAAACAAAACTTTCGTTATGCACCTGGGCCCCAAAGTGAAGCACCCTAAGTCAGTTTTTATAGACCAAGTCAGGCTGGAATGTACTAAAGAATATCCCTATTTAGGAATTTTAGTTGACGACAAACTTTCTTGGAAACAAGCCATGTCAAGTAAAAAGCTTCTCTTTCAAAGAGCAACCTCTGCCCTAGTCTCCTTTTCGAGGAAACTGGGTAAACCTGCCCCAGGAGAGTTGCTAAAAATTTACCACGCAAAGTATCATAGCGTAGCAACCTATGGAGCAGGGATTTGTGTTTATGCTGCCACAGACATTCTGCAGACGATCCAGAATGGGTTTTTGAAATATCTACTGGCCCTACCACAAAGTGCCCCGACATACGGTTGCCATGTCGAGCTGGGTATTGATTATTTGACAGACAACATCAAATGCCAGCCGATCCTGTTATGGCACCGTATCTGGTCCAAAACGCAATGTCATCTCACCCGTTCACTGATAAACGACTGCTTGTCATTGGCAAACTGGAAGAAAATCCCCTGGCTTTTCTACGTCTCTAACTTCCTCAGAGACTTGAATCGTACATCATATTTCTCAGAGCCATGTTCACTGGCAGATATAACCAGGAAAGAACTGAAAAACGTGTGTTTAAGCCATCTGAGAGATCTACGCCTCGCACAAGAAGCCACAAAAGCTTCAAATGTACAGATTCTTTCTGTCCAGACTGTTTTGGGAATTCAGCCATATCTATCTTACCATCTAACTAACCACGAAAAATATGTATTGACTAGGTTTCGCTTTGACTCCTTTTTTCGTCTAGTTACTTATCCAACAGCAAAGGACTGGTCGCATATTCTCCCGAAATGCCCTTGTGATGGTTTATCATCTCAATCAACAATCCATGTTATACTGTTTTGTAGATACTATGTGATTCCTTGCAAGATCTGGATCATTACTTTACTCAGGATAATGGGATTGAGAACTTGTCGGCCTGCTTACTTAGCTCTGCAGTTCCTGGACTCCCAATATATTGCTAAATGCGAAGCTCGCTTCTTAAAATCATGTTTAAAAATTTGCAGTAATCATTGAAGTACCTTTTCTTATTTGTTCTTGTTCCCATGAACTCTTTTTTAACTATTGTTTTTAATTCATAAGATTTGCTTATTGTTTTTAATGTAACACACATTGATTTTTATATGCACTGTAACACTTTTGTACTTTTTATGGTTACATGACCTGCAACCAAATAAAAGTTTATGAACTGAACTGACCTGAACTGAAATTAAAGCTCACAAATGGTATCAGCTAGAAAAATAATTAAACAACTATTTTTAATGATTATTAAAAATCAAATTCAATGGTGAAGTTGGATTTTTAATAAATATTAAGAAAATGTAAGTTTTAGAAAATTACCTATCCCTGTCTGAAGTTCCTAGATGCTAATTTGCACTGCTTATTTAGCTACTCAAAGCTAGTAATACGCCTTCTTGGATTTTCAGCATTTTGGCTTCTATTAGTTTATGAAAATGTACTCTATTGTTCATATTTGGTTTGGGATTTTTATTGTTTTGTATTTTGACAGTTTTGGTATTGCATAAACAATTTACACGTGACCCTAAGTTAAGCATGTCTCCGGTATGCCTTAGCAGCCAGGTGTTGAGCTCAGGTCAGCTTAGTTACTATAAAGGTTCACCCTGACTAGGGTTTTAACTATTCCCCACTCCAAATAAAATATCCAAAATCTTACATTGTTGTTCAGTGGTGAGATCTAGGACTTTTGTTTTGCAATATGCAGTGACTCAATGTGAAATAAAACATCCTTCTTTAAATTGACAGAAAAAATTGCCTTCTGGAATTTTTAATCAGTTTTTGTTTTTTAATTGGTCATTTAAATTATTTTTTCAAAATTCATTCTTGCACTCAATTTTTCCTCCTTAACTTTTTGGGGAAATAGAGGTGTGCCTGGCCAATGTGGAGAGCCTCAGAATCGCAGAGCTGAGGAGCGTGTGCAAGCAACGAGGGTTGAAATTGAAGAAGCAGTCCAAGAAGAAGGATTAGCACATTGCCTTCTGAACCTGGGAGAAAGTTCAACAGTTACAGTGCACCTCAGAGGAGAACGAGGATGAAGTTTAGGAGGGAAATGAGGATGGCATTGAGGTAGCCCCAATGCCAGGGGGGTGTTCTTGCCAAGAGGTAGAATCACCTGTATTGTACAGGGAGCAGTGTTCCTTGTCAGAACTGGAGCACAGGCAGGAGGAGAAGGCCTTGAAGATGCCTTGAAGATGCCCTGGCTACAGTACAGATTTCTTTGATAGTAGGAAAATAACCCTTCATATTACCTCCCTTAGGCATTGTGAAAAATGAAGGAATGAATCAAGGCCCACACAAAAATGATTATACTTTCCTGTGTTGTTATTTTAAACATATTATCATATTTGTGTCTTCGAATATGAATAATGTTTGCATAGAGTTGTCAAGTACAAAAAGTTCAGGGACTAATCTGAAAAATTGGAATATCCTGTAATGAAACAACACAATAGAAGAGACAATCAGAAGCAAACCCGAAATCATCTATAGAAGGAGTCAATCTTTGGATACATAAATGAGATTAAAGAAAATAAAGACACAACCACGTCACAGATGAAAGCATTCTTTATATGTAGGAAATGCAAAGCCTGTTAACACAGCAAGCGTATTAGGGAATATCAGGCAGAGGGAAAAATACCATACAACTGTTAACCTGTGTCTCAGACTACGTGATTTACATTCTAACCTGTCCCTGCAATAGGAGGTATGTAGTCAGTGCCATGGAACATATGAGATCCTTAATCATAACCATAAATACTACCCAGTGGCAAGGTACTCGAGCACCATTATAGAAACAAAGACCTATTGCAGTTCTGTAGAGAGAATCCCAAAATAGGGGAGGCAAGATGGTACTCCAAATAAAAAGGCTGGAATCTTAGCATGTTAAAGCTCTTGAAGACAAATTCTCAAATGAGCTGAAGAGTGAAGAGGAATTAAGCACATACTTGGGTTCATTAATTCATTAACTGTTATTTTCTATGTAACTCCATTCTACAACACTCCAGTCTACACCACTCCACTGTATGCCCCTCCACTCTATGCTATTCAACATACGCAACTTTACTCTAGGCCACTCCACTCTACATCACATTTCTGCATGCTATTCCACTCTACACCACTCCAATCATCTCTAGGCCAGTATTTTGTATGTTATTCCATTCTAGGCCACTCTACACTGTGTTATTCCACTATACGCCACTCCACTGTATGCCATTCCTATCTACACCACTCCACTGTATGCCACAACACTATACGCTATCTAGCTGTACGCCATTACACTGTAGCCACTTGACTCTACGCTATTTCACTTTACGCCACTCTACTGTACACCACTCCACTGTACACTGCTACACTCTACAACATTCCACTGTGCACCACTCCATGCTAGGCTATTCCACTCTCTGCCACTCTAGTGTACACCACTCCAGACTACGCTATTTTACTGTACGCCTCTCTACTCTACTGCACACCTCTCCACCGAAATGTACGTATCTCCACTCTTTGCTATTCCACTCTACATCACTTGATTCTATGCCTTTGTACACAACTGCACTCTACACCATGAAACTCTATACCAATTCACTCTACGCTATTCGACTCTGTGCCACTGTATGCCAACACACTCAATACTATCCCACTATACAAACTCCACTGTATTCCACTATATGCCACTCCACTGTATTCCAGCATACTGTAGGCCACTACACTGTATGATATTACACTCTACATCACTTCACGCCACTACACTCTATGCTATGCCACTCCACTGTCCGCTATTCCACTCTGTCAATCCACTCTATTGTATGCCACTCCACTTTACTTTATTACACTCCATGTCACTAGACTGGACAGCACTTAACGCCACTGCACTCCACGCTATACCACTCTATCCCACTCTAGGCCACCTCACTCTACAACGCTGCATTCTAAGCTGTTTGACTCTACGTCCCTCCACTGTACGCCACTGCACTCTACGCAACTCAACTGTATGCCACTCCACTCTAAGCTATTACACTGCATGCCACTCGACTCACAGCACTGTACAATGCTACACTCTATGCTATTCCAATCTATGGTACTCCACTTTATTCCACTCTACACCTCTCCACTGTACGATATTACACTCAAGCACTCCACTCTATCCCAGTCCATGCTACACCACTACACTCTATGCTACTCTACTGTATTCCACTCCTGTCCAACCCACTCCACTCTATGCTATTGCACTCTACGCCACTCCACCCTATGATATTGCCCTCTATGCCACTCAACTCTATGCCACTTCATTCCACTCTATGTTATTCAACTCTACACCGCTCCAATGTATGCAAATCCACTATATGCAATTCCACTATATGCTGCTCAACTCTTTACCACTCAACTGTATGCCACTCCATTGTACTCTATTCGACTGTACGTCACTTGGATCCAAGCTACTTTACTGTATGTCACTCAACTCTATGCTACTCCACTATACTCCACTTCACTATAGAGTATTCCAATGTACTTCACTCGACACCATTCAACTTTATGCCACTACACTCTATACCACTCTACACTACACTTTTCCACTCTACTCCACTCTGCCCTATGCCACTCCAGTGTAAGCTACTCCACTCTATGCCATTCCACTCTATGCCAGTCCACGCTATGCCACTACACTCTACGCTATTCCACTGTATGCAAATCCACTCTATGCCAATCTACTGTATGCCACTCCATTCTACTCTATGCTATTCTGCTCTATGCCACTCGATTAGACACCACTCTATGCCACTCCACTCTATGCTATTCGACTCTACACCCCTCTATATTACACTGTACGCCACTCAACTCTATGCCGTTGCACTCTATGCCACTCCACCATATGGCATTCTATTCTACGCCGCTCAAAGCTATGCCACTCAACTCTAAGCCACTCCATTGTACTCTATTCCACTGTACGCCACTTAAATCTATGGTACTTTACTTTACCCCACTCAACTCTCTGCCACTCCACTCTACCTAACTCCACTCTACTCTATTCCAGTCTACGCCACTGTGTGTCACGCCACTGTACATAACTCCATGCCACTCAACTTTACGCCACTCTGTGGCACTCCACTCAACCCTTTTCCACTCTACACTTTTCCACTCTACACCACTCTTCACTATGTCACTCCAGTGTTCGCTACTCTAAGCCACGTGACTCTACGCCACTCCATTCTATGGTAGTCTACTCTATGCCGAAGGGGGGCCCACCTCCTATTCTCACTTAGTTTTCCAGCCAGTTCTCCCAGCAAAATTGAGAGGTTGAACCGAGGGCTGCCATTTGCTGCCATTTGCTGCAAGAAGCAGAGGCTTAGTCACATTACAAAGGCGGCAAGGCCTTTGAAGTTCCCTCTTGAGCACTGTGCCTGCTGGGGGAGGAGGTGTGACACCTCCGCCCAAGATGGGCTTTGTTACTGGCCTCAGAGAGCAGGGGCTCTCACCCCATGGGTTCAGAAACATGTCTAGTGATGCAGACAGCCTAAAGCCAGTCAGAGACAACACACGGGTTGGTAGGTTTTCAGGGGGCACCTGTGAGGTGCCCTTGGGGTACATTTTCTAATAAATTCAACACCGGCATCAGGAACTGTTTGGTACTAAACACTCCTGGTTCAGTGAAGCCATCATGGTGCTGGGAAACTCAAATTGTCGAGTTTTCAGCCTGTGTACTCTCGATGGCTTCCCTAGCACAATATGAAGACTAGACTTAAATATTGTAGGGGCATATCTGCTCATGCAGATATGCCAATACCTGAGGTATAGTGCACCCTGCCTTATGGCTTGTAAGGCCTGCTAGAGAGGTGACTTACCTGTGCACTTTGAATTGAAACCACATAATTTTTCAAGCAGAAAGTGGGGGTTTAAACATGGCACTTTCTCACAGCTGTACTCTACAATACCCCACAACACTCCACTCAACAATACTACACTATATGATTTGAAACACCTTTTTATTTTAAAAAAATTGAAATTCAATGAAACAACCAAAGGTTAAAACTTAGTTATAATCAGGAAAATGTAATTTATTATTTCTATACGAACCAAACAAACTACACAATCATTAGAAATTCTGAAGTTATAGCTGTACCTTAAATTTATAATTTATGAACCAGCTTCAGATCAGAGGTATCAGTTCGATAGCCACACTACAATAACTATAATTCGCACATTTACGAATCACTGCTTATAATCTCTCATATCACATCACTTATATTATATGAAATCATAGCTTTTATAACAACACTTATAACATCTTAAATGAGATCATTTGTGAGAATACTGTGCATTTTAAAGGTGTGAGCTACTTATTATAGTGTGGCTAGAGAGGTGACAACACTGTTTGGAGGTGTGCGAGTTATGGTACTTTGAAGCTAGTACCTACATTCTAAATATAAGATATAACTATAACTTTAGAATTTCTAATAGTTGTGTAGTTTAAGTTTAGTTTCTGTAGAAACAATGAATAAAGTTTTAATAACTATAACTAAGTTTTTAACCTTTGTTTTTTTCAATGAATTTCAATGATTTTTATTTGTTTAGAGAGAATAAGAGACAGAGAGTGTGTGTGTGTGTCCGTGTGTGTGTGTCATACCAGTCAATGTAAATGTGCCACAATACCAGAAGCTATTAAGAAAAAGCATACTAATAAACACACAATTACATCTATTATACATTCATTATATAGTGCAGAGGGCAAATACAGTGCCACAGAAGAACATAATTGACATGGGAAAGTACTGCTTCTGCTTTATACGAAAATGCATGTTGAAAAGATTGACCAGAGGAAGACAACTCTGGGTTGGTATGGGGAATATTCAGTGTGATTGTATATCAATGTATAGATTTAACTCCTTGCATGTTGATTAAATATATTAGTTTGCAACTACTACCCATGAAAAAGCCTCATGCGCCCCAGTGGCGTACTTAGACCCGGCGCTGGATGCTGTATTTGCCCCTTTCGCAGTGGAGCTACCCGAAAGTACTGTGCTTGGTGACTCAATTAACCTGCTGGAACCCCCGGTTTTGCAACTGTCGGAACATTTACAAGCTGTCCCCACTTCGGATCCTTTTAATTGGTACTGTGGACTGTTTTGGACTGTGTCGACCCCCCTCCCCAGTCGGTATATCAAGATGGCGGATGGGATAAAGCCTGGCTTCGGAGACTGAGAGGGGCATCATTGGTACCAACCGACTACTTTGGGACCTGCGTTTCTTTTTTCATCTGTGAACCCCTGTTCTGCCAACTTCTGTGTACCTTTTGACATTTTGAGGACGGGGCTTTCTTCCCCTGATGGACTCGGCGAATTTACTCGACGGGGCCAAGGCTGAGATTGTTGTCTGGGTTGTTCATTGTGGTACTATGGTTAACGGGATTGTTTTATTGAATTAACGGAGTCCGGTGCGGGGTTGGTTACGACGGTGGCGAGAGACCGGGAGTGAGTTGAATAAAGCCCTCCTCCATTTCCCCTCTTCGGGTGGGGTTTACTTTCTTTCTCCTTTTTCCCTGTTCCTTCTATATTTCGGGTCTCGGTTCTTGGGCGACAGGCACGCTGCTAGGGGGGTAGGCCGTAGTCACCTGCAGGGGTGCAGGGTGGGAGTTTTGTTTTTTCTTTGTTCTATTGCCTTTTTTCTCTTCTTATCTTCTTTGGCCTTTTCTTTTCTCTTTTTCCGGGTCAGTGTAGTGGGTCCATTGTTCAGTCCATCTTTGCTTTCACATCTGTGCCTCAACTCTCGCGACGTTTCGGGACCACGGGGCGGGCATGAATGTTGGGGCAAACCGTAATAGTATGCTTGTTTATCCGGGTGTCGTCGGCTTTGACGCCACTGGCCCACACGAAAACGAATTAACTGTGGACACACTGCTATTTCGCTCGCCCCCTCTTCATAACTTGAGATATTGTATGGCACCTGATCCTTCTATTTTATATTATAAAATGAAACCTTTTGTATCCTGTCCCCAATTTGATATGTCTTCCAACCAGTACGCATTGTGGATGTAGCGACTATGCTCCCCGGGAGGCTGGGTCTGCAGTTTTGATCGTAATATTGTGTTGCAATTGCTTAGCGGCCAGCCCTGGGGGTTGTAGGCCCTTGTCTGTATCTGGTTGAAAATGTAAAATAAAGGTTTTAAAAAAAAAAAAAGAAAAAGCCACATGGCATAATCCATTTAGGGAAATCCACTTTGAGTAATATGCCATATATTATCAATGTAGAGGGAGGAGATTGGCACTGTAACCCAGTGCAGACTTCACCTCTCATGGCACCTTCCCACACACAATAATGGATATAATTAGCATATCTATCTCTCTATCTATCTATCTATCTATCTATCTATCTATCTATATATCTATCTCTCTGTTTATCTATCTGTTTGTTGAAGGTTAGATCAGAGTTTCCCATGAAAAGGCATGTTTTTGTTTTGTTATTCTTAAATCTTCATTTGTCTTTTGTCAAGTCTGCAAGAGACATACCACTGAAAACATGTTCTTTCGATTTGGGTTTGCCATGGCGGGTTTAGTGCAGAACTTGACAGGGCAAAATGAGCATCTCAAAAAATTGACATTGTTAATTGTAATTCTCATATGATTCTTTGTTCTCCAGTGCAGGTAAGACCACTGACTGAAATTACACCAAAGTTAGCATGAAAGACCTTTACTTAAGGAACTGCATTTGCTTGGTTTGTTGCAAATCTGTTGACTAATGCATAAGAAATGAGGGCCTGATTCATAAATGTACCTTATGTAGTTGCGTAACTTTACTACTTTTGGCAGTTCACAAAGGTAACTTACACTTTCTAATAATTAAATTAAAAAAATGTACAATTATACATATTATTAAAAAAATATTTTGTTTTTAGGCATATTTGTGATTATTATAAACAATTTACTTTAATTTAGCATTATTTACTATAGGGGTTTATTTCATTTTCATACCTTCATAATTTTCAATGGGAGGGTGTTGCATCAACAGTAGCTGACCATGTGTGGTGCTGGACTTGCTACTGTTTTTAGTGGTAAAGCACACTTGAATTTTGTGAATAAGCAAAAAGCAGTACCGTTAACCAAAAGTGTAAAATACTCAAAAGGGCAAATTACATTTGTGAATTTAAAATGTTGAATTCTTTTCATCTATAAGCAAGACAAGGTATACTTTGAATCAGAAGTCTGATTATCGACGACAAAATATTTTGAGCGGCTTTTGGTACATATTTATATGGTACATATGCATGCAGTTAAGTATAGTAAAACGTTGTTTTCCCATTGTCCTTGATATTCTTGGCACAATATTTTGCCCACACTATTTTTCCATCAATATTTTGTCCAAACACCCTTTTTCTTTTAATACATTACTAATGCAAGTTTTACAAATGAAACTGCTGCTATCCATTAGGACCAGGTTATTGACTGGTTTGATGATCAGGGATATATTTTCAGCTATTATGTAATCTATCTGTAACTTAAATATAGGAGATATTATAGAATATATATGTGCTCCCTCTCTCCTTAACTAGTGTGCCTCAAAAACTCATTACTGTTTTACCTTAGGATCATCACTCTGGGGTCCAGTTCTCAAAGTGTATTTGAAAATCTCAGCTCAAACATTTACACCTATGTTTGTGTGTAGAATTTTAAATTTCTGGCATTCACAAACATTCCAAATAGTTTTGGAAAGCTGCTGCAGTCACAGCTTTGCAGTAGTCTGCCTGAAACATGTTTGCAAATTCTCTTTCACATTAATTCAAATCCACTTCTACATGCACAATATATATAGTGTAAAACTGTACAATAGTGCAATTGGATTTTATAGTACCCACTGAGAAAATAGTTTACCACCTTCAAGTAACTATGTTGCGATGCTCTAATAACTGTGTAACCTTTGTAACAATGTAACCTGTAACTACGATTTGATGCTCATGTAAAGCGATCTGATACCCCCGGATCTAGCCAGCGCTATATAAAACCTTTAAATAGATAAGATACCACTTTCCCTATACCTCAAACAAATGTGGGGTGCTATATGCCGGTTTCCACACTGGGCACACATTTAGTACAACCCTGGATAGAAATTATTTTCTTAACATTACCACTGTGAGAATAACCATGGAAAATGATAAGACTAACCACAAACCCAATCCTTGTCGGGGGCCAGGCACTGCAGTGGTTCCGCTCCTTCCTCGGCAATCGTTCCTTCTGTGTTGCCATCCCTCCCTTCAAGTCCAATTTCCAGCCACTGGACATGGGGGTTCCGCAAGGATCCTCGCTGAGTCCCACGTTGTTCAATCTGTACGTGAGACCGCTGGCTGAGGTCGCCAGGCAGTGGGGCCTAACCCTGGTCTCATATGCCGACGGCACACAGCTAGCGGTTACTCTCAGCGGGGATGCGGAACAAGATGCCCCCAGGTTTCAGGATGGACTGAAGGCGGTGGCCAGCTGGTTGACTGGGAACTGTCTCCAGCTCAATGCCACTTAGACAGAGGTTATGATTGTCGGAAGGGGAGTGGAACTATGGGGTGACCAATGGTGGCCGCCAGAGTTGGGACCAACTCCGACTCCGGTGTCGGAGCTGAAAAACCTGGGAGTCTGGCTGGATGCTGGTCTTACCTTCATAGGACACACCAAAAAAACAGCTGCTTGTTGTTTTGGCCTGCTGAGAGGCTTACGACCTGTCCTCAAATACTTTGACGCCCCAACCAGGCAGCTGGTAATCCAGGCTACTGTCATCTCTCGCCTGGATTACGCTAGCTCTCTCCTAGTCGGGGCCAATCAGGCTGAGCTTACCCGCTTGCAACGGGTACAAAATGCTACGGCTAGAGCGATTGTCGGCCTGCCCAGATTTTGCTCGGTGTCAAGTGTCCTTCGCTCCCTGCACTGGCTTCCAGTGAGGAAGCGTATCCTCTTTAAGGTCCTTTGATTGACCTTTAAGATTTTGAGAGGTATAGGCCCTGAAATTATGTCCAGCTTTCTTTCTTTCTATGTCCCTACGCGCACCCTCCGTTCCCAAGGCCAGGCCTTTGCTGTGGTTCCTAGATACAGGCTTTGCCGTGTGGGGGGACGTTCCTTCAGCGTCAAAGCTGCAACAACCTGGAACTCTCTTCCGGTTGAAATTCGCCTGCTGGAGGACCTCACGGCTTTCCGGAAAGCCATAAAAACCTTTCTGTTTTAGTTAGCCCCCTCAAGTTTTCTGTTTAGTTCCTGTTATGTTATGTTCTACCTTGTCAATGCGCCAGGACGCTCCTTAGCTGGAGTAGCTGTGCGCACAACAAATAACAATAACATAACATAACATAACATAATTTGTGGGAGTACATAAACTTTCCAGAGTTGCTCCACTCAGGATCACACAGAAGGGCAGATTAATTGCTGGTTAACATTACAGCATAGCAGGGCATCCAAATTGATTCCACTTTACTTTTGTAATTATTACTGTGAGCATGAATCATCTGATATATTATTACCTATCAAAAGTACCTGATATAGCACTATCTCACATGCAAATAATTTAAGTTCTTTCCAGAGTTTTGCATGCTCCCAAAAAAAACTGCCTCTGTATTCCTATTTCGTCTCCAATACATTCATCCTTCCATTTGAAGTGCCTCAAGAGGCTTCTTTAAGTCCCGCCCTTTTTAACCTTTCTATCACACCACTGACCAAACGATTATAATATTTTGGGTTCACAGTTGTATCATAAGCTGACAATACCTAAATTATGGTCTTAGTCTCAGGCAACCCAGACCATATGGCCATCAATTTTTAAAACTGTATGGCACGCATCAGAGACTGGATAAATAATAATTGCCTAAAGCTCAACTCAGGAAAAACAGAAATAATCCTCTTTGGAAAGAATAGTGCTCTCTGGTCAGACAAATGGTGCCCAAAGATTTGGGAACTCTACCCAAACCAGTTGAATAAGTGAGAAACCTGCGAGTCATCATTGAAAATAGGTAGATTTTTAAATGCCTAGTTAACCAAATAGTCTCTTAAGTCTAAACCATGGATTGCTCTTCCACATGATCTAAAAAATGCGCATAATATTCTCCAATTCAGAGAGTCTCTTAAAACATGTCTCTACATCCAGAAAACCTAAACTTTGTTTACTTCAGTTTTCAGGTTCTTCCATTATTGCCCCCTTCTCCCAAGGAAGTGCCAAAACCTTAGGTCATTTGAGCACTTTATAAATGAAATAACATAACATAACATAACATACAACCCTGCATGAAAATTGACCTCGATTTGAAACTTATAATTGTCACCTTTCCTTTTTTCTTTCAAAAGACCCTGTCATTGCCTTCCATCCTCTGAATGCCTCCTCTCTAGGAGCACAGCCTCCTCTAACTTCTTGCATGTCTGCCTTCAAACTATTTTATTATATTTCTGCAAATTACCTGCAACTCATTAAAAAGATCAAAAGCTACCTACACCCTATTTCAAAGATCACAACCTATTTTCTTTGAAAGTCATACTGCAACATACCAATACCTAATCTTCTGTAGCTTATCTATGAATATCAACCAATTGCATGAATTCACATAACCCCAACTAAAAATCGCACCTAACTCCTGTTAATGTAATCTACCACAAAGAAAGTGGAGTAAATGTTATGCTATGTTATGTGAATAACATTTCTAAAGCACGACTGTTACCCTAAGGTGTCCTGGCGCTGAGCACTGCCTAATTGGTTCCCATGAAGTGAGACAACTATAATGTAAATAACCAGGTTTTCAGCCCTTGCCTGAAGTAGCGGAGCTCTGTTGCATTTCTAAGGTGGAATGGTAGATTGTTCCAAGCTTTTAGGCAAAGGCAGTGAAGCTCCTGACACCCCAGCAAGCTTTTTTGATTAAGAGAACAATCACTTGTTTTGCTGCTATTGAGCAAAAGGTTCTTTTGGGGACATACCATAGAAACTATTGTTTCAGGTAGACAGGACCTTCTCCCTTTAATGCCTAGAAGACTGTGGAAAGGGCTTTAAGTTGGGCCCAATCTTTCACTGGGAGCCAGTGAAGCTGTCTTAGTTCCCTCTTGACTGAGGCAAACCTAGGTGTACCTGTCAGCAGCCTGGCAGCTGGATTTTGTACTACTTGGAGTTTCTTCATATGTCTCTTTTGGATATTCAAGTAGAAACTATTACAGTAGTCTAAGCGTGACATAATATGTGCTGTAACCACAGTCCTCAAGCTGTCACCAGGAAGAAGGAACTTTATTTTCCTCAGAATTCTGAGGAGAAAGAAACATGGAGAGACAACCGCACCTATCTGATCTCCAAAAGGGAGTTTATTGTCCACAATCACCCCCAGGTTCTTCACCTTCTCAGCTGGTTCTGGAAGTGTTCCCAGTTCACTCGCCCACCAGTCCGGTGTCCAGATATTCATGTTATTACCAAAAATAATAACCTCTGTTTTTCCAGAATTAAGTCTCAGGCAGTTGGACGCCATCCATCCCGAGATGGCTTTCATGCAGTCATGACATTTTATTCCGGTTTCAGATTCATGGCCATGCTGAAGGGACAATACAATTTGCGTGTCATCTGCATATGAAATCAGTTGGAACCTGAATTACCTTATCAGCACTCCCAGCAGGGACACGTATACATTAAAAAGTGTAGGGCTCAGGGACGAACCCTGCAGCACCCCACAAGGAAGGGAGAAGGGTTTAGACCTAACCTTGTCCAAATTCACTGTTTGCGACCGATCAGTAAATGCTTGGAATGGCTTCCTTAAAAGCACAAGACTAATCCGATACCCAACAATAGACAATAATCACTGGCCTAACCACTAACTTGGATCCTGGAGCAGTGTGCTGCCCAGCGCAAAGCCCTTCTACACCTCGTCAGGGGTAGTAAGCGCTCTATATGTGCAATTACAATCCAGTAGGTGAGTAAGTCAATTTATGAGAACAAAGTCAATTTTTTGTGAATGCCAAAAGTGAATCTGCATTCGTTCTTTTAACTGCAATAACAGCTTAAAGTATATTTAAAAATATAAGCCATAGGTCTCATTTACAAAGGTAGCCAAGCTTAAAACCTAATCTAGATTAATATCTGTGCCTTCAAACTTAAATAATAAACAAGGTGAATTTGAAGATAATTATTCAGAAATAATTATATTTAACATAATTAAAAATTCTACATTTTCTAAACAAATGTTATTATACCACTATGGGAAAATCGACGATCTAATTAAAATCTAAATTGACAATTAGCATTTCTCATCTTTACACACAAATATAAAGCAAATTATTTATGATATCCTTATACCAGTGTCTATATTTTTTCCTTATTACATCATGGCTCTTTCCTTAGTAGTTAAAATAGATTTCATATAAACATTAACACTTAACAGTTTGACTGTTCTGCATTCCAGTCCAATTGGACTGATGTTATTCTTTGTTGATCCATAATGATCGTTAAATTTATAGTGTAACAGATTTGCATGGTCCCTTGACCAAATTAAGATTTTAAAACAATGTACAAAGGAATCGCATACTAAAGCCCATATTCTTGGGGTGTGATGTTGTGAGATTTTGAATTATTCATTTGGGAGTGATGTACCACACCAGCTTTATAACATAACACTATATCTTGATAGCTCAAAACACAGAAGAAAAAAACCTTGCTGAATTTCTGAAGGATTTGGCCATTTGATAGAGATATGTATGCTAGGTTCAAGCAGTGTTAAACAACATTAAAGGCATCATAGTTTTGTGAGAAAAACTTTACTAATATATTCTGCCTACTCTTGTGGGTTCTGACACTATCTTTCTGTGTCAAAACACACAAAGGGTTTGCTCTTGTCACCATCATCATGCCTCACCTTCCCTGAGTCCTATCCTTCTTTTACTGCTATGGCCATTACCCTAATGCGTCAGATGCTTTTACACTTTTTTTAAGTTGAATAGATTCCCTATCCCGCTCCTTCTAAATCCCTAATCTCACATATTAAACCATGCTCCATGAAAAACAAAGCACAAACCAGTCAGTGGTGTGGATTTGTCTAAGCATACTCAGCTGTTAAATGTGCATTGCATTTCCACTCATGATCTTGATCTATTTGGGCTCACAGAAATGTGTCCCAATGTAGATCACAAGGAATCCCTATGGTTCCTACCAGTTACGGCATCTACTGTACTAACAGAAACAAATACAGTTATAAGAGGTATTACAGTCACAGTTAATTCATAATTTCCTCTTACTGCAGATATAACATATTTCCCTCTAAGGGAGGAGACCCTACTGATCACCTTGTCGGTGTCAACAATTTTAATTTTGCCTGCTTATTCACTTTTAAATCTCCTGGGCAAACATATACCACATTCATATCTTTCTAAACCAGGCTAGGTGTGTGATTCTTAGAAAGACCATCTTACTGTAATTTGTGATTTGAACCAATTGCACATGACTGTACTTGGGGCAGCTGCATTCCTTGGCTTTTTATCCTAACTAATCTATGGGGCCAGATCTACTAATGGAGATACAACCTTGATTCTGTGTATATTAATTCCTCCTATTTTATATGACTGAGGTTATGCTCAATATTGATTTGGATCAGTCCTTGATCACCTTTCCTTCCCATAAATGTTTCTATCAAGACTGTAATATTTTGTACGCCTAACACAAGCACAAAGAGAAATGTACGTTACACTGATGATTGATGGTTGTATCTGTAGCACAACCCAACCTCTTGTCCCATTTTTCTCTTTTACTGTTGCCTTTCATAAGAATGCAAAAAATCAATAAAAACAGATTTAAAAAAAGGCTAATATTTCTTCCTTTTTAATTATGTTCTGTACTCCTCCGCCTTTAAAATGTATTCATTATTGACAAAGGAATGAATGAAACAAGTTGCATCCTAGAATCCAGTCACATTGTTGGAACTGGCAAGTTCTGGTTGGTGAGGCGAGACCCTAGCCAGTCAGAACCTGCCACTCACATTAGGGGTGGGTGATCACACTCACTGTATAACCTGCGCTCATTCTTGTGTAGATTGGCACTGAGCACTTAGGCTTATCAGAGAGGGAATGTGTAAACCATTGGCACAGCACTCTCACACAATAAATACACAGAGTGTCACAAAAGTGACTTCACATATGGTGTATGTAAATAAAGTTTGTATTCAACACACACATTAATTAACACAACATGAATATCATGTATTTATGGGCATAAATCACATGTGGAAGTATCACTAGCAGTACTAGTCCCAACCGTGTAAAAATTGCATCAGTACTATGCACACTTAGGAAAGATCCTTCTATAGCACCCCACCACCCTTATATGGTGCGAAACGTTGTCAGGACGAGGTTCACTGAGGCAATTATTATAATTCAATACCACACAATTATAGGGTGCACCCCGGATCACAACAATATCAGAAATGTGTAGACACTGATAATTACAATACTTTTCAGCAGCACATGGGCTAAGGCCACAAGGGTAAAAAACAATGTCGAACGTAGCATGCCTTTGGCAAGGAATCAACGTGTAAAGCAACACTGCCATATGGTGTAATTAATAACAGGCAGGCACTTCCAAACTCTCATTCAGCACTGGTTCACAGTGCCACAGATATCAGGCAGGGCCTGTATGGAGCGCAGTCATACAAGCACACAGCACCGTAATGCTGTACAACTAATATCCGGCAGGTCAGTTGATAATGCACATACAGACACGGTAGCCCATGCCCTCCTCCACCATTCAACTAACCCTGACTACCATACACCTACAAATTGGGGAGAAAGAAAATCTTTCCCCTGATACTAGGCCGATCGCGGCCAGAGTCACACTTAGTCAGAGTCCCAGGGAAGAAGATGGACGTAGGTGGCAGGGCTAATTAGGCAGTAGTCGCCAAAAGGGGGTTTGGCCACTACTCTGGAAGTTCACCCACAGTATGCAGAAGCGGGCTGAGGGCGATAGTCGTTCAATCAAAGGATTCCACACTGTGCCTCAGGCACCAGCTCAGTTCAGCGAAGCACAGGGAAGTTCACGCAGTCTCTTGACCCACTTTCGATAACTCTCTGAAGCGTTCATGAGCCTAGTCAATTACTTTCACTACCCAGGCCAGATCCGGGCAATACAACCTGTCAACACGAAATCGTTGTGGCCAGGTGAGGAGATTGCAGTTGGTCCATCACACTGAGGGCACAAAAGGAACAATCGATGAATGGGGGGTGAAGCAGGGGAGCATCTCAGAAGAATGAGGCAACCAGTCAGACATGCGTCGATCAAAGTATCAACCAGGCAATCCCTGGAAATGAGGCACAACATCTGATGTGTGTTGATATGAGTCACACCAGACAGTTACGGTCACACACAATGAAGAGTCACAAACTCACTGCCTCCCTGGAAATGAGGCACAAAACCTGGTGTGCATTGATCTGAGTCACACCAGACAGTTGCGGTCACATATAATGAAGAGTTGCAACTTCCATAACTCCCTGGAAATGAGGGACAACTCCTGATGAACATTGATACGGGTTGCACCAGGACAATTCCAGTCAAAGACAATGAAGAGTTGCAAATTCCTTATCTTTCTGTAAATGAGGCACAAAGTCTGATTTGTGTTGATATGGGTCGCACCTGACACTTCCAGTCACACACAAAGGCGCAAATTCAGTAGTGCCATACGTGGTAGAATGAGGCACTATTATGCGTACACCCTCACCACCGAGGGAAGCACCCTGTAAATCGGACACCACAAACAATGAGCATGCAGTTGGCGTGTCGCACGAGAAAGAGGTGGCACGATCGTCGAAGCGGGCCACGTACAGTACCGCAACCGGTGAATCCGCTCACCACCTACATAACGCTGATGTGTGTTGAGGCCCCACAATGCAGGGGCCACACTCCTTTGATGTGGACCAATCTTTTGGGGCTCCGCACAAGGCAATCTGGCCTCCAAGCACAATACTTAGTTCCACGTTCACGCAGAGCCACCAGTGCGGATCCCTCAGACGATGTGGGCACCTAAGAAGGCACCGCTCTCCAGGTGTCACAAGTAGACAGAGTGGGTCCCTCACAGGAGGTCTTTGATGTCTCTGAGACCTCCATAAGAGAACAGGGGGCAAGGCAACAAGCCCTTGGAGAGCACACTTCCACACTTCAGGGTGCGGCACATAGTCATCCCAGGCCAGCCACTATTCAGGAAGGGTGCATGGTCCCTTCCTGATCCTCCTTATGCACAACAGACTCCTCTGGCAGTGTGCACTATGTAGTTCTAGATTCTCCGGTCCAATGTCCCCTCAAGTGTATCTCTACCCTGCTGAAGTATGGCACCAGTAGTTATACTGTAGCGTGTCTTTGAAGTTGGGGGGGGGGGTAGAGGGTATCCCTCTGAACCACCGCAGTCTCCTCTAAATTTCAGTCCAGTCTGCCATGGGGCCGTGGAATGCAGCTCTCAGTCTTTAGTGGGGCCATGATCTGGATTCCCAGAGGCCAAGAGTCAAAACATTTTCCTCCAATCTATAAAGCCAGACCCCGAAATAGAAGAGGCCTGTTGTTCCGGTTGCATGCCCAATGCTTATTGTTGTCTCTGAGGAATGCACAGGTGAGCTCCTTCAGCCTGCAGTGTGGACTGGAATCAAACTAAAAGGCACACAAAGAGTTTTAGAGCAGATAAATGCTCCCTTTCTAGAAGTGGCATTTCTACTCTATTAAGGACAAATTCCTCTTTGCCACAGGAGAGGGTTTGTCATGGTGAATCCAATGATAGGAAACATTATTATAACGCTGTTCAACTGTAAGCCACTATTGCAGCTTGAAGTAATTTCAACCATTCCCTAAGTTAACGTATGGGAAGAGCAAACCTCATAGATAGTAAAAACACAAATGGGTATTCTTCACTACCTGGGCAGAGAACACATGTGTACCTGCCCTGCCTTTCACCTACCACTTGCTTCACCCCTTAAGACTTACCCCAGAGGTGCCCTAGTGGTAGTAAAATGTCCCCTTTACTATTGGGCAGTGGTTTATAAAGGCAAACCTGAGCATAACTACAATTGCACACACACAGGTCTGCAATGGCAGGCTTGAACCATGTTTAAAAACCTCATAGGTGCAAGTGCATACCCACAGGCATGCAATGGCAGGCTTGAGACACGTTTCAAAATATCAGTTAAGAACCACTTCCTAATGCGTGTAGGAAGAGCACAAACACTTTCACACTTCATTTACAGTGAAAAAGTACCCAGAGCCGTAACGCCAATAAAAGAGAAACAGCGAACCCAATGATAAAAGAGCAAAAAGTTTAGGGAAACACCATCTCAAGCTCATCAGGTCTAACACACATCTTGCCTCATTATTTTCCAGAACTTTCTTTTAAAAATGTTTTAGTGGTTTAAAAATGTCACATACAAAGTAAGAAAGATGGTGACAAAAATATTCCTGATCCTACGAATAATGGTGTACACAGCAGGTCAAGTCAAAAGAAATTAAAACATCATAATGCAAAGTAGAACAATTAACTGGGCAGTCTTAAGTTTCAGTACATCACAGTATTCAAACGTATTAATTTCAGCCAAAAGGCCAGCTTAATAGGGAAGACCTAATTTACATGGCTCACTATAGCACCCACTGAAGGCCTACACTAACCACTCTTCATTCATGGCTTAACAAGGCATCTTTCCCCCGAGGATCAGGCAGGGACTCCATTAACCTTCCTCCTTCCGACAAATCATCCTCCAGCTTGTTAACAGATCGGAGTCTGTCTATGAACCGTTCTTCTGCCAGTGACAGTTCCCAGTCCTACATATCTTGGCAGTACATTTCGAATTCACATCCGGAACTCTGTAAGCTGTGAATTGCAATAGGTCGCTTGGCCAGAAGCAGATATGTGCTGTTCCCTTATTTTGGTCTTGGGGCCAACCCCAAAATGTGCCCTATCAGACAGCATTCTATCAGGGTTTCCACTAAACCTCTGAGCCGGAATACCAGTGACTTCCTGTACTCTACAAGTATTGGTCAGGACCAGACCATGTATATGAAGTATCCTCCCCCGGTTTCACATTGCGGTTATCTATCAGAGTGGGGTATATTTTATTGATAATAGCTGGTATGAAGTGAGATCAGTGCAAATACTTTACTGCAAATGTTTTACAATGGCATTACAGATAACTACTTTCATGTATGCATATATTGTATCTAATTCACTAGAAAGAAGATGGATTTTAAACTTGTAGTAACGTTGTCATTTGTAGTGCAAATATTTTTGGGCACACAGTGCACCCAACCACTATTAGCGTTTAGATTTTATGTTCAAAAGCGTAAAAACATGTGCTATTTTTAGATTACCATCACATACCTAGTCATCACACTCGAAGTATTTTGCAAAGGAATGCGGGAAGGTTGTGCAATGAAAAACTAATTACACACCAATCAGAAATAACACTAATTTTCCAATTCAGAAAGTGTTTTTTCCCCGATGCACTTAGTCTGACAAGTTGTAGATGAAAAATTAAAACATTCGAATGTTGAGCGCACTATTGAAAACAATAAAGTGCTCTGGGCATCTAAATGGCTGGCAGAAGCCTATAGCATCAACGTTCCAATGTTTAACGAAGGCCTCAAGGCGCACGAGGGGATTTTAATACCCTCGGGCTCTGTGAGGCCTTTGTTTTACAAATTAGAACATTCTACCCTCTAGGGGTGGAATGTTCCAACAGCCTTTAGAGCCCTTTGTAGAGGGCACTGCCAGCTATTAAATCACTGTTCCCTTGTTAAATGCCTATGCAGAAACACTGGCAAGGGCCTTTAATGGCTAGTAGAGCCCACTACGGCGGGCTCTAAGGCTATATTAAAAACAACAGTTGGGATGATACTCATCGAGTGTGTCTCAGATGTATTGAAATCACAGGCAGATGTATTAAAATCACAGGTCATCTTGCTGACGTCTGGACCTGTAAAACTAAGATTTTGCACAGAATATGCTTTACTTCACAAAGTCATATTATTGGCAAGAAAGAGAAAAGGAGACAAAATAAACCCAACAATTAGTGGAAGATGTAGAGGACATGAGCAAGGAGGTGGGATGAAGGTCAGCTCAACAGAAATGAAATGGTAGGAGGGAAAGGACATTTTGTAATAATAGGAAAACTAATCATTATTAAAAGCAATTTTATTGGCATTACTAATTGAAAGGACAGAGGCTGTTGGTGGAGGAGCATATAATTGATCAAGAGTGGATATGCAATATATTGGATTCCGATACCTAACGAAATCTACAGAAAATGCAGTGGAAGGGCGTAGCTGCCTGCATATAGCTGCAACGCTATGCAGAGTCAGTAAATCTCGTGAAACCGAATCATTTGGCTTTAGAACTAAACAGTAGTTATATTTTCCTTCTGCAAAGGTTAAGGAAATTACCAAGAAGCTCATGTTAATCAAAAGCAATGAGAAACAGACTCGTACTGTAGGCAGTGCTATGAAATTAATGATATTAGAAAAGGGCAATCAGGAAATTAAAAAAGGAAGTTCATAAGGCTAGCATAGAAAATGAGAAAAAAAAACAGGCTGCTCACTGCTCTGTTCCTAGTACCAGCAACTTACAGGAAGTGCAGCGAGGAGGGACAGCATTTCTCAAGGTAACAATGATGTGCTGGAATGCTTCTTTCAGCATCAGTCATGGATCACTGTCAACTTCATGAAACATTTCTCATTTTAAGTGTCTAAACGTTATAAACGCTCTTCTTGTTTCTTACTATCCAAGTCGCCATGTCTACCATGCACTTTTTTATGGTTATATGGAGGCCAGCATCTCTTAGTTACCAAAATCTCTCTTTCAGAATAAACACCCTAAAATCTTTGATATCAGCTCACTTTTTAATTTCAGCAGTGCTATGGAGTTGGCAATTGCCAGACCTTTTCACAGTCATTGTGTTGGTAAGTACCAGATTAGGCTATGTTATTGGCAAAGTCACTGGAATTAGGCACCAGGGGAGGGCCAAATTATGCGGCCGGGTTGAGCAACTATGCGCAAGAAAAGACAAATTATGTGGCATAATGCAGCACATTTTATGATAGTATTGGAGGAGAGCAGCGTAATTATGGCGAATCAAGTCCTCAGTATAACATCATGATTTTGTCATTTTTACTCTTGCTAACACTGTCTGGGCATTGGTCTCACTTCATTAGTTTCAGTTTAACACTCAAATATAGCAATAAGGAACATAAAGGTGACAAGTCAAGCTTTGCAAAGGGTCTTCCACTACATGGCTACACGTGTCACTGCACTTTTAGTACCTTTCGAACCATTTGAGCTAGAAACAGCATTTTTTAAATCTGCGGATTATATAGCAGATGGTGGAGTATATGGCCCCCGACATGGATCCTTTAGTGTCTACCTTGGGGCGTTGTCTGACACAAGTAGCCAGCTGGATAAAAAGTCCTGCCTTAAACTGAACTGAGCTAAAACTGAGCTCATGGTCCTTGAGAACAGTCCACCTGCCTCTAGGGCTCTTAGTTGGCTGGTCGGTCTCGGTCCCCATCCGACCTCCAAACCAGCTATGAAAAATTTGGAGTGTGGCTGGAAAACACTCTGCCCATTGAGACCCGAGCTACTAAACTTTTCATCATTTGTTTCACCAAAACCGGACCACGGGGAGACTGGTTGTCCAGGCGTTAACTCTCTCGGACCTGAACTACGGCAACTCGCTCTACCTGGGTGCTCCTTAGTTAATTATTCAAAAACTACAAGCAGTGCAAAATGCTGCTGCATGCACACTGATAGGGTGCTAGGTTTGAGTCAGCCAGAGAGGGTTTGATGGAACTGCACTGGCTACCGGTTGCCGAAAGAACTGAATTCAAACCCTTATCCATGGTACTCAGATCCCTCAGTGCACGTGGTCCCCCTTTTTCCCGCCAACTTGTTATCCCCCTACTTCCCCACAATGCTTTTTAGATCCACCAACTCTCACCTGGCCCCCATCCTCACTATCAGAAGAGCTAGAAGCAGAGGACGGTCATTTTGTTTGAATGCGGCCAAGGTCTGGAATGCCATCCCCTTAGCCATCCGATCCACAAACAGTGAGCTGTGTTTTCAAACATCCCTCATGACACTAATTTTCAAAAATGTATTTTCTAGGTGACTTTTCTGTTCTCTTTTGAATGGTTCTCTTTCTCTGTTAGCGCTGAGATGCCTATGGGTCATCATGCACTCTATAAATCCCCTAGTATAGTACGGTATTGGCAAAATCCATTTGTGATGGTAAACTTTTGTGAATTCTGAATGCCAATGAACATCAGGTATTAATTTACCACTATCAAACTGATAGGCGATCTGACACAACATGTATGATCTACCAGACATACCAAAATACTGCCATCGATGGTAGTCCATGGACAAATTAGGGATTCTGTGTTTATGGAAATCGAGAACTTCTCCGACATGGAAATGTATTAGAGGTGTGGCGCAGCGGGCAGGGTGCCTGACTCCGGACCAAAGGGTTCACTGTTCGATCCCCAGCGGCAGATTAGCCGAGCACCATGTGACTCTGGGCAATAGCTTGCTTAATCTTCCTGATGGCCCCCAGCGCTGGGACACCTTTCCGGAAGTAGCTGTGCGCTTTACAAATGCTGGTATAACATATTTCATACCTGGCTTGACAACATGCAGACACTGGCACCCTCTGAAAAGGTGATATATAAATTGATTAACAGAGTTGCTCAATTTGATAAGGTTTGGGGCCTATTCCTGAATCTCCAAAACTGACAGGGTGGAATTTGATTGGAACATAAGACTAATAATGACATATATCAGTGGTGGCTCCTACCCTATGGCGGAGGAGTGTCGCCCCCTTGCTTTCAAGAAGTGAGAGAAGCAGAAACATAAAATTATAACTTTCTATTATTATAATTTTATGTTGGTGCTTCTTTGAAGGAGGGCGTGCGGGGCTGCACTGCTCTAGGAACAGGGCAGTGGAAGAGTGGTCTGCCCACTCCTAAGTGAAAAGTGACTGTGTGGTCGGCCCTCTCTGGCCGCCAAACCAGTCATGCAGACTTTCCCCATTCTCCATGAGGGCTGCAAGACAGCCTGCATGGAGAACGTGCCCACCCCTCCAGCCCCTGGTTGAGCGCCGTGTCACGGCACACAGACCAATCACAAAGCTGCATTGTAGCATTTTGATTGGTTTAGGGGAGGGAGCCTGGCTGCCTGCTTCCTGTTCCTGAAATTGGAGGCAGGACAGCAGGAGCAGACACGTGAGACCCGGCTGCAAGGTAAGTTATTTATTAATTTATTTTTGCTCACTCCCATCTGCAATCGTGAACCTGTGCCCGACCCCACCCAACCCACCCACTCGGCCCCCACACCCGACTACCCACCCACGAGCCTTCCCGGCCGCTACTGATATATATATATATATGTATATATATATATATATTAGTTGTAAGGAACATAAAGGAAGATCAGATATTAGGTATCAAACTTGTTAAATGTGAGGGAGAAGTACATTGCTCTATATGCCAGGAATTGAAAAGTCATGAGGCAATATACGTGATAGGATACTAAGCTTTGGTGGTGAACTGTTTTCGTATTGCTTATGTATTCCTTTAACTTCATCTTTTACACCATACATTGATAGTGTGGTGTAGTATATTGTTATGCATGTGAAGAGCATGTTTGGGGTAGTTGTTATTAACCGGTAAATCTATCAGAGGACACAATTTCATTTAATGACCAGAAGTTGTAATTTTTGCTGTGAAGTTGAGAATGTAACTTGTATTTCTTTGTCCTTTGTCACTGCTAATCAATAAAGGGTTTGAACCACAAAAATAAATTAATAAATACTTTTTGTCGTGGCGCAAACTCTTATTGTGCCGCCTAATAACATTAGAAGGCTTTAGCACCCTTTCTGAATACTTAACATCCCAGGCTGTTACATCCCATAGACAGATTGGTAATGTGGGAACAGGAAGGATGGTTTTTTCAAAAGAAACATTACTAAATGTACGTATGCAAGAAATAATTGCAGAAGAACAAAACAGTGCATTATGCTTTCCCTTCTATTGTTTAGAGCAGAAGAGGGTGCTTGTTCACAGTACTTGCATGCATAATCCAAATTATATCTTTTGTGCAAAATGTAAAATGCACACTTTTTCTACTTCAGGCAAAGAAAGACAAACACCTTGAAATGATTCAATAAGCAAAGTTGAGCAGGTTGTTTGCAATTCAACCTGAAGAGCTCATTTAAAAAGAATACATTTACATTTTACTAATAGCATTTATCTGCCAACCAATACAAATGATGGAAGAGGAAGGGAGAAGCCTGCAAAGAGGAATAGATATTAAAATATACATTCGCATTTAAAATTACATCATTGTAAGATGGTCAGGCTAAAAAACGACTGCGTGATTCAGTAGCTGTCACTGAATATGGCACTTGAATAGACATTCATTTTTTCAAACACAGTGTCAAAAGTAAATCATAATATGAAGTTGCATTTCTAGTTATGTTTCTATCAACATGTTTAACTATTGTGATTGTTTTCAATTTGGTGCATTTCTAGATTTTCTTCAGTATAATATATGCGTAAATCTTAACTTTCAACTTTTCTTCTAGCAATCTACTGATCAAGTAGAAGCCTAACCATGAGTATTGGAGACGGACTGGGGAAAAAGTAAGTGTAAACTCTTTACTGAGCATACCTCTATTTCCATGGATCCATTACTGCTCAATTAATAAGACAACTGCCTGTGGAATTTGACACATAAGTTTATTTATTTTATTTATTTACGAAGTTTTGTATAGCGCTAGCCTGAATGGAGGGTATCGGAGCGCTTCACAACAGTTACAGAGCAGAACATAATACTATAAAGCGAGCAAAAGAGAGCAGAACATATTGCAATACAGTGAGACAACCCGGATGAGAGTCATAGTGGAGATGTTGTTGAGGAGTTCCGTTACAAGGACTTGCTAACCCACAACCGAGAGAGGTTTAGTGTAATTTTCAACACTCTGACTGATCCTATCTGATCGCTTGGGATCGATCGAGGAACATGATTTTGAGCTGACTTTTGAATTTAGCAAAGGAGGGAATAGTTCTGATGTGGGGGGGGATATAATTCCATATTTTGGGCGCATTGCCGGCGAAGGATCTTGCCATGGTTTTTTGTTTTCGTGGTTTTAGCGGGATACGAAGTAAGGTATTGGAGCTTCTGAGGTTCCTGTCCTGACCTGCTTTTTTGAGTTTGGACACCAGATATTGGGGTTTGCCTGTGTGGAGGGCTTTGTGGGTGAGACAGGCCGTTCTGAAGTTTGCCCGCATTTCTATTGGTAGCCACTTGAGTTCTTTGAGTGCAGGAGAGATGTGGTCAAATTTCTTTATTCCAGTGACCATTCTGGCAGCCGTATTGAGAGTTGTTTTCAGTGGAGCATGGTGTTTTTTTGCTATTCAAGAGAGGACTGCATTTCCATAGTCCAGTCTTGACAGCACCAATGCTTGAGTGGCTTGTTTAAGATCTTTGGGTGGAATGAAATGTTTTATTTTGTTTAGTAGCTTCAGGTTAAGGAAGGCGCTCTTAGCTAAAACCTTAATGTGTTTGGTCATGTCCAGTTTTGAGTCTAGCGTGATGCCTAATGATTTACCAGAATCGGCCAGGGTGAGGTTCCCGTTGAGCGCATCAATCTCTTTTAGTCACTCGACCACTTGTGGGTTCTCATTTTGTTCAAGATGTAGAGTAGCTCGGTTTTGTTCAGGTTCAGTTTTAAGTAGTTGCTTGACAGCCAACGTTGCACTTCTCTTAGTGTTTCATTGAGTCTTTGGATGCCTTTAGCAGAGGAGATTTCCAAGTAGATCTGGATGTCATCAGCATATAAGTGAAAGGGGACGTTAGCTTTTCTGAGTAAGGTGGCGAGGGGTTCCATGTAAATGTTAAAGAGTAGAGGGGAGAGCACTGATCCTTGAGGGACTCCCCTCAAGACTGGCTGAAGGTCGGATTCAAAGCTTTGATTTTGATTCCCTCGGAGCGGTTGAGTAGGAATGAGGAGAACCATTTGAGGACCACCTCGTCTAGACCAGCTCTTTCTTCGAGAGCTTTGAGGAGCAGTTTGTGGTCAACTGTGTCGAATGCTGCCGATAGGTCTAGGAGAATGAGAAGGCAGCATTGGTCTGAGTCCACTGATTTGTGAATATCATCAATTATGTTGAGGATTGCGGTTTCTGCCCTGCATCCTTTCCTGAATCCCGACTGATGGGAGTCAAGGAGGTTAGTATTGTCCAGGTGTTGAGTTAGTTGTTGGAATACACATCTTTCTAGGATTTTGGAAAGAAGAGGAAGGTTGGAGACGGGTCTGAAGTTGTTTAGGTCATTTTTGTCCAGGCCTGGTTTTTTTAGCAGCGGGGTGACTTGTCCCACTTTCAGACAATCTGGAACGATTCGGGTTTTTAGGGAGCTGTTTATAATCCTACACTAGAGTGGAGATAGGGAGAGTTTCAATTTTTTGGTGAGTTGAGCAGGGTGAGGGTATAGGGTGTGAGATGAAGGTTTAGAGGTGGAGATAAGTTTGACAATCTCTTCCTCTGGAATGGGCTGGCAGAGTGACCAGGATTTAGTGTTGGGAGTAGGAGTGCAACTAAGCACCCCAGCTGGGCTGCTAAGGCGAGGGGAGGAGCAGTTAATGTCCAGAGAGTGCTCAATCTTGGAGATCTTGCCATTGAAGAAGGTGGCAAAGTTGTCGCACCGTTCTTTGGAAGCCTGCCCCAAGGACGAATCTGGTTTGGAGGTTTGTAGTCTGATGATCTTGTAGAGCTCATTGGGTCTATTTTTTGCGCAATCCAGTGCAGAGCGGAAATATACAGATTTTTTGTTCTTGATATGACTGTTGTATTTCTTCCTGATAGTTCTGAATTGATCGCGGTGGAAGGTAGTGGGCATGCTCCTCCATCGTCTTTCTGAGGTTCTTAATTGTCTCCTTTCATCATTGATGTCAGAGTCAAACCAAGATCAAGATGGAATGGCTCGGTTTTTTTAAGTTTCAGGGGTGCTAGTTGGTCTAGTAGGGTTACGATATTCATGTTATATAGAGATATGAGATCATTTGTGGAGAGATCCTTGCCGCTGGGTAGGAGCAACTTTAGCCTTTCTTCCATGATGTCCAGGGGGATCTGGGTGAGATTTCAGGACCATTTGGAGGGAACTTGAACAGGAGGCAGGGATAGAACTTTTTTGTTGATGTGGAATAAGATCATGTTGTGATCCGACCAGTCCACTGGAAGAATGTTGTCAATCGTGATTGCGTCTCGATGGGCAATGATGGTATCCAAAGTCGCTCCTTTATTGTGAGTTTCTTCCGAGCAGCGTTGGGAAAGGTTATTGTCACAGAGGAGATTATTGAGAGATTGAATTAGTGTGTTGTTGGCTTCGTTCCAGCGTAGTTTGAGATCACCCAGGATTAGGTAGTTAGTGTCTTTGAGAGCGCAGTGAGCAATCAAGTCAGATAAGTGTTCCCCAAATGTGGGAGTGTTACCTGGTGCGTGATAGAGCAGGTGACCAACTAATGGGCTGTTATCCTTTGTTTTGATGTTGACAGTGAGACTTTCAAAGGAGCTATACTTGCAAGAGTCCATTACAGTGATGTCTATGTCCTCCTTATGGATGATGGCAACACCTCCACCTCGTTGGTATTTTCTATCTTTGTTGATGATGTAGAAACCTGGGGGCACCAGCATATCAAAACAGGGAGGGGAGATCTCGCTCAGCCATGTCTCCGTGATGAACGCAATATCTAAATCCTAAGAGAGGATGGCTTCAGCTAGTTCCGTTGCGTGCTTGGGGGCTGATCTACAATTAATGAGCATGCAATTAGAGGATAATTTCTTATTGCTCGGATACTCTCCTGAAGGGGCCCTCGGTATGGAGGAAAGGGAGGGTGGGGATCTTTTGATTTTCACGGGGGTGGTCTCTTCTGAAGCCTGTAATCACTTGAATGTTGGAATTCGGGGAAGCTGAAAGAAGAGAGACATAGGTGGCTGCTAGGTCCAATGCTTCTTCAGCGGACATTGCTGCTTTAGTTCTGGACGGTCTTTGTGACTGGATCTCAGTATCCTTACTAGGAGGATTCTATACCCCGGATGCGGGGGCTTTGATTCTACTGAGAGGCGGAAACGGGATCTCAGCATCGCTCCTGGTAGGACTCTGCAGCTGGTTCTTGAGGGCGGATGAGGGCCCGAGATGCGGCTTTAGAAGGATAGAGTCAATCTGAGAAGAGGGCCTGGGTTGGGATTGCTGGGGCTTTCGAGCTTTGTCTAGGTTGGTTAGGATTTCATCCAGGCCCCTGAATATTATTTCTAGTTGACTTTTTAGTAGGGCCAGCCAAAGTGCCAAATTCTCTGGGGCTGGGGGTGTGCGGTTTTAGGTAGGGACATCTCGCGGGGTGGGGAGCAGGGTTGAGTTGTGAGGCCTAATGGTAGGTCGGTTGTCCCAGCTGTCTCTGTTAGCGGCATTCGGTGGGGAGTCTAATCGAAGGCTCTGCCTCTGTGAATCTGCGGGCGTGGTAGAGGGGTCAGTAGACCAAGCCCGTGGGATGGTGGAGTGATGATGACCATTGTGATTTAGTGGTAATTTTAAAAGGGCACACAGTGCAATTAAAATGCACTGCTACAATAAAGCTACCTTTTTCAAACCTTGTGCTTAGTTGGAACCAGAGAATAAAGTACTAATGCCTATTGCCAAGAAGGGCAATTGGTATTAAGCCCATAAATCCAACAAATATGAGGTTCAAACATATCCATCTTAAGACCTATCATCTCCCAAAGTCCATAACAATCTTCTGAAATTTAGCTAACTCTATAGGCTGTAACAAAAATCAGATAAGCAACATCCTTAACAGTTGTAGTTTTAGTGCTTAAAGAATTGGCACCTAGGCATGAGAAAAAAGAATGACCTTTACAAGCAACCCTTGTTTCTTTACGGCAAATAGTCCTAGGTTTTAAACAAGCAAGTTCCAGTTTGACTCTGTTTTGTTTGGCCCAAGCATTTAAACCCTTTATATTTGGGATAGTTACTCTAAATGAGTTGGACACAGTTATATCTATGTACTATGCTGCCCATTTTTGTCTATTTTTGTTCTCCATACTACCCTTAATATACTGGACCATCTCCCACCCTAGATTATGTGACTCATTAATGCGTCTAAAGATCATATTCTATGGGAAAGTGAAATGCACTCCATCTCCACCCAATCCAGATATACCGTTGTGCATCCAAGGAATATGGAAAGTACCACCACAGACACATCACTTGTTATGAACATTTTAGATACATCAATAGAGGCTATTTCTAATCAGTATTCCATCTAAACAATAGTTTAACAGAATAACAATGTGCACGTTTCCTGCTCAGACAGAAAAAGTTGTAGCTCATCGGGTCCATTAAAAACTTGAAGGAAGCCTTGATAATATAACCTTATAGTCCGCCGTAGCAGGCTATACTGTCCATTAAAGGCCCGCTCCAGCGTTAAAGGCCAGAGCGAGGGCGAGGGCCTTTAACAAGGGAGGGGAACTTTAATGGCAGGTACAGCCCAGCTACGAAGGGCTATAAGGCTATTAGAACGTCCTGCCACTAGAGGACAGAATGCTCTAACAAATAAAACAAAGGCTCAGGAGCCCGAGGGGGTTGAAATCCCCTCGGGCTCAGAGAGGCCTTTGTTCAAACAACATTGGAATGCTGCTCTGCTGGCCTTTACCGGCCCGTAAAAGCACAGGGCACTCCATTGTATTCAACGGTGTGCTCCACATTCCAATGTTCTAATTAACTTCAAACAATGACATGGCCACAATCACTGCAGGACTAGAACAACTCATTAGCTCCTGAATCACAGCTCTCATCTCTCATTGTCGGGTTGCAGTTTCCAAAGCTGAGTCAAGGTAAACCAAGAATGAAAAATCTTAACTCTCCAACAAACATCAAGATTGTTTCCTTATTTATATAACCTAGAAAGCAAGCTATGAAGGTGTGTGGCTCCCCCTCCGCCATTGTGGTTGGGCCCCTATGTGACTGTACAATGGAAAAAAAACAAAATATTTGTTAGCGTGGTCTAAATGTTCCAGTGAGTTCCCCATAAGTAGTCACCGCCTTTGATGCCATGAAATCTGCCATGTGCACGACCCCCGTGCTCAAGTCACCAAACTTCTCCCAAGAATGGTTGTGCAGACAGATGCTTCAGAGTATGATGTGGGAACAGTACACTCTCGGTTGAACGGCGAGGGCTTGGACCAACCTGTAGCTTTCATCAGTAGAAGTCTACTTCCCAGGGGATATAGGTGGAGTGCAATTGAAAGAGAAGCTTTTGCTGTGGTCTGGGTGCTTAAGAAGCTAAGACCCTACTTGTTTGGGACTCACTTCCGGGTTCAGGCGGGCCACAGGCCCTTCAGATGGTTGATGCAATTGAGGTGTGGTAACTAAAACCTATTTAGGTGGTCCATCTCTCTATAGGAAATGGACCTTGCGGTGAAACACCCCCTTGGTACAGAACACTCCAGTGCTGAAGGTCTGTCTAGATTCTTCTGCCTTCATGATGAGAACTCCCAAGAGGGTGGGTAGTTCTCCCCATTTTTCAGCTGGAGGGAACATGTGTTAGACTTGGCATCTTTGGCATGGTTTCCCCTGACTTTTTGCCTCTACCTGCTGTATCATGTTTTTCATTATTATTCTTTTTATTAAAATTAAAGGCAGGCACACCAACAAGTATGAAAAACATTCATTAAGGTTAGACATTATGGGTAAGAATCAGACATACTTATGATCAGTGGTTTGGTTTTAGACCAACGTCCTGTATTTTTGATGCTGTGCTGGATTTTGCTTTTGCTGGCTTAAATGCTTTGGGCACTTTGCCACTGCTTATCAGTGTCAAAGTGAACGTGCTCCCTGCGGAAATTGTCATTACAATTGGTTCTCCCTGATTGGCATATATGATTTACTGGTAAGTCCTTAGTAAAGTGCACTGAGTGTGCCAGGGCATGTAAATCAAATTCTACTAGTGGGCATGCAGCACTGATTGTGCTACCCACATGAGTAGCCCTGAAAAGGTATCTCAGACCTGCCACTGCAGTGTCTGTGCAAATATTGTTAACTGATATGTCGACCTGGCAAGTGCACCCACTTACCAGGCCTTAACCTTCTCTTTTCTAACATGTAAGGCACCTCTATGGTTGGCCCAAGGGACCCCCTGGGTAGGGTGAAGTGCACGTGAAAGGTAGTACATGTACAAGTGAGTGTGACATATCCTGATCGTGAAATACTGCCAATTTTGTTTTGCACTATTGAAAGGCTATCTTGCCCCATAGGATAAATTGGGAAATACTTTGTAACATCTTACAGGTATAACTTTCCATTGTGGCATATAGAGAAATATGGTTTAGGCTCTCTGAACTCATAATTTAATAACACATTGTTAAGTAAAGATGGTTTTTAAATTGTGTGTTTAAAATGCCACTTTAAGAAACTGGCATTTTCTTGTTTAACCATTCTGTGTGCCTGTTTGTGCTTTCACTGTCTAGTTTCGGAGTGACAGGGGCTGGGGATGTGCATTCATTGTGGACATCACCAGAAAACACAGACTCAGCATAGTATCCTTCACCAACGACACCCAGCTCATCCTCTACCTCACCAAGGAACCCAACATCACCAGGCACACTGTCCAGGAAGGAATGAAGGACGTTGCATCCTGGATGAGCAGCAGCTGCCTGAAGCTCAACTCGGATCTACCCCCACTACGTGGGACAACACCTGGTGGCCCCCTGCCCTCAGAAACCCTCCCACCCCCATCGGCCACGCCCGCAACCTCAGCATCATACTCGACTGATCTCTCACCATAAACCGACAGATCAACGTTGTATCCTCCACATACTTCAATACTCTCCGTATACTCTGCAAGACCTTCAAATGGATCCCTCCTGAATCCAGGAAGACCGTCACCCACGCGCTCATAATCAGCCGGCTAGACTACGGGAATGCTCTCTCTGCTGTAATCAACAAATCTCTCCTTCAGAAATTCCAGACCGCCGAGAATGCCACAGCAGACTTGTCCTCAGCATCCCACGACACGACCACATCACCCAGCACCTCCGAGACCTCCACTGGCTCCACGTTGAACAAGCATTTGCAAGGCAATAGGTCTCGCATTTGCAAGAGTTGGAGCTATTGGCATTGTAAATGACAATGCCTTTTATTCTTTTGTTTTGAAAACCTACAAGCCATGCATAAACATGCACTTTGTACGTATAGTCCTTGCTTACGAGAAGCAAGGCTGTCAGTAAAAGAGACTGCCAGCTTTGCTTCTCATAAGCAAGGACTACAATTACAAAGTGCTTGTTTACGCACAGCTTGCAGGTTTTCAAACGCTTTTAATAAAAGGCATTGCCATTTCCAATGCCAATAGCTCAAACTCTCGCAAATGCAAGACCTATTGCATTGCAAATGCTTGTTTTAATGAACTGTGCAACTACAGATTTGATTCTAGTGAGTCCCCACCTGTGGCGGCGCATAGTACTGTGAGCCACAGCATCCCAATGCTAGCCGTGCCAGGGGAAGGCCAGATTCCGACAGAGACGGGTATCCCTGAGACAACATAGAAGGAACAGTTCCACAGTGTCAGGAAGCCACCCGAGCCCTGTGAGCCACGGATTTCTCAAGTCACCAGAGCCTGTGGCCGGGCAGAGAAAAGCAGTGAGCCATGGTGGCAGAGAGCTACCTTAGACCGTGGCAGGGCATCCTTTAAGGATGAAGTTTCGTGCAGCTCTGTCTTAAATGCACCAAAATGATTACAAACACAAAATTGTTTTTTTCCCCCAAGGACTTGCGAGTCTAATAGGCACCAGAGAGGCACCAGTGCCACAGCATTCACACTTATAAACATTTGCATAGCTCCCACGCGGTTGTCTCTTGAGAGGCGCTGTATCAGCTGTGTGTTTTCCTGCAGATCCCGACCAGTGTTCACTAGCTGTAGTGCAGTGTGATAGCAGCAGCAGCCCAGACCCCTCTGCGGAGGACGCCCCTGACCAGCTGTGCGAGGCTAACAGAATGCGGGTGGGATAATAAGCCGGCCTTTGATTAGTAATTACAGTTATATGGGAATCCCAGCATATGACATGATAATCCACATTTGTAAAGCGGCACAATCACCCGTAAGGGTCTATAGGCGCTGGGGGCCGTCGGGAAGATTAAGCAAGCTATTGCCCAGAGTCATGATGGTAATTTGGAAACGTTACTATTGATGCCAAGCCCCTCCAGAGATCAGCCCCAGCCCACTTTGAGAAGGTTGCAAAAGTCCCTCTGAAGCCCCCTCGAAGGGATTCGTCAGATCTTGCGGTTGTCGAAGTGCACATAAATCTGAAAGGCGCTGCTTCTGAGCGCTCCATAAAATCATAGCTCCCCGCCCCTTCCTCCGGGAGAGCCCCCTCTCCTGACCATTCACCCACTCTCCGCCTCGTGGTTATTTCTAGGCAGATGCATTAAGGGGCCGGCGGCGCTCAATGGGGCTGTGTGGCAGCTGCCCCTAATTGGCGTTAAAGCACTCAGTACTTGGGAGCATATGGGGGGAGGGGGCTCCCAAGTCCCATCGAGCAGCGCACCCACCCGCAGGACCCTCAACCCGGACGGGAAAGGCAGAGCAGAAGCTGAAAGTGTCAGGGTGTGAGGGAGCGGGAACTGGTACGGACCGAGGGACATTACCCCTTGCATTCCGCAGGTGAGGGAGCAGGAAGGGGGTTAATGGAGACCTGCTATCTACAGGAAGAGAAATCTTGCTATAAGCCCCACAGGCCAGGCCATGAGGAAGGGCCAGTTGTTCTGCACTCTGGCTCTGCAGTACAAATGGGAAAGGGTTGGGGGGATGCGCACCCCATGGGGGGCATCGATGGAACGACATTACCCCTGCATTCCACAGACGGGGCCCAGTGAGGGGGGTTCATGCACAGGTGCCCTCTACAGGCAGAGACATTGCGCTATAAGCCCCAAAGGCCAGGCCAAGAGGAAGGGGCAGTGGCTCTGCACTCTGCAGTACAAATAGGAATGGGTGGATGCGCACCACATGGGGGTCCTCGATGGAGGGACAGTGGTTTGGCTCCCCTCAGACAAAGAGCCCGGAGGGGATCTTGGCGAGCTGCACCGTACAGGCAGGGCCTAGAATGAGGGCTGCGGGCATTTGACTGAGCGCCACACAGGCAAAGCCCCAGAGAGGGTGCTTCAAGGCTTTGCGCCCGCATGCAGGGGCCCAATGGGGTGTGAGGAGGCTCAATAACTCAGAGAAGAGGTCTGCTTGAATCTCACAGGAAGGGCCATGAGAGGCTGGGAGAGAGTCCCAGAGGATTAAGGCGGTGGTCTCACCCGGCATAAAGAGGCCACTAAACAGGGTGCATCCAGCTCAGAGAGCCTGCAGTGAAGTCTTCCCAACAGGTGGATCTAAGGAAGTCAGGATCTCGCACAGCTGAGGTAATCTTTTTTCCTCCTATATATGGTAACGTTTGTCTAAGGCTATAAGAGTAAATAAATTTGCCATTCAGGTCAGAGTGAGCGTTGGAACTTCAGACTGAGGTGAGCTAGGGCAGAGCAGAAAGTGTGTCTCTCTCGAAGAAGAAACCTAGGTTGGGATCCCGGCTCCCCACTTCATCAGCTTGTGTGATTCTTGGCCTATCGCGCCTCCTTGTATACAGCAACATTCGCAGCTCTTTAAAATGTAAATATTCTTATCTAGCTAATTGAAAGCTTAGAGCGCATCAAACAAAGTTGGTAGACACTACTGAGAAACGCTGCAAGCAAATGCCGACCACAACAAGCAAAGTACCTTTCTTGGATTGAGTGTTTCCGGTCCCTCTGCACGGGCGAGACACAGGAAGCCAGGCTAGACTGCCCGGGACTGCCTGCTTGAGGGCGGGGCCACCAGCACAGACAGGAAGCTGACGGGAGCCTACCCCATGCTCCTGTGAAGGGAAGGGAGCTAGCCACCTACAAATCCCGTGCAGCGCCACTACCGCAGGACAGGACGAGAGGAGTATGAGAGACCCGGTGAGTGGGGGCGTCGGGGCACATTGATGGCTAGACTGATAGACGGAAGTCATTAGGCGAGGTCATTAGGCACGTTCGGCACGTTCACAACACCAGAGCTGCAGCGCCCAGGAGAGTCTGAACACGTGATGCGAGCCCGCCAGCTGAAGCGCGTCCTCGAGGTGAAATCGCCGAGGTTATGTGCGTAACCACCCCCTCTCAGCCATTCCCAGGAAACCCACAACAATAGGTCTTTCGCTGGAGCAGCGCTATGCGCTGCTAACACCAGCGAGACTTAAAAAGCACCAATCACATTAGTTCACAACAGCTGAACGGAAGCGCACAGGAGAGTGTGCACACGGCCAGCAGAAGCGGCAGTGAGGCGGCTTTTTACATAACTTGTTGATTTTAAATAATTCCATAACATGAGAGCCCACCGTGGTTAAATAAAAATCACCAATCACATTAGTTCACAACAGCTGAACGGAAGAGCACAGGAGAGTGTGCACAGGGCCAGGAGAAGCGGCAGTGAGGCGGCTTTTTACATAACTTGTTGATTTTAATTAATGCCATAACATGAGAGCTATCGTAGAAATGATATATTGTAAGCCGTTCTTTTAACCGTAATGGTGTCAGCGGCAAGAAGGGTTACGAAGTTTGAGACGTGGTAATGCTTTGGAATTTAAAAGCAACCCTACTCCCAGTGAGGCGACTTTTAACGTACCTTTGCGACTTTTAACACTGTGGTTAAATAAAAATCACCAAGCAACATCCCAAATGAAGCGCACAGGAGAGTCTGCACACGGCCAGCAGAAGCGCGTTCCACTTGCCTAAAATAATTAGAGACGCGGAAGTCATTAGGCGCGATCACAACAACAGATCTGCAGCGCCCTGGAGAGTCAAGCGCGTGCAACTTGCCTAAAAAAAATGCGAGGCACGGAAGTCATTAGGCGCGATCACAACAACAGATCTGCAGCGCAGATCTGCAGCGCAGATCTGCAGCGCCCTAGAGAGTCAAGCGAGTGCCACTTGCCTGCAAAAAAAAAAAGCGCGTGCAACTTGCCTAAAAAAAATGCGAGGCACGGAAGTCATTAGGCGCGATCACAACAACAGATCTGCAGCGCAGATTTGCAGCGCCCTGGAGAGTCAAGCGCGTGCCACTTGCCTGCAAAAAAAAAAAGCGCGTGTAACTTGCCTAAAAAAAAAACGAGACACAGAAGTCATTAGGCGCAATCGCAAAAACAGATCTGCAGCGCCCTGGAGAGTCTGCACACGTGATGCAAGCCTGACTGCAGAAGCGTGTCCTCAAGATGAAATCGTCGAGGTGAAGCTCGTAACCACCCCCTGTGCCCCATTTCCGGCAAACCCACAACAATAGGTCTTTCGCGCTGCTAACACCAGCGAGACCTAAACAAGAGTGGCCTTCAAGGTGCTCCCACACCTACAAAGCCCTTCACAACACAGGACCCTGATACCTCTGAAGAACCGGAATAACCCACTTACTGGGTCTCGGCGGCGGGGGAACCGCCCAAGCCTTCCATACCCTTCATACGTAGTAAAAGGAGACACAGGAGCCTTTGTCTGCAGGAGGAACCCAGATTTATTCAATTTGCCCGGGCTATGGAACAGAGTCCCAAGCTCGTCAGAAACAAGACAGAGGAGGCTGCTGCTTTACTCCGCAGCTTACAAGCCTTTTATACTTTTTCATTCCAGTCTTTTGGTTGTTAGTTCATTGTTCAATCAGGGCAGTGTTTGCAGTTGATAACCAGATCCAGACGACATTTGTAGATGGTGACCTGGTGATGGCTTGGTACACAAATCATTGTTCACTTGGCTTGATCAAGGCTCAGTCTTTCAGGTCATTGTTTAATCACCCTGATCAAGGCCCAGCAGCCAGACCATTGTCCAGATAACCTGATCACGGTGTCAAGGATGTTTACCAGGCTGGGCGCAGGAGATGGACAACAAATCATTTACTCAGGGTGTGAGTGTCTTGTGGCTAATGTCTTCCGCATTGCCCCTGCCACCTTAATTGTCAACTGAGTTAATGAAACTTTGCCAAATCCATCCAAGGTATCTCTCTAAGAGAGCTCTCCGAGGCTGGTACCCCTAATAGCATTTTTTTGCCCTCTAAATTGCTACTGGTCAAGGGAGGTGGCAGAGGAAGGAAGGTTGACGTAGAAACTGACTTCTTGCCTTGCAAGTAGGGTTTCACTAACCCTAAAAGTTATCGATTTTCAATTTCCTTTCATTACAGAGCACGTCACTTTACCTTATTTTGTCCTTTATATTCAGGTCCAAGAGTCACCTTCCTAATACTTGTACTGTGTCAGGGAGGAATCATGTCTTAACTGCCTGCAATTATGTACTTACAAAAATTAGTCTCAATAGATTTGTACCATGCAATCTTAAATTTTTTTAAAGAGTACGCTAAATATTAGAAGACACTATGAGTGCTTGCTTTTTAATTGCCTGTAAACCATAGTTTATGTGATTACCTATTATATTGCTTAAGAGTATTATTATTAGTTTTTAACAGGTGTTAATGTCTTTGCAAATAATATTTTATCATGCGTTCTTTGAATTTTTTATGCTTTTAAGGACAATATGCCAAATAAAGTTGAGATTGACTGCCTGATATTGTCTTAGTTTGCATGGCTGCAACAACTCTTTGTGATTTCACATGTTTGTAAATAAAAAAAACGGGACCTTTTGGGAAAAGCATGTTACTTATCAGTCAGATTAAAATCAATTAAAAAAGAGCATTTTAATATGAGTTTTTCCATCATTTTCTCCTACACCCTTATTTGAATTAACTACAGCAACATTTTAAATTGTTATCAGAGTAGAAATGTGAACTGCATTCAAACTCCAGCTGTTTTCAAACGAAGGAAGCTAATATTGAATGAAAATATGCCACTGTCATGTTTAAATCAATCGGGATACATGTTATAATTGGGAAGTAGTTACCCTGGTAAGGGGAGCTTATATGCCGTTTTTGTTGACCTTCGGCAGCATTCAACCTTGTGCCACGTGGGAAGTTTTGGTTGACACTAAAAGATATGGGGCTACCCCTTGATTTGTTGTCTCTTATCATCAGGCTGCACAAAAGTAATAAGGCCAGGATTCGCTGGGGCAAACAAGGAGAGGTAACTGAATTATTTCCCGTAGAAAAAGGTGTACACGAGGGATGCGTTCTGGCCCGACCCTCTTTTCATTGTACATTAACGGGGATAGTGAACTGCATGGAATTAATAATACGGTTGCACCCGTACTGGCAGGCAAAAAGGTTCCCATACTGATGTTTGAGGACGACACGTTGATTCTCTCAAAAACTCCAAGTGGGTAACAGAGGGCCATTTCAATCTTTCAAGAGTTCTGTGCTCAACGGGGAACGGAGGTCAACGTGTCTAAAACAAAACCGATGTCATTTAACCCACACAGGGCATTTAAAGGAGGCATCAGACTAACAGGTAGATTCATCAAAGACCCGTTTTGCGAGTCTGTAATAGCGATTCATAAGGAATCGCTATTACAGACTCGCAAAACGGGATTCATGTAGGAATCGCAAAATTAAATGTGATTCCTACACATTCCTTATTTGCGATTAGCAAATTGCTAATCGCAAATAAGGAATAACTCCCCATTCATTCCTATGGGCCAAAAGGCCCATAGGAATGAATGGGGAGTATTCCTTATTTGCGATTAGCAATTTGCTAATCGCAAATAAGATAGTGATTTAAAGGGTGCCAGAGGTGTCCAAAGGACACCCTGTAGCACCCCTTAAATGCAAATTCAAACAGGTGTTGCGCACACACATGTCCAAAGGACATGTGTGTGTGTAACATGCAAAAGAAAAAAATGCACTAAAGTGTTTTTTACTCGTTTTTCGCAATTTACCACGAAGTCAGATTTCATGGTAAATTGCGAACAAATATTGCGAATTCGCAATTTCAAATAGGGTGATGAATTGCATTTAAGGAATCTCTATTAGAGATTCCTTAAATCCAATTCCTCGCAAATATGCGATTTCGCAAATAGCGATTTTTGCATTTGGGATGATGAATCCCAAATGCAAAAATCGCACTCGCAAAGGGCCAGATTCTCAGAATCTGGCCCTTTGCGAGCGCAATTTCGTTTCATGAATCGGGCTGTAAATAACATCAAGCTTGACCAGGTTAAGGAGTTCACATATCTGGGGGTCCACATTGAGGAGGGTCTAAGACGGTCACATCAAGTTGATTTAGTATCATTGAAACACAGTCAACTGGCAGGTATTGCTAAAAGAATATAACACCTCTTTTACCAAGATAATCAGCCCCGCTATGGAGATATAGTGCAAAGGTCATCAGTTCTACCTTATATGGTGCTTATCTTTGGGGAGACAAGAACTTAGCCAAACAAACCATCTCGGAAAATAAGTTCTTTAGAAATATAGCGAGATTGCCCCAGAGTACCCCAATGCGCCCATTGCTGATTGACCTTGGGCGGAAGCCAATCGCAGTAATGGCACAATTGCATCTCTTGTTGTGCTGGCGGAGACTATGGACTACCCCAGAGTTAGCAGAGTATGCGGCTGGCTTCTTAGATGTAATCAGGGTGGACAGCTCACGTAAAATAAGATGGCTAAGACAGCTTAGAGCCACATTATTTTGTATGGGCATGGGCCTGCTGTGGGATGACCCAGTAAAGGCTATTTTTCCCCCAAAACTGATGCTGATAGCTAAATACTGGGAAATGGCCCAAACGGATTTGGTGAGGAATTGTGAGTCAACCTCCCTCACTGGCCGTTTCTTATGTGGCAAATCGATACCTGAGTTAGATCGCTATTAGGACCTTATTACAAAGCCCTTTGAGCGGAAATTATATTTCCAGTTCAGCGTGGGTACATTGCCCATAAGAGCCTTTACTAGCAAATGGACAGCATCTAGTGAAAATTTGTGTTTGGTGTGCCAGTCTGGAAATGAATCCCTATCTCACGTACTATTTGAATGTAATGGCTACAGAGCTCCGCAACGTATCTGGTTGTCCTTAATTTACAAACTCTTAGGAACAAGAATGGCGCAGGAGGCAAAAAGAATCATAAGAAGCGACACATCTGAAGTGATAAATGTTGCCATGGCGAAATTTTTGGGGTGGGCATGGGCGATTAGAGCACGGTCCCTAAAGGAGAGAACAGCCCACTAAATATATTAGACTCACAGTATCTCATGTTTGAGTATCGCCTCCCAATAAATTGGATAGTTTGTTTCAATATAACTATGAAATTCTAATTTACTCATCTTTAGATAAGATTTTATATTGTATATAGTGTTTTAAAAGGTTTTATAATTATATTTCAGAAAGTGTCCATTGATTCTAAACTTCTTTTCTCTTTTTTCTAATGAATTTAACCAGGAAATAATGTTTCATCTTTCAATAGGTCAGTTCTGTTTTTCTGTTCAGTTCTCCTCAGAGCTATATCAATTGTTTTTTCATTGTATTTTCTCTTTTTGAATCTTGATGCGGCTTGTTTTTGATGTTTCTTCCATTCTTTGTTATCCGAGCAAATTCTTTTTATCCTTAGGAATTCTCCGTTTGGGATATTTTTAATGAGGCTGGCTTGATGGAAACTTTGTGCGTGTAGCACCGAATTGGTAGCTGTTGTTTTGCGATGCAAAGTTGTTTGTATTTCGTTGTGGGCTATGTATATTTTCGTGTCCAGGAATACTACTGATGTTTCGCTAATGTCATATCTAAACCTGAGATTGTAAAAGATAAAAAGAATTTGCTCGGATAACAAAGAAGGTTGAGGAAGAAAATACCATCAGATTAATAACTACCTTCTCCACTGGAAACAAACAAGTCATGAACATCCTAAAAAAAAACTGCCATATCTTACAAACGGACAGCACAGTAGCAAAAATCGTAGGTGACCATCCAAATATCACATACAAAAGAGCTAAGAACCTCCGGGACAGACTTGTACACATCCACTTCCATCTTCCAAAAAAAACAGAAACTTGGTTGAAACCAAAAGGTTTTTTTAAATGCACAGAATGCAAAGTTTGTGAAATTGCTCTCCAGAAAAAAGAAAATCAAATGACCAACAAAAAAATATGGAAGATCCAACAACTTATAAATTGCAAAAGCCAATTTGCAATTTATATTATAAAATTCCCATGTGCATTGAAGGGAGCACCAAAAACGAATTTAAAAAACGCATCCTGGAACACGTCAGGGCTACAGTTAACTGTGACCGAAGCAATGCTGTCACCAGACACATGGAAAGAGAACATGCCAGTAATTGGAAGGAATTAAAATTCTATGCCATTGAAACGGTGGCACCTCACCCTCGCGGCGGTGACCGCAAACAAACTCTACGACGGAGAGAGTCGAAACACATTTTGAACTTCAGAACCCTCACACCTTTTGGTCTTAACCGGGATGAAGAACTGCATTATCACCTTTAAAAATCCCCTGACCTACACAAAGACCATCAGAACTTTGAACTTTATTGAATAGGACTTCCCTTTTCAATGTATTGGTTTTAATTCACTTCACTATCACTAGCACACTTTGCACATACACCGCTAACATGTAGCCGCCAAAACATATCTGGGTCCCAGGGGAGCTAGGAAATGAAGACCTAAACGGGCACATATATTAGAAATACCCACCAGAGGGATATTCACATGACCCCCAGCAGAGCGAGCCGAAAAAGCTGCAGCAGGCCAATATGGGCCACCAACACCCACTAGAGGGTAAAATAAGTGTAGGGTATAAACACCCACTAGAGGGATGAATAAATGAATAGAATTACAGCAGGCAAACATTGGTCACCACACTGAAGGGAACAATACATGGGGAATGGTAAACTATCCCAAGTCTGCCGGAGGGGGAGAAACTTACTTAGATCTTGACCCGATCACTTACACAGAAGGTAGCCCCACTGTAGGTATTAAATTAATACAGTAATGTCAAATCAACAACAAAGGGGACAACAGAAAAGGAAAACACTACAAATACCAGAGGGCTTAGTGGTACAAGGCGCGATCGGATAGACATTATGTCATTTCCTGTGCTACTAACCTTTTTTTCACTTATTTGCACTTTAATTATAAACACCGAAACAAAAACTTTGTAACTTTAGGCTCGTGAACAAGCGGCGTGTGCCGCGAAACGATTTGAGCAGTGTTGCTGGGAGTGCTGCTATGATTAAATAAGAGAAGAACAACTTGGAGTATTGGTCGTCTGTGGTAATTAAGGAACTGGGAGTGCGCTGGAATCACTTTTGCGAGTGAGCAAAAAACGGATGCATATATTTGTATATAATTTTGCCAGTGGAGAAACCCTCTGATACACCCACTCATTTAGGATTTCCACTTCCTCCACAAATTTCCATTTAAACCTTCCTCTGAGATGTGCTTACGTTTTTCGGAATGTAATGAGGTAGGAAACTACTTGCGAATTGCTGCTAGATGCCCAAAAGAATATTTCATCAACACTTTGAAAGCAACACCTTCAACAAGCATTGGAAATGCAATCGGTCTCGCATTAGGAAAGTTTGAGCGATTGTTATTGTAAATGACACTTTTTTATTTATGTGTTGGTTTTGAAAATAGCAAAATTAATAGCTTTGTCAGTTACAATGTCAATAGTTTTAACTTTCGCAAATGTGACACCTATAGCATTTGTAATGCAATGTGTGTTGCATTTACGTGACTTAGATGTATTGATATTACAAATAACAATGGCTTTTATTTTTGTAAATAATTAATACTTAAATAAAAGTTATTGTAATTTATAATGGCAATACCTTAAACGTTTGTAAATAACTTTTGTGAAGATTATGTTCAGTGTATTTTATTGTGACGAAAATCCAAGAACATTGCATTTGCACCTACACAGAGCCACACACACACACACACACATATAGATGTGGTGGTGGTGGATCTGGGGGATGTGGTGGTGGATCTGGGGGATATGGTGGTGGTGGATGTGTTGGTGGATGTGGTGGTGGATGCGGTGGTGGATGTGGTGGTGGTTATGGATGTGGTGTTGGTGGATGCGGTGGTGGATGTGGTGGTGGTGGATGCGGTGGTGGATGTGGTGGTGGTGGATGCGGTGGTGGTGGAAGTGTTGGTGGATGTGTTGGTGGATGTGTGGTGGTGGGTGTGGTGGATGTGGTGGTGGTGGGTGTGGTGAAAGTGGTGGTGGATGTGGTGGTGGATGAGGTGGTGTATGTGGTGGTGTTGGATGCGGTGGTGGATGTGGTGGTGGTGGTGGATGTGGTGTTGGTGGATGCGGTGGTGGTGGTGAATGGAGTGGTGGATGCGGTGGTGGTGGAGGTGGTGGTGGATGTGGTGGAGGTGGTGGTGGATGTGGTGGAGGTGGTGGTGGATGTGGCGGAGGTGGTGGTGGGTGTGGTGGTGAATGTGGTGGTGGATGTGGTGGTGGATGTGGATGTGGTGGTGGTGGATGCGGTGGATGTGTATGTGGTGGTGGTGCATGCGGTGGATGTGGATGTGGTGGTGGATGTGGCGGTGGATGTGGTGGTGGATGTGGTGGTGGATGTGGTGGTGGATGTGGTGGTGGATGTGGTGGTGGATGTGGTGGTGGATGCGGTGGTGGTGGTGGATGCGGTGGTGGTGGTGGATGGGGTGGTGGTGGATGGGGTGGTGGATGTAGTGGTGGTGGGTGTGGTGGATGTGGTGGTGGATGTGTTGGATGTGGTGGTGGATGTGGTGGTGGTGGGTGTGGTGGTGGATGTGGTGGTGGATGTGGTGGTGGATGTGGTGGTGGTGGATACGGTGGTGGTGGTGGATGCGGTGGTGGTGGTGGATGCAGTGGTGGTGGTGGATGCAGTGGTGGTGGATGCAGTGGTGGTGGTGGTGAATGTAGTGGTGGTGGGTGTGGTGGATGTGGTGGTGGTGGGTGTGGTGGATGTGGTGGGTGTGGTGGATGTGGCGGTGGATGTGGCTGTGGATGTGGCGGTGGATGTGGCAGTGAATGTGGCAGTGAATGTTATGGTGGATGTGGTGGTGGATGTGGTGGTGCATGTGGAGGTGGATTTGGAGTTGATGGTGGATGTGGTGGTGGTGGATGTGGTGGTGGATGTGGTGATGGTGGATGTGGTGGTGGTGGTGGATGGGGTGGTGGATGTAGTGGTGGTGGGTGTGGTGGTGGGTGTGGTGGTGGGTGTGGTGGATGTGATGGTGGATGTGATGGTGGATGTGATGGTGGATGGAGTGGTGGATGGAGTGGTGGATGGAGTGGTGGTGGGTGTGGTGGATGTGGTGGTGGTGGGTGTGGTGGATGTGGCGGTGGATGTGGCGGTGGATGTGGCGGTGGATGTGGCGGTGGATGTGGCGGTGGATGTGGCGGTGGATGTGGCGGTGGATGTGATGGTGGATGTGATGGTGGATGTGGTGGTGGATGTGGTGGTGGATGTGGTGGTGGAGGTGGATTTGGAGGTGATGGTGGATGGATGCACACATGTATGGATGCAAATGTGAATGGGTGGGTGAATGGATGCATGGATACGTTTATAGTTGAAGACTAAGCCATGGCTGTGTCACTGAAAACTATCGAAGCCGAATTGTGACGAGCCCATCAGAAGCTATCAGATCATTTTCATCAACACCCGCCGCTCCCCACCTCCAACTGGGCAATGAGGGCGTGTTTGGTGATGCAAGCAGGAGGAAAAGGTTCAGCTACCTGCGGAACTGTAAACAACCCCCATTTGAACAACAGACTAGACAGAGCCGAACACGAATCAAATAAAGCCCACGAAGTCCATATATTACAGTAAAAACACAGTTGAAGGCAAGCAGACATGGGCTGCAGTCTCCAAGGTTGCTTACCCGTAGAATAAACACAGCTGTACACGGGGTAAAATTAGACAGACATTCAGAATAACAAGCTTTAAACAAGGGGCGGAGCGAGGGGGAGGTGTGCTGGGAGAGAGAGTGGGGAGGGGAAGAGCTGCTGGCGGAGTTCCAAGCGCTATATGTCAAAAATATTATTGTTAGTAATTTGATGGGCAATTAATTTGCAGTGGAGGAAATACGCTAATAACAGAACATTCAGTATATAGACCTAGACAGAGGGAGGGAAGACAAGAACGCTAGTTGCCGTAATGAAAGAATCAAAGTTTGGGATGAGGATTAACCAGCTGCTTTAATAGTGAAGGACCTCTTGGCAGCAGTCATAATGAAATCTTCCTGAAAAAGGCAATGAGCAGAATAGTCCACGGAACCTGGACTCAATTCTTCCTGCTGAATTCCGTGCTGTATGCTGGAGGGGGAGGTGTGCTGGGAGAGAGAGTGGGGAGGGGGCGGAGCGGGAGGAGCGTCGTGAGGGGAGAGAGAGTGGGGAGAGGGCGGAGCAGGAAGAGCTGCTCTCGGCAGGCTGGGGAACAGATGCTGCTGTTCGCGTGCCAGCAGGAGAGGTCCGCAGTTGTGCGTCTCCTCCCTCATCATCTGGCTCCTGGAGGAGGGTTAGCGGCTCTCGTGATGTCCTCGGGCAAAGGGAGGAGGGTGGGAAGAAGCCGGGGGGAGGGAAGGAAGGGGGAGGAGAGGCAGGATGTCTTTTCAAGGTTTAAACAAGGGGCGGATTGAGGGGGAGGTGTGCTGGGAGAGAGAGTGGGGAGGGGAAGAGCTGCTGGCGGAGCCTGAATTCCGTGCTGTATGCTGGAGGGGGAGGTGTGCTGGGAGAGAGAGTGGGGAGGTGGCGGAGCGGGAGGAGCGTCGTGAGGGGAGAGAGAGTGGGGAGAGGGCGGAGCAGGAAGAGCTGCTCTCGGCAGGCTGGGGAACAGATGCTGCTGGGGAAGTGATGAGGGGAGGTGCCCTGAAGAAATGCGACACGGCAGGCAGGGGAGGGGGCGGAGCGGAGGTGTGGGAGGAGTGCGGCTGAGGGAAAAGACGTTCAAGGCAGGCGGCTGGGGGCATGTGCACGCGCTTTTAATGTCAATGCGCATGCGCATTGAGCTTGAATTTCACGGGCACTGCAAGGAATCGCCATCGAATCCTTGCAAGTTGGTTAAAGTCTGTTTAAGCCGCCATAGTCTTGCAAGCTCAATGCGCATGCGCATTGACAGGCGAGACCTAAAAATGACACATGAAAAATGAGCGAGCAAAAACTGCTAACAATAATACTGTAACAGCTGTACTGTAGTCAGTGTTGTGCAATCTGAGTGTTACTGTTGTATAACGGTACTGTTCTTACAACACAATGCTCTTGCAATGTTTTTCTCGTTTATATAGCTCACCCTCGACTTTCTTTAGCTCACCCTTGACTTTCTCCTGCTGACCTGCAGACATTGGTGGTCTCTGGAAACAAAGCAGTGTCTGCTCCCACTGTGTAAGCAGCTATCCCTGTGGAATAGCATCGTATTTCTCCATGTGAGTGGGGTAGAGTGTGCAGTCTCTCTACAAAGCAGCAATGCACTACCAGACTGTTTATATAACAATAAGTGATAAAAATGCTTGAGGATGTGAGGTTGAGTTGTGCTGCGATGGGTTCGTGTTTTTCCAAGTGTGAGTGTCGCTGGTGTTATACTGGATCACTTTGAATATTTGCACCAAATTCAGTTTTACCTAAGGTACCTCAAAGTTTAGTTGCTTCACATGAGAGTAGGCCTACACCCTAGTACATTGTGGTACCACAGAATACCCGGGTACCTCGAAACCAGGTGTTCGTAATAACAGCTATAATGTGCACATGCCATATACAGTTATATTAGTCACTGTTCTTGCATTAGGTATATTACAAGGGAATTATGACTAGGGTACTTTGAAAAACCAAGTGAACCCGTGTTTTATGGTTATTTTCGAAAACGTACTGCCTTTGACAAAACCTTACTTATTTGGCATCAAATTAACGTTTTCCAAACAAACTGGCAAACTGCTTGCTGGGAGAGATTTTAAACCACTGCTAAGTAGGGTGTAAGCTTCCTAACTAGAGAGCGATCTTCGCATTGTTAAGGCCCTCGCCTGACTCGGATATTCAGAAAACGCTGAGCCAATGAGGTCCGACGCGAGTCAGCTGGGACAGGGTATAAATAAAATCTGTCGAATGCTTTAAAATGCTCCAATCACTATATTATTTATCCGCCGCACTCTGCTTCTATCAGCATGCAGATACAGGAATCCGCACGTCGTAAACATGCCTTTTAGCCACGAGGGCGGTTAATTATACATCGCAGGCACTTTCGACGCACAATGGCGCTGCTTGGCCGAGACATCTGAAGGGAATATGTTTAATGCCCGCCTTATTGGGCCAATCTGTGATAAATAACGCGCGAAGCGGGGACGGGTCGCAACGCGCGCAGGCTGCGAGGAGGCCGGTTTCTGTCATGAAAAATGAACACGTTATTGGAACGCCTTTCTTTTAACGGAGTCTGGCAGCGGCTGGCAGGGTTCCAGTGGATTAGCGCGGTAGGTACATACCACAACTCCGAACTGCTCAGGCTCACACAGGTCTTCGTACTCCTCCTTCAGCTGCGCCAGGGCGCTCAGCTCTTTCTGCTCCGGCAAATTCTTCACTAGGTTCTGAAACAAAAAGGAAATACTTTATTTAAGATCGCACTTTTGGGTACAGGTGCACAATATGAAAGACGTAAGAGAAGGGTTCATTAATGCCTGTTGTTTCATCTACAGTTCTTAAGTCAGTTGCAGAGTCTCGCGAGATTTGCATATTGTAAGTCAACTAAAACATGGTAGTATAAATCTTTATTTCGGTTAATTAAAACCATATAAAATAAATCAATCACATATTTAAATAATTCTAGTCCAACAATTCATTGCAGAAAGTTTGATTAAAAAAATTAAGGTATAACCTACACAGTACAATTTGGTAAAATCCCCAAAACTGAGTTTCAAATATGAACGAAGACCAAGGTAGGTATTTTAAAATGGAGTTCATCGATTTCAATAGAGTCGCTAGAAGGACCAGGTGACGCAAGTGCTATAGGGATATTTCCTAGAGTGCGCACAATCGCTTGCTTAGTTGATAGAAATAGAAATCAGCCCAATAATACTATCCATCTACTTTCCTGTGGAACATTCAGGCCATACTTCTATACAGCATGCTCTTTAGTGAACGCTCAACTGGGCTCTATGTAAGTATTTTGCCACACAACATACAGTGCCTGTCGGACCACAATAAGCTCAGGGCCACAACATACTTAGGGCCACATTATGATGCTGGTCAGACCAGTTTCTGTTCCCCACAGTGGTCTCGTTGGAGGTAGTTAATCCGACCACCAGATTACGATGCATGCATCGTGTACTTTGACTGACCGCTTAAAGACCACCAACTCCGACAGCCTCTCTCTGACCACAGAGATGCCTCGACTGGCTGCCTTGTGTCATCAGAAACTAAGGATTCAGGGTGCATAGTCACCAAAATCTGCTTCTCTCCAGCAGTCTTCGCAGTGATTCCCTTCTCCAGGCCCCCCCTACAGCTGGGCAGCTGAACCCCAATGACTTCGGTTGTGTGGGCACCATTATCCTGGTAAGTCCTTCTGTGATATGTATCTCCATTAACTGGACTGTGTACATTCCGCCACACTACAGCAATGGTGCACAAGACATATGCCCACATATGTCATGCATAGGTGTACAATTCACACGTTTAATGTGAGATTTGTATGCATTTGCAGTGACATATTCAGGGATATGTGCTCAGCCGTAGCTACAACCGCCACATTAGAAGTGGTTGCATCGTAATACGGGGGGAGGACCTTTCCGGCCTTGCAGTTGAAAAAGGCTCACAAGGATGGCCCTCAGACGGTCTGTATGACCAGCATCCTAATGACCCATAGAGTTACTCTTATCAGCCAGCAGATCAGGATTATACATTTTCTCCTAGGGATTTTGTAGGCTGTAGAGAAAAACATAGTGTAAATCTCACACTGAAGAGAGCAATGCACCGACAGATATAACAAGTGGTTCTTTATTTTTTTTTTTAGCTTCTTGGCAAACTGGAGACAAGTGATAGTATCTCAGTATGTATTCACCAAATAAATGGTCAAATGCCTTCCTCTATTTTCATGAGCATTTCAGATAGTTATATCAACATAATTTGCGTTATTAAACATTGGGGTCGGACAAAACATTGCAACAGAAGAGTAAAACCGCTTCAAAAACTAATGCAATCGGTCATAAGTATCCAACATGTTTTTTCTCTAGTCGATTCAGGTTTATTTCTAATAGGGTTACTGGAAATTCATAGGTGAATACTAGGAACACTCTATGTAATGATTCATACTCAACAGTTAAATGAAAGTACATATGCATGTTCTACTGGAATTTTTATACAGCAGCAAGATTTGAAATCAACCACCAGCAAATTCAGAAGTCAAAAAGTTAAGAACCACTGAGCTACTGGAGCAAGGGATTATGTGTGATATGCATGATGCTACCTATGCAGAAATGAAGTAATGTAATGTAATTTATATTTATATAGCGCATTATCACCAACGGTCTCTAAGCGCTTGCTTTGGGAACCCGTCCTGGTTTTTCCCTGTGAGATAACCCGTACTGGGCACCCCCAAGGTGAAAGCCAGGCATCCCGCCACGGGGGGCCATAGTGGAGATTAAGCAAGCTATTGCCCGGAGTTGCAGAGTGTGAACCTGCGCTTCGATCAGGCACCGAAGCGAGAATTATCGAGTCCGTGGACATTTTTGGGCTCAAGACCCTGCCGCGTCGGGAATTGAACCCTGGTCGATCTCTGCTTCATGGTCTGCCTCCTCTAACCATTGAGCCACACTTCTCCATTGAGTACCTTATCCATTAGATGTCACTGGTGCACATTACACCCTGTTCTGTTTCACAACAAGAGGGAATGAGGCCAGGAGGCAGCATCTAACAGGAGTCTCCATAGAGCGGACTTTCAACAAACATATTCAAGCATGTGCAAGCTTTCCTTCGTTAGACATCTGTTGGATGCCCACAGGCTGCCAGCCATCAATACATCATAAGTGGGATAACCGTAGGGACCACTTAGGAAAGTCATAAAATAGGACTCCAAGTAGTGTGACCTACTTTCGCTTGCATTTCTTGTTATATGGGGAGAGTTCAGCCAAAAGCTTTTTATTTACAGCATACTGAGCCACCGTGTTTGCCAAAATTCACTGGCACACACTGATATAACGGTAATTGGCTCCATGTAGAGAAAATAAAAACAAAGCGTTGGCTTCTTCTCCAAACTTCTATAAGCGGATACTAATAAAAAATAACTGACAGGGTACACGCCTCAAATACTCACTGTTGGTAATATCTTAATGATTTTTCTTTAAATGTTGCTACTACTGAGAGGTATAACTCGGGTTTATGTTAAAACATACCCTCCTGCACTCTTGGGCTGAAATTTGGAGAAATTGTTTGAGAACCAATAATAAGATGTTTACTGAGACAGTGCTTTACAGTACACTTTTGGTAAAAACAGTAAATAATATGTGCTATCATTAGGCAATGTAATGGCACTTACTTTTAGCTCACCTTTCTTATAAATTGCAGAATTTAGGTGTTGTGCAAGCCTCGGTTATAGTACAAGACATTACTTTCTTCCTATGTACTAAAAGATCTTCACAACATATATAAAGAAGCATTCTTTAACACCCTCTCCTAAGCCTACTATCTATAATCGCTGCTACAAAATGCATGTCAGCTACAAAAAGCAGATTATTTATTCTTCACCTCTGCTCTCACGCCTCTTGGGCTAGTCAGATCTTTGCATGTTTGAACCTTTACTTTCATTTTCACTATCTGCTACGCCTTTGAAGCACTCGCTCTTACCCAGTTCCTTATCTATGCTTGCAGCATCCACACTTTTTTTCCTTCCCATGCAATATCTAAAATTGATAACTGCAGAACAAAGCATTGAAAATACGAAGGCATAGCACACGCTGGTGCAAGCACAAAGTCTCTGCTGCTTCGCACATGTTCACCACCCTGTGATGTCAGCTTTGCTGAAAGAAGGGCTCTCGCTGGTGGTGGCAAGTCACAGAAGCACCATCACCGCATGGAATATTCGAGCCAACACATTTAAGGCGAAATATCTCAGAAACAAAAGGTCAACTAGTGACTTCAGAAAGATAGTAACTGAGAACATTTCTTTTGTGGCACGCGGCAGGCAAAAGGCACAGTACGAGTAGGCAGCGCGTAACTAAGTGCATTTCTTTTGTGGCACGCGGCAGGCAAAAGGCACAGTTCACGTAGGCAGCGTGTTCAACGCCATCTTTTTATAGAGGGAAAAAAGCAACGCAGGTATGAGTTTGTGTCTTCCTGTAAGTTAAGATACTGAAGTGCAGCTACTGCCAGAGGCCGAGTGTGCCTGGGCAGAGGCTTGGGTGATGATCGTCACGTCACCAAGCAGCCTGTTCCCTCTGGAATGCTCTCTAGAGGTGGGCAAACCAACACATTGACAGGGAGAGTAAAGCCCGAGCCAGGGGTCAGCTTCGGTTCTTGGAGTCCGTGCACGAGCCAAGTCATGAAAATGTTTGCTATGTAAATTATACAACAAACGTCATCTAAAATATAATAAAGTCTCTTAAAAATCAAAAACGTGTATTTCTTTAACACATAGGTGGCTGGAAGCAGTGCTTAATTTGTAAAATATTAAGTGCCAGGGCTCTAACCAGGAGGCCACTGCAGCTTGCACCACCCATCGTCCCTGTCATCGCTGCCAATACAACTACTAACCACTAACTACTAGTTTTTATGTAGCACAAACTCAACCCGTACGTATTGGGGCACTTTACATGAGCAGCAGTGACATTACACAAGGTCACATTCATTTGTCTCAGGCACAGGAAGATTAAGTGATTTTCCCAGAATCACAGGATGTCGAGCTGATGGCAGCACTCCAACCTTGTTTCCCATTGTGAAAAGAACGGGGAGGGAACAGACCGGAAACACCCCGTAGACGGCATAGAACCGGAAGAGGTTAACGGTCTAGCTGCAGCCGGGAACAGCCGAAGGAACACCTGATGTCATCGGAGGAGGTGAAAAGGGGCAGAAGGACGAAGCGGTGTGTGGCGAGACCGGAGGAGAAGAAAGTGCGGAGGGAGACAGCAAGCGGAGAGACGAGGAGCGGAGAGACGGCGAGCGGAGAGTAGAGGAGCAGAGAAAAGACGAAGGCAGACAAGGACAAGGAGGAGGAGACCGGAGGGATAGCGTTGTACAGCGTCATTAAGCCCGGCGGCGAGCAAGAGAAGGAGGACGCCCCGGGTTCCTTCGCCACGACCCTGGACACGGGTCGGGGCTCAAGGCAAGTTCCTTTGCGGGGATCGTTTTGGTGGGGGTGGTGGGGAGGCACTGGGGACTAGGGGCCCGATGTAGGTGTCCATTTACCTACCGGTAATGGCCAATTTCGGCCGTTACCGACCGGTAAATGGTCATTTGAGATGTAGGGGCCCTTTTTTACCGATTCGGTAAATTTACCGAATCAGTAAATTTACCGAATCAGTATTTGTACCGATTCGGTAACTTTGAGATTTAGGTGGGATTGAGTCCCACAGGCCTCACAGAATCGGTATTTTACCACCCAATCCAATTGGGTGGTAAAATACCGAATACAGGTGTGCATGCACATGTGTGCATGCACACCTATGGCATGTGACAGACAGACATGCCCTAAGGGCATGTCTGTATGCCACATGTCACACATGCCTGAATTCGGGGTGCTAGAGGGTGTCAAAGTGACACCCCCTGCACCCTTGCAACATTCGGTATTTACCGAATCGGTAAATACCGATTCGGTAATGCCCATTGATTCCTATGGGCTTCAATGCCCATAGGAATCAATGGGCATTACCGAATCGGTATTTACCGATTCGGTAAATACCGATTCTTACAGAATCGGTAATTCAATTACCGATTCTATCTACATCTGCCCCCTTCTATTTTACCGATTCATAAAAACCGAATCGGTAAAGTTCGGTATTTATGAATCGGTAAAATATACTTACCTACATCTGGCCCTAAGGCACTTGTGTGCTTTTAAAACATTTTTGGGGAGCACACCACGTCGGTACTTTTTCCCTCACGCTTCCCTTCCCCCTCACTACCCGGGAAGCGTCTGGTGATGGTAGCACATTTTGCTAAAACAGGAAGAGCATAATAGTAATCCTGGTCGTATTTTTATTCCCTTCTCCTGACCTACGGACCATGGGAGTCTTCGGCAAACACCCGGAACCCCAAACCCTGAAGCAGAGAGCAAGAAGAACTGTGGATCACTCGGTGTAAACAGTGCTTTGCAAGACTGCATATCTGTTATCTTTTACAGCATCGTGCTTGTTAATCTTGAAGTAAGAAGGGGAAAAACTACTAAATAAACACCTTGCTATAAAATCTAACGCTCTTCTTTGGTCCCTTCTGTGCAAACACCACACCCATTTTCAAAGTTAACTGCTCTGGTTGCAACACAACAAACTGGGCAGATACAAGGTGGCAGGCAGAAACCAACGAAAGCTCAGCTCGTTATGGGCTCGATGGTCCAACAGGACCTCAAGCTGAGCCAGAGCCCGTCTTCAGACTCAAGCCTCGCTTGAGCTTTCAGATGGCTCATCCACCTCTAACGCTCCGATCGGATCTTCACTGATGTCCTATCATTTGGCAGAATCATGAGGAAGAAACACCTCTTCCGACAAGAATTTTCTATGCCTTAACTGATTGAGTTTACTACCTACCATTCCTGTACCACGGCCGCCATGAAGCTGCCGATGGTGGTACGGATATATCACAAAAAAAAAAAATGAAAGCACTGGATGCGTTCTTCTCCTTCCACCCCAAAAAAATATGGGCAAACTGTTGGTCCTTTTAAAACAATTCCCAATTATAAATTAAATAATTACATTATTATTTAGCTCTAAATTAATCAAAAGAATCATATTATATATTACAGATCAGTGTTACAAAGCCAGTAAAGAATTAGACTTGCCAATAATACCTTGTTTTATATAAAGCATGTGAATTAGGATTTATTTTAATGAGAGTGCTATATTGACAGCTGCAAAGTAGATACTTGATAGTGACAAATACATCAGTCCTTGACTGTTAGCTAACATCATTTTGGATCTGAAATTAGTAATTTCACTTTAAACACCTTAACATGGGCTGAAAATATCTAGCATGCAAGCCCTGCTAGATACAACACCAGTACTGGCTAAAAATGTCATTCCTCACATGAGGCCTTATGCCAGCTGGTCAGCAATTAGTGAAAAAGAAGATCAAAACCTAAATCCAACAAGGAGATTTGTTCTTTGTATTGTAGCGTCTTAGCACAAGTAATGTCCATTGTCAACTTAGTTTTTAAAATAAATTCAATAACATTGGACAGAGGATACACTAATCTGAACTGATTCTCTGGTCAAAAGCCTTTTCTGGAAAATGTATATTTTTCCCAAAACCCAGTCAATTTTCTGCATAAATCTAGAAGTGTCAATTAGTTCACTGATCGTTAAATGAAGTGGAAAGGCCAATGTTATCATTATGAAAAATATTTAAAAGTAAGCCTTCTTAAACTTGGGTAGCAAAACTAAATTATGTCAAGAATCAGTATATATTAGAGATTGTACACTAAATGCAAACCACTAGCCGTATCAAAAGGCTACCTTTGGCTCGTCCATTTACTGTAGGCATGGCATGTACGGTAAAAGTCGCAAAACCCTCTATATGCCAGGCTATAGGAGGCCATGCTTCATGGAAAATAATAGTACGAAACTGCTTAATGCACTCTGTCCAATATTCATCTTCAATTTTGAAATGTAAAAAAGCTTTGCTCTAAGAAATAAAATTATAATAATTTTCTGGGCATTCTACTACACTTTCCCTGCGTCATGTATATATCTAATAGGAACACGACTATAGGGAAACACTGTTGTGTAGGTTTAAATTGAATGAGCAGCCATTAAAAAGAGGATACCCATTGGGAGGAAGATTATTTATCAATGTGTCATTACAGGTTTCAAGCAACCACGTTCTATTCCCCACCAGCAAACGAATTTGAGCAGGACAGCCTAAATGGCTGAACTGCTCGCCCTCCAACCAATTGTTGTAAACCGAATTCTCAAGAAGGGTGATCCTCTAAAGTTAATTACAACGTAATCACCTTTAACAGTCTTAGGAGATTTGGCAACCAAATGGGCACGTTTAACCATGTAAGTCGGATCAAAACGGACTCTTGTGTAGCTCAATTTCTTGTTTAGCCAATGGATGACTTTATTTTTAGGTTTGGCATTAAAGAAGACTTTTTGATTTTACTAAAGTTATACCTTTGATTTACTTACTTATAGGGGTTGTCAGCCCTCTAAATCCATTGTCTGTAATTGCCTCCTTCACATTTTTTTCACCCACTACAGCATATATCATGGGCAAAGAGTCATCCCGCTCCAGCCATTGGCCAACTTCAACGTGATTAATGACATTCTTTTGTTTCACAAGGAGCACATTCACACAAAAAGTAGTTTGAAGTGTGAAGTGACTGGGGCTTCTCAGTTTAGTCCTCTCGAATAATAATAGGTGTATCTATGTGTAAATGTCTAAAATATACTTAAATATGTGCCAAGAAATTATGTTAAAGACATAGAAAGTCACTTGCTTGAACATTGTCATTGGGTATTTTGCATTTGAAAACAGATGTGAAATATGTATAAAATAATTAGAAACCAATGAAAGAACATGACATACTGAAGCTTGAGTCACAAATAATTATTAAAATGAGATTGAAAATAAAATACTGGCACTGGAATAAGTACATGTGCCAGAGTGATTAAGCCTATTGTAGCATTGAATGCCAATTGTGGAACATTTTTTATAAATTTATTTTTTAAATGAGGCATGAATAAAGCACCCATTCCCTCTCATAGCTGAAAGAGGTATGTCAGAGTTAGATATGAAAAATCAATACTGTTCAAATGCATATTTACCTCAATAACTGAAACTGTCACTTGCCTCAGTGACCACAGTCCTAACTCTCAAAGGAGAGCAGTATTAATGTCTAGAGCTGGATGTAGGCTGCGTGTAGGCTTCTAAAGGGTGTGCCAATGTCTGGGCGATCCCTTCGAGGTTCTAATATATATGAAGCAGGATTTGCGACGCAGCGTGCGCTGCACAGTACAGCTGCCAACTGCTGCAAGTCATTTTTCCTAACTTTAAAGTCAATTTCACTTTGGATTCAGAGACTTAAATATAATTTGTATGTCCTTACAAGTACCAAGATGCAGTCAGTTGTGGCTTAGTGCATCTCCTACAGTATAGGAATAGTTAGATGAACTCTAAAAGCATCAACAACTTGGTGAATCTGGCTCACATGGTGCTACTACTCTGCAAGCAAGGTCTGTCAGTTGTAATGCACCATGTGACACAGACCTGTTGCTACACCCAGAAACCATTTGGAGCTCCATGGAAAAGAAATGGGACTTGGAGGCTTCTAGATCCACTAAGAGTTCTCTGGTATTACATGCAAGCAACCTGGATGTAGTTCTACTATTATTTCACCCTATCAGAGTATTTCAAAAGCTCGCACTAACAACTGATTAAAGGTTAAGGAGCAAAGAACAGAATCCAGTCAGAGATTACAGTCATGTTTGTTTGTCTGTATAGGATTCTATTGGGGGCGGGAAGTGATTAAAGGTGTGCAAAGTTACAAAACATTATTTAGCAACATTATTTAAGATCTAAGGAAAACGTAATGACTTTTGTACCAATTCAAAAAGTTCTGCATAAGATATACAATGCATAAAGCAATAAGGGGCAGATTACTTTCCAGTGCATTTTTTTGCACATAAAAAGTGCTTCTTTTCATCACAAATATCGCTTTGCGTCACTTTGTCTCATGTGGAAATTGGATTGGTGGTAGTTGGGTGTTTCAGTGCAAGCACCCTTGCTTTTTTGACGTAAAGCCCTACCTATCTACTAAAATTGTCAGACGACGCTTTGTGTAAAAAAATAAAAATACCACCTCCTTAAAGTATGTGAAAAGTTGGAGAAATAGATTTTATTTCTCTAAACACTTCACACCTTGCATGTGTGCTGTACTGTACAACACACATCCAAAGTGTGACATTTTTAAACACTGTCTAGGCAAAGGCTTTTGTTGTTGAAAAAGTATACTTTTAATAGAAAACCTTTGCCAGACATCAAGCACGCATGCACAAATCAATGCAGGATAGTGCAAAGGTGTATGTAAAGTGTTAGACAGCCTGTTTGTCTGCTAGCACGAGGGAAGGTAGCAGCAGCAGGTCATAATTAGTAAATATGGCTTTGTACTGCTCTCTCCTCCTTGCACAATTCTGCGCCGGAACACTGATGTCCACCAATGCACTATATTTTAATTAATCTGCCCCAAAGTATTCTTTTTCACCAATGTGCCCGTCATCTTAAAAATAACTTTGGAAGAGGTATACGGACAAAGAAATATTATGTAATAAATGTTCATATTGCCTGGGCACTGCCTGAGTGAAAATTATCTTGCAATGCAAAGAAAATCATATTGCAATGCAGAGTAAATCTTCAATTGGGCAAGATAAAGCAGGAAACATTGCCACGTTCTTCAAAAGCAAACATTGGGAACTATGCAATAATTCACACTCACGTTGCCGAAAGCCATATTGCCCACATGCTGTCAAATGTTTGCAGATGTTCATTGCCTTCCCCCTCTCCATGCACCCTCACTTTCATAGCACACTCATATTTGTGAGGAGGACATTATTATTAACCATTTCCCTCATCAGACTCTGTGATCCTCTTTACTACCTCCCTATTTGTGCTTTGCTAGGGAGCTGGCATGTGAATCTAGCTGAAGGTTTACTCTTGTATTTATGTGTTGTACTTTTTTGCAAAACCATTTTTTACAAGCCAACGAAAGTGATCACTATGTCTGTGTGTTGCTTCCCTTCGCTCACAAACGTGTTATATTGCAGCCCTTGGGTTCATCCATATTTTGACCTGATTTCTTTTGCATGTATTTTTTTCACTGTACCCAGAACCAGAAATTTAATTTATTGCTTTCTGAATATGTGTTTTCTCTCTCAATTTATGTATGATCCTGCCCAACCTTGTGTTGTCTTCAGTGGGATGAAAAAAGCAAGAGACCTAGAAAGTAAATGCAAAGAGGCAGCATAAGGTGATTTTCGGTTTCTTGACTATATATCAAATCATGAATAGCAATTTCATCTCCTGGGAGAGTTTGACATGATGGGCCATATCACATAACGTGAGCTCTGGCGGTGGCAATAAGTTGGTGCAGACTGGTGTCTTAAGTGGTTGAAGAGCCAGAGAGGCACTATGTTTCCACCTTTGACAGGAGTAAATGGTTGTTTGTCACAGGACTTTTAAAGGCATGTGCTGCTATTGGCTGGAAATATAGCAAGGTTTCCAGTATCTAAGTAAAAAACAAAATAAAGCACACTAAAATACACCAAATTAAAAGGCAACAAGGCACACCACAACTTAAAAGTCAAAACAGTATGCAACACAAAAACTACAGTGCAACAAAATGACTTCACATTGCAATGATGCAGCAAATCAACACCATCACCAGCACAACACAAAATTACACAGCAAATTTGTACAAACGTTCTGTCACACATTCCCCCCCAGAATCCTGTTTTCATACTGCTGTGGTTAAAGGGTGTTGAGCAAGCACTAGCTTTACAGAACCAGTTAAATCTTTTTGTGATCCAGCCGATATCTTTAAAGAACCATTTTTTGTGTTAATGTTCACACTTAGAAATAGCAAAAACAAAATTAAGCTCTAGCTAAAAGCATTATAATTATCTTAAAGGAATTACTTCAAACAAGGCCAGACAGCTTGGAAACCATAATTATACATGTAGGTCCAGGTGTGAGGAGATTCAATTAACCCCTTAGGCGCCATGCGAGGCGCTTTACAATAAAATAACTCCTGTAGCCAGAGTCCCCGGCCAATCGACTGGCATTCACCAAGGCCTGGTGTAATAACAGATAGGACTCTTTCATCTAAGTGCCATTTTCTCGTCCACTGAGGCAGCTCATACATATGATGCTGGCGAAAATAAACGACGACCTACTTTCAATAAAGCAATTCGCTGGAGCACGGACCAATTGCTACATAAGTACATAATACGTTCTGCTATTAAGTGAATCCACATCATTTGCTGAAAGGATTTACGAAGAGATAAAGATCACTGCGTACTGGCGCGTGACAGTACCTTTTCATTCTTCCCAGCTAGATGCAGATTGCATCAGTGTAACACTTTGTGCAGCACCGAGGCTTTCGAGCAATGCTCGCACGAGGCCACAGGACTTTAGCAACACTCCTCACGGTGAACTGCTCTTCTGCAACTTGACTCGAGTGTGCATCGTGATTTGGCGAATGTGCTGACCGCAGAGCCTGATGCAAAGAAATGTCTGAGCAGAACAGGGACCTTTTATCACCACCCACATTTCAGCAATTATTTTTCAACAATCCTAAAACTTTATTTTTTTTTTAAATGTTAATTGCACACTTAAAGGTTAGTTAAGTGAAGGTACTGAGCCGCAGTGCCCTTTCCTTCCTGCCATAATCTGCCCTTTCCTACCTGTCTCCTTGCTTCATATCCCCTCATTAGGCGACTTTAACTCAAGGTGGGCCAACACGTGGGCAGTTAATGGCCAGGGTCATCACATCCAACAAAACACGCTTAGATATTAAAACTGACCATAGCTCGCGCCTCCAAGAGAAAACGCTGTAAATTGATGAATGAATTCCTGAATCCTTTGTACCTGCTTTATCTAAATTATTTTGCATTGCACGCACACGCATTGTGTTGTAGAGGAAATGTTTTGCTATGAAACTGATGGGTAAAAGTAAATGAGGGATACATTTGTGTATGCCTTGGTTGATGAGATATAGCTGGTTTGACCCATGTGGTAATGCGACTTGCGAGGTCATACCTATGTATAAGGAGTTGCCGTCGGATTCAAAAGGGTAGTGCAGCAAAATTACTATGCCATTCATTGAACAGCCCAGCACGACACACACTACCACCTCGTTGGTCTGTCTGGTCACATCTCCTACTCTATGAGCGTGAATCCTTCTAGAGTATGGATTGATACAAGAGGACCGACAACTGGCAACGTCTTGATCGCTTATCAATAATCTTCATTATTCCGAGCCCATTCACCAAAACCTGGGGTAGCGTCAGTGACATGATGTGTATTTTGATTCCCTGATGATGATACAGCTCCTCAAGAACCTCCTGTTGGCTGCTGAAGGGATGGGAACAGGACAAGGATAGGAAACGACTGAAAACGTTCTCTTTCCTCAAGACTCTGAGTCGAAAGGCAGCAATGGCAATGCCATGGGTACCGAAAGGCAAGCCAAGGGCGGCAGCTACTTCTCTAGCATCCTTTACTTGATGCCCATCCTATAATGAAGTTGCATGTTCACCTGGCAGGAGATAAGCTTAGGGAAATCCCTATTAAAAGACACATATTTGTTCATATTTACTTCTTCTTACGCTGCCGTTGGGCTCGTACGAGGAAGTATAACTAGGCAAATTCAAACAAATGTCAGGAAGAAAGGATGGAGCAATTGGTGGGCTATGCCCGCTTACCAGGTGCTGGAGCAGCTGTGCTTTTTTTGCTCCATAAATGGCTCTGGAGGTAGACGCTGCTGGTTGTTTGGCAGAACTCTCTCAGTGTGGGACCCTGGAGACTACAGAAAGGGGCATTGATGGCTCAGATCTCCAAGGTTGTGGCACGGGACACTTAAGCCTCTGCCTTGTGCTCTTTATTTGAACGCTTATACCAAAGATCTCATCCAGACTACATGCACCTGTGTTGTTGAGAGATACATACAATATTACATCCAAGTTAAGTGTCCTCTTTCCATTTCAATGGAGAGTTGTTCCAGAGATTGAATGTGGTTTTTCAAAAACACATTTAAAAAAAAAAAAAATTCTGTGCACTTGATGTGCCCAACATGTAGTGCATAGCCTATGTTCTCTGAGGTTTAATCACATCGAACTCATCTGCATTCTCGACTCGTCTAATCCAATTGAGAATGCTAGAGATTGTTATCATATTACCCTGTAATCTGTTTAGATCCAAGCTGAACATGTTAATTAAAGCTCAAATCTTCTTATAGATTTTGCTGCCTAACAACCTCACAGCAGATTTTTCTCGTTATAGTGAATCCTGCGTGCAGCTGACCACAATTAAATATTAAACGCACTGCCAAGCAAATAAAAATGGCAGAAACTGTTGACATAATCACGTTGTTACTTCTCGTACAAAGCATGTACTGTCTTGCAGGTTTCAGTACTTTTTTTGTGTTAACATGCTGGTGATGACTAAATGCTTTCAGTGGACACTCTGTACCATATATATATATATATATATATATATATATATATATATATATATATATATATATATATATATATATATATATATCAGAGAGGTATTGCACAGCATGCTGGATGTGCTGTTGTATTTACATGACTACATGCAACATCCACAGATCCTGGTCTAAGCTAGATTCAAATTTATCCTGTCAATGTTTCTCCAATACAGTTGCATTTATCAAATGAAGACTGTGTTATACATGCAAGCCAACGTGTCTGGTATGCATTTTGAGTGCTGACTAAAACATTAAAAAAAGCTTGCTGTATTGAGTAGAGATTTGAAAAATGATTGTTTTCTGATTAGAATGAAATAAGGAATGAAATGGGTCATTATTCAGTCTACTTTTGAGAGGTAACAACAGTTGCGGCCGGCATTAATCGCGGTTGGGGGGTCACGAGGGGAAGGGGGGGGGGGTCAAGCAAATGTAATAATACATTTTTAAAACGTACCTGACAGCCGGCCTGCAAGGTCCTGCATTTTCTCGGCTCCGCTCCTGCTCATGAACAGGAAGCAGGCAGTCTCCCTCCCCTAAGCCAATCACAACACTGCAATGGCAACGTTGTGATTGGTCGGGAAGGCGCCCAGCCAGGCGCCTATGGAGAGGCCGTGTTCTCCATATAGGCTGCATTGCAGCCTGCATGGAGAAAGGGCAGAGTGCGCATGACTGGTTTGGGCAGCTCCAGAGGGCCGACCAAACCAGTCATGCTCACTCAGGAGTGGGCACACCACTCCTCCCCTGCCCTGCTCGTAGAGCAGCCCGCCCACTTGCCCGCCCGCAACCAAACATTTCTGCTTTCTCACAGTGCGAGAAACATAAAATAATAGTTTTACCATTTTATGTTTCGGCTTCTAGCACAGTGAGAAAGCAGTGGGGCGACACTACTTCGCCCTAGTGGAGGAGCCACCCCTGGGTAACAATAGTCCCTCGTGCATTGTAATCCAAGCACGCCATAGGAGGCAGAACGATACACCAAACAGCCGATAGCATGAGGTGTTATAAAATTTGATCATTTTAAAAGCACCAGACATCTAAACCTCAATGACATCTTTTTGTTACCAGTCTGGGTCATTCAATAGAGACATTATTGATCAAGCAGTGGAGCTTCACAATCAAGATAAGTGGAAGGCCGAGGCCTTTCCAGCAATGATAACCAATGAGCGAAGACGAGGAGCTCATGACCTGAATAGCATTTTGAGTGATTAAAGTAAACTCTCTACACAACTTGCATTGTTGAAATCACAGATCAGAAAACAGCATTTAACAATAGCAATAATAATGCAGCAAATGACCCCAAAAGAACTTAATGGGCAGGTATACAATGCATCTACACATTAGGGGCCCGGATTACAAATGAATCCCTCAAAAAGTCTTAAATCTGCTCCTGTCGAATGAATTTTACATTTGAATTAAGTGAAGGACAATTACTGAATTCACAAATAATCTCAGCAGAGCTTCATGGCTATGAATGACAGGTGAAAATGCTCAGGAGTACTTCAAATTGCCAATTCATTAAGGCACACTTCCATAATCACCTTTTATTTTGGTCTATGGGATTACCCCTTCTTTCATTGCCCATGTATGCACGGGGTGTTCCTATCTCATTCCCATCCTGTAAAGGCACTTACTTCTGTCTTTCAAGGAGTAAATGTGTGTATCTACTGGTTGCGAAACTACCTGCAACAGGTGAGTGAAAACCAAGAAAGTTGTAGATTTGTGGTTGGTAAACTACTTCTGCCGAGTGAACACACACAAGTCAAACACCCTTTGCCACACTACTGATCAGGCACTGATACCGGCATATTGTTCACCATCGCAAGTGCATTTTATGATTGAAAACTTCCATATTCGGTTTCTGTGAACAAGAATCTAGGTTCTAGAATTTATAATACATTGTTTTTTTTGGAACTCTTAAATGCCACTTAGGTGCACACATGGTGTCTGAGCTAGGCCAAAATAGAGCTCATACACTTTTCTTTATAAAATAAGCACTAAAATAAGAAACGTATAAAATTCATAGCGCCAAAGAAATTTAGTGACAGGATTTACTCATGTTCTTAAACAGCAGGTGTTAGAAAACAGAGCAACCGTTGAGTCAAACCATAAGTAGATTGTAGAAAGTGAGCTGGGAGTAAAGTGAATCATAAGAGGGTCTTAGCTTTCCCTATCACAGCCTTAGAATCTATGTACCCAAATCTCTCTCTTCCCCTTCTGTTCTACTGTAGAGCTAAAGGGTCTTTTGAATTCTGGTAAGAATCCACACTGACAAGCGGAATACGAGTTGGCGGTGGGCTCAGTAGTCCCTGACAGAAGACATTTATTGAACACAGATTGTTCTCTACCTGTAGCTTCATTTCTCTCTTGGATGGATGTGTGAACATTTCAGCTCACCATAGTAAGTGGATTATGAATTTATCCCGCAGGAGTCTCTGATCCCAAAGAGAATGCACATGGCCCTCTAACCTTCTAATTTATCCTAATTTCTACATAAGGGCAGACAGGGTGTGAGATCTGCATACATGCAGTTCCCAGTAGAAGAGAGGTCTGGTGTCCACTTATTTGTCTCTCTTCTTTAGCTATTCTGTCCATGTGGTTATGCGAATATGCTTTTTCTGATTATATCACAGCACCAGCCATTGGTTGCAGACTTTCTTTCACTTAGGCTGTTTCATTTCCTCTCTGCCTTAGGTAGACTACTAAGTTGACTGCTAAATATATAACTTGCACAGCCTCCCACGGTCAATGCCTGTTTGAGGCAAAGAAATGCTGAAAGATTACGTGGGAATGCAAACCCACAACTCAAGGCGAACACTGGGCAATGCCTGATCATGACTCAGCTATCTAAGCCTAGTCTTTAACTCTTTATCATAAATCCTTCAAGTCTATCTTTGAAAGCAAGTAGAGTAACCCAGAATTCCTCCTGGCCTTTATTTATGTGTGTAGAAGTCCAGGTGCTGTCCACAACTGGTCCTCAGGAGGTGCAAGGCTCTGATCCTGGGGTCGACCGGGACAGAGTCCTTAGTCCTTAGTCCTTTTCGGCACCTTCCAGTTGTCAATGGCTGTCACAGTCTCAGGGTCCAGCAGCAAAAAGCACAATCAGCAGCAACAGCATTTTTTCTCCTTTGTGCAAGAGCTTTTAGAGGGTGTGGAAGGTTCTAGAAGCCAGGCACCCCATGCCAATCCTCGGGTGCCACATCACCTCTTCACCCTTGTCCCCACCGTCCTGCACAGTATGTGGGGACAGTTCAAGATGGCATTATCCAGGAGTCACTTGTCACATCTGCTCCTGGGATCTCAGTTCAACCGTCACTGGCATAACTGCCTTTACCATGGCATTTACCACCAAAACTTCCAAAAGGAGCCCCCTCTTGTGTTGGCTCAAGTTGTCTGTTCTTCCTCCTTTGTTCAGTGGGCCTGGGCTGTCCCCAGCCTAGTACAGAGTGACAGGTAATTAACAGATGCAGATTTTAATCCCAAACTCTTACTGATCAGGAGCTATGGGGAAGCACTGTTAATTACTCCTTTTGTGTGGGGAAGCCTTTGTTCCTGATGCTGGAGATAAATGTAATTACCTTGGCCCAGCAGGGTGACAAAAGGCCTGGACTCTGATCTTGAGCTGAGGCAGAGAAATATGACAATTCTGGATGACCAATAAGATACACAGATACTGTCTTGGATCTCTCAGATTTGATTTTGACGCACATATTCCACCCCGTTTTGATATGTCAGTGAACTTGTAGGGAAAGGGACGTGAACCAGCACTCAGCAGTTTCCCCCCTATGTGTATAAGAAAGTGTCACTGGAGACAAAACAGTGAACAACACTGACTTTTCCAATGAGAGTACACTAACATTATAAGGCCTACCCCAGGTCAATATCTAATCCTACAGAGTACCCTCTGCGCCAGGCCACCTGTGCACAGTTACCGGACTGAGCACAACAGTACTTTCACACGCGTAGCCCTCTCACGTGTAACAAGCCAAGTGCCCCTCACCCTTGCTGTATCGTAGTGGCCTTATCTTAAAAGGTAGAAATTGGTGGTAAACACAGGAAGTCCATATTTGTGTGTGATTATATGTAGTGAGACTCAACCACAGTAAAAAGTCCAAAATCGTGTGAACAAAAAAAACTGGGGATATTAAATGGGTGGAACCAGTGCTTAATCTGAGCTGATGGTTGTGGTGGTGGCCACAGGCACTTATTTTTGGGGACCAGCACTTATATTTCTACATCAATCAGTTTGTGAGAGCAGTGATAGAAACAGCACAAATTAGAAAGACAGAGAACAAGAAAGACTTAAGAACCATCACAAAGGGAGAAATCAGGCATTAGTGAGAAAAAGGGTCAGGGAGGGTCTGGTAATGAATTAAAGAGGCATGAGGTGGATTTAGGACTACAGGCCTTGGAATTATGCACATCAATGTGTAATTGTGCTGGCTGCTAGCTTCTTAGAAGAGCCTTGGACACCGGCACTCTTTCTTTTACAATTTAAACACTGGATGGAACCCATCTTCCACCACAGTCCTATAAGAATAGTAGTGAAATTAGCAAAGTCTGATTGAAGTCACATCCTATCAGTGGGTGGACAACTTCAAAGAAGTAGCAGTAACAACAGGGTATAGTCTAGTCATCCCATTCAGAAACAATACAATTCAGACAAGAAGGGGTTCAATTAAAGTCTCCACAAGGCCTCTGAAACTAAATTCTGCTCCTGCAAGCTGACCCGAAGGCATTCCTGAAAAATACCCATTGTAATTAAGAACTGTGAGAAAAAGCATTTCATGGGGAAACCACGCCACTAAAAGTTATTAAGGGGTTTCATCAGTAAGGTAACTTTACTCCTTAACTACATAGCAATCCTGAAAATCATGCCACCAGTTGTAAATCTGGATTCATGTTGTAAGTTTACATTTCATGTTCATTTAAGTGAATACATTTAGTGGGTCCAAAGGGTTTATATAAACATTTTGTATGCATAACATATGCCATTGAAAACATTTCCATACCTGAGTGTAAGGGTGCTCATTATAAGCATGTGTGTGAGGGTTTTACAAGGTTGGTACTGTTGTGTATTTCCACTCCAGTGTTAGAAAAAGGGAAAACAGAATTTGTACCAGCCAGGTGTTTTCTCATGCACAGATAAATTAATTAGGGGAGGGGAGTGAACAAATCAATTTTTGGAAATAGCAAGGAAGCCAGTTAACAATTGAAATAAGATCCTAGATCATGTACTTGTGGTAGTTACCAGGGCATACTGGGTATTGCTCTGTTCCAAAATCAGAAGTTCAACAAACGTGCCACATAGAAATCTCTGCCTTGAGTAAGAAAACATCAACAGGGAAGTTCATCACTATTTCATTAAGGCTGAGACTCAGTGGATATAGGGTGTGTAAGGAGAAATTAGAAAGTAAGCTGTAGATATATCTGGGAGGGGCATTCGTATGTCAACTGTACTACAACAGGGGAATGTGAATGCTAGGTGAAGAAAATTGGAAGGAAATAAGGCTTAATAAATGTGGAAAACAAGGAAAAAGCGGTTAGCTGGAGGGAAAGCGGCAAGGGAATTAAGTGGATGAGGCAGATACTCATGACAAAGGAATTCAATGAAAACCACTCCTAAAGCAACATATTGTTGCTTCACATCCCCTCTTACCAGTCTCTCTGAAGAGAAACACTGCCCTTGGTTTCCTATTTCATATTACTGTTCCTGTGTCTCAATCTGCTTACGACCTTCATAGTCAATCTAGTTTCTCCCAAGTCCCCAATGGTCTACTATAGCAACACCAACTTCTAATAGAAAGCCCAATCCTTTTCAGCACTCCTTTGATGTGTAGGGAGAGTATTCCTTTACGAATCCAGTATAAACATACCACACATACAGAGGGTTACTGAGGTGTAGTTGATTACTGTGAAGAAACTTGGCAAAAGCCACGACGACAGACATTAGGAAAGAAAAATCAGAACTCACTGGAGATTACCATATTTGTCTGGAGGAGTGTGGTGATCTGGCATGGCTGGAATCACACCTGCCAACTTGCATCAAAACTACCAACATATCTTTTTTGTGCCATACTGAACTTAGAATCAAGTTTCCAGCTCAGCACTCTCCCTCTTAACTGAGGGCAGATGAATTGCATTGCACAAGCATAAGGAGGGAGTTACATCTCTCTCAAGCACCCTGTTGCACGCTGTCTGTAAGCACAAAGTGAAAGAGACATTTTGGGATGTACCCCCGGGGTGTAAAGGGTATGTGAGACTTTTTTTGCCTGAAGGGGCAGCGGGCACCTTGTCTATAATACAGAGAGCCCCCGCACATGTGCAGCTCTAGTGCTATCCTAAAAGGGTAATTCTCTCTTTGCATTGGAAGAGACCCATAGAATTGAGGGAAATTCTCTGCATCTGCACCATATTACGAGCAAAAACAAAGGGGTGGTCAGGAGGCACACTGAATGCGCCACAAAGAGATGCCTCTCAGGAGAATGGGAATAGGGTCACATTGTCCTCCTCAGATATCTCCCTACAGATCGGTGCAGTCACTAATTGCTCCTGCCTGCAGGGGAATCTCTCCCCCTCTTAAAAGTGCAGACTGAATGGCTTCTGCACTGTGAAAGGCAGACCGGTTGCTTCAATCAGCTACTTCTTCATTCACTAATGCTCTGCTCTGGGAACAGAGGGTTATCATTAACAGGGTGCACTGTCCACGTTTGAATCTGGTGAAGGGTTAGGTCCACAAATCCTGTCGCACAGAGACACACACGCACTTCGATAGGCTCTAGAATCGGGATATACAAGGTAACAAGTTGGAGACTCCACGTCTGAAATTGCCCAACAGGGTGAAACCAAGCATAGCTTGCAGCTACGTCCTCATGTAGAGGCTGAAGGGGGTGGGTAAGAGGTGGAAGTGATCGTCAGGTAGTCTTTGTCCTTGGTAATACATGAACCTAAAAACTAGGAGCACTTATGAGGGATCATTATTTTCGGGTCAAGAATGTCATGTTGGCACAATTTACTACAATGGTGTCTTCATTGACCGCTAGGAACAGATAATTCACAGTCATCTATATGAAGGAATTTCCCTAGGCATAATGCCACATAGATAGCACACTGTTTAAACACTGCACCTTCCCTGCAATAGAGATACACACATTCTGAATGCACTCTCTTTGGTTTGCAATGGATCAGATTATGGTGTTTGTTCCCAGTGTAAAATGCTGAGAATGTGATGCAAGAAGAAACTCTCATCCATAACTCTACAATCTCTTTATTTGTTTAATGAAATGTCCTAAAGCAATGTTATGTTATGCTATTGTGAATTTCAAAAGCCCAGATTTCACCTGCAGGTCTCTTGGCTCTGAATTTAGTTATGGAGTGACCAATTTCAGGAAGCCCAATCTAATTATGCGCTTGAGCAAAAAGCCAAGTCTTCAGCATCTTTCTGAATTGCAGATAGTCGATTTCAGGCCTTAGGGTTGTAGGCAGAGTTCTAGAATTTGGGGCCCAGTATAAAGAACGGTGACCCTCCTGTCCGTTTGCGTCTGAATCTTGGGACTGCCAATAGATTCATGTGAATGGATCTTAAGTTGCGCTGGGGGAGTATTTGAGGATTCTCTACCCAATATACATGGGACCAGTACGGTGTATGGCTTTAAACAGGATGCAACCTTTTTTAAATAGAGAAAGCTGCTCCACCAGGAGCCAGTGAAGCTCTTTCAGCAGCGGTCTGATGTGACAACGTCTATCTTGTTGGTAAATAATTCTGGCAGCTTGATTCTGTATCATCTGCAGACAGTGTTTCTGATTTTGCAGGAGGCAAAGGTACATTACATTTGCATAGTTGATTTTAGATAGAATCAGGGCAATAGTGATGTGGATGCTGGCTTCTCTGCTGAAAAATCTTCGGAACATTCGCAGTTTCTGGAGTTGGAAGAAACATGCTGAGGCATACTCATCGAGAGATCCGAATCTATCTGTATGCCCAGGCTCCTAATTGTAGTCTTTGGGGTGGGTGCAGTGCCTAACTCCACGGACCAGTGTGCAGGAGTCCAATGCAAGATTTTGTTTCTCGGGATAATGATTTCTGTTTTTTCCGAGTTCAGTTTTAACTGATTGCTATTCATCCAGTTCTTGATGAAAAGCATGAAGTTGCTAAGAAACTCCTCTGATGTTGATGACTCTTCAATGGTAAAACTAAATTGAATGTTGTCCGCATAATTATAAATCTGGATCCCCATCTGACGAAGTCTAGATATCAGTGGGCGAATATACGCATTAAAGAGAATCAGGGAAAGAAAGGAGCCTTGCGGACCTCCGCAACTCATATTTACAGTACCAGATTCGTGGGGTGAGAGTCACACCGATTACTTGAGGTCCTCTAAAAAATATCTGAACCAACTCAGAGCAGTGCCTCTGAGACCAGCTGCAGCAATACGATCCATCAGTATTTCATGGTTAACGGTATAGAAGGCTGCAAACAGGTCTAAGAGAATCATAGCCTGCGTACAGTCCTCATTCGCCTTTCCTTTTAGATCATCCATGATGGACAGTATAACTGATTCAGTGGAATGGGATGGACGGAAACCTGCCTGATGGGCGTCTAGAAAATTTGTTTCCTCTATGAAGGAGCTAAACAATCTAGCTACATGTGTCTCCAATAGTTTTGCCAGGAAGGAGAGATATAGGCCTGTAATTGTCTAGCTTCAGCAATGTGGAAAACGGCCTTGCAAACACCACACCCGAACACCAAGGATCGACAAAGAAGGAAGTTATTCAAGGTTAGTCCCAAACAAACCGCACCTTCCTTCATGCCACTTGCACTACCTGTCTTTCATAGTGGAGGCAGCCATGATTGGATGCAGTGCTGCCATTGGTGTACATGCCAGACCCCAGCCCAGCTTATTTCCATCATGAGATGAGTGCTGAGTAGTGATGTTATGGAGGACTACTTCACTTCCCAGATGTGCAACTATATATAAGGGTGCATTAGTATGCCAGATCATGACACAAACCCACTGCTGCTTACAAGTTGCCTGCATCTACAGATGTAGTCTGCGGCGAGAAACTCGTGGTATGCCCCAGGAGTTTGAAAGACCCCCCGACAAAGTATAAATGAGGCCCTAACACTCTTCACCTACCTGGATTACCATTGGGTTGAAGTTGATTATAACATCTGCCTTTTTCCTTCGATTCATTACTAGTACTTACTAGTATATTGTCTGAAGACACAACAGCAGTTCGTTATCGTTCTGGGTAGCCTGTGACCCTGCACTGTGGCATCCAGGAGTGATCTTTCATAAATATGTGGCTAAAGAAAGCATCTTGAATCGACTCTATGACAGTTTCCACGCTAGCTGAGCTCAAAAATTAAAAAGGCCTACACCAACCATGTAAACATTGTATTTTGAAGACAGCGTTTGATGCTCTATTGCAGGTAAAGGTCAAGCTGTTCTTCAGCAGGACAACCTCCAATGCATTAACATTCGGACAGCTTCTGGTACTCTAATTTCGGTTTCTAATGACAACCACTAAGGAATTGCATTACGTTCTGAAAAAGCTCCTTGCTGGTAATTAGTGACTTCTCCAGTGGATAAACACCGCCTTCGTTGCTTGTGCCAATATATTTGTTTACTCCTGCTGCCTGCTTTAGATTCCTCATGCATCCTATGAATTCATTTTCAGTGAGATGAATTGTGGCTGAAGAAATTTGTCAATATGTCACTAAAGAATGCAATAATTACTGTAGTTGCTCTGGTGTAGTTTCCTCCATTACTGAACTCTCCCATATTGAATTTCACAGATGTTTGCTTTTCATTCCAGTTTGTCAGATGAAAATTAAAGTTTAATTTCTTTGACTTGGGAAAAAAAGCACAGCGTGCTTTCGGTTCCATTTCTTTTTTAAAAGGGATACTGCTTATTTCATTTTAACTTATACAAAACATTTCAGACCTCTGAAAAGATGACAGCATCTGTGGAGCTTTCAGCCACTGTCTTCTAATGGCTGCAAACTGTCAAAATGCTCCTCCATAATTCATTTCCCTTTTTGAAAACAAAGAAGACACTGACAGAGTAAATGTACTTTAATAAGGGTGTTTCAAGATCTGCTATTTTACACCATCTTCTCAAGCTCACTTGAAAATACCAAATTTGTTGGAACGTCTAGATAAGAAACGAACACAAAAACACAGCGAAAGCACTTTGCACTGATGGGCCATACAGCGGATTTGAGGTAATTTTGTTTTTAAAATCGCTAAAGTAGCGCCGTAAATGCTCTAACAACATAACTGGAAAGGCGTGTGCCGCAATGTAAAGCCCGCTTGAAGCAAACGTTCTCCCCATTGGCCTTGAGACGAAATAACTATGATTACAGGTCTCAATAAAAAGACTTTTTAAATGGGCTCAAAGGGCACTTGGCTGACGGTTTCTGCTGTTAAACTGATTATCCTGTGCATTTCATGTGACGTTCTCGCCGTTGTCCGCCATCAAAAACACTCCTATGATTGCGGATGTCCTGCCGCCATTATCCATGGTTTGAGCCGGCAACAGCATGAACTAGACATATGGCCCCTTCACAATAAGAAATAGAGTAAATAAATGGTCCTTGTATTATTAAATATATCATTACTGGTTAGTATATACTCTTTAAGATTATGTAGAAGTTCTATGTAAGCCTCATATTTCATTGTACATTGTAGAGGTGAAAACAATTGATACGCGTTAGCACCATTTAACTCTCCGAAGTTCTGTTCTAAATGGTTAGCAAATGCATGTCTTAGTGTTCAGAAAAACCCTGGCAAATGAAGCAGAATTTAGTTACTGCTTGTTGAAGTCCAAGTCTCGAAACCAATCATCATGATTTTACTGAACCGGTAGGTAAAAGTTAGAACCACGATATCGAAAGGTCAATAATCAGTGGCGGTGCGGGCGTTGCCCCCCTGCCCACGCCCTCAGTTTACTTAAGTTCAGAGAGGCTGAGGTAGAACTGATTACCATGTCAGTCAGCATGACATCGGACCGCCCACCGCCTTCACAGAGTCTGAAGGGGGTGGGCGGTCCGGCGTCATGTTGACTGACGTGATTGTCAGACCATCACCAGGGGCATGCAGCAGCACAATGCACAAGTGCGCATGACTAGGGAAGGTTGGTGAATTTTTCACCGGTGCCCAGTCATGCGCACTTGTGTCTCCTGTGGCTGGTGCATGCCCATTAGGAGAGCAAGGGTTAAGCAAAGGCTCAAACCTCGGTCTCCTAATGGGCAGGCAGGCAGAGCAGCACCAGGAATGGCTGAGAGGGGTTGCCGCCCACTTGCCAGCAGTGATGCAGCTGTTCCTGATGTAGGTGCCAACCAGTGGAGTGGACCCGAGGCGGCGCGGACCTGGTCAGGTCGGTAGGATTGTAAATTTACTTTAAAACTCCCCCATGCACGACACACTACCCGCAACCCTCCCATGACCTCCCCCCGGCAAACACCCCCACAACACCCCCTGCCCCGCGACTGTAGTTAATGTATATTACGAAAAGAAGCAAGATAACAAACTTAGAATTATCATGACTACACTCTTGCCCGTTTCAGTTGTCATTAGTGTGGACAGGCGAGACACGTTGGGTAACTTGGATTGTACAGAAAACACACTTCAGTGGTTTTCAGCCGAGTGATATAAAATGGCGCGCAAGAGAAGAATGGTTTAGAGACAACCGACATGTTCCGAATTGTTTTCTGATATGTGGTAGCTAAAAGTAACAAAAACATTATTTTTGTGTGCTGTAGTGATGTATCTTTCAGGATGTCTCAAAGTATTTTGCTGCACTAGGCAAGAGATATTCCGCCTCCCCTCCCTCCCCTCACACCTTCTTCGACACCATTATATTTAATACCCTGTTCTGAAGTCTAATGTCTTCCGCACTCAGTAGGTGGCACCATTGACGGCCACTAGTTTGGCCAATGCTCAGAAACGATCCCGAAAACTTAGCACAGTGAATTCCCATTTTGAAATTGTTTTGCTGCTGTGCATGTCCGCCTCACCACTTTCAAAAGTCACCAGCCGCCACTGTCAATAATAGAAGTAGACTTTGCAGTTACCACAAAACTTAGTGCCCATAAGCAGTTGATATAATACTCTCTCCCTAATAACTAGCGTGTGTTTTGCTCCAAGGTGTAATAAGCTAACAGATGTTTACATGGTTCTCACTTAAGAAAATGGTGTTAATATGGAGATCGATACATACATTGATGAAAATGAAATATCTTCTTTATTAACAGATTCGCCCACTGTGAACTTTACATCAACCTCAACTGGCAAATATGTAGTTAAGCAGTCCCAGAGACCTAGGCCGGGGAAGTGCTCATTGATAGGGCATAGGTAGAATTGCGCATAGCTGGCAGGCAAACACTCAGGCAGGAAACTCTTGATCAATCCCAGAGATAGGCACAGCGAAATTATAATGGCCAGGAGAGATTGCCCCGATGAAGCACACATGGCCGGAGGGGGCACGCATGCTCCTAAAAGCACCATAAAGTAAGATGCGCCATAAGTTAGGAACACATACCCAACCAGGAGCTACCACACGGAGTGATCACGCACTCCCCATGCTGGACATCTGAAAACATTCACCACCGCCCACACTGTGTCCATGCGAGTTCGAGCCCACCTGTAGTAACCATTGGCCATTACATTTATGACTCCAAAGGCAGCATACAATATTCCTCACCAGATATGGTACACTGGCACTTTTTATTACATGTTTTTTATTTTATTTAATAAGGACACAACCAAAATGTGAATTGAGACAGTCCTCTGACCTAGTGCCTGTAACTGTTCTCCCGGCCGAACTGTTTTATTTAACAAACTGTTCCTGTTTTGCCAAACGCCTCTTGTCTTTTTTTTTCCTAAGGAATTCTAAATCAAGCAACATTTTGGCGAGCCACTCTAGGAGGATTGGGACTTTGTACCTGACTGCAGCCGAATGAAGGTGACCTCGCCCGGAAGGATTCACGTTTCTGCAATGAGAACGCTGGTCAGACACCGCAATTGACTGGAAGTTCTGCTGAATCTTCAGGCAGAGTTCCGTCCTAAAGCAGCCTTCACAGTGGGTAAAGACTACATACAAGCCTAAAACATAGTCTAAAGCTAGTGGCGTATGGTAAACTAGGGAAAAGTGTAGAAATATAACCTGATTGTCCTGCCACTGTCAGGGGCTGGCATATTACCTATTATATATTGCCTAACTGTATCAGCAGTAAGGCGGCCTAGGAGGCATTCATGGGGAGGTCACTTTGTCAATAGCTAACGCTAGCTACGGTGAATATAGTGTATATTGTGAATATAGCTCTTGATAAGTCCTAGGACACGGATTTTGTGAAATTGGCTATTCTGATTGGGCAGAGTTGACACCTCAATCTCACAGTTTTTTAGTTTAACGGCTTCTCAGTGGTAAAGAGGTTTCTTAACACCAGTAGTATCTGGAAGAAATGTGGGAAGTACATCTAGCTTGACACTGGGTGCTACAGGAAGGAAATTGGATAGGGAAAACTTGGACCCAGGAAACTAGGCATAACTCATGTGTGGCCAAGAGGGGCTGTATCACTAAATAGCTTCTTTGATTATCACCTTTGTCTAGGAGTGGATAGTGGCAGACCATCCATCTGACTTAGGAACGTATTCAACGCTAGTGTTCTCTTGCTAGAGTATAATATGTGATAAATGTACTAATTTTGTTTGACAAAGTATTTTTTTCTGTCAACCATTATTGACATGTATTAGTGTATGTGATGATACTGCACTAAGGGCCAGATGTAGGTAATTCATATTTACTGACTCTTAAATACCGAATTTTACTGATTCGGTATTTAAGAGTCGGTAAATATGAAGGGGGGAGATGTAGGTAATTCCAAATTGAGAATTACCGAATCGGTAGGATTCGGTATTTACCGATTCGGTAAATACCGAATCGGTATTGCCCATTGATTCCTATGGGCCATGAAGCCCATAGGAATCAATGGGCAATACCGATTCGGTATTTATCGAATCGGTAAATACCGAATCCTGCAAGGGTGCAGGGGGTGTCACTTTGACACCCTCTAGCACCCCAATTCCGGACTTGTGTGCCATGTGGCACACAGACATGCCCTAAGGGCATGTCTGTGTGTCACATTGCACAGGTGTGCATGCACACATGTGCATGCATACCAGAATTCGGTATTTTACCACCCAATTGGATTGGGTGGTAAAATACCGAATCTGAAAGGCCTTTGGGACTCAGAAGAGTCCCACCTACATCTGGGTGTTACTGAATCGGTAAAATTACCGATTCGGTATTTTACAGAATCGGTAAATTTACCGATTCGGTAAATTTACTGAATCTGTAAAACGATGCCCCTACATCCCAATCACCAAATACCGGTTGGTAACGGCGAATTCGGCCGTTACTGACCGGTATTTGGGCTCCTACATCTGGCCCTAATTGTCTCTGAAAACTGTATGGTGTAAAAATATGAGATTGTGCAGATGCTATTCTGACATATCGCTTATTCGCCCTATGTTGCAATATTACATATGCAGTCTTATCTCGTTTTATTGAAATGCTCATTCGAACTGTTTAGTGTAAAAATTGTAGGTGCTGAGCTCATCGTGTTTCGACCACACCACAAACTCCACTGGACTGACCACCGCTGCATTCATTCCACCTTCAAGAAACCCCGCTGAAGAAACCCTCCAGCAGCCTCGCCAACAAGAGAGCCACCTGGTTCACCGACGAGCTCCAAACGCGCATGCCTGAAACTGGATTAGACATGGCTCCACAAACGCACACCAGACAACCACGCAGCCCACAAGGACGCCACCCGCAGATATCACCACCTCATCAAATTAGCAAAGAGATTCTCCTTCAAGGATCGCTTAGATAACAACGCACACGACAGCAAAGAGCTCTTCAGAATCATAAAGGAACTCTCCAACCCCAGCGCCAACATCCCTCCCTAATAAGAATTATGTGACTCACTAGCCATCTTCTTCCACTGCAAGATCGCCGACATCCACGACAACTTCAACACCACGACCTTCCTGACTACGCCAGACTCCACCTCTCCTGTGAACACCACCAGCGCCAACCGCCTGACCGCCTGGTCCAACGTCAATGATGATGAGACACGCAAGGTCATGAACTCCATCCACTCAGGAATTCCATCAGACCCGTGCCCACACAACATATTCAATAAAGCAGACACAGCCATTGCACCCAAACTACTGAAGGTCATCAACATCACCTTCGAGACAGCGACATTCCCGGAAAGCTGGAAGCACGCCGAAATCAATGCCCTCCTGAAGAAGCCCAAAGTGGACCCCAAGGACCTCAAGAACTTCTGGCCCATCTCCCTGCTCCAGTTCCCGGCAAGGGTCATCGAGGAAATCGTCAACATGCAATTAGCTCACCACCTGGAAGACAACAACATCTTGGACCCGTCCCAGTCCGGATTCAGACGAAACCACAGCACGAGATAGCCCTCATCGCCGCTACAGATGACATCAGGTGCCAACTAGACAATGGTGAAATATCAGCCCTCCTCCTCCTGGACCTGTCAGCCGTCTTTGACACGGTCTGCCATCGCACTCTAAAGACACGCCTCCTAGAAGCCGGAATCCAAGAGAAAGCCCTTGACTGAACCACGTCCTTCCTCTCCGGCAGAACACAGAGAGTCCACCTCCCGCTTTCTGATCCAAAGCCACTGACATCATCGGCGGCGTCCCCCAGGGCTCATCCCTCAGCCCGACGCTGTTCAACGTCTACATGGCCCCCCTCGCACAAGTGGCCCACCATCACAACCTCAACATCATCTCCTACGCCGACGACACCCAGCTCATCCTATCCCTCATCAAGGACCCACACACCGCCAAAACCAACCTCCACGAGGGAATGAAGGCCATTGCCGACTGGATGAGGAGCAGCCATCTGAAGCTGAACTCTGACAAGACAGAGCTCCTCATCTTCGGACCCATCCCCTCAGCCTGAGATAACTCCTGGTGGCCGACCACACTGGGAACAGCACCAACACCCACCGACCATGCACACAACCTAGGATTCATGCTAGTCTCCTCCCTCTCCATGTCTAAGCAGGTCAACGCCGTCTCCTCCTCCTGCTACAACACCCTCTGCATGCTCTGCAGGATCTACAAGTGGATCCCCACCGAACCAAGAAGAACGGTGACACAGGCCCACGTCAGCAGCAGGCTGGACTACGGCAACGCACTCTACATGCAGGAATCCCAGCCAAACACCTACGACGACTACAACGCATCCAAAACGCCTCCGCCCGACTGATCGTCAATATCCCCCACCCCAGCCACATCACCCCCGAACTGAGGTGCCTACACTGGCTCCCCGTCGACAAGAGGATCACCTTCAAGCTCCTCACCCACGCACACAAAGCACTCCACAACGCCGGACCAGTCTACCTGAACAGCAGACTCAGCTTCCACACCCCCATCCACCAGCTCCGCTCCGCCAGCCACGCCCTCGCCACTGTCCCCTGTATCCAACGAACGACCTCCGGCGGCAGATCCTTCTCCTACCTCGCCGCCAAGACCTGGAACACCCTCCCTACCAACATACGGCAGACCCAAGACCTACTCGCCTTCAGAAGACTCCTCAAGACCTGGCTCTTCGAGCAGGAGCAGCACCTCCCCTCCCTCCCCCTCAGCGCCTTGAGACCCTCACGGGTAAGTAGCGCGCTTTACAAGTACTCTGATTGATTGATTGTGTACTTTTTAAGAGTGCAGCACATATAATTTTGCCCACACAATTAGACAAACAAAACTAAATTGCATTTGAATTGTATTTTTCCAAATTACTCACATTGCCAGGATTCCCAATTAAAACATATGGAAACTAGGTTCCCCAAACAGATAAAAAGGATTAATAAGCTTGGCCAAGAGTGGAATTTACAGACACAGGCACACACAATTCCCTGGCCTAAGAAAGGAAAATTTGACACAAACATAATTAAACACAATAAACCACATATAAAACGTAAATATGTAGGACAGAAGAGAGACAATAGGGAGTCAGTGCTAGGATTGTGGGCTATCTTTGAAGAGGTTCTCGCCGATAACCGCACAATGCCCTTAGCAAGCAAGGCGTTGGCACCTCTCCCATCATATGCAAGGATGGATGTACTCACACCAGCTTCCGCTGCATTAGGAAATTCAAACCCAATAATATTAGAAGCCGATGAGCACCCCCACCTGTTGTATGGCGTTTTAGATTCCGAATGGATTTTCCTGATTCATAACCTTATATAGGTACAATTCACGTTGCCCATATATAGGCATAGAAATCAAGCCCTTATTTAGGCATAGCCCATGTACCCAAATACAGGCATGGCTACTTTCATCGGTTCACCAAATGTCACAACGGTTTCTTGGAAAACCAGACTCTTAAGCAGAAGGGACTTCCCCTTGCTTCAATATTGATTTCTCCAAGAACTCAGTTATATTTACAATGAACATCTATTATTTAGGGGTTCATTCATGACGTTCATATGCCTGACTTTATGTCAAACTATGGCATTCCTATACACCTTCAAGGTATAAATATACCTTCACTTGCTATGGCAAAGCACGGTGGTTCAGAGCAGTTCGACGACCTACTTGCCCGACGCAGCTCGCTACAGCAAGTGCCGAAGGAAGCTGACTCTCCAGTTGACGCACTGATCTGGAAGCTGCCATCCTCTGCTGAGAAATCCAGCTCCAGGGTTTCGGGCTCCCCTTGCGGGGTGTTGGGAAATTGAATCCAGAGGCAGAGATACCAGACCTCCTTCATTCTAAGGTACGGAGCTGATAAGAACCTAGAGAAACCTTTGGTAGATTATTGGCAAAAACAAAACCTATGCTAAACAATACTTACTTCTTCCCTCGTACTAGACTTTGGTTAGGTACATTGGGGTAGGCATATTTTAGAAGCACCAGTTGAGTATTTTAGCCTGTGTTATTTATGTATGTATTTTTATATGGCTTAGAAACCATACAATGCTATTACAGTATTATTTTATAATGCTATTGTCGCTGTACGCATTATACTTTGCATTTTGCCTAATGATTGTAGCATTTCACCTCTCTTGCATGAGAAAGAAGACTGTGCAATAAACCTTTTATTGAAAAAGCCAGTCTCACGATTTCTCTGCAACTCTGTAGAAACGAAGCATGCACGATTGGCTGAGTGAAATACTTATCTATTATTTCCACGACTCCGAGAGATATATTCTTATTCTTGGGAAACAAGTTGTCATGTTTATGCGGTTCTCAGAAACTAATCTCTTCTTGTGTATTCGAGAAAGTTTCTAGTGACCTCTGAGTTAGCTGGCACACACACAATTAAATTTAGTATATTCGATAGAGACTGATTGACTTAAGTCCTACGTCAAATGTATAGGATATATTATTCCACTGCGCAGAGCCCATTGGGAATATAAGAACGACACTACACACCGAAAGAAGGTTTGTCAGGTCTAAGTCTGAGAAATCTGAAAGCAAGCAAACCCAAGTTCCGAGGGAAGGTCCGTAAAAGCTCGACTCCCCGTCCACTACACGCGACACATGACAACTGAAAGTCGGGTAAAATACACATTCCCACTGGACCAGGCGAGTGTAAATGTGTGTCAGGGAAGTTTTTGGCAGTTCTTGATAGTGACTCAGTGAGCTTGGGAGATGAAGGGAGTTCCAGACCCCCGGGAACCGATGATGAGGGTGGGGCTACAGGGTTTTCCTAGGTAGCCAATGAGGAAATGATGGGCGAATTTGAAGGTGAAGCCAGGTTAAATAAGGCAGCTTGTAGTTCAGAGCAAAAGGGGAAGACCAGATGGCGTGAGAAAGAGAAGCGTGAATGGAGGCTTGAGAGAGAAAAGGCACGTAACAAGGATTTAAAGTGAGGGTGCAGGACCACGCAATTGCCTCATAAGGGAAGCAAAGCCAGATACAGGGTGCCGAGCTGGCAAGAGTCGGAGGTTGATGAAAGGCTACTAGAGGGCTCAGAGTCACATAGTTCGTTCAACATAGGAGAGGGGCTGACCAAGAGATAAAGGAACAAGGCAGCCTGGCACTTACCGTCAGTGATGCAAGAAAAACAAAATGGCACCTGTGCATGCACATGAGGGAAGCAGTGATGAGGATATGCACTGCTCCTCACAGGTGCACGACAAAGACAGGCAAACCAGAGAGCAATAATAGCTAGGAGGGAAGGCAAGACCTTTGTATACACGTTTTGCGACCTAGTAGCAGATTGCACTGAGGAAAGGCGCCAATGTACCAGGTCTTGGCCAAGGGAAGGATTGTTTGGTCCAGAAGGAAGGATCCTTTGAGCCAGAGGACACAGCAGTAGCAGAGGATTGAATCAAGCATGACGGAATAAACCCTAGTTGTGACCTTCTCTACATGCAGTAATGTCTCATGAGATGGGTGTAAGTAGTTGGCCTGATATGTGATTTCCACTATTCCAGTGGGCACCCTGTATCAGTCCAAACAACCCTTACGGTGATGGTTGTAAAGTCAACCTTATAGACCAGCTATCCTAGTGGTAGCATGGACAAAGCAGTCTTAGGCTACAACTTCAGAGAGCATGTGAAGCCAATTGTTTTACCAATAATAACCCCTTGAATACAAAATGAAAGGACACCACACAAGGTATATATCAAATATTTATGTATTTATTTCTAACACAACCCCTCTGCACTCTGTATGAGGTCAGAGGTCGAGATACAGCACAAGTTACTCAAACAGCATACTATAAGTTGCACAAATACAATTCTGCCCTAGGGGCCTCACGAACCATACACTAAAGAAGTGGTATAAGAGCCATGTCAGAACAGGTGAATGGGCCTTTGGCCTTGGAAATCGGTGGGGCTACACAGAGTAACCAAAGTTTAGGAAGCAGGAGTCCCAGAGGATGCGTGTGCAGTGCGTGCTTAAACACACATGCGGGTTCTCATTGACTTTCAATGGGAACGTAAAGTTTAAAAATTAGTTGATTTCAGACAGTCCGGGTGGACATACGGGAAAACCCAGTTAAATTAGGACACTTGGATAGTTATTACCCACGGGAGCACCGGAGTACTCGAGTTACCTCACCCAGGGAAGCCAGGTGCATAGGTGTGAAGTTGTGTCGGGTTTCATCCTCGATTCCTATGGAGAGCTGCAAGAAGATGCTGCAGGCGAACAGGAGGAAGATGTCCGGATGGATCCAAGGGTGGAGCAAGGAAGTGAAGAACCTGAAAACAGAGGGGACAGAGTCTGGGTCACTAGCCAGTGACCAGGATGGAACCAGGACGGAACCAAGCGATGTCGAGATGCAATCAGGTGAAGAGGCGAAGCTTGTCTCTGCAGCCACGTGGACCAGGAGGCGTCGAGGATGACCAGGAGCTGGATACGGACTGTCCCACAACGGCTCTCACTGTTGGCGGTGGCAGCTTCCGGATCAGAGTCAACAAGCCTTGGCAAAGGCAACCCACTCAGGATATGAAGATTGGCTTCTTGTACAGACCAGCAAGGTCTGTGGGGCTTCCCTTTTGCAGTAAAGCAGGAGCAAGCCCAGAGCAACCAGGCAAGCAGTGTTGTTTTAAGATGGCCACTAGCCAATGGGCTAGCAACCGCGAAGACGCGTTGAGAAGAAATGCAGGCGCAGGCCCCACGCGGCACTCGTGGAGTGTGGAGGGCTGAGCTTCGGTGCACTTACTGCTCGGGAGTTTAACTTCTCAGGGTCTAATGCACAACTTCAAGGACGCCTCAGAAGCTGCACAGTTAGCAAAATGCAGGTACTGCAGGTTGTCCGGTCCCACGCCTCTCATGTCCGCCACGGATCTCAGCCTTGCTGTGGATGTGGGTAGGGGTCAGAGAAGTCCGGCAGTCCAGAGGCTGCGTCGCTAAGTCTTCGGGCTCCGGCGGGAGCGTCAACAAAGCAAACCGGCAAGTCACTGATGGTGCCTGTTTGAACAGGGTGGTCACTCCTTGACCACAAGGGAGATTCTTCAGTCTTCTAGTTGCAGTAGAATGTCGAAGGTCCAGAGTTTCTTTTCAGAGTTATAGTTCAGGATAATCTAAGGTCTCTAGACTCAGCTCCTAGCTTTATACGAATTAAAGGGGCTGGATTACCTGCTAGGTCCCTCCTGTGTGTGGAACCTGGGAAGGGGGTTGTTACACCCCTTTCCCTTTGTCCAGTTTTGTGCCAGAGCTGGAGCTGGAGTGCCCCAGCAACTGGTTTGAACTGGGCTATGCATGGAGCACCTTGTGTGCCCCAGGCAGTGTCTCATTTCATTCAAGCCTGTCTGAAGAAAGGGATAGAAAGAAGCAGGAACGGGCCCAAAGAGACACAGGAAAACTACTTCAACATACGTTGAAAAGGACTGCCCTCGAGGGGCCAGAGATGGCCGCAACCGAGCAAATGGCACCAGTCACAATGGGGCCTCCCTGCAAATCCTTAGAAGGCTCCAAACAAGCAGTCCTAAAGCACAAAACATTTAGTGTGTGTTCTTTTCTACTGCTACTGAGCCGAGTCTATGTATTAGCTCTTCTTGTTGTTCAAGGAAAGTGCAGTGCAGACCATTCTTATGTGGATTTTTTTTAAGACAGCGTAAGTCTTGTGCCAGGTGGTTGTCCTTCCTGATGTTGGAAGCAGGGTTCAGTGATGTCTGCCTCTTCCTTCTCTGATGCAATGGATGATAAACGTTTTCGGCAGCAGACTTGATGGAGAGTCAGATCCGACAGCATCTAGAAGGAGGCAGAGTCCTGAAGCACGACCTGATGCTTCATGGTTGAGTGACTTCAAATATGCACAGGAAGTCAGTCATCATCTTACTAGCCCGGAAGGATGCCAGTATAGGAAAGAATCGGGCTGTTTAGGGCACTAGTGACAGAGAATGGCGAGGGGCTTTTTTATCATTTAATTCTAAGAATACACATTGTAACTTTCGTTATTCTGTGAGCTTTCTCCAATATGGTGGGGAGACTTAGAAAATGCTCCTCCAAAAGGATCTGTTTATCCACAGAACAGAATCCTCCTCCCGAATGTAGCATTCACAGGCATAAATGGCACAGTCATTACTGATCCCTTGCCCCTGTGTCAAGATGTATGATCCCTGACAATTTACAAAATTGGAGCTCTGAATTATTCTGCCCTTTTCTACTTTTTCTTTCTCCTGAGAGTTGACTTCTTCTTACTGCCATGGATTTTATTCAAAAGATTCCTTTTGAATTTTACCATCATTAGAAGGTTGTTTACCATATTTGTGCCCTACTCATTCTTCTCAGGAAGAAAAAGCTCTTGAAACCCTCCAAGAGGGCAGAGCAATTAATATGTACCTAATCACACTTATTCCTTTCAGGTGTTTCATTTTCTGTTCATCACTTTTGGACAAGACACCAGGTCACAGGCTCTCAGTTGCTGCTGTAAGAAGGTTATATTCTGTGATTTCTATGACATACATTCAGTCTGAAGTTCTCCTTCCTGTTTCTGTCCAGTGTCATTTTGCAAGGCAATGGCAGCCACTTGATTTGAGGCAAGAGGGGTTTACCTTCAATAAGTGTGTTGCATAGACACTTGGGCATTAGCTGGAACTTTCATAAATTATTACAAGTTTCAGGTTCTCCCATCTACTGCTTTTGGTATTCTTGTACTGAATTCTGTAAATATGTGATGCAGCAATCTGTATTAATGCGTTAGCACATATGCTGCATTACTTGTTTAATGTCTTTTTGCTCTTACTGCTTGTTATATCTTAATATGTGAGGAATGAGAATAGGGTAGAAGGTCAAGGTGGTAATGTTTTATTTACTGTAATCTTTACCATGCTGAGTCATATCCTTCCTCTTTACAGTCCTACAAGCCATTCTCCTTCTTTGTGACCTTTACAGATTTGGCATGTTATTTGTTCTTACTTGTATTATGGACGTTGCTGGGGCTCCTATACTGCCTCATGCGTGTGGAGATTTAAGAACATAGGAGGTATTTAAGCTTCTAGGTGTCCTGTCCATAAAAGGTTAAATGGGTTAATGTTAGACTTGGCATCTTTGGTGTGGTTTCCCCTGACTTTTTGCCTCTACCTCCTGTATTTTTGATGCTGTGCTGGATTTAGTTTTTGCTGGGTTAGATGCTTTGGGCACTTTTCCACTGCTGATCAGTATCAAAGTGCAAGTGCTCCCTGTGTAAATTGTTGTTACAATTGGTTCTCCCTGATTTGCATATTTAATTTACTGGTAAGTCCCTTGTAAAGTGCACTGAAGTGTGCCAGTGCCTGTAAATCAAATGCTATTAGTGGGCCTGCAGCACTGATTGTGCCATCCACATGAGTAGCCCTGAAACGGTAACTCAGACCGGCCACTGCAGTGTTTGTTCGCAGTTTACTAACTGCCATGTTGCCTTGGCAAGTGCACCCACTTGCCAGGCCCTAACCTTCCCTTTTCTCACATGTAAGGCACCCCTATGGTAGACACAAGGTACCCCCCTGAGTAGGGCGCAGTGCATGTGAAAGGTAGGACATGTCCTGATAGTGAAACACTGCAAAATTCGTTTTTCACTATTGAAAGGCTATCTTGCCCGTAGGATAGAATGGGAAATGCTTTGTAACATCTTACAAGCATAAATTTCCATTGGGACAAGACAGAGAAATAAAGTTTAGGCTCACTGAACTCACAATTTAATAACACATCTTTCAGTAAAGATGGTTTTAAACTTGTGTGTTTGAAAATTCCACTTTTAGTGCCCCTGTCTGTTTGTGTATTGACTGTCTGGTATTGGAGTGACAATGGATGGGGATGGGCATTCACTGTAAACAGCCACTTGGGGGGGTTGATGCTGGCCCTTCCTGGATGACTCAGAGCTGAGCTGAATAGACCTTAGCTGAATTTAGAGTAGTGGGAGGAGATTTCTTTGAACCTGAATAGGGCTTGTCTCCCTTGCACGATGCTGCCTCCACCCCCTGCGGCCATACCACACCAGTGAGGACAAAACTGGTTTGGACTGGGCTCAGAGGCCCTTGCAAAAGAAAACAAATACTTGTTGGGGTATAAGTATCAGACCTATAACCCCTGAACTTTAGACTACTTTGCTGTGTGCTGTGCCCCCCTGCTTGAGAAAGACCTCCAAGGGCTTGAATAGAGCTTGCCTCCTGTTTTGAAGTCTAAGGGACACAAAGACTTTAACCCCAGCTCCCCAGAACTTCTTTGCTGGGAATTCTGACCTGCCAAGAGGTGCCTGTGACTGTGTTGGGCCTCTGGAGGCTGTTCCTGCTGTTGGGAGGTGGAAAAGCAAAGCAACTACAAGAAAATCAATGCATCTCCCTTCTTGTGGCTGTTTTTCCGATGCAGCACTGCAGTACGAGAAGAATCTCCATGCAACACCGTGCCGCTGCCGAAACCGACGCAGCGCCTGTCGCCGCTGCTAGAACCAACGCATTGAGGGATCGTGGTTGAAGAAACCAACACAGCACCGTTCAATGCCGCAGCGAAGATCGCCACCACATCACGGATTTCGCACCTGTATGGCAAGTTTTCCCGATGCTTCACCTGCGGACCAGAACCGTCTCGGAAACAACGCATCACTTCCCCTTACAGACAGGATTCGACACAGCACTTTTCCTGCGTGCAGCAGATCTGGTGCATGCTACTCCCCCCCATGGTCTCAGGAACTGACGCATCTCTATGTTTTTCGATGCTTCCCATCTCTGTGTCTGTATGGCCTTGTGAATTTTGTCGCAACTACAGGTACTTTGAAAGAAATCATGCATGCATAGTTTTCTATGAGCCAAGTTGTTTGAATCCTTTTTTAAGTCATATTCCTTTTACATGCATATTTGAGTTTTGTCGTTTTGGTCTTGTTGAGTTTAGATAAAGATACTTTGCTTTTGTAAACTGGTGCGGTGTCCATATGTTGTGTTATCACTGTATTACTGTGTGCTTTGAGTAAAAATGTGTTTACACATTCCCTTTGGGATAAGTCTGTCTACTCGCGCCAAGCAACTCAGGGGGTGAGCAGGGGTTATCTCAAGTGTGTCTCCCCCTTACTCTGACTAGAAACAATTGTCCGCATTTGGACAAAGGTACCTACCTCTGCCAACTAGAGACCCCCATTTCTAACAGTTACACTTCGTAGATAAGGACAGTGATAAGGCAAGTTAGGACTGGTGTATTAAAGGCAACTGGTAAGTAATCAGAATGTTTTCCTCTTGGTCAGATTAAGGAAAACAAAACAAATCAGGTCAACCACCAACTAATTGAAGGTGACTTGTTAACGATGGGGGCAGGCAACGTAATAGGCAATACCTATAACTAACCCCATTATAAATGTTCATAAGACTTGTCTTGAGCTATATATTAAATCAATATTTTTAATAGACTTAATGATGAAAACTTGATGTGCACAAAATACTTTTTCCAAATGCATCCTAAGTGAAGAAAGACAAATCTTTGCCTGATAGCTATATGTATAAACAAATTATATAATGAGTTAGAATGCCTAAACCAGGCATTACAATAAAAGGCGTATGGATCTCAAAGTCTGTGGAACCTAAATTGCTGGGTTCTTGGGATTATTTTGTTTAAAGGCAAGGGACAATACCTACCTCTCTGCTTACTAACAAATACATAATTATGGCACACCAGTGAAAATATATAAGACTCACTAAAACAGGCCATGTTCTTATTAGTATGTCTTCATCAGATTTCTTGCTATTATCATAGTACATTGTTGTCTGACTCTTGCCCTATGGATCAGGCATGGCCAGGCCATGCCCTTTTCTTGATCGGCCTGGATGGCACTATGCTAATCCTATGCTTAAAAATGTATCTAGATAAACATACTTTTGTGGTGAGCATTTTCAAAGCATTGCTGGTGTTGTAGGGTGTGCTATACAGGAGCTGCTCTCCACCTAAACTTGGGAACCACCTAGAGTTCTCTGCTTCTTTTTATCATAATGTTTGCAGCACTCTAAGCTTGAAAAGGGTATTGTTTTGACTTATACTAAGTGCTCCCATGTGTCTGGGCAAAGCGAAACGTTTCTGAAGAGCTATAACAATAGCGAAACATGTGTCATGGGTTGCTTTTATTCATTCCAGGGGGGCTGGGGTGGTATTTTACCAATCCAATACTGTGCCTAGAGTGGTAAAAGGCTTTTGTCATTTTACAGCTTGACGTGGATGGCGCTGTGCTAATCCTATGCTTAAAGGCTTTGCTGTAGAAATGGTAAATACCTTGTCCCTTTCTAGCTCTGTGTGGATGGCACTGTGCTTATTCCATGCTTAAAAACTTTGCTAGAAAAACAGACATTTGAGCTGAGCAAATCCAAAGTGTTGCGGGTGTTGCAGGGTGCTCTATATAGGTGTTGCTCTCCACCTAAACTGGGGAACTACCCAGTGTTCTCTGCTTATTTTTGCCTAATTTATGCAGCACTCTAAGCTTGAAAGGGTATTGTTTTGATGTATACTGGGTGCTCCCTTGTGTTGGGACAAAGGTAAACCTCCTCGACTTCTTGTTGCTGCATATTTTATTTGTAATTATATTCATACTCTTTGTTTTTCATTGTTCGCAAATCGCCCGGCAGCAAGGCTCCATTTGTGGGAGGTGTGCGCTGAATTAAATAGTGTAAATAAATAATAAACATGTCCATGTAATGTAATACCTCCAAATTCATGTATTATTGATTCCAACTGTCTGACCTTGCTCTGCTCTTTAATAAAGTTTGTCATAATAGAACACGTGTTTTGGGATGGCCACTCGATTATGTTGAGCTGTGCTAATTTCAATATGGCAAGTCTTACTTCCTACCGAAAATCTTTCCTCTACCAGGGATTCCTACGAATGACAATTGTCATTCATATAAAGTATTTGGGATTTCTAACTTTACTGATATTTGATTGTTGTTTGACAAAGTTGAGCAAATGACTTCATAGTCATGCAAGTTCATGCATGATAGTTAATACAAAAGTCTAAATGCCAAGGTACTGTGATAACATAGCCCTTCGTCTCCCGAACAAAACCCCGGCGCGCGGGTAAGCCCGAAGTCTCCTGCAGCTTTATTTGTCAGACTTCTAACAAATGAATCCTTTATCTGCAGCAATCACTGCACCTCCGGTTCTAGTTTCAGGGATTGATTATTGTTTTTACACATAAATCATGTAAAAATGCTGCACCTGGTAACACTGTACTGAAGCAATATCCATTGGAGACCGCGATTCAAGGACATATACAGTGAGAGTGACTCCATCTCAAGGGAACAGGGCTGAGAGTCAAACTATGGCGTGCCCTTGACTTGGAAACAAGGAACTATACTGTAGGACCACAAACTCGCAGCATTTACACAAATGTCCTATGCCTTTATTGTGATTCCTTACAGAAGAAAGAGCGCTGGGCAAAATGTAACTGAAAAGTTCATATGCGAAAGGAGTCGCATAGTTTTCTTTTGACAAGAGTCATGATGGTATTCTCAAGTCGACTGTCAGTTACATAAAAGGTTTTCAAGCAAATGCGCGTTTTATTATGTTTTTATATTATAAGGCGTGTGCCCCTGAAGCATAATGCAACTACATGAGGTTCATGGCCAATGCATGTATATACCTAAGAATTAGGGTCTCTGCATGCTTTATAGAAGAACGGATTTGTCTTATTCAAGACTCAATCAAATACTTTATTCGGCTCCTTAAGCCATAACAGTTCCTAATAAAAAGACATTTGGTTGCATAAATATATATACATTAAAAAAAGTAAAAATATACATCATGATTACAAATTTGTACAAATATAGAAAACTAAACAATTAATGCAGTTTCTCGATATTTACCACGGGTTTGCAGGGCACTTGTCATGAAATTTAGCACAGCATTACACATTTCTAAACTTCCTAAACATTGTAAGTTTGCAAATGCCAGCTCATGAGACCCCAGATTTTCTCAGTGCTGGGCGCAAAAACTGTCTCCTTTGTGAATAATAAAGGGAACAAAATAAAGTACAGTCCATTGTGCTTTGTGCTGGGTTAACACCATAGAGGCAAGGTGGGAGTGATGGAAACTATGTATCTTGGGTAGGGAAAGCCATAAAAAAAATAAAGACACTTAAGACGAATTTTAGTTAGTAGAAACGTGTGGCGTTCTTTGAAAATCACTTGCAGACACAGTGTAGGTGTTAGAATGTATTGGAATTTAATTGGGGTTGTTCCTCAAACCTGACACACATACACCATATGGAAGTATTGATTGCGCATAATAAATTGACTGATCACTTTTTGTGATGACTGGTCGAAAGAATCAGTAGGATTACGGAAATGTTCTGGGTGACGAGCTCTTTGAAGCTCTGCTTTACATAGTGCAGCTGAGGAGAGTCTACTGAGCTGTCTAAAGCCAGACAATCAGCCAAAATCACGGTACCGAAATACATTGTGTACCAATTCCCCGACCGATGGGTGTCTAAGTCTTTTAGCAAATCGTAAAATGGCCTCAAGGGACCTTTGAAACAGTGATCTTCTAATATTCAGTTGAAATTTCCAATTGAAGCATGATCAACTGGTATACCCAGGTAAGTCAAATGTGGGATTTGCCCATTTCTGCACCACCAAGCATTAATTTCCTTGTTTTCGATACCTAGACCCGCATTTCATTATTAACGACTTTGTGAGATTCATTCTTAGCTCCAAATTGCCCATAATCCTGTTCAACGCCTCTGAAAGTGACATTAACCCCTTGCATGCTCATGACAAGCTCAGCTCGTCATGAGCTACAGTGCTCCGGTGCTCATGACGAGCTGAGCTCGTCATGGCCATTAGAACGCTCGCACGCTGGGATAATTCCCCTGCTGGGCTGAACGTTCTATTGAAACGGGTGTGGCCATGACGAGCTCAGCTCGTCATGAGCACAGGAGCACTGTAGCTCATGACGAGCTGAGTTCGTCATGAGCACCGGGGCGCTGTGCGCGGCACCCCAGCACAGCAGGAAAATTACCCCAGCAGCCAAGGGGCTAAACTGTTGGCTATCCTAGCTATTAGAACTGCATCATCGGCCTACAATAGTATAGGTAATAATCCTCTGCTCCACAGGTAATCCTCAAGGCCATGTATGTATAGACGAAAATGAAAAGGGGTGAGTACATATCGTTGTTTAACCCCTACTACTGAGCACATTTCTTCTGAGAGGTCTCCTTCCCTACTATACCAGATTTTAGCTGTAGAGTTTGCATGGAGTCTATGGAGTAGGTTTACAATTGCATTGTCCATCCCCATTTCTTCCATAATCAACTATCGTTTAGGCTGCTGAACAGTGTTGAATGCACACATTAAATCCATAAAGACCAGATGGATGCAGCCTTTTTCGGTCTTTATGTATTTCTGTGTGACGAGACACAAATTTGTCTGTATGTCTGACAGTCCCCGGTTCTCAGCTGACCATAGTTCTAGCTTGGCCAAAATAACGCTACCCACATATTTGACAGTGCTATGTAGAAGCGAGTTTGGCCAATTAAAATGGGGCGAGTTCTTATCTCCCTTTCTGAATATTGGAAGAAAAGTAGCATCCTACCAGGTCTGGACCATGAGGACCTACAATTGCTGATCTTATGACATTTGTGAGCACCGTACCCCAAAATTGGGGTAATAACTTGCAGGGATCAGAGAGGATTTTATATGGGCCGGGAGCTTTATCTGCAGGGTTACTTTCTATAGCGAATAGAACGTCTGACACCTCAATCGATTTACTCAGGGCAGTGGCAATCTCCTGATCACGGTGAACTTCTCCTGATACCATGTGAGGTACTAGGTCATTGGACCCAAAGATTTTAGAGAAGTACTCTACCCATATTTCCACAGGTATTACTGTGTCAACCTTTAGGCTGCCATAACCTGAGAGGAGGGGGGAATATTGACCTTCAAGAAGGCATGAGAGTCCTTCAGCCCACTCGCAGCCTTAAGGTCTTTCCAGGCTATCTCCCGTATTTCAGCTTTTCTAGCTGCAATGACTTCTTTATATGTTCTCCTGGCTTAAACTACACCTAGTTGACCTTGAGGTAGCTTCTTAAGGGCTAACTTAAGAGTTTTGTGAGCTTGAGTGCAAGCATGATTAAATCAACTTGGGCTATTACTGACCAACTGGGCATTTTGGGTCAATTTTGCAGCAGTATACCTATTCAGGGTAGAATATGCCTGGCTAATATCTGCAGGGCTACTATCATCTTGTAGGACAGTTGCAATTTGAGCCAGATTATTCACTACCAGATACTACATAAAAAGATCCTCATCAATCTTTGACCATTTGATACTCTTTGCGTATTCAAGCCTGTGTTGAGGAGTATTCGATGTTTTAAGACCAAGGTCTAATTTTAATTCCATGGTTAGGGGATTATGGTCCCTTACATAACTTATATGTATGGCATCTCTATTAGAAATTGGAGTCAATTCCTTTGAAATTAATATTGTGACTTGCCTATATTTTGAGCTGCTGAGGTCATGTAAAAATATCAGATTTCTAGAAGCAACTAGTCCATTCAGGGCATCTCCATACGGGTTATGCCTAAAGTGTATAACAGGATGATCTGCTTCTTCCCAAAGGCCACAAGTCATTATCATTTTAGGGTCACATTTATAGATATTAAAATCCCCAACACAGATTATCAAAAGATCTCTATTATGATACTTCTCGATTTTACATAGGTGATCCTCCAGGCCATCCAACACCCTGGTTACAGTTGTATCCAATATATTATGGTAGAAATTGATCAGTAGCAAATCAAAAGATTTCTGCTGTTTCAGTAAAAGCATTTGATAGTGCGGAGTGCTGTAAACTCCCCGGGCAATCATACAAACAAGAGTAACAGTAATAAAAGTAATTAAACCCCCTTTTGCCCTTTCTGACTTGTATAGCATAGCTGGAGTGCTAAAAGTTAAATAACCATTTATGTATAAAGGATCTTGTGACCATGTCTCTTTACAGCAGATAATTTTCCACTGCTCCACTACCTTTACCAAGTCCAGGTTATTTAGCTTGGTCTGTAATCTTGCCGCATTCCAGGAGATCAAGTCCCAAGTCTTTATCTGCCCAAAATTTTTATCGGTCACAGAAATCCCAGCCAAAGGGCGAAGGGGGATGAAATTATTTCTTCTGTGTGCCTAAGGTTTGTAGTTGTCAATCCAGTTGTTCTAGAGATGACAAGGTCTCAAATCTGCTAGAAAGTAATACACTTCCTTGCTGAGAACAGGTTGCTGCTCTATCTCTAATGGGGGCACTTTGTTGTGCCCTCCTGTTAATACATTCTAGACGATTTAACCTTGGGCATTAGAAAAAGCCCAACGTTTGCGCTCTAGTACCCTCCTGATGAGTGATTGATTGAAAAAAGCAGTGTAGCATAGCTGGCACCACATCTGGTCTAAAATGTATTATAATGCAGTCTCCAGGTGAAATTTTATTCAAAGGCCCAAGCCATAATACTCGTCTGACAGTGACAATCTCTTTTGACAGGTCACAGGTCCGACCTGAGTGGTTCCGCAACCAATATGTCACTTTATTTAGTAAGAACGTGTGTCTCTAAATGTGAGGGAGTCTACCTTTGGAACATTCTCAAGGATGATTATATAAGGTGTACACTTAGGAGGGACATGGGGGCGGACATCATGATCCTCGCATCGAGGTATTATCATATTTATTTGCAACAGTTTGATTATTTTGAGCACCCACTTTTTGCCACCTGCTCTTCTCAAAGTCCATAGCCATCCTCAGGAGCAGAGATTTGGATGTTACTAAATTGTCACACGGAGCTTATTGAAGCTTCACAACTTCAACACTTGAACTTCTGTGGTGGATTGGCTTGAAAGAGTGTGCAAATGGTGCCTGGGCAGTTTATTGCTCACTATCTCCTAGATTCTGTTCATGCCCCTGTCTTTTAGTCTCTCATCCTTGAACTAGGTGGATCTCAGCTAACTTTCCATCTAGAGTATTTAACTTTGTCAGACTCAAAGAGCAGAAGTTGATTATTTCTTTTAATTAGCTGTCCAGGTGATCTAGCCTTTCCAAACAAATACTGGTAAAATCTTTATGAATAATTTCTCTGGTATCCCTCTCCCTCGCAAGCTTCCTCACTACAGGCTTCTTAACTCGAGTTCCTTGCTTTATGTCGCAGAGTGGACTTGGTCAATGAGGAGGCATTACTGGCTCTATTTGCGTTACTTGTTTCTCTCCTGATTTCCTTGGGGGGAGGGCTTTTAGACCGGGCTATGGCCTCTATCACTGTCAGAGCAGATGAATCATGAGCAACACACGGATCTAACTGCACAGCTATGATTAAAGCCCCCACTGAGATGGACACAACCAATTTTCGTCTCAATGCACCCATAACAGATGACAGATAACTAATGATAGACTTAGAGGCCACCTTCCATCTTTTAGTACAAGTGGTAAATTGACTGCCCATTTTGTGCGACCAAATCCAACTCAAGCAGGTTAAACAAACTAAAAACAAACTCTGTACCTTTGGCTCCCATGGTGTAACCATCTTCATGTAACCAGTACCTATGCCCAGATGTTAAGACCCAAAGCCAAGAGACCTGGCTCTGACGCAAGCAGATGGACCTGCTCTTGGCCCGGCTTTTGTCTGGGCATCTCGCTTTAGAGTGTCTTTTGGTAATTGTGGCTCTCCTTTGCCTCAGGGAGAGCTGCGGGATGTAGTCCCACCGCCGCTATGGTCGGTGAATAAAGAAAGTCAGTGCAGGCAGGGACAGTCAATATAGAAAGAGTCCCGCGGTGCAAGAGCATCCGGCGCTTTTGAGTGCATTTCTGCAGTTGTTGCCCCTTCTGTGACCCAGGGAGAGCCAGGGCACGTAGTTCCATCTCAGCTTTGGCTGGTTAATAATGAAAGTCAGTGCAGGCGGGGACAGTCAATATAGAAAGAGTCCCGCTGTGCAAGAGCGTCCGGCTCTTTTGAGTGCATTTCTGCAGTTGTTGCCCCTCCTGTGACCCAGGGAGAGCCAGGGCACGTAGTTCCACCTCAGCTATGGCTGGTTAATAATGAAAGTCAGTGCAGGGTGGGACAGCCAAGTACAAAGACCACCAACCTGCAGGAGCGTCCAGCGCTTTGGAGTACCGTTTGGTAGTTGCCGCCACTCCTGTGCCCCAGTTAGAGCTGGATTATGTACTTCAAACACTTTACGTTTAAAATGATGTTAAAACAATATTCAATAATGATACATATCTATGACCATTTCTTTGTCCCAGACATGATCTTGAAGTATTCATTGGTTTTAAATTATAGGCATTGTTATTATAAAACTAAATGCTGCTCATTTTACAGAGCTGAAGAGCCTGTGAGCCTTTTTACCAGCCACTTTAGGTTGCACACCAGTGTGTTAATAAACGCATTGAGCTATCATATCCCACAAACAAAGCACTACATAAAATAATCTATTACAGAATCATGTTTTTTTTTTGTAGCATATTTTTTCTGTGGGTCAAAATTGCAACAGCAAAAATATATCAGTAGACATAACTGGGCCGGAATAACCTCCCCTTGGATTTATCCACATTTATTTGCCCTTTTTTACTAACAAAATCAGGCTATCCTGAAATATTCGGAAGGTTAATAGACCAGGTGGTACTACAGGGATTCTGCTATAAATGCGCAGTGGGATCTGGGACCTCTGCCCTGAATTTTCCCTTTTTAAAGTCATGCACAGAAGACAGACCGTTGCAATGCAGGACTTGTTTTCATTTATTTTTGTCCAGATTTATGAGGAAATAACACTGCTGCAAGGCAGTGCAAAGGTCTTTTCTTACAGCCGGCTATCTTGCAACTAGAACAACCTGCAAATCCTCGTTTATTTCTGTTTATCTGGATTTCTTCCACACAACTCATGCAGCCATTATACTCAAACTTCTGAAGGAGACAAACATACTTAAAAGACACATTTAACAGCTGTCTGAAACAAGTTTTGGTTTCAACTCTCAATCCGCAGCTGTGCATCAGAATCTTTGGGCAAACACAATGTGTCAAGAACACAAAAGGTTAGGGTTTATTCTTTGGTTTAACAGTCAGTACAGAGGTAGTGAAGTGAACTCCTTCACCAGTAAATGTGGGCGACTTAAAACCTTCACCATTGAGGCAGAAGTTCAAAGTTTCCTACCTTAACCTAAGTCGACGTTTTGCAGCATTTGAAACACTCCTACAGTGTGATATCCGGGCTAAGATATATGGGCCATCAGATGATAGGGAATTTCATTCACACTCACTCAGGAAGGGCTGCCCTACCTCTGATTTGAATTTAGAAAACACAATTGCAATTAATTGTCTGTCATGAATAGTTAGTTCCCCGTGATTTTAAGACCTGTTCTAAGACTTCTGTCAGTGGGAAATGAGATGTATACTGGACCACCAATAGCACCCACTATGCGGCGGGTATGCTGCACAGTCACACAACTCGGCGGCAGCAGGACCGTGCCCCACTTGGGGCCCATTTTCCCAAATCTGTCCCTTCCATTTTCCTTAATATATCACACTTCGCAAAGCAGAAAACTTTCAAACTAAATTTTTAAGATAGTAAAGTTATGTGCCTTAAAAGTTGCACACACACTGCAAGTGCAGTGGCATTTTTAAAACTCTGCTTCGTGGGTAGTGTAATGTTTTGGGACCCTTGGCCCCCATGCACTAATAAGAATAGCGCATTCACAGTTGCATGGAATATGTAACGGCCACGGGCATGTACGCCCAGCCCCTTCTATTAGCAGGGTCACATGTCCTGTGATGCCTGTGATGGATGGGTGTGGGTTGGTAATGGAAGCCAGCCCTCGGGGAGTGGCTGGTACAACAAACACTAGAACAGTGGCCTGCCAGTCACTACATCCCTCCCAAACTTTATTAAAACTGAACAACAAGTCCAACCTGTGGGAGAAAACAAAATAACAACAGAAAACTCCAGAGTCTATACTGCTGCTTTCAGAACAGGACGATGGTACAATTGCAGCTAGGATCACCAGTTTAAAAAGGCACAGTTCAGCGGTGCACTGCTGATCCTGGACTCACTGCGTTGAAGTTTACAACCAAGGTCTACATGCACAGTTTACTGTGACGGTGCATATGGAGTGACAGGGAAGACTGTGGATGTTACATTTTCACAAAGACGTTCGGGCTCTATGAACATCAAGCCTCCTACAAGGATGACATCCTGTTTATTGTTGCAGAGTCTTCCACAGATGCAGAAGTGCTTTCACCTGCACAATAGTGGAGTCATTTCCAACATCCTTCTCTCACCAGGATTCCCCTCTCACGGGATTCACATGAGGTCCTCTTCACCAGGCTTCCACTGGACTGTGTGTACTTCGTGTCGTGCCAACACCATACTTTTGACTTATAGCGGAATCACTACAAGTCCCACCTTTAAGTCACTTGCTTCGCCTCGAGGGTGGTTGTTTCCAGAGTGGATTACTCCTGCCATCCAGACTCTGGTGAACCAGCATTGATGGGACAGTCTTTGGGGTAACCAGCTTCTGACAAAAGACCTTTGTGCTTCCTGGACCTGCTTGGGGGTGCTGCTGCAGATGCATCCCTCATGTCGGGATCCCTCTCTCACCAGTAATTCCTGAGGCCCTTGCCCCTGGATCGCCACGGTCTGGTGTGGATTGGTATGATTCTCTTCTAGACCCCATGACCGAGGTCTCTCAAGATATCAGAGCAGGACCACAATCCAGTCTCACGTGCGACACCAAAGATGGATGGTACAAATGATTGAACTTTCTCTCATCAACAGGCACCAGGTTTGCTTGGTGTAACCAAAGACTTCTGGACAGCCAGCCTCTCATGGTGCCACAAATGTTATATAGATACTGTCCTTCACTCATGATATCCAACGCTCCTAAGATGGTATTGCACTCAGTCATCTTCTGTACCTTGCTGTGCGCCAGATGTCAACCACACACTCCTCTCTTCTTTCTTTGGACTCATTACGCTGTGACCTCATGCCACACTTCTTCCTTTTGCTTTTCTTTCACTTCACAACACGGTCCGGTACCATCTTGTCTTACTCTTCTTCTTTTTCTGACCAGCCCTACCCATGTGAAGTGCACTTCACAGGGGTCTTCCAGGCTATGTCCTACCCCTATGACAATGCTTCGACCAGACCTTTTGTTGTGACATTCTTCATTTCACGACCTCTCCTAAGGCTTCTTTCTTCAACTTCAGGCGAATCTTCTCTCCGACCTCTCACAGGACATCTTTTCTGACCTCTCACAGGTCTTCTTCTCCAACCTCTCACAGGTCTTCTTTTCTGACCTCTCACAGGTCTTCTTCTCCAACCTCCCACAGGTCATTTTCTCCGACCTCTCACAGGTTATCTTCTCCAACCTCTCACCGGCCACTTTTTCAACCTTTTGCAAGTCTGCTCTTCGACCTCTCACAGGTCTCCACTTCACTTTAAGAAGCAGTCCTTGCGCCTCAAGGCTACCCGATCATTGGACTCTTCATCCTCTATTCAGGTAGGCTTTGCACGGTCTGTCACTCCCTGTGACAACCTGGGCCCTCATTTTTGCAAAGCTCATACCCTCTGGCTTCTGCCCGTAACATCAGTTCCTCTGACAGTCTTCGGCTCACTTCTGACTTTAGCGCCCTCTGTTCCTCATGCTCCCAGTTTTCTTCAGAGGCTCCCTCCGCTGGCTCCTTGCACGCTCCGTCCTTTCTCTTGCAGTGGTGTAGCTCAAGACTTCTTGTGGGGAGCAACATTCTCTCAGTACAGGGGTTTACAGCCTCTCCCCTTTACAGTTCATGCCCCTGGGGATGGTACCTCTTCAATTCTGGGCCACAGTATCCCTCTTCACGCTGTGGCCATTTCCTCTGTCACCAGGGGTACTTAACCACTGCGGGGACCACCAATGGCCGCTAGGTGTCACCACAGTGGCTTTATGGGCCCCCTGCAGCTTTTCTTTGCTAGGGCATCTGTGGCCAACTTGGGGCTCTTTTGCTCCTTGGAGTGCACATTTTCTCTCTATATACACTGCAGTGCTCAAGTTGCTTCTAGTGTAGGACACTGCCAGTCACTCTCTGTTCCACCCAGTTGCTTGCTTGCTGTTCCCCTGTATGCATTTTTACTTTTGCTTCTATAGAACTGAAGGTAGCTGCCTCTCGCTTCGCATTAGCTATAGGCCCCGGCCCGCTTCGCTGTGTCCCTGTCAACTGTTGCTGGTCATTTTCTTTAGCTGGTGCGGTACCGCCAAATGGGCACTAAATGGCACGGTCGCTTTATTTCAAGGTCCTGATGGCTTTCTAATGCTGCGGGCCTCGTGTGCAGTCACTGGAGCCACTTCACCAGCTGGTCAGACCATGCCGTGTTCCTTGTGCTGCCACAGCTTGCATAGATCTCATTGCCATCCTTCCCCAAAATGAGTTTGCCTTCTCGCCATACATAATTGTAGGCTTTCTGTAGGGGGGGGCGGGGGAGGGAGGGCAGTCCTATCAGGCCACATCTCACTCCTTGCACGGCGAGCTACCACCTGTTCCCTGGCAGTACAATTGCCACTCCTCTACAGGACAGCGGTGTTGCAAGGGGGTTGCTTCACTTGCTGCTGTGGCCATGCATAGGCTGGCACAGACACGCTTCACAGGTTTGGAGACTCCATGAAAACCGCAGGTCACTACACCCGCAGCTACTTTCCCAGAAAGGTCCTATTCTTTTCTGCCTGCTTTCGTACTTTATTCACGGGGCACGCAAGAGCCTCACCTCATGCTGGCGCGCCCCCGCCTTTAACCCGGCACTTCCCTCCTACGAGGAGAACAGCAGCCGTAGCTGGCTCTCTTCACAGGACATCCTCAATCAGCCCGCAGCTCTGCTCTCTCACCAGGAACTCGAAGAGTGGCAGAAGCTGATCTCATGGGAGCATCGTTCGCTTCCTCCTCCCAGTGAGTGCTGAGCTCTTGCCCACATGGGCTCTTCAAGGGTGGGGGAGGTGCCTCACCTAGTGTTGGTGCCCCTTTCACTACCACGGTGCACTATTGCAGGGTCACATGTCCTGATCAAACTTGATCAAGATGATTGGGCCAAAGTACTAAAACCGATCTTTGAAGCAATCTTGCAAACACTGATGATTCCAGCATCATGGAGGGGTTCTATTATCTCTCCAATCTATAAAAGGGTAATAGGAATGACCCAAAACACTACTGGATAATGGCCTTATTGGACAATGGTGCCAAATATTCTGCTGGGCTACTGTTACAAGAACTAACGTCTTCGGCTGCAGAAAATGCAGTAATTGCTCCAAATCAAACAGGCTTCTGTAAGAACATGGGGACCACTACCAATATCTTAACTCTCTCAATGATGAAAGACGCCATAATAGCACTCAAGCAACCCTTGTACATATGCTTTATTGACTACAGCTCAGCATATGACCACATAAACAGAAACATACTATGGCTAAAGCTACAAAAGCTGAATATTCAATAGTTACTCTTAAAACAGTTAATCCTCCTACACTTCAACATGTGGGTGCAAGTAAAATTAGGTGCAGAAGATTACTGAACAAGGAAGATCCTTACCAACTCCGGATTGAACCAGGGCTGCATGGTAGCCCCAACCCTCTAACCTTTTTTTGGCAGACTTATCAGTCGGGCTGGACGAATGTAACTCACATGCCCCATAGCTGGGAGACTTGGCCTTATTAAATCTATTTTACACAGATGATCTTGTGCTCATTAGCTGAACCCCAATTGGCCTTCAGTGCCTGCTCAATGTAACATCCTTTTACTCAGAAGATAATGGACTGAGCATTATCCGAGAAAAAACAAAGGCCATGTGCATGAATACACGCTGAGCAAAGTCATTTCATTACTCGCAACTGGCAACATATCAGCTGGAAGTTGCACAAGGGTATAAATATCTGGGAGTCATTATCGACAGAAAAGGGAATTTTGCAGCCCACTGGGAGGCCATAACAAAGAGGGGGATAGAGACAGCAGTGGCACTAAACAATCTGAAATATAAGATCTCTGACATAAGTTTCTCCTTGCTGTCTCAGGTGATACAGGTGAAACTCATACCGTCTATCACCCATGGAAGTGAGGCCATGAGAGGGAGAGATGCAGAGCACTACGAATGATTTCTGGTTTGCCGGATACACATCCCCTGCACGATTGAGATTAGAGTTTGGGATTCAAAGGCAAGGGCTGTCCCGTAAAGACGCATACATTAAAAGCTGGTATAAAATTAGAAAGGAGAACCCAGAAACCCTAAGTGCCTACATATAAAAAGAACTGCAAGCTAAGGAGACAGGCCTAGACAGACGCTACCTGGAAGACTCACTCGAACAACTAGGGCTATGCGATCTCTGGGAGACCGCTGGGACTTACGTGAGCTTCAAAAATCTAGTCAACAATACCACCAAAAGAGTGTCCCATACACATGATAAAGCCATCGAGTCAGAGAGAGCACACGGCTGGTTCTCTATTCAGAGTTATACCAAAGCCATGCCCCAAACATACCTTCATATCTGCTTTTCCAAGGCCACCAAAGAGAAGTTCCTGAAATACCGCCAAGGTATATTACCATCTGCGTTTCACTTGCAGCCGTGGCTTCGCCCCCCGCTGCCAGCAACCTGTCAACTCTGCGGGGAAGGGAAGGAGGATATCCTGCACCTCCTAACTAACTGTAGGAAGCTACTAAGTGAGCGTCAAGTTTTACTCAACAGAAAAAAACATATGGTCTTGCAGACAAGCAGTGATAGCAAGTTTCTCTGGAGAGGATGTCCAGCAGTGAAGCCATCTGATAAAATTCCTGACTACCGTGGACACAAAGATAAAAGACAAATTAATTAACACACGACAACAGAGTGGCATGTATAAACAAACTTAAAGGCGACCACAGGCGGGCGAGGATCTTATCAAAAGTGCAGTATATGAGCCAACTTGGCCACAAATTAAATGTTGCTGCTAATATTGTTTTCTAATTGTACAAGATAGCTCTTAAAATCCTGCAATTGCTACTTTTGCACACAAAACACGCGCATTTTGACTATATGTGGGGGAGTAGAGACCACCATATCCTAGTGACGTAATATTCTAGTGACGCTATATTTTTTAAAAATCTTAACCCATTATTATCAATTTGTTTATGCGAAACTATATTAGTGTAAAAACGCAGGAATCGGACTTCTTTCTTATTCATTCTATGTAAATTATTGCAATGGTTTTCATTAATCATGCAAATAAAGAAATACTCTCTGTGATGGATGGGTGTGGGGTGTAAGCCTGCTCTCGGGGAGTGGCTGATACCACAAAAACTAGAATAGTGACCAGCCGGTCACTACAGGTAGTAAGAGTTATATAAATGCTTTGGGAACAGAAAGCAGCCCTGGCAAAATACTCTAACCAGACTAGTTTCCTTAATGTCCTCAAGCAAACTCTCTCTTTCCCTTCATTCATTCATTCTCTCTCTCCCCTTCACTTCTCTCTCTCTCGTCTCCCTTACTGATAGCTTTCCTACCTTCCCTATCCCTACCTCACTTTTTCTCTCTCTTGAAACCAACTAATGAGTACTGCAATTAAACTTCAAGAGCTGGAGAAAGTGACAGAGGCACCAGGAAAGTGCTGGGTTTTTAGAACTAGCCTCCAAGGGCTCAATCTCCCTGGGGAAATGCCCGGTGGGATGAAAGGCCTATCCGGCCCTGAATTACAACACAATACCTGCTCTAGTCAGTGTCTTTCAAATACATTTTTTATAGTAGCTGACTAAACTGGAACTTGTTCATGAGATATTAAACGTCTCTGTCTTCTAACTTCCTATAAAGGGATGTATTTGATGTTAACACAAGGAGCCCAATTAATCCTAAATTATCAAGACTGATTGCTTTTGATTGTAACCTACACTCCTTTCCTTCGACCTCTGTTTCTTATTGTTGTATTGTGCGCTTCTTAGGACAAAAAGGCACTGTAAACGTGCCTTATCGCTAGGCTGCAAGAACTGCTGCTAGAATCACAAACAGTTTTCACATCCAACAGCGCAGCCCCCCTGGGATTCCGCTCAAATCACAGCGCATCTGGGATTTATAATTTTTTTCTTCTAGACGATATTACTTCTGACAAATACACCTTTGCTTCAGTGCTTTGAGAAATTGGTTCAAGCGATAAAATTTCTTCGTGAGCCTTCATGATAAAGAATAGATTTTTTTTGCTGCTATATAGATTTTATTGTTTTCTTTTCATGACTAAAATGCTATTGGGAGTTCCAAGAAAATGCATCTATTACATATATTTGTGGCGCTACAGGGGATACTGCAGTACAGACATAAAAGGAGTAGACCTACACTTGTGTTAAATAGTTCCTCAAATATTAAGCAGAATCATACAAGTGTCTTAGAATGTCATTATTGCAGTGGCGTAGCTAGGGGGGTGAGTTCAGCCCCGGGTGGCACTCTTTTGGGGGGCGGTAAAGGTGAGCATGCACCCTTTCTCCCAAAAACAAGTTGACTGTTGCCCGCCTCTCCCCCCCCCCCCCCCCCCTCCCCGCTCTTACCTGCTCCGGGCGGCAAACTCTGGGACCAATAGGTCTAGCTACGCCACTGCATGATTGGCTAGCCCATACACCTTGCAAAGCATGTAGGAGTCTGAAGTAGGTGAGTTCGAGCTCAGTGACGCTATGTGGCCATGGTACGCAAGTGGGATTTCGCCCAGTAACTTTAGAAGAATATATATTAAACACAGACCTATTGGCTAGTTTATCTTTGCATTTGCTAAAATGCAACATGGCGGATTATCAGAAGCAAAAGAGAGGCTTAGCATCTTGTCTCAATGGCAAAGAAAATGTAAAATCCACCCTTCACATGATGGACAAAGTGAAAAAAAGCATTAGAGCCAAAAAGACAACAGAAAGTAAGGGAACTGATTAATGTGAGTGACAAAGGTGGGATAGTGAAGAAGGAACATGGTTTGAATTTGATACAATGAGGTATTAAAGGGCCATATCTCTTATGTTGCTTAAAGGGGGCATCCAGTAAATGATGTCAAAATATGTCTGAAAACCTAAGCAAACACTATCAAAAACAGGAATATTCAAGAATGTTTTTGATGAATGTTAGGCATGCTGCACTGAGTAAAGAAAATTGTTCTTGTCTCTTTTTAGGGTGGCTCCTTTAAAATGTTATATTGCATAATAAGACATGGTGTGCAAGGTATCTGAAGCATTGTTATTGAATTTGTCAAAGCTAGGAGTGCTGGTGCTTTGTTGTGCAAATAGTGTGAATATGCACTGGTATGTGCCTTAATAGCTTATGCTGTCAAAGTGCAGAGCTACCACTGCACAGGTGGAGGGGACAGAGTGCAATATGTCACTCAAGCAGAGGCCATCTTTGCCCGCTGTCAAGGGACACCCGAGGGGGTGTGATATTTGAATCACTTCTGGCGGTACAGAGAGCATGTCACTCAAAAGAGCAGAACGCCTTGGCCAATGGGGATGCATTTTTATAACGTTCCTGAATACATTTACCATCCACAATTTTTCTTCGCTGGGCTGCATGGCTGCTCACATGTAACCAGCAGTCCAGAAGGCTGGCGAAAATCAATCAATGTTTTACTTCCAGGTTCCAATGTGATTGGCTACTTTGGGTTATGGCCAATCCCTCCATTAGTGTAGACCTTCACAAAACAACCATTTTGGTCAAGCCCATTTTCTAAAAACTTCAACACCACTACTTTTAATTACTTTGGGTCAGGTTTGGTAAAAGGGCCACATTATCTCCACCATTATCTCTCTCTGCAAAGTAGCAAGTGATTCTAATTGTGCACAAAGGAGTTCAAATAATCAAATATATGGAAAGAAGTACTGTTTCTGTATTTGTGTTCTCTTTTCTTGGGCCGCCTGTTGGCCCTCAATGATTCTGCCCATAAGGTGCTGCTCAATGGCCTGACCAAACAAGCATGCACCGCTTGGTGATTGAGGGTTGTGGATACTCTCTGTGAAAGTAAACCTGTTCCCACCCTCAAGTCTAAAATGCAGTTCAGTTACAGAGTACTCTGAAAAATGAGGAACTTGGCATTTCAGTGAGCTAACAGCTATGAAAGTATTCTGCATTTCTAAGGACAGCAGTAATACAAACTTGTTAAAAGATTTGCCTGGCTGCCGTTTAAGTGTGCATGTCCCAAGGCAAGTGGCCAGGTGTTATGTAATATGTTGTATGTCATCTGCTTCGTCTTGCTGACTTCACGTTCCATAGAATATGGAACGTGGAGCAGGCAAGATGACAGGAGTCAGTTATTACCGAGACTTGATGTTGAGAAGTTGAACTACTTGTACCTTCCTATGTAAAATACATTTATCTTCAAGATACTGCCTCTGCAGCCTTCATAACAATTTTGGCGACGATCAGGATTTAAAGAGGACCGCCGTAAGGAAGAAGGAAATCTTTTAGGTGAATTTTAGCAGAGTTGACGTTGTGGCACCTTCGCGCAGAGCAGATGAAGAGGAACTACTTGAGTAGAACTCCCGGAGAATTGGCCTGAGTCATTCCGGTGAGCAACACAGCTTTTTTAAAATGTATTATTGATAATCCTTACCTGAATCTGGGCTTCCGCTACCAAGGTTCGAACTTTCCTAGTTCAAACGTTCCATAGAATATGGAACATGGACAAGGCAAGAAGGCAGGATTACATGCAACATATTACATAACACCAGGCACGGTCTCTATAACATAACACCAGGCACGGTCTCTTCTGGTCCACTTCATTCTTTAATAATCAGAACAAACACATCGCTTTAGACCCTTGCCTTTCTGATGTCTCAGCCAGAATCTCCTAACAAATAGTTGCTCCACTAGTAGGATTCAGGCATATGAGTGAGGCAGACTTTGGATTAGTCTCTGCCTTGGATGTTCTTAATACCACAACAGATTATGACACCAAAGCATTCTCATGTTCCTAGAACTTTCAGCACCTCTTAACACACCAGACCAGACCACCAGATTCTCTTTACAAAAGTAAACAGCATGCAAATTGAGGGCCATGCTCTATTTGAGATCACATCTACTTGTCAAATAGTACTCAAGCCATACACAGCTCACCAGATTACTCATAAATCAGCCTAGTGACCAGCAAAGAATCCAATCTCTCCACCTTTTCACCCTCACTATTCAAAAGTGTGAGAAAGTAAATTATTCATTTGGGAGGATGCGAGTCCTCATCAAGTAATAATGACAGAATCTCGTACCATATAGGTCTCAATATTTTAAGCCTGAGCTCAACCCTTAGTAGCTATGGCACTGAGCAGACTGGCTTCAGAAATGTGTGAAGTATGTATCAGTTCCAAAACAATTAAAAAGTAAAAAATAGAATATATAAAATATCTTATTCCTATTAATACAAAAATGGAGTAAACTTTATTGACAAATAAACACCAAAACAACAAAAATAGGATGTAGGGTACCAGAGATCTGATTTTTAAAAGTTTTTATTCAAAATAGCGGGTAGAAAAGAAAACACCAATCGCAATTATTTGGTCACTCTAGACCAGGTCCAAGTCTTAAGTTAAAGCTGACTGTGAGCTACTGCTAGTTGGGTATAGGGACCAGGTTAGTCCAGTTGGGAAGTTTATCTTCTGACTTAGTAGATTTTCTGAAGAAAATTCCTCATTGATGGGTTGTCTGCAGATCGGTCTGGAGGGTGGATCCAAATGATCCTGTAGCTTAACAGGTCAGCCAGCTGACCCTTAGAGTACAGTTATTTATCCTGGGTATACCTGGGAGCATGTCCAGCCCTTGGGGTCTCTCTTAACAGGTTCAACAATAGGCGCAAGTCTTCCTCTGTCTTCCCCAGATCCAGATATGTTCTGAAGAAGGTATCCTGGTGTGGCACATTTATGTTTGGTACTAGTTGGTGGGCGGAGGAGACTCCCTGACCAATAAGGTAACTCTACCCAGGTTAACCTCAGTTTCTAGGAGTTTGGGAAGCACCTTCCTTTCCCCTGGGAAGAGCTCTGAGAACACCACTGCGGTGTACCTTTACTTTATTATTTCAGCTTTACAAAAATAAGCAATACAATAGCTGGACACAAAATCGAAATAATAATACAAAAATAAGAGTATTAATATGATACAAAAAATACCTAGAATAATTACAAATCAACAAAATACCTCCCTCCTGATCATCACACAATATAAATTACAACATAGATAGATGGATTGTGAATCTCGAGAAACTGGCAGTCTAAGTGACTTTCTAGAGAAGGATGACATACGAGGAAGGCCCAAATATTTATACAGCTCTCATCATCGTTATCAATGGTTTATAAAGCGCTATGTTTAATAGGTAAAACAACCTGGTATGACAACTAAAAACCGGATTGACTTAAATAAATATCTCCTACATAAAAAGTCAGGCGAGCTAGATATAACATACCTTATAAAGAGGACAGAGATAAACATACCTATTTGGACAGAAGATTATATAAAAAGATAAGAAAAGATGGATCCTTAATATCCTCCACTGTACAATTAGGCTAATAAATTCCTACATATTAGAAACATATAAGACAACTCTTGACCCTGTGGCCGATAAAAATCAAGCAAACAATTAATAAAAATGAGATTTTCAGTGGATCTCAATATCCTCGGCTGTGCTAGTAGCTATCTGAATTGCTTCATGCTATATTTCTTGCAAGCATAAGCCTCTGTCCTAGTTTCCCTACATGGACAGATAAATATTGGAAAATAATGGTCTATCGCCTTCTTTAAATGGCCACATGTGGATAGAGGTATAGTGCAAAAATGTTCTTGCAAGCATAAGCCTCAGTCCTGGTTTGTCTATATGGACAGATAAATATCAGAAATTAATGAAATATCGCCAACTTTAAATGGCCATGCATGGATAGAGTAAAGCACACTTTTTTTTACTATTGCGGACCTTCAACAATCAAGTGAACCAATTACATTTAATGCTTTAGTGCTACCCAACGGTTCACATGTGGGGTATAACCTAAGGTACAAAGTAACCAAAATATGAGCTGGGCAATCAACAATATATGGTAACACTGCCTATTAAAGACTAGCGAATGAGGTTAAAAGATTTGGATAAGCCCCTCTACCCTATGCCTTTGATTGCAAAAATCACTGGAGTTTTTTCAGTGCAGGCCTGGTGGCCTTCCAAGCTGCATATATGTATGAAGCCACTGGGAGGACAATAGAGTCAAAACTGGTGCGGAAACAAAGTACAATTGCAGCTTTATAATGCTTAACATTATGATTAGTAAAAAGAAGACACAAGAAGTGCCTTAGGGCGTGTAAGGAAATAGTACAATGTAAAATAAAGTGCATTATAGTTTTATATCCTCTCTGTTTACAAGTACAAATGTTTGTATCCGTAGTTTTGTTTGGGTTTAGGGGTATAGGAAACTCCCCTTCCAAACTAGTTCTGAATCAGGTTGTCCATCCACTGGGATTTGTGCCATCATGACTACTTGGACAATGGAAGCCTCAGGCCTAGGAGTGAGGTACATCTGCCTATGACAGGGGATGCCTTTTGAAGCTGGTGCAGTTGGTGGGCAGATACCCCAGGCCAGCCTGTCAGTAGGAGGTCACACCTCCCCACCCAGGGCCTGTTTTGTTCCCTTACCTGGGAGTCATTCACACTCCCTTGCAGGTGACCAGCAAGCAGACAGATGGAACTTGGGTGTTAACTTTGAAAAGGCTACTAGAGGCTTTAGGCAGAAAAAAGTGACATTCTAAAGTAATTCGTTTTGAAATAATTATTCAAAAGTCAACTTTAGCATATAGTTAAGTGTTTGAAGTATTTTTCTAGCTAGTGCCAATCAGAAGTTAGCTTTATGAAGTGTAAAAAGGTAACCAAGGGTTGGCTTTGATACAGCCAGGCTTGCTACAGTGAAAGAAGGGATTGGGGTCCTTTTCACTGTAAGGATATGTAAAAACGTTAATTACATATGTACTACTTTTACAAAACTATGCACCCTGCCTTAGGGATGGTAAGGTGTACTTTAAGGGTGACTTACTAGTATTTAAAAGGACGATTTAATTCTGATAAAAGGTTGATTTTGACAGGTCGAATTGCAGTTTTAAAATTGCTCAATCAGGTTGCTGTGGCAGGCATATGGTCATGTTTTAAATGGTTGCTTCAGTGGTGACATAATAAGTGAAGCAGCCCACTGCTACCATTTATCTTACAGGCCCTAGGCACATGGGGTACTACTCATTCGAGTCTTTCAGGCATGGCACATGGGGTAATACGCACCTAGCTCTTTTAGTTAATGTTAGACCTGGCATCTTTTGGCATAGTGTCCCCTGTCTTTTTGCCTCTGCCCTCCTGTTTTTGACTGTGTGTTGGATTTCATTTTTCCTGGCTTTAGGACTCTGGGCACTTAACCACTGCAGACCAATGCTAAAGTGCGAGTGCTCCTTATCTAAAATGTAATGGTAATTGGTTCTTCCATGATTTGCCTATTAGATTTACTAGTAAGATCGTAGTACATGGCACCAGGTGTGTCGAGGGCCTGTAACTCAAATGCTACTAGTGGGCCTGCAGCACTGATTGTGACACCCAGAGGAGTAGCACTGCAAACAAGTCTCAGTCCTGCCACTACAGAGCTTGTGTGTGCAGTTTTCAACTATCATGTAGACCTGGCAAGTACACCTATTTGACAAGCTCAAACTTCCCTTTTATTACATGTAAGGCACCCCTAAGGTAGGCCCGAGGTAGCCCTACGGGCAAGGTGCAGTGTGTTCAAAAGGTAGGAAATGTGGTGTTAAGTTTTACATGTCCTGGTAGTGAAAAACTAGTCAAATCACTGTTCACTACAGCAAGGTCTATCTCTTCTATAGGTTAGCATTAGAGCTGACTAGCAACATTTTACGAGTATATCTTCCAATTGGGAGCTGAAGGAAAATTGGAGTTTGGTGTCTCTGAACTCGCAATTTAAAAATACATATTTTAGTGAAGTTGGTTTTTAAATTGCAGGTCTGAAAATGCCACTTTCAGAAAGTGGGCATTTTCCTACTTAACCATTCTTTGCCACTGCCTGTCCCTAGAATGCACGTTCGGGTTGGATGACAGTTGGGCTTTGTGAGTTCACTCTGGACAGCCACACCCAAAGGAGCATATCCTGATGGCCCCTCACCAGGCTGATGGGTCTCCCTAAGCTAGAGTGGTGGGGGGAGTTGACACTTGCACCTTAATAGGGCTGCGCCTGTCCACTCACAAGGCAGTCTCTACCTTCCTGTAGGGTGTCTGCAGCCAAGGGTAGGGTCTTGTGCACTACATAGACCTTTCTCTGAAGTATGCCAACTTCAAAGGCTGAAATGGGTATAAGTACTGGACCTCTTTCGCCATATAGAAGGAACACTTCTGGATTGAGGACATTCTGCCAACCTGCCAGCTATGTTGCTGTCAGGAGGCACTGCCACTTTGCGGTTTGCATTGCTGTGCTGTCTGCTGCTTTCTGCTTCTCTACTGGGAGTGAAAGAAGTGGACTTTGCTTTCTACAAACTGCTTTCCAAGTTTCTCCAAAGGCTTGAGTAGAGCTTGCCTCCATTGGAAGTTTCAGGGGCATCAAAGACTTCACCTGCAGCATCTGGGCTTTTCTCCTGAGAACCCCACTCTGCCATATCCAGTTCCTTGGCCCTTGGAATGGAAGTTGCTGTGTTCAACAAGAAGAAACCAGTGCATCAACTTCGAGTGTTACTTCAGGGCCAGTGCAGCTGTTCATCACCACGCCGCTGTCTTCACCAGAGTTATGGTCCCTGCTCAACGCAACAACTTCAACTTGCAACACAGGCCCTGATGCCGCTGCAGCACCTCCGAACAACCGCCAAAGAGGGAGTTACAAATACTGTCTCACCTAAGTCTGTGGTGCCCGAATCCGACAACGCACTGGTGGCCTCATGGTGTGACATCGACACTGCGAAATCGACGTGACTTGACTCTCGACACCTCATGGACCACGCACTGTCAGCGGAACCGACACCCCGCTGACAATGTCGCATTCCTTCCCCTGTGCCTTGCAACTTGCCGAGCATCGAGCTGCCAACGACCTGCACTGACATTAAGGAACCGACGCCGCACCACCAGCCCGATGTATCACCTCCACGGAGTTTCGCAACATCTTTTTTTTGTCATTGTTTCCAAGGTACTGTACCCAGGGTCTGTCCGACTCCATATCCAGCCCGCACTCCATCACAGTCAGTCTCAAACTTTGTGATTCAACTTCGTCCAGCATTTAGTTTTAGCCCCAGTTGGAGCTATTGTGTTTCTAAGCACTATAACTCCATATAATCTTTGAAATTCCTTAACTTGACTTGTGTATGTTGGATGTTTTTAATGTTGGTCTTGTTTTATGCAGATAAATATCGGTTATCTTTCTAAACTGGTGTGAAGTATTTTTGTGGTGTTTTTACTGTGTGTGTGTGTGTCTTTGTACAGAATCTTTACATATTTCCTCCAATAATAATACACCTGAATGTTCTTGCCAAGCTACAAAGGGGGTGAGCACAGGATATTCTGAGGGTATAAGTTACTTACTCTGTCTAGAGTTAGGGTCCCTGCTTGGACAGTGTGTAAACCACTGCCAATCAGAAAACCCATCTCTAACAGGTACGTTAAATGTGCCTATCATAGATGTTAACAAATTTGACACATTCTTAGGTGTCAACCCACATGTACTGAGGCAGGGTTAGCAGGGTCCCTGTGTAAAGGGTCCAAAAACCAACAGCATCAGTCCAAAGAAATGGGGGCAATCATTCAAAATGAGGCATTTTCTAACAAAAAACGTATGAAATGTCTAATATTTTTAAAATGTTTATTTGGACTGACATGCTTCTTATTTTCATAGTTCTAAGGGCACCAGATGAGGTCTCCGGAATTGTATTAACACTTGGTAAGTCCCAATAGAAATGAGGGGAGAGACTTCACTGGTACGCCCTAAACTCGCACATGGCCGAATAACCTCACTTGTAGTTAAAGGTCTTGGAGATGGCAGAGAGATGAAGAATAAAAAAGAATGAAAAGATATACCAGCTGATAGACCATCTACACCTCACTAGCCAAGCAGACAAGGAATACTAATGGAAAGAATACACAAGAACAACTGGGTTGATGCTGTTCAAAGCATGGCTTATTATCCAGAAGAGCGAGCAGTCACAATCTGTACAATAGGAAGATATTCACTTCCCTAAAGGTTGATGTAAAATGGATATACCACTTCTTACCTTCAATAATTACTTTATGACACTGCAACCTGGCAATATGAAATCTCGGATTTCAAGTGAGGTGTATTTTGTCACGTCATGACTTAGGTCCTGATTTAGACTTTGAAGGACTGGTACTCTATCATAAACAGAATTTTTTATTCTAAAATCCTATAGAGTAGCTTGCAAACATGAAAACCCCACAGGAGTGGAGAGACAAATCCCAAATATCAGAAAAAGCGAAAGCACAATCAAATGAAATTAACTTTCGAACACTGCCAACAAAGCCACAAATATGAATAGATGCATTAATTAAAAAAAAATACATAAAATGATCAAGCATACTGGGGAATCAGAGAAAAGAAAATTATGTTACAAAAACTCAAGAATAGTAAAGGCGATGAAATACATATTTGGTTAAAGGTTGCTAAGAATATGCACACATTGGGCCTTATTCACAAAGTTACATTTGGTTGTAAATGTGAATTTATTAACAAATGTACCTGTTTTATGCTTGTCAGGATCTCCTGGCAGGTGTAAAACTATTTAGGAGTGCGGAACCCTTTGCCATATATGTGTGGACATCTCTGCATCAGTAAATCTCACTGCTGTGTGTATGGTGATCCCTCTACCAATAAATCCCACTCAAGAGATAGGAAAATGGGATTTGCAAAGCGTTATGGCCTTGGAAGTTTGGGAATGCCCATTTCCTTTCCAATTATCGAGAAGATTGGCTTTTTACACCATCCAAGGGCTGGTGTAAATACTTTCTGGTGTTAGAAAAAGTACAGATCATTCCCATATTTAGAGAGATTGTAGGGATTGGAGTTCTCCACAGAGACAAATATTTTCCCCGCAGAGAAAAAAGAATGTGCATTCGTGCCGGTATCCTATTCGCCTGTACAGAGCTCTTAGCCATGGAGTACTCTGCACAGCACGAACAGAATCCTGCTTGAAATATCAAAAAGACCCTTCCATGAATCTCCCTGGAAACCTGTTCCTGTCGCAGCTTCCCATGCAGGTTCCTGAGAATATTTGTGAATGCCAGAATGTACTCACGCATAGGTGGAAATCTGTGATTGTAGATATACTACTTTTTTGTGGATCAGGCCCTGCAGATTTACACTCAAATGAAGGAGTAAACATATAGCTGTCTAAAATCGAATATTTTTTGTGAATCTGACCATGAATTTTCACACAGACGCATTCATGAGTAGATGCTACGGGGGCAAGATGGCGGCCGCTGCGGTGGCTGTGTGAGAGGCTTGAGGGCTGCTCCCGTGTAGTTGCTCACTCGTGATCTTCACTACTACACCTACCGTTCTCAAAGTCAGCCGGGACTTTGCGGGACGTGGTGGTAATGCTCTGGCGGCTCTTGTATGGATCCTGGGCTGACATTCGCCTGCTTCGGTGTATAGGCACTTCTCCTGCGCGGCGTGGTGCCGCCATAGCCTGGTGGCGTCTTGGCAGTGGAGGCAGCGGCGCTTCAAACGGCTGCAGCTGCGCTGGTTTGGATGGTGTAGGTGTGGTTGGCGCCAGGGCTCCATCCGCTCCTGTTACGATACCCTCAATTGAGAATCCGCTTGAAATGGCTCCGAAGGGGAGCGGGAGGGGCGCGAAGACTCGAGGGGTGGCAGCCGTGGCAAGAGCGACTTCCGGAATTACGGAGGCGCCTAATGCTGGGGCGGCTGCAGCTCCTTCACAACCTGTGGACGGAGCTGGAAGGCAGAATGCGAGACGGGCAGCGGATCATGCTCGAGACGCTCAAGACTCTGAGTGCCTGAGAGAAGATCCTGAGGCTGCGGGGGTGACCGCGCTGCATGGCAGCAGAGGCCGGCAACAAGGCACCCCTCTTAGGGAGCGAACTAGACTAGCTATATTCCAAAGGAAACCGGCATTAAAAGGTAAGCCGGGGGAGCTCCATGTGAACCAATCTGCACTGCCAGCGCCGGGGGAAGTAGGCGGCAACATTGTATCATTTGTAGCTGTTGCAGAAGATGTGGGGGTTGGCACAATGGAGTGCAACACTGAATCCTACCCCCAGTACCATTGCTTCTGTTACGGTATCAAATAGTAGCTCCATGACTGATCAAGAGAGGTTTATGGGCACTGTCTTGGAATCTGGCTCATACAGGAGTTCAAATTTGATGGCTGGGGGAGGCTCATTATTCCAAGGGGAGGCTTCACTGAGCTTACTGAACTCACAGAATAATGGGAATCCTGTAGTTGACAGGCTGAATGATGCAGATTCTGACGGCTTTGGTGGAAAATTCTATTCTATGTCTGACCTCTCAAATCTCTCAGAGAATGATAATGTGAGTGCGGTTGGCGACTGGGGGGGATGAAATCGAGTCGCACACAGAGGAGGATGACCCTAGTTCTGAGCACTCAATGAATCAAGAGACTGTTAGAAAAGTACAAGATCCTGGTAATCCTCTTTCTCAAGTGAAGCCGACTCCTGCAGGTCAGCTCATATGGGACTGCTCACCCTCTTCTCAGCTTGATCATGAAGAAACTAATGCCCATTTTCCCTCAGAGATGGATGGGGAGATCACGTTGAATACAATATATAAGGTGATTATGGCGCACAGGGAAGAAACAAAGGCTGAAGGGCTGCGAACTCAGGGTGCGGTTCGCAAACTGCAAAATACCGTACGCCGCATAGCCAAATCATGTGCGGAAATAACAACACGGATTATGGAGGCAGAAGAGCAGATTTCTGGTGTGGAAAATCTGCTGGCTCAGACGATTGTAGCTCTAGAAAAAACAAAAGAAGATACTGATTGGAAACTAATAGTTCTTGAAAATCGATCGAGACGGAATAATCTCCGCGTTTTGGGTGTTCCCGAAAACAGGGAGGCGAAGGATGTTAGACAATTTGTCATGAATAGATGCTACAAAAAATGACACTTCTGAATACAATGCCAGATATTACAACATTGGTATATCTCATCAGTGAACACTTCAAAATCCATAGAAAAGTGGGCTTGCACTTTTGGCCTCATCTTTTCCAAATATTTCATGCAGAATGAACACCCTCAATGTATCAATTTTTCAAAGGTGGTTTTTGTTTCCTGAATAGTCATATCACATTTAAGGCTCAACGGGTATGTGATGGAGAAGGAATCTTATGTTTGTAAATATCTATTTCTTGGGTTGCAGGAGAGATTGTGGATTGCTTAGACTTTCTCAAGTGACAAGCCAATCAGACGTATGTGCACGTATCTAGAGCTACTTACGTTCTTGTACGTCTGTGTAAAAAAAAAGTGTTTTACTTTTCTTAAAACATTTAATGTAGGCACAGTTCATAATAAGAATGTATTTTTTATTTTTCTGCTAATTTTTTAATTTTTTAGATCTATTCTAGTAAAGTACCATGCAATTGCCTGGCCCATTAGACACCATATGAACGAATTCAACACAATTTAAATTCCCTTTGTCCGGGAAATTGGCTGCATTTTACAGCAATATGCTGTAACTAGTTTCACAGCCACCAAGCACGGGCAATGCTTTTTTTCTTTTATGTACACAGTTTTATGGCTCCCAATTGGAGATGAAAATCTGATTAAACTTTTTTAATAAATAAACATATATTACATTTGTAATGGCATGAGAATGCTGAATGCATTAAAGAAGAACTAAAAGCATTTTAACAAGCAATAAGAGGCCAATTTCGCTGTAAAATGCAAGCAGCTATGCAGTCGCTTGGCAGAAGGCACGGTGATTGCTGCTGCATCACCCGTATTAGCAATATTGTACTTTGGGAAGCATAGTCCTAGATTTCAATAGGGACACTGCTCTGCCAATGGCCTTAAAAACTCAGGCCTTTACAATGAATGTGAGCGTCCTTTTATATATATCCCTATGAGCCTGCCATTTCCTATGCAATAATGTTGTTGCTTTTCATGCTTAACGTGACATTTACAAACAGAATGCCCTCTTTTGCATAAAAATAATCAGTCAATGGTCTTTTGTTCAAAGAGTGTCCTGAGGAGCATTTTTTATAGGTGAGAACGCCTGCATCCTTACTGGGTGAACTCAGCAATAAATGCTATTTCCGGCCCATGCTCTCACTCTGTGCATGGATTGACGCTAAAGAGATTGCGGCACAGAAACATGAACCCATGATTCCCATCCCCCCCAGTGGCGGCTGGTAGGAGACAGGGGCAGGAGGGCAGCGAAGCGGGAGTAGGTGGGGGGAATAAAGTTAAAAAAAACTTACCTAGTGGTGCAGTCGCAAGCCGTCGCCTCTCCTCCGGAGGTCAGGAACAAGAAGCAAACAAGCTTCCAGACTCCCCTGACCAATCACGACGCTGCTAATAACTGTGGTTCTGCGCTCAGAGAGAGATTTGATGCTTGGGCATTTTCTCCACCCAGGCTGTAATGCAGCCTTGGTGGAGAACATGCAAAGTGCACATGACTGACTGGCCAATCCAAGAGGGGCTGCCAAACAATCAAGTGCACTTTAGGTGCAGCAGAAGCAGCCACTCCTCTTCCCTTTGACGTAGGGAGCGTGTTGTAAAGGAAGATGCACAGTTGGACATTCCATGATGTCATGGTACATTCTATACAGTGGAGAACAGTAGCGAAGTAATTTGCTACAGAGCGCAGCCCCGCCTCAAGCTACCCTGGCACCGCAGCAACTACAATACAAAAAATAAAATGACAATAACACTCTGTTATTTTCTTTTTTCTTTCGCACTGCTTTGAAGTAGTGGGGCGATGCTCCTCTGCCTTAGCAGAGGAGCCACCACTGATTCGCCTCCTCTTCGTTTACAAGCAGGCAGCTCTCCTAATGCTGTATTTCTGCTGTGGGGCCACCAGAACAGTGGGTACAGACTGCACCCACGTTGCTTTCACCAGTAGGGCCTCTTAAGGACCTAGGAGCAGGGTGCCCATTGCAGATTCTGAAGGACCCTAATGCACGGTCACTGCCCGTGTGGGGACAGCCAGAGCCTCCGTTTGTAAAGGACTAGGAACCTCCATACCACCCACGAATAGGCATTCACTTGGATGCCTTAAACATGCACCCCTTTCCATGGAAGTGGACATTCCGCGTGTGCCTATGCTGTCTTGCAAGAGAGCAATACTCACACCATGAAGAAAGCACTTGTGCAAGAAGATTCCCTAATGGATTGGGTACATATACCCATACGAATGAGGGTACAGTCACATGACAAAGTGCAGCTGCTAACCTACTACATTCTATATAAACAAACATGTGCTGTCCCACCAGCAACATGTAATGCAGTTTGCAGGCTGTTCTAGATAAATGCACATACCATTATTAATGTAGTAATAATAACAACACTTCCACCACCATCACCACAGGTGCAGCCAGTAACTAACTGCATAGTGATTTGGCCCATGACTGTTTACCCTTTGTTGTCACCAGTCTGTGAATTAGAGCAGTGATGCAATGCAGGTCCCTGCAGCCTCTGAGGCGTGGCTGTGAGTAGGGGGGGAGGGGGACGACGACGAAGGGGGCTACCCCTTCAAGAAGTCCTCTTTCAGGCCCAGGCCAATGAATGTCAGTGATATATGGGTGACTCAGGTGTCCGTCTTCCAGTTCTACGGCGAAGGGGTCCCCATAATTTTGAGTTACACTACTGGAACGGATAGAGTCAGGGGGTCCTCCCTTTCAACACTGCATGTGGTGGCCTGTACTATTAGGAGTTGGGGTCGATAGGGGAGTAAACACAGACATAAACACTCACACACACTCTTGCATTCACACATACACGCACACACATCCATTCACAACACTCAGTTCCATATACTCATGCACGTATGCACACACCAAACATTAAAAATAAATTCACACTTACCTGCTGCTTCTCTGCCTCAGACATCCCAGGAGGGTTAGGACTGCAGCCTTCCCTCATTGGATGACCTGTTTTAATTTAAATTTTTCTGCGTCCCTCTATGACCAGGCCCCCGGGCCCCATTGACCCGAAGAGCCTTACTCCTTATGGGAATTTGACACTTCTCTGAAAGTTAATATGTTTGGCAAATGGCATGTTAAAAAAACTCTAACTTGAAAAGCCACACATCTATAATTCATTAAGCCGAATGTAACCTGAAGCAATGATAAACGTGAATAATTAGCAGTTTTCAAAGGATAAGGATAATTCTTAAAATAGTCTTAAGCACAGACTCTTTCTAGGGAGGAACAAAAGAGCTTCCCTTGGCATACTTATTTACCAGCTCTAAACGTTCAGGGAAAATGTTAAACTGGCATGGTTTGTTTCTGAATTAGAACACGGGACCAGGGTAAGGATGCCCAACTCATAGAATGTAGGACTCGGAGGTCACCTTCATGTTTAAATACCTTTTTCAGCCCTTCTTCCTTCTCTGTGAGTGAGAAGGACGTTTCTCTGCTGTATGTTAGATCTCACACCTGCAGGGGATCACACTGGCAATTACTGACCAATGCAGCTTTCCAAGGAAGCACCTATCTTAAGGAACTTTGAGTAACTTTCTGAAGTTTAGTAAGAAAGCAATGATCTCCCAACTCTGACGCTCATGCACAAGGTTGGACTGGGACAGAAAATAAGGCTGGGGAGTAACACAAAAGTGGCCCCCCATTAGTGAGTCTAACAGCGAAAAAGCGGCTAATGTTTGCAAATTGTGGCAATTTTGAACTTGTAAAGAGACTCTGTATAAGTACTTGCAAGGTATGGAAGACTGCATCAATTTGAGCTTGTTGCAGGCAATGTTGATTTTAATACTGGGGAAACCAATAGTAAAACCGACAAAGCAGACTATCAAACTGGACCACAAACACACACAAAAACGGCCTACACACTGACCTGTTGGACCAGTCCATCAGGCTCTGTCTGAGTGCCCTATAGGCCCTGAGGATGCAGAACGGAATCTTTGTTTCTCTGTCCTCAAAGCAACTAAATCTGCTACTGGACCAGCACATTACTTCCAAACACCTAAGTCCACCCACTCCTATATGAGCCTTCGGTCACCCATCTTTAAGTACACTGGAGGTCAGGTAAGTGGCCAGGTAAAGCCTCCTGAGCATGCATGTAGTCTATTGTAACTCAATAATTCTTTATTCCTCTGATGAGAGTGAGATAATGAAACCCAGCTCCAGTGCTTGAGAATTTGAAACCCAGCTCCCAGTGCCTGAGATATTACACCTCTGTGCCCAGTGTTAGAGATTATACACCTTAGTTTCTAAGACTCGACAGTGTGCCTCGCTGCTCTCACGACCTGAGATAAAACAACTCTGCTCCCAGCGTTAGAGATTATAGACCTTGGTTTCTAAGACTCGAAAGTGTGCACTGCAGCTCTCAGGGCCTGGGACAATACACCTTTGACCCAGTGTTTGAGACTATGCACCCTGGCGTCTAGGACTCAACAGTGTGCACTGCAGCTTCCACGACCTGAGATAATATAATACACCTCTACCCCCAAAGTTTGAGACTATATACACTTGTTTCTAGGACTCAATAGTGTGCACCACAGATTTCAGTGCCTGAGATTATACCAGTGGTGGCTGGAATCTACGGGAGGAGGGGTAGTAAAAGGGAGCGGGCACACGTGTGCAAAAAAAAACGGGGGCGAGCGCAGATGAAATTAAAATATATAAAAAGCACTTATCTCACTTCAGGACCTCCTTGCTCCAGACCTGGTCACAACTACAGTGCAGGCTCCAGCAACTCTCTTAACCAATCGAGGCGCTGCTCTCATCAGCATGAGAGTGGTGCCCTGATTGGAGAAGCGGCCTGTCTCAGCGCTACACATTGCTCTGGAGGCCTGCACTTGCTCTAACCCAGCTGTGATAAGGTAAACTCCCGCAACAGTGGAAAGAGGCAGTTGTGAATCCGATACGCAAAAATACCACCTCTCCCTGGACAGAACTCTCCAACCTTCGCCCCATCTCTCTCTTGCCCCTCCTGACTAAGTTGGCTGAGAAATTTGTTAACACCCAGATCTCCAGTTTCATAGAAGCGACAGGGGGCCTGGACCAATCCCAATCTGGGTTCAGGCCCAACTACAGCAACGAATCTGCACTCCTCTCCGTGACCGATAACATCAAGATGTCACAGGATAGAGGAGGCTCGATGATTCTGGTGCTGTTAGACCTGTCAGCTGCTTTTGATACTGTACCACATAAAATCCTGTTGAACCGACTACAAGGAGTGGGCATTAGAGGTCAGGCGCTTGCATGGCTGGAGAGCTTCCTCTCTGGCCGCTCACAATCTGTCAGCCTGGGCCCCTATCATTCCATCTCCAGGGCGCTCACTAAGGGGGTGCCACAGTGCTCATGCCTAAGCCCCACATTATTTAATGTGTATGTGGCCCCCCTTGCTGAGATTGTGGGGAAGTACGGATTCACACCAGTGTCGTATGCCGACGACACTCAACTCCTCTACCCTTTCCATACCCCTAACTCTAATGTTAGGGAAAACTTTGCGGAAGGTATGAGGGCCATCTCCAACTGGATGGCCTCCAATTACCTCCAGTGTAATGTCGGGAAGACAGAAGTGATGCTCTTTGGGAAAGCTAGCATGCTCTGGTCTCCTGACTGGTGGCCCCAGGATCTGGGACCTGTACCCTCCCCAAAACCAACCATCAAAAATCTGGGTGTGAAACTGGACCAAAACGTAACCCTAAAAGATCACGCAAATGTGATTGCAGGAGCCTGTTTTCACACCATTGGACTACTCAGGCGAGTTTTTCCTCTTTTACCGGACACCTACAGAAAGACCCTTGTACAGGCCCTTGTAATAACTCGCCTTGACTATTGCAATGGGCTTCTGATACAAGCCAATGAGGATGCCATCAATCGACTGCAGGTGGTCCAGAACACGGCGGCCAGACTGATTCTGAATGCCCCCCCAAGAACATCTTCTGGACCCCTGTTGAGAGAAATACATTGGCTCCCAATACGCCAACGTGTTAAATTTAAAATCTGCTGTACTGTCCACAAATGTCTATTTGGAAACGGCCCCAACTACCTAGCCCAACTACTACAGCCTTACAAACCGGAACGAGATCTACGGTCAAGTAACCAACTCCTGCTTAAACCACCTTTTATTAAAAAGACCAGACAAGGCGGCCGAGCCCTCTCCTCAGTGGGGCCGACTTTGTGGAATAACCTGCCGCTTAGCCTCAGACAGACCTCCAATCACCTTACATTTAGGAAAATGTTAAAAACTAATCTGTTTATGGAGATATAATTAATGGCTGTCCCCTCTTGCATTCTCAGGTTATCTGTAAAGTAGTTTTCGCCACCTGTTGTTGCAGTCAAAGCGCGGAGATAACCCAACCGGGCTCGATTCTTGCGCTATAGAAGCAAATAAATAAATAAATAAATAAATATAAGACAGCTGGGTTAGAGGTTTCAAAGCGTGCACGTCTGACTGACTGTCGCAAGACGGCCGGCCAAAGGGACATGCGCACTTTGAAAAATGCACATACATCCCCTCCTCCTCCCGGCTGCTAAGCCCTGCCTCGTCCTGACTCTCGGTTCTGGACGGGAGGCTGAAATTATTTTCTTTTCATTTTGGGGCTTGGGTCAATTAAGTGGGGCGACACTCCAAAGGAGGAGCCGCCCCTGGATTATACACCTCTGCCCCCGGTGTGTGAGACTATACACTTTGATTTCTAAGACTCAACCGTGTGCACTGCAGCTCTCAGTACCTGAAATTATACACCTCAGCTACCAGTGCTTGAGACTATACATCATGGTATCTAGGACTCAGTAGTGTACACTGCAGTTTTCAGTTCTCAGTGCCTGGGATTATACGCCTCTGCTCATAGTGGTTGAGACTATAGACTTTGATTTCTAAGACTCAACAGTGTGCACCACAGCTCTCAGTTCAGAATATATTCTTCAGATCCCAGTGCTTGAGACCATATACCCTGGTTTCTATGATTTAAAGTGTGCGCCGCAGCTCTTTGTGCCGGAGATTATAGACCTCTGATCCCAGTGTTTGAGACTATATACCTTGGTTTCTAAGACTCAACAGAGTGCACCACAGCTCTCAGTTAAAATTAAATTATATTCTTCAAATCCCAATGCTTGAGACTATATACCCTGGTTTCTATGATTCAACAGTGCCCGTCACAGCTCTGTGTGCCTGAGATTATACACCTCTGATCCCAGTATTTGAGACTATATACCTTGGTTTCTAAGACTCAACAGTGTGCACCACAGCTCTCAGTTAAGATTGTATTCTTCAGATCCCAGTGCTTGAGACCATATACCCTGGTTTCTATGATTCAAAAGTGTCCACCACAGCTCTTTGTGCCTGAGATTATACACCTCTGATCCCAGTATTTGAGACTATATACCTTGGTTTCTAAGACTCAATAGTCTGCACCACAGCTCTCAGTATCTAAGAATATACACTTTAGATCCCACTGCTTGAGACTATATACACTGGCTTCTATGGTTCAACAGTGTGCATCGCGGCTCTCAGAGCCTGAGATTATACACCTCAACTCCCAGTGCTTAAGACTGTATACCTTGGTTTCTAGGACTCCATAGTGTGTACCGCAGTTCTCGCTGCCTGAGATTAAACTCTTCAGATCCCAGTGCTTGAGACTACACCTCTACTCCAAGTTTTGATACTATACACTCTGGTTTCTAGGAATCAACAGTTTGCACTGCAGCTCCTTGTGCTTGAGACTTTACACTCCAATTTCTAGGACTCAACAGTGTGTGCCGCAGCTCTCAGTGCCTAAGATTATACACCTCTGCGCCCAGTGTTTGAAACTATACACTGTGGTTTCTATGACCCAGTAGCGTGCACCGCCTCAAATTATATATGTCAGCTCTGTGCGTTTGAGAATACACACTCAGGTTCCCAGGAAATGACCACAAGCACCTCTGCTTCCAGTGCTTGAAAAGGTGCACCTCAGTAACCAGTGATTAAAAATGTGTTCATTCGATCACAGTGCTTTAGAATATACTCCCCAGCTCTGTGCGCTTCAGGTTATAAATCCAGATTTTCAGCAATTAACAACCCAGCTCTCAGTGCTTCAGTAAATGGAACCCACCGTTAAGTGCTTAAGACCATGCAGCCACTTTCCTATACCTAGGACTAATACATACCCGTTTCCAGTGCTTCATGACCCCGGCCCCACAGTTTATGATTTTTTTCACCACCCCAACCCCCATTGAAAATATGTTTCCACTGCTTGTGAATATGCACCCCAGCTCACAGTGCTTCAAACCAGGCAGCACTGACTTAAGGGCTTGAGTCTACGTACCCCAGCTCACAGTGCTTCAAAACAGGCAGCACTGACTTAAGGGCTTGAGCCTACGTACCCCAGCTCACAGTGCTTCAAAACAGGCAGAATACACTTAATTGCTTCAGTGGGCATGCTCCAGTTAACAGTGCTTCAAAACAGGCAGAAAAGACTTAAGGGCTTGAGCCTACCTACCCCTGCTCACAGTGCTTCAAAACAGGCAGCACTGTCTTAAGGGCTTGAGCTTACGTACCCCAGCTCACAGTGCTTCAAAACAGGCAGCACTGACTTAGGGCTTGAGTCTACGTACCCCAGCTCACAGTGCTTCAAAACAGGCAGCACTGACTTAAGGGCTTGAGCCTACGTACCCCAGCTCACAGTGCTTCAAAACAGGCAGCACTGACTTAAGGGCTTGAGCCTACGTACCCCAGCTCACAGTGCTTCAAAACAGGAAGAACAGACTTAAGGGCTTGAGCCTACGTACCCCAGCTCACAGTGCTTCAAAACAGGCAGCACTGACTTAAGGGCTTGAGCCTACGTACCCCAGCTCACAGTGCTTCAAAACAGGCAGCACTGACTTAAGGGCTTGAGCCTACGTACCCCAGCTCACAGTGCTTCAAAACAGGCAGCACTGACTTAAGGGCTTGAGCCTACGTACCCCAGCTTACAGTGCTTCAAAACAGGAAGAACAGACTTAAGGGCTTGAGCCTACGTACCCCTGCTCACAGTGCCTCAAAACAGGCAGCACTGACTTAAGGGCTTGAGTCTACGTACCCCTGCTCACAGTGCTTCAAAACAGGAAGAACAGACTTAAGGGCTTGAGCCTACGTACCCCAGGTCACAGTGCTTCAAAACAGGCAGCACTGACTTAGGGCTTGAGTCTACGTACCCCAGCTCACAGTGCTTCAAAACAGGCAGCACTGACTTAAGGGCTTGAGCCTACGTACCCCAGCTCACAGTGCTTCAAAACAGGCAGCACTGACTTAAGGGCTTGAGCCTACGTACCCCAGCTCACAGTGCTTCAAAACAGGAAGAACAGACTTAAGGGCTTGAGCCTACGTACCCCTGCTCACAGTGCCTCAAAACAGGCAGCACTGACTTAAGGGCTTGAGCCTACGTACCCCTGCTCACAGTGCTTCAAAACAGGAAGAACAGACTTAAGGGCTTGAGCCTACGTACCCCAGGTCACAGTGCTTCAAAACAGGAAGAACAGACTTAAGGGCTTGAGCCTACGTACCCCTGCTCACAGTGCTTCAAAACAGGAAGAACAGACTTAAGGGCTTGAGCCTACGTACCCCAGGTCACAGTGCTTCAAAACAGGAAGAACAGACTTAAGGGCTTGAGTCTACGTACCCCTGCTCACAGTGCTTCAAAACAGGAAGAACAGACTTAAGGGCTTGAGCCTACGTACCCCTGCTCACAGTGCCTCAAAACAGGCAGCACTGACTTAAGGGCTTGAGCCTACGTACCCCTGCTCACAGTGCTTCAAAACAGGAAGAACAGACTTAAGGGCTTGAGCCTACGTACCCCAGCTCACAGTGCTTCAAAACAGGAAGAACAGACTTAAGGGCTTGAGCCTACGTACCCCAGCTCACAGTGCTTCAAAACAGGAAGAACAGACTTAAGGGCTTGAGTCTACGTACCCCTGCTCATAGTGCTTCAAAACAGGAAGAACAGACTTAAGGGCTTGAGCCTACGTACCCCTGCTCACAGTGCCTCAAAACAGGCAGCACTGACTTAAGGGCTTGAGCCTACGTACCCCTGCTCACAGTGCCTCAAAACAGGCAGAGCACATGTAATTGCTTTCAATGGAAGTGCTTCAGTTTGCAGTTCTCAACAGGCAGCACAGCCTTAAGGGCTTGAATCCACGAGCCCCGGCTCACGGTGCCTCAGAACATTACCAGCAGGCTCAGAGTGCCTGAGATTAAGCATACCAATGCTTGACACTATGTGCCCCTGCTCGCAGCAACTGAGAATAGGAATCCCTGGTTAAAGCACTTTAAAAACACAGCTTCCAATCTTGCATATTTAAAGCACCTCAGCTCGTAGTTCCTGAGAATATGCACATGGACGAGGAGCATGGAACAAAGACCTCCATATTTGAGGCCACATGACACAGGTTCAGAGCTGTCACCTGTGCAAATAGTGCTTGAGACTGTATATCCTAACTCCACATGCTCGAAAATATGCACTCCAGCCCTGTGCTTGAATATATGCGCCCTTGATTCCAGGGCTGGAGAATGTGCTTCCCATTCCCCACTGCTTGAGAAGGAGTACCACGTGTTTAGGGAATGTGTTCCCCAGCCCCGAGCCTGAATATATGTTCCCCAGCCCATGCTTGAACATAGGCTCCCCAGCCCCACGCTTGAATATATGCTCCCCAGCCCCAAGCTTGAATATATGCTCCCCAGCTCCCAGTGCTAAAGAATGTGCACCAAACACCACGCTTGAATATCTGCCCAAAGCTTCCAGTGCTTGAGAATGTCCCCCCTTAGTCCCTATGCTTGAGAATGAGCACCTAAGTTCCCAGTGTTTGAGAATGACAACCCAAACTCCCAGTGCTTGAGAATGTGCACCCCAGCCCCTAGTGCTTGAGAATGTGCACCCCAGACCCTAGTGCTTGAGAATGTGCACCCCAGCCCCTAGTGCTTGAGAATGTGCACCCCACCCCCTAGTGCTTAAGAATGTACACCTCAGATACCAGTGCTTGAGAATGTGCACCCCAGCCCCTAGTGCTTGAGAATGTGCACCCCAGCCCCTAGTGCTGAAGAATGTACACCTCAGATACCAGTGCTTGAGTATGTGCACCCCATCTCCTAGTGCTTCAGAATGAGCACCCTAAAATCTCAGTGCTTGAGGATGTGCACCCCAGCCCCTGATGCTAGAGAAGATGCATCCCAGCTTCCAGTACTTGAGAATGTGCATTCAATCGCTTAGTGCTTAGGAATATGCACCTCAGATCACAGTGCTTGAAATGTGCACCTTAGACCCCAGTATATGAGAATGTGCACTCCAGCTCCCAGTGCTTGAAAATGTGCATCCCAGCTCCCAGTGCTTTAGAATGTGCACATCAGAACGATAGCGCATGAAAATGTGCATCCTAGCTCCCAGTACTTGAGCACGTGCTCCTCAAATTCAGGCGCTTGAGAACATCTACCCAACCTCTCAATGCATCCTAACGTTCCTTCCTGCTCTAGGTGCTTGAGGCTATACATCCTAGTCCCCGAAAGCCTAAGAATATCCATTCCAGCTTCTTGCACTTGATGGGGTCTGTAACCATTTTTAGATTATTTAAGGGCTGATTAACCCTACTGGGATTTAAATATCTCTGATCAGCAGCTTATACAATTTTTAACAGCGAGTGCTTAACCCACTGAGACATCTTACTGGCCATGAAGCATATTTTTTGCTAAATCATAGGCACAAACAACTCATGCCTATTTCTGTAGAATACTGTGACAGCCTTTTTTCACAAAGCAGTTCATAAATTACCCATAGGTCTGTCATTACATTTTTTTCTAAAATGAGACCCTTACCAAAGACACTTTCTCATGAAAATCAGCAGAGAGTAGGAAAAAAAGAAAAATAAACGAGCAAAACAGGAAGTGTAGCTTTTAAGAGTGTTTAACTTCTTTGAGCAAAATTAAACTATGGTTTTTCAACAGCTTTTTCTACAACACGTTCCGTGTTATTTAACAGGTTTACCCTAGACTTCACAGACACCGAGAGGCTCGAAATAGCGTATATTTTATTTTCTCAAGAGCAGAAGTACTTTCGCGAATCCCATGGGAAGCCGGGAGTGAAGCTTCTTCGAATCTTCCGCGTGCCGGCTGGGAGGTTCAAAAGTTTGGGGAGCAAGTGTCTGATATCAGACCATTTATTTGGAGCGCAAGCACAGGAATGACACAATCAAAGAAATGGAACAGGTCAGGAGCAGAGCCCGACCCGCCTCTCCATCAAGCACCGCAAAGTTATTTCTCCTTGGGCGCCGATTCGGAATTATGATCCGCCACTTGAATCCGGCAAAGTTCACCGACTCAAATAAGTATTTATTGCACTGAAGTTAAAAGTACTAAAACACAGCTCTGTCCCTAACCTTTCGGGACTGGTCTATGTGTGATATTGCTGCCTCACTTTTTCCAATATGTCTTTTTATTCCTTGTATAAAAATATACAAGCGTCAACAGGAAGTTCAGACCACAACAGTGGGAAGAGAAAAGGGGTCTTACAAATCTCAAAGCTATTAACAGCTAAGTGTTTCATCTAACACTGGTTGCTTTCATCACAGGAGGGATCCTGTTCCTTCATTTTCAGGCAGTCCAGAGAGTCACTGAAAAACATTGAGGTTGAATATCTCTTAAAGTCGTCTTCATTAGCAGTGCCCGGATTTTGTTTCTCTCTCTGTTGATAGACATTCTTAGGTAACAAAAGTACAAAGTAAAGTAGGGTAAATAAAGCTGAAGACCGTGTATAATTTTTGTGTGGCATGAGTGGGCAGGAAATGCAGAGACTACTTTGGGCCTAATTACACGTTTTAAAAAAAATCTTTTTTTTTTTTTTTTTTTTTTTAGAGTTTTCTATAGTGCGAACTAGACCCAAGACATCAGGTATCAGAGCGCTTTGCATGAGCACCAGTTTTGTTACAGTTGGACACATTCATTTTTGCTACGCACGGGGAGATTAAGTGATTCTCCCAGAATTACAGGATGTTGAGCGTCGTTGCAGAGACTCGAACAAGGTTTCCCAGCTTCAAGGCTGACTGCTCTAGCCGCAACGCTACATCCTTTCCCAGAAGTATAGGCGTTACTTATCGTACCTGGTAAATAACGATACCACGGTGCTTGTTGTTTATCAGGTGTAATAAATAGCACCTATTACGAGTTTCTGGGGAATAATATCCAGATTTTGGTGTTTAATGCATCATAATCCCCACCATAAACTAAATATCATATGCTGGAAGAGGTGTGGCGCCGCGGCTAGGGCGACTGCCTCCGGAATCTGGGGATCACGGTTCAATCCCCGGCACCGGTGGCAGGTTAGCCCAGCACCATGTGACTCTGGGCAATAGCTTGCTTAATCTTCCCGATGGCCCCCAGCGCTTAGAGACCCTTACGGGTGATTGTGCGCTTTACAAATGTGGATTATTATATGCTTCTCCCGTTACATTTCAGCAGGTTTCACCTGTCAAAATGTAATGAATGTTGAGTTATATAACACATCCAATAACTATTGGATGCGTAACACCAAACTCATAATTCCGAACCATGATCGAACAGGTTGTTACTCATGGGTCAGAATTGAACGAGCAACTTGTACTCAGGATTATAGTCTTCTAGTGACTTTCGGGACATCAAATTCTCAGGGTTTGTGTTACTCTACACTAGTTCAAGATCAAATTCACTAAGATATTGTAATTCTAACTGTATTTATATAGCACTAACTACCCCTGAGGAGACGCTGAGGCACTTTTTGGCGAGTAGGACACTACTCTAGAACCTAAAAGGATTAGTGGATATGTGTTGATTTTGCATGGACTTTATGTTCTAAAAGTGTAAAGAGTTTGATACCTCTTTGGTAGTGTTTGCTCGTTCTGTTGAGAAATTGATATACAAAAAATGTCTGAGGCCAAAGTTAGTATTAGCGGAGTAGGAAAATACTTCTGCATCCATAATTGGATGCTTCTGGTTCCGAGAATCAAAACGTGGGTAACGTCAAGTGCAAATTCCATTTATAAATGAGAGAATCTGCTAGTTAATAGGATTTTATATAGTTGTAAGTTTGTAAAGGCTGGACAAAGGCGAGCTCCCAATCGAGGATCAAGGGCTTGGCCTTGGAAAGTCTGGGATTAGTCACATATTAGCAATGAGCATTGGTCGATAAGTTAATTGTACTACTAAGAAAACTATTCCATCCTCTGAAAGTAAAAGCTATATTTTCACCGAATAGGAAAACATCTGTTCAAACATATGTTCAGGAGACAAGTCTACAAGTACCACAGATCATTACAGCAACTTTTGCTAATTTGTTACAAGGACACATTAGGAGATGATTCTCTTTGGGTGTAAAATAGAAATATAAACTAAGTAACCTGAAAATTTCAGCAAATTGTTACAAGAAAAGCTAGAGTGCTTTTAAGCTAGGATAACTCATTTGTTGAGAAAACGTTGTGAGCTCTAGCAGCGACCTCAAATGGTAGATTGGCGCTGATCAGAGCTGCCAAGAAAATCAAGCAACAGGGAAGAAAAAAATCTCATGCAACAGGGAAGTGAATAGACATATAAATATAAGTTGTAATGCAGGCTGATTGCAAGAGATATGTTTTCGGAAGTTGTATTAACTTAAGATGATTACATTCTTCCTTTACTCTCCAGTGGCATTTGATTCCAGTCCTTTCCTGTACAAATTTAAAAAAAAGCTCTACCACCTGTTTCATTTATACTTTCTACACGGATAGATTTTCAAAATTAATTAGAAGTATTCGCTACATAACATGTATTTGTAAAGCGCACAATCGCCCAGAAGGGCATCTTGGAGCTGAATAACAGAATGTTTATTGTTACACAACTCAATGGTACTCCTTTAGATACAAGATAATAGTTTAATGATATCAATATATCCTAATGATATCCACTGGCAGTGCACTAAAGGTAATGTCCTATTCACCACAGTAGCCTATATTGTAGAGATGGCTCCACAACAACCCTATGGGTATGCCTGGGTGTTTTTAGATGTACAGCGAAAAAAATCCAAGCCCCTAAAACGAACTGATGTAGATCTATGAATTATACTAAAGTACAGACAAATATGGTTGGAAAAATATCAGATCAGAATCCCCTTCAGGAGGCCACGGGGCAAGCAGGAGCTAATGGGCCCAACCAAGGGGATTAAGGCCTTTTACTCCTAATGCCCCGGTGTACGACTTACTATGAGGCCTGAACAACTGGGCCAGTAATCTTTCAGCATTTGACTCTCAGTAGTAACATGGGTTGAGCAGTCCTAATCTTCTTAGGGGAATGTAGATGCAGGGGTGAACATAGGCTTCTAACTCAAAATGCATACAATAGCAACAATAAATGAATATCTAGTCAAATACTTTTAACCGCTTCAGCGCGGCGCAAATTTTCGCGCTGTGCTGAAGATTCGAAAACGGGCGTGGTCGTGACGGAACGGTTCCGTCACGAGCACAGCCCATCCGACGCTCGTGACAGAACCGTTCCGTCACGAGCGTCGAAGGGGTTAATGAAAAATAAGTATATATTTAGGATTATAAAGTAAAATACGACATACAAAAGTAATACACACAGTCTCCTGAGGGTAATACTCTAGTGTTCAATAGGTAAATCTCTGAGTCCCACTTCCCTCCTTAAGGAGTAGTTACTCCTCATTCACGATAGATGACATGCAGGTTTGGCCTCACTAGGAGTCCGAGGCTCAGAAGTCCCACTCCGACTCTTCCAAAGTCAAATGTGCACCAGTGCCTAAAGCGCTTTGAGGCTGAACAAGTTCCCAAAGGTCCTTCAGCCCTGTGAATAGTCCAGTCTTACTCGCTCGATCAAGGGTTGGGCTACTGGAGTCCTCTGGTGCACCCCATGCCTGGACGTCGTGGAGGGCTGCGGCAGCTGCAGGCAGTGAGAAGAACTCTTGGCTTAGCACAGGCAGCGGCCGGTGTCGTAGAAGGAAGCGCTGTGGACGACCAAAGTCCCTCTGATCCTTCTTTCATGTACAGGACGGTCGCTCAGGTTTCGATATGTCAGTTGGGGCTTGGGCTCGCACCAGCCTCCACAGCATCCTCTTTTCTCAACGTCAACAAAAACCAGGCAACAATCCTTGTTCTTCACATGGGCCCCGTCTGGCATACAGGGTCGCTGACTTTACCCTACACACAGATGACACCATAATCGATGCAGCAGCGGCTAACTTCACGGCAGCCACCCACTGGCATATGGGTCGCCGACTTGAATCTGCACATGGGCATTGGCCTGACAGATGAAGCAGCTGCTTCCACAATCCTGGGAACGGGGATCCACTTGCTAGGACCCCCTCACAGGACCTCAGTCCCTTCAAGCTCTCTCCTCTTCCTCACCAGGTACACTGGTCTTGGCAAGTAGGCAGACGCAGGAGCTCCAGGCTCCAGGGCAGGTGGTCTTAGGTTTCCCTGGGTGATGTCCTGTCACCCAGCTGGAAGAATGGCAAACCTTAGGCACCAGTCCTGGACACAGGCAGAAGTCATTCAGAGCTACTCCTCCTCACACAGCCAGACTGGCTGCTTGACAATTTTGGGGGCATCAAGCTACCCTCCTTATAGTCCATTTCCAGACACAAAATGTGATATAATGTCTGAGTCTTTGACGTTTGTGTTAGGAGTCTGATTCTTTTCGAACTGCCCACTCCTCTCCCCTGCCCTCCTGCCAGCAAGCAGTATGTCACAACAGGAGTGACTCCTAATCTGATAGCACCACAACATAGGCCATGGAAGCGACTAGAGTTTCTCACCTGAATGTGCAATATTATTTTACCCAAGGGCCCCAGCTCTACTCTTTTGATTTTCTTATAATCCACATCTCCTCCCTATGATATGCCCAGGCCCCCTTTGCTGGGACCTCTCTCAGAATTAAAGAGCACCCTCTGTGAGGTGTATGGAAGCGCCTGGCTTTTGCTTCCTCCAGTGTGTGTCCCACCCAACTCTCAAGAAGGGAGCAATCCATAAATCAGTCTGGGGTTAATCCTCTACCTCCACATCCTCTTTGAGTCAGCCCTGGATCTCACAAAATGGACCTCGGAGTATTTCATACATTGTACCACTCACAGACAAATATACACCCAACACATACATGGGACCACACGCATGTATGCGCTGCATACTAACTTGATGTAGGACAATGGTGAGTTAATCACAGAACAGTGGAACTTTATATGATTGGCCCTGTAGGCCTCACATCAGTGACACAGATAAAAAGGCCTGCTCCCCAAAGATGGTTACCTGATTTTATGGACGCAGTGGGTTTGGTTGACAGTTGGAGACTATTTCATCCAGATAGGAAACAATACACCTTCCACTCGGGGGTGCACTGCAGTCTCTCCCGGTTAGATTATTGTCTAGTCCCAGCGGATCAGGCATCCTGCATTAATGAGGCGGTTCATTTAGCTAGGGGCATTTCTGACCATTCCCCACTTTGGCTTAGGTTTCGAATCGCTTCGCACTCGGCAGGTAGAATTGCCCCTGAATTTCCCCTATTAACCCATGGTATTTCCGAAATCCCAAGACTCGCAGGGACCTCATAAAGGCTCTAGATGATTATTTTGTAGATAACGATGGATCGGTATCCTCTATGGTGTCACTCTGGGAGGCATTCAAAACGGTTATCAGGGGTCATGCTTTATCATTAATAGCCGGAACTAAAATGGAAAAGAATAAAGATATTTTGGAGGCGGGAACCGAGATTCAGAGACTGGAAGAGGAATTGGAGCAGGGGGTGACACAAACTGGCATACATGTTTTGAGCCTAAAACAGTATGTATATAATTCATTGGTCACTGATAGAGCCAGAGCTCTTGACAGGGAACAGAAGGGAAGACTATGATCTCGGAGAATATGCAGGGAAAGTAATCGCATGGCTGGACAAAAAACAACGGGCTGGGCGCGTTGTCCCGGAGCTGATTACAGATGAAGGAGAGTTGCTTACGGACCCTCAGAGTATAGTGGATAGCTTTGCGAAGTATTTCCAAATTGTTTATGCCTCGGTTTCGGATCGACCGGGGCAGGACTCATGTATTACTTCGGGATATACAGCTTCCTTGTTTGTCTAAGGAGGGTTTTGATTTTATGAATAGTCCTCTGACCATCGATGAAATAGCTCAAGCTATCCGCTCGTTGAACTCAGGCAAGGCGTTGGGACCTAACGGACTCCCAATTGAACTGTATAAACTCAGACCAGATAGATTAGCTCACTACCTTAAAGGTATGTTTGTTGAGACCTGGAAAAGGGAAAGCCTGCCCAGGGATCAGAGAGTGGCATCTGTGGTGGTGATACATAAGGAAGGTAAACCCAAAAATAAATGTACCTCGTATAGACCTATTTCGTTATTAAATGCGGAGCCTAAAATATTGGCCAAGATCCTTTCAAATAGGTTAATAAAAGTGATTAGTGGGTTAATTCACCTGGACCAATCAGGGTTTATCCCCTATAGAAATACTGCCTTGAATCTAAGAAGATTACATGGCGTGATAGCCAGAGCTCATACTCTGCAGGAACAAGCTGTTGTCGCTTACCTTGATGCTACCATGGCCTTTGATACTGTTGAGTGGTCTTGTTTGTGGGCGGTACTGGCTAAATTTGGATTCAAACCTGAATTTATTGGTTGGGTGCAGTTATTATACACTGAGCCGCTCGCCCAGGTAGTGGTTAATGGACGAGTTTCACCCTCACTTTCAGTTAGGACGGGGCACGTGGCAGGGCTGCCCTCTCTCTCCTTTCCTTTTCTCCCTAGCTTTGGAACCCCTGGCGGCTTGGATCCGCTGGGAACCATCAATCGTTGGAATTCGATGGTCTCCTGAGTGGGAGGATCGGATTTCTCTATATGCGGATGATATTCTGCTCTATTTGACCTACACTCGGAAATCCCTCATGGTGGTATGCGATGTCCTAGTTTCTTTCGGTAAAAACTCCGGACTTTCCATTAATTAGGGGAAGTCGTTGCTGTATGTCCTTAGTGGAGAGACCCCGGTCCCTCCACGGAATTGTCCCATCCAGATTAATACGAGGGGATTCAAATATCTCGGTATCTTTATCTCCTTGGACCCGACGACTAGATTGAAAATCTTCTCCCCCTCTGCGTAGGCTTAGGAGGGACTCCGCTCATTGGCGAAGGCTTCCGATTTCTTTGTTGGGCCGGGCAGCCCATCAACCATGGAACATATGGGCCCGGCGAGGATCCCGGATATGCTGCTCCTCCGGGGAGCAGTTATAATAGGGCACTGTATTCTAAATCATTGAGGTTCGACCTCACGGGACAGACGAAACACGCAGTAAAAATCTGGCATGATGCCATGAGTTTTTTGGGATGAAAAGACAAATTGACCCTCGCGATCCCGCTCTTTGCTTCGGAAAGATTAGGTAAGCTGTGCAACACTAAGGGATTTGATAAATGGGAACTGACAGGGATTTCAACTATTGGGGACGTGTGGGGCAAGGGTGGATAAAATCATTCAAAGAAATGCAAGCAGAGTTTGAGCTTTCAGACTCTGAATATTTCCGCTATATGCAGGTCCGACATTCATTATCAGCTGCTTTGCCTGTAATTGACGAGCTCCCGGAGGCCTCGCCTCTCGAGGACAGGATCTTAGATGGTCATTTCCCCGACAAAACGATCTCCCTGATCTATAAGAAACTTATCAATAATAGGGCGGACTTACTTAAAGAGCTTAGGGTTAAGTGGACATGAGATGGAGTAGAACTAGATGATGAAGACTGGCAATTAGCTGTGTCCTCCCCAAAAGTGATCGCTATTCCTGCAAGACTGCGTCTGGTACAGTTAAAAATATTGCATAGGGTTTATGTCACTGGTCCCCGCCTTGTGCAGATGGGGTTGTTGGAAGACGGATTGTGTGGACGTAAGTGTGGATTAGTGGCTACCTTTTTACAAATTTGTTGAGAGTGCCGCTACATGACCAATTATTGGGGTAGGATTCACAATACTATTCAAGAGGTCACTAGTATCTCTCTGTTGCCGGAAGCACGAAGGTGCCTTCTCAATATATGGGAAACTACTGATCTTAACAATGCGCAGATACAGTGGACCACACTGAGGTATATGATTGCGAAAAGAAATATCGCCCAACAATGGGGTGCTGAACTCCCTCCCACCCTCGAGAACTGAAGAAGGATTTGGACTGGAGTATGTTCCGAGAAAAACTGTGCATATTGCAAGAGGGCGTCCCCAGAAATGGGCCTCAATCTGGAATCAATGGAATCAGTATAGGGGAGGAATTTGTACACCACCTAGAAATTCAATGTTTGATGTTCCCCCTTCCCCGTAATGCCTCAAATAGGTATATATTTTGGGTTCTGCTCCCCTCCCTCACCCCCCTTCCTCCCATTCTTATTAATGTATTGCAGATTATATTGTGAGTCATCGGTATTGTGTCTTTTTGTTTGATGCCTTGATTTAATAAAAAGAATTAAAAAACAAAACAAAAAAAGGCCTGCTCACTCCTACTGATCAATACACAGTATGCTGCCACCACCGCGCTTAACTCCAGTAGCCTTTCACCATCATTATAGGAGTGTTTTGGGAGCCTCTCCCTGTCCAACACGACTGCAATCCATGAAACAGCCTATGTCATAGGTCACATGTTCGTCCATGACAATAAATATCAGCACCAGGAATTCAGATATCTTTGCTGCTGGGGCATCCAGGGCAAGGGGCACATGCCCATCACAATGCTAGCGACTTTTTCATCCCCAACAACACAGTCAGAACGTTTTGGCTATTCAAAAGTATCCTCAAGGACCTTTCTCAATATTATACATTTCCTAACTTTGGATCTAAATATGTTGTAGTAAGTATACAATTAAACATGATAAGTGGGTCAAATAATGCATATATTTTTGTGGGCATAAAAGAAGGACTATCTCCAACATGAAAAATATTTTTCTTGTCTGAAAAGAGATGGAACCTATTAACAAATGCACACTTTCTTGTTTGCTAACCCTATGTATTGATTATCTGCAAGCAAATTGCAGGAGTAGGCGTAGGTGAAACAGTCATATGGCCTTGCTAGTTTCAGGTGACTGAAGTGTCCTGTTTAGTTTCCAGCATTCAGTGACCATGCATAGGGCTGTAAGAGTTGGGACAGATTAGCGTAAGTCACCCTTGTAGCAGGTGGAGTCTTTTTTATTTATGTATTTATTTACTTGAGTTTTATATAGCGCTGGCTAGATCCGAAGGTATCAGAGCGCTTTACATGAGGAAAGTTACATAGGTTACAAATTACACATTGTTACAGAAGGTACAACAGTTAAAAGTTATATTCTTAGGTTAATGGCAAGTAGGGCGGTAAGGGGGTACTGTAAAAGGGTGGGGGGAGGGAAAATTAAGTGAAGCATAGGCAGAAGGATAGACAAAGCAGGCAGGTGGAGAGGAATTCAGGGGAGAGAGGAAAGGAAAAGGGAAGGAAGCCAAAGAATGAAGGAGGGAGGTGGAGGTGGAGGGGGTAGGGGACACAGCGTGGAGTCGGGGAAGTAACTGTGTCTGACTACCGGCTGGGTGGGACAGGGATCATTCACAGTCTTCAGTTATGTGTGATTCCCATTTTAATGGTGGGCTCTCTCAGCGGGGTAGCTGAGACTCCAGGGCATAAGATGGATCCCTCCCCAACAAGGGGAGAGGAGTGCTTTGGTCACAGGCACACTCAGAGGAGTGAAGGAGGGAAGAGGTGGGGTAGAGGGTAGGAAACCCAGCAGGAACACAGTGTACGACGTCAGGCAGGGTAGGAGAAGGCTCCCAGTGGTAAGGAGATCAGTCCCAGTCCTCCCCTATGTGTGACACCCTTGTCAGTGTCGTCTCTCTCAGAGGGGTCTCTGAGACTCCAGGGCAAAGCTGCTGGATCCATCCCCAAGAAGGGGAGTAGGAGTGCTTTGAAGAAGAGCATAGCTATGGGGGCCATTAAGGGAGCCACGCTGGTACAGAAAGGTACTCTCAGTAAAAGGAGTCTAATGGCATTGCCACCCCTCAATGAGCAAAAGCCTTTAGTCGGGCGCCCCTTCACGAGGCTGCAATGCAGGTGCCTGATTGCCGACATTTTAAGGTCAGGCACTGCTTGATCAGGATGATTCTGCAGGCTCCACTGCTGTATCTCCCCTCTTGGCAGGGCAGCGTGGTAGGAACCGCCATTTTGCCTCGTGCCTGGAGGATCCTGAGCAAGGTCTAGGGCAGCAGCAGCGAGAGGCGAGCCCCCAATTAGAAATTTGGGAGGTAACGGGAGTCCCACGATCCAGCTAGCAGGCCCCCCTTTCCCTAGCCAGCTGACCCAGGCTGCACGTCTTTCACAACAGGAGGGGCACGGGGGCACCAGGGTCCAGGGTGTGCATCATGGGCGCGGCGCTCGAACACCGTGCTCCTTGTCCCGCGTTTAGCGGTAATTTGAGCAGAGTGGCAGTACGAGGATTTAAATTCTTCAGTGCAGCAGCGTTCGTATCGCCGGGGAAAAAATGCTGCTTCTCGACTTTACGGATCCGCCATCTTAGGGTCAGGCATCATTCTTTAATTAATTTGCCAAATAAGTGCAGACAGTCCCTCTGATTAGTGGTGACAGTGCTATAGTAGCGATATTCACACACATGGTCTCCCTTTTACATCCCGCTGTAAACAGATCAAATTTTAGAATCACGGACGCCATTATAAGGTCAGGCCTCGTTACCAAAGGAGCACCGCATAGTCCAAGAATAAATTAAAACAATAAAACCTCTTACCGGAAGGTGTATCCAGGCAAATGCTTGCGATTCAGTTTGTTGAAAAAAACATTAAAGGGTTTAGATGTCGTGTAAAAAAACTTTAAAGTCGCTACTCGTGATCCGCCATTTTAAATCCTCAGCGCTCCTTACTTGGCTTCATTATCGATGAGTAAGATGCTTCTCTTGGCCAGACTCGATTTTCAATCCTGCTGCGGTGAACAGGCAGCCTCACCATCGGCGGCCAGGCTCCTACATCACGGGCCTTACTCCCAGGGCAGTAGCAGGTAGTGTCCCCTTCGGTAGTGGCCAGGCTTTCACAGCAGCATCCCAGGGGTCCGGGCATTCGTCTCTCCCTGTGTAGGACAACACAATGCCGCATGACGGATCAGACCATCAGGCAAGCAGCAACTCCCAGCTTCCGCATCAAACTTGGTTCGGGGCGCAGACATCGGGGAGAATCATCATCCGAGAAGGTATTTAGGTATGTTTCTGTTCAAAATATTCTTCTTTGTTGGATGTAGGACTGATCGTTGAGTTACCTACGAAATACCCAATGTAGGGATGTCACGTAGCAGGGTGAATGGGGGCATATTGCAGGGATATTCACAAGATAGTGATCCCTAGCCCCGGAGCTTCTTTGGCGAGCTCCATGTCGGCGGATATCTTCCTGCCACTCCTAGTCATACGCAGACTCTAGGAAACATGTGGCCTATTTCACGTGCCACTTGATGAATCTAGGTAAGCTAGAGGAAAACATTATAATGCTTGGCCCTGGCTCATGCCGCTGCAAACTTCTTTCCGTCCACAAAGCACATTTTGCTTGCTTTCAATGTCTGCAGTTTAGGAGTTTTTACTATTCTTTTGTAATTAGGTAATGTTTCCCTGTGCGACATTGTCCTTCTGACAGTAAATAAAGATAATATATATATATGTAAACAAATAAATACCTCAATAATATCAAATAAGTGACTTTATTCTTTGTCATGGCTCACTTGAGATGCATATTGAATTAAGAAAGTTGCAATTGAACTAAAGGAGGTTCATCCTCTTACTCTTAAATCCCACATTCCATACCTCTTTCTAGAAGCCCACATGCCATTCCCAACAGCCCACAATTCTTTGAAAAATTGCTACTAATCAGGAAATAGTTTGTAAATGAGGAGCAAGACTTTAATCACTGGGGTATACCCTCCACATACCAAGTATTCTGGATCCACTCACTGTATGTAGTCCATCATGGTGAATGATCCTACAGGTTCCATTACACACAATAGACAAGCTAAGTTTATTTGCTGCAGATGTTGGTAAGCTCAAGCAAGTGGTCAAATCTCAACTCTACTGACAAATTACAACACAATTTTACATATGTGGGAAGCCCATTTCATCTACTTTTTTAAACTGTTTTTTAAAAATGTTTTTACATATTTAAACTGGGTATTGTTGAACAGTAAACACTTGTGCACTGATTATCTGTTCTACCAAATTTTACGCATTGGCTTGTATGGTTTATAAAAAAAACTTGGTTCCAACTGGGGTCTTAATATATGTTCTCAGAATTTATCATGCATTCAGCAACAATCCTTGTTGTCTATTGGGAATTATTTTGCTTGGTTAGTTACTCTATGAGTTCTGCTTCATGTTTAAAACATAAATAGCTCATACAGACATACAAATCCATCATTCAAGTGAAGAGTTAGTGAGAACGAAATATATATTGGAGAAAAAAGCAACAAATTGCATAAAAGAACGGCTATTAATATAAAGGGCAGTAAGTACAATAAACCTATTTGGAGATTACGTGAGAGTGGGTGTAATTTAGCGGTGCACTGTAGGAAATCCAGTGGCCTAACTTAACTCTGAGCAGCCCATGCAGTGCTGGGGGCCCTCGAGCTCCACAGGGTCCACTCAGCAAACGTGGTAGGTGGTGGGCTGGGTTGGGGTACCCCCTCCATGAACGTTGCAGGGGGGGGGGGCTCAAGTTTTATAACGCCACTGAGGAGATCATGCAGGTACTCTGAATGAAAATAGTTGAAGTTCTCCTAACCCTCAGTAATACAAGATTTTTTCAGTCAACCCAATGAAGATATATCTTGTGTTCAGCTCCTAATTTGTAGTCAGTTGCTTTTTTTTGCATGTAATTTCCACATCACAATCAAAAAAGTGAACTTAATGAGCACAGAACAGGTACAAATACAGTTTATATAATCCCAAAATCTAGAATAATATTAAAATAATACAGACAAGTTATATAATATACCGTTTTTACACTCAGTTTTGCGCTGCTTCTTAGTTGTCCACCCAAGTGGCAAACTGATACGCTTTAATTAGGTTTGTCTAATCAAATAAAACACTAAAAGAATTGAGAAACTTAATTTGTAGTGCATTCAGATAGATGTCAAAGACTGGCTAGGAATGCAGTTAATGAACCAAGGTAGACTGCCTGGACAATTGGGGTTTGTGCTTCAATATCTAATAAGTAAACCAGGTTGTAGCATACCAAATCAGTGGTCAAAAAATACGTCTTTGTCAAATTTCATGAGCCTAGATATGATTATCTGACATGGTGACAAAGAAGGACAATAAAATCAAGAAATCACTTAACAACGTATTTTGCTCTCTAACCCTTATTCTTCAGGTGAAATGTTTAATTTCATTTGAGAAGAAACATTAAACACAGGTATACAAATCCATTCACTTCTACTGAAATGAAAAGGAACTTAAATTGATTTCATTTTCAAAGAAACAAGTAGGTTTCACTCAGAATACTGTAGTAGATAGGAGAGGTTTAGTTGAAGTAGTTATGTTATCTTACCAGTGAAGCACGCTTCAATTATATGTGTTGTCCCTTATCACTTTTCGAGTCTGGGTGCCCTTTGTGATTCTGGGACTCTCACGGACTATATTGTGAAGGTGGTGTATTGTCATTGTGATTGCTAAGTAACGCAAAAAAGAGCATGTAAACACCCTACAATAGAAGGAGTACTCTTCTGAGATGAACAACAAACACTACGAAACTTTCAAGACAATTTTCATCAAAGACTTAAACATTACAATTACAATGAGGGTAAATGATGAAAATCTTGACAGCTTTGAACCCAAACTTTTCACAGAATGCCAAGTCACTTGGATACACCCTGGACACCACCCTCATACTCAAGGAACATATTGCCAAAAAACAGAGATGACCTGGTACCAGCTTTCTCATCTAAGGAATGTGAAACATTTTCTACCAGAAACAGAAAGTAACTACAGGACTGCTGTTCAAGCCCTCATACTCTCGTATCTGGATGGTAGTAACACCCTGCCCCATGCCCTACCTGGCTGCACAGTGGTAGTCCTTAAGGTAATCCTACACTCTGCAACACATCTCATCCAGGGTCTGATGAATTATGATCACATCAACCCCATTATGATGGTACTTTGTCGGCTCCCCTTGCTGGTCCACCATCTTCAGAACCAACAGTATCATTTACAAAGCCATTACAACCAGCACCTTCACTTATCTTGTGGGCAAGTTCACCATCTCTAGTGGTTCTTAGCACACCCACAGCCAGGACACCATCAGACTACAAACAAAGAAATGTAAAAAAGATAAATCAAGGCAGTAGGGTTTTTTATCTATCCACATAGGTTCTGGAACAACATCCCCAAAGCCAAAAATGCTCAAATGAAGACACACTTCATTTAGGGACATAACATCATAACGCATTACCAATCCACAAACCAGCTATTTCTCATATCCCTCATTGACTCTATGCTTGGCTTTGAGCCTGTACAGCACTCTGCTGCCGTCTGGCTAGGTTTGCGTTATAGAAGTACCACATGCATACATCCATAAATTGAACCACAAAATAACGCCATCAAAGGTAAATGGGCTTTATCTACCATGATACATTACAACATGTGTGAAATGTTAATAAACATTCCTTCTAAGCAGGCCAGATGCAAATTTGTTGTCTGCGCTGATTTGATGCAACATATATTCATTCGTTTTCATTTGTTACTTAACAGCAGTAGTCTATTGGCAGATTTATGCAGCCATGATGCACTCCACAAACAATAAAACACTTGCCAGAATACACCCAGTAATGACTGAAAACTACTAACTGAAATTTTAGTAAATTAAAAGGAAAAAGAACTGAACTATAAGTCGATGACAATGCATTGCATCAGGATTGGTGCAACGAATAAAAGTAAGGACTAGCAATCACACAAACGTTTACAGGAAGAACGCTTGCAAAAAGTTTAACCACTGGCAATGGCTTGGGGTAGCATTCCAACTGATTGTTTTCACCCACTGTGCCACTCTAGACAAATGCCCACCACCAGCAAATCAATAGTGATACTGTTTCTCTTGGGAACAGTCCATACAAAATTGCCAGACAAGCCTTCTCCAGAAGGGACCACAAGCAACCCCAAATGGGTTACAGCCTGGGAAGGCCCCGTCAGTGGTGGGGTGGGGGGGGGGGGAGGGGGCAACACTATTTATTTGGTATTTCACCATGGAAGCATGTAAGCAGCACATCCATGTACAGTAGTAGGATCATGATTTTATTTGTTCTAATTCTCAAGATAACCTTATATGCTTTGAACAGGGATTACTAGATGTTGGTATACAAATCTTAAAAGGCCATAGAAAGTAACTTACCTTGTTTTACATCCCTGTTGCATTCCAGAGAGCATCACTTATAGCTCTGTAGACCCAATTTGACTTGGGCTGTGTTATTCATTTACAACTTCAATAGTATTGACCTCATGATTGGATCATTTTGGAATGTCTCCACTTTTTTCCAGAACATTTTGCAGTTAATCATATTAAACACTCTTGACTAGTGAGAGAATACACGATATAGTGGCATTTCTTTTTTAGTGCTGAGTTTTTTTGAGCCGCATGGGAGAATCCAACGACTTAATCAATGAAAGACAGGCATTTTCTAAAGCCACCTTGGTCATTTTATGTTATTTTAGTCCTTTATATGGGCAGGTACTGTTAGGTACAGAGTACCTGAAATACTATTTTGAAATGTCTAGAATGTTGTCATAAAAATTGGGATCCACCAATTTTGAGGCTAGCACATCTTTTTGGTCAGCTCATCTATGGGTCTGTCATTTTAATGTTGGCCATATGTTTCATTGATTTCTTGATGGTGGATATGTTTAACGACTCCTTGGCTCTCCCCTCTGACTGGTTGTGTTGCAGTTAGCCAATGTACCTGTCATTCGGACACTGGCATGGTGATGTTGTAAATGTGTATGTTATCATAATATTCAGCTAACCTCCATGTCTGTTTGTTGTGTATATGTAGAGACCTATGAAGCATGGACCGCTTGAAGCACGTGAGGCCCACACGCATCATATGTTATTGTAATTTTCTGGAATGAATCAATGGTGGGGCGCAAGGATGTCACTTCAGTGTGGGCAGTGATGAGGAAAACAATATCCCTTAGGAAGGACCTTATACACTTTCAAGGCCCAGGACACCACAATCACTTTATATTTAATGTGCAAATCAATTTGTTGAATAGAAATGATATCAAAGAAATGGAAAGATGTGACAAGATAGTCACGACTTCCTTTGCCTCTGCCATCCACACAGAAGCGGAACATGTTCTTGTCAAAATGCTCTACACAGTCACTTTGCCCCAAAGAAAGCAGGGGTCGCGTGTTTTTTTTTCTTCCTGCAACCCTGGTGTGATCACACCTATCAACAATGCTGCTGAAAGACCCGTTACTCCTTTCACCTGAGTCGCGTGGCGATATGACAAGGTCTTCCTTTTATCTGCGAAAATAAACGATAAACACAAAAAAACGCACCAATGAAAGCCTTTCCCGTGAAATCACAGGTTGGCCCGGCTCTTTCTCAGAGATGCTTTCGTTAACAATCGATAGCACTTAGCGGCTGCTGCCTGCACCAATCTTTATTCACGGGGCAGATCGCAACATGGCGGAGCACGCGCTAATAGAAGATGACTTCACGACTGGAGACACTGCGGAAGAAAGAACAATCTCTGGGAGACATAAATAATACCGCACGAGCAAAGCTATGAAAGTGTTAGAAGCAAAAAATAGATGGCAGCAGTTTCCTGAAATCTCAAAGAAAAGCCAACGACCTTTTCACTGCACAAATCGTTGGCCCTCTGACAAACGAGACTTACCTCACCAAAAAAATTAGATGTAACAATGTGTTAAAATAGAAGTCTATTTCTACGTGCTTTTAGTTGCAGAGGTGCATTTGCTTACATATACCCTGAACACGTCTCTGTTCAGAATAACTAGCTGCGAGCTGTGGAAATAGACTACTGACATGTGTGCTCACAATAATCAGTGTTTGTTGATCACAGTGTCACAGCACCAGGATATTGCTTCCTCGGGAAGCTTGCCTAGTACTGCAGTACCAAGGGGTAAAGCTAGGGCAGTGGGAACGGCGATACCTGCACACACTACAACAAATTCAAAAACAAATGTGGTTTGGGTGTCTGTGTGGGGATCTGGTGAGTTTGCAGAAAGTGTTATTTACATGTAAGAGGTGCTCGGATGCATATTTTGGGAGCTTAGCTCAGGAAGCAGAGCATATGACAGAGACCCTTGATGTTTCCATCTGTTGAGGCAACAGAAACTTTCAATCAGCCGAGAACTAGAATGTATATGTGTGAACAAAAGTCTGGAAATTAGGAGTGCTTTAACTGTGAACTGGCAATGATCTACCTTTCCAGTACAAGAATGTGCCCATGACGCTATCATGGAGAACATAGGGTACAGAAATGTCAATCATGTATGCATGAGAATACAAGCTTTTGGCCTTCATCTGCAGATAAACAATGCAGCAGCAGAATGTGCCTTTGGCTAAATTGTTTACGGCACTCAGTTTCTTTGTATAACATTGACTGGAAATTAGGGCTTTAAGTTGGGGGGGGGGGGGGGTCTGAGCACCCCCAGTTTTTGTGGGGGCCTAGAAATTCTCTAGGGGGCTCTATTTTCGGGCTTCAAAGGTAGGGTGACCAGACTTCCCGGTTTTGGTTGGTGTTTCGGGTGAGCATGCGCTACCAGTACCCCTGGCATCCCCACACCAGCTCGATCAGAGGCGCAACTAGAGTGCCCACAACCAGCTGCGGCCCGTGGAGGGAGTTCCGTGAGGTGGTGTGGCGGGGCAGGAGGGTTAGTAAACACTGGAATATTGATGTACGGAGGTAAGTTAACATGTAAATAAATAAAACGAATTTCGTTGTGCGCGCTGCATCGCAAAATGCAATGCAGCACGCGCTACATAATTAGTTTTATTTATTTAAATGTTTACTTACCTCCGTACATCCATATTCAGGTGTTTACTACCCCCCACCCTGCCCCTCCCCCGCCCGGCTCACCGCCCCACTGAACTCCCTCCACGGGCCGTGGCTGCCCACAACTCCTTGGTAGTGTGCTTTCATTGCACCATTTTGTCGATCAATGGTAACTCAAGTGGGATCATTTAGCAGGTTCAACCACTTCGTGTGAGAAACTGCCTACATTTTGATATCTCTTCTTTACTTCTTATTATGGGAAACTTGCTCGTAAAAGTCCAGTCAAACAAAAGTTAGACGTGAAATAATACAAACGTGTTTGCACAGAAGGAAATTTTGTGTGACCGCATCATGACGAGGATGTGACAGCCCTATTTTGCAAGTGTGAGAACATCAGGCTGATTTTGTGCACTGCGACGCTGGCCTGCAGCAGCCCCCAGTTGTTTGGAACACCACAAGCCTCTCGGCGTGTTTACCGCCAGTGTTAAAGCCACAGAGGGGCCTATTCAGTGTCCTGGCAACAAGCACCCAATGGCATACCCACGGGGCAACGAAAGGGAGGAGGGAGCATTTGCACTGTTGAACAAAACACCCGTGGGCATAGTAGTAGGAAGTGTGGAGCTGCAGGGGCTCTAGGAAGGGGTGAAAAAACGACAAAGAATTATTAACATGCAAATGGTCTTTTAAAGACATGTGAAGTACTAGGATGCGGCTGCGTGTGCGCCCGGGAAGCTGTCTCAGCCAGAGGGGGCGGGGGGGGGGGGCTCTGAGGAATCCTAGAGCTGACGGCTTGTCAGAGCAGGGGGTACTGCTATACTAGTTATCTTTATTTAGACCACGCCCCTACTTAGGCCATGCCCATTTGGGGCTGCCCCGCCCCTGTTAGAGCACCCCCATTATTTTCCCCACTTAAAGCCCTGCTGGAAATACAAAAAAAACATTCTTGCTAATTCTGCTCATCCCACAGAATATAGCACATGGTTGTGGTTTTAGCTAATCCTGGTAGGCTGGCCTGGAACCTACATCAAAATGAGGTCACTATTATTAAAGATTTGTATGCGTTAACGTTTTTGTGCATCACTAACAATGTGCAGAATATATTTTCATACTCGATTACACATGTATACACTGATATAATGCTGTTACTTTTTGAAACAAATTCTCTATGATATGTTGAAGTACACTTACCTGATATTTGTTAAATATACTTCAATTTAGATATAAACACCATCTTGTACAAGATAGAAGTCACCCTTATCACTCATGCCACATTTTCTGCAGTACACAGTCAAGCTAGGATGTACTTGTTTATGCTCCTCTCGATGAACTTTACCCCACTCAGTCCCAAACTGCAACTATAAACTCAAGGTCTTTACACTGGTTCACTGTGACCATTCATATAACACACTGTTGTTGAGGTGTCTAGCATCTCTGGATCACAGTACCATAGAGTGGTCAGAATAATTTTTCAAGTAGTGGGATAGTGCTTAGGTGTTAAGGTAATATAGCGTTTATTTTTAATGTGCTATGAGTTGCAGATGAAGTGATACATTTGCTCACACCATGGTGATTCTTAAGGTTCTATTAATTTTGTATGCAAAAATCATGGTATAAAAACCTACAGTATTGGGGGTGAACCACAAGACTTTCCTGTTCTATTAGGGATGTTGTTCATTATTCTTCCAATTTTGTTGCCCGCTTTGACCTAAAAAGAATTTTAGATTTTGCATTTCTCTGTATTACCCTTGTTATTGAGAGACTTCATGGCACTGACCCTATACCACTTTCGTTTTTAATTTTGTAATAAAACTTTAACTTTCTAGTGATCTAGAACTTAAATATTAAGTGGCCATTTACTTAATAGATTGTATTTCTGATTTTGATGCATTGGGAGGTGCCTTAAGGCGGGGAAACAATGCCTCATGAAATTGAGGTTTAAAACCATCTTTGAGTCGGTAAATGTGGGTATTCTGACTAGGGTAAAACTTTGGGGTGTCTAACATTTCGAAGTACATGTGCCCGCACTATTGCACTCCATGGGATTTCGAAAAAGTTTTAAGTTCAGCAATATGATACATTTTCTTTTACCAAAATAAGGTATTAGAAGCAGTTCATTTCTGAGTGAACCTAGGTTTAGGAACGAGCCATGCATATGAGCACAAAGGCATTCATGCCTCCAGCAGTTAATATACATTCTGCCCCCCGCCCCCCCCCCCCCCGCCCCAAACAACCCACCGAAATGTTATGGACAGTATATAGGTCTAGTTCAAAACAAAGACACAGGTTTATAAAGACGCATGTCAAGGAATAATGTCCGAGTCTACTATCCCTAAGGAGCCCATCAGAGGGTAGCAGACTATGTAGTTCCAGATTCATTTTCCTGGAGTCTTCCTGGACTACAGGGTGTCTCTGTTTGAAATGTCATAAGAACACACTATCCTACACATCTAGGAGCAAAATGGTGCACCGTCAACAGCTACATTCCACAGAAAGGGCACAATTCGTGCTGCCATTTTCCCCTGTTGCCTTTTGATTCTTAAAAAAAGAAGCGAAGGCCTAAAAGATATTTAGATATCAAATGAATATTTGGAGTGAGCGCATTTGCGAGTAGTTGGGGGCCAGACCACTATTCATGCTGCGGCATATTATTCCGTGAGCGGACGAGCGGCACGCTCCTTTTTTTTTAGTACTTTGTCCCTTGTGGTGAATCTGTACAGTTTTCTTTAAAGTTTTACTTTTGCTACATCCATGGCACTAAACAGAAGAACAATCCGAGGCAAAGAAAATGAAAAAAAAACAACAATGCAATATGTTTTAATCCATACCAATTAACTTGACCTCTCTTCCTTTAGTGCTCTGTGTTTGGTAAACGTTTCTAAAATAGACAGAAAACCTGGATCTCTTCAATCCTTGCACTGCACGTTCATCCGATTAAAAATGTGCTTATTAGAATTGAGCTACTCAATTCACTGTTCCTCATAAGGGGAGAATTAAATCATAAGTCAATGGCTCTTTACTCTGCAGGCAAATCAGTTTCACAGGATCTCCCCACAATGAGTGCCAGACTGCAGAGTTTTAATGAAAGAAAATGACGTGTGGCCACAGCAATGAGAGTGCTGTGGCAGCTCCGAGATTCACCAAAGTCTGAATTCCCAGTGTTATTAACCGCATCATTGCTACAGCACATTCCCGTGCTGTGCTGCAATTTTAAAAATCTCTTGTTATGTGACAAGGTCAACTCGTCATAAGCACAGCGCAGGTAACACCCATGACAAGTTGACCTTGTCACAAGCATCGAAGGGATTAACACAGAAGCTCCTGCAATTTAGAGATGATGATGATGTCACATCGTTTGTGGCTTATCTGAAGTACACTCCAACTGTGTGAGATACTGACGTCCAAATACCTTCCCAAAAGGCAACCATTTGCAGAAATCTCGGCAGATGACATCAAAGTAGATGTTTGGCCACGGGTGTCGCCAAAATTCCAGGGGTCGAGGAAGGGACATCACACATACTTTGACTGCGAGAAACAACGCAAGACTGATGCATTGATCCACCTTTACTCCTTCAGAAGATTCCTCTGAAAGGGCAAGAGGTGGAAATATATAAACAGGACTGTTAGAGCCCGGTTCAGTTTCTGTTCCTGTTGCTTCCTCCCTGGCCTTTGGTTCCAGGGGTAGCAAGGATGGTACCTGGTTACAAAAATGCAAACTGTCTTCCCCCAAATGACTTCCATGAGATTGACTTGGAAACAGCCAAAGTCGTCACAATCAAAACGTAGGTTAAATATAAAGACAAAACAGCGGACTAAGTGACACAGGGACAAAGTAGACATTCATTGAGGAGGCCCCGTCACTCTGACATATCATCCCTGTGGGTCTCACTTGTTCAGCACAATGGGTCAGATTCACAAAGATTTTTCAGCGAATAATTGTGCCCTACTCCTTGTGATGTATGAATAAATATCAAGGAGGTAAGATACATGTGCTCAAGGAAGGAAAGCCTCCATTTTGTTATTATTAAGATCACTGTGAACCACACTGCCCTGCAGCTTCTCAGTAGCTTTCTGTCTGCATGGGCTCTGACAGCCTCAAATACTAGAAAATTAGGAAGCCAAGGAAGCAAGCATTTGCAGTGCAATAGGTCTCGCATTTGAGAGAGTTTGAGCTATTTTTATTCTAAATGACATTACCTTTTATTTATGTTTTGGTTTTTGAAACATTTACAATGGCAATAGGTGAAACGCGCGTAAATGCGAGACATATTGCATTGCAAATGCTTGTTGTTACCGAAAAGCCCTTTCTACAGCACATACTGGCTCTTTTAACGTTACTCACAAAAACTAATAAGTACAGGTAAAGCACGAGATCGCTTTTTGTTACCAAGAGCACAATGCTCCAGCACTGGAATTATAATCAACATAGTGGCAGAACCTAAATCCCAATGGCAGGAGTCAGGAGGCCTCACAAGGAACATATTAACCTGTAATAATGTGCTAGAATCTGTTGAAGGAATATGGTTAAAGACCAGTGTGCACACTGATGAGATGCGTGTGAGTCTAGGTCAGTGTCTCCTATGAATGAGCAGTGCGGACCCTGAGTAACAGTCTCTTACTTATGCAGTTTTGCCATCTTCACTAGTCATGTTATCATCAGCGCTATTCTATTTGTTGTCATCGGCACTAGGCTCGTTGTCATCAACACTAGTCTCGTCATCAGCACTAGTCTCATTGTTATCATCAGCGCTATTTTTGTAGTTGTCATTAGTGTTGTCATCAGCACTAGTCTCATTGATGTCATCAGCGCTATTCTCACTGTTCTTGTTAGCACTAGTCCCACTGTTATCATCAGAGCTATAGTCATTGTTATATCAGTGCTATCCTCATTGTTGTCATGAGCACTAGTCCCATTGTTATCATCAGAGCTATTTTTATTGTTATCATCACCACTAGTCCCGTTGCTATCATCAGGGATATTCTCATTGTTGTCATGGGCACTAGTCCTATGGTTATCAGTGCTATTCTCATTGATGTCATGAGCAATAGTCCCATTGTTATCATCAGTTCTATTCTCTTTGTTGGCATTGGCACTAGTCAAAGTGTTATCAGCAGTGCTATTCTCATTGTTGGCATCGGCACTAGTCCCATTGTTATCATCAGTGCTATTCTCATTGTTGGCATCGGCACTAGTCCCATTGTTATCATCAGCGCATACTGGATTGAGCACAAAATTCATCATTTGGAGAAAACAACGCAGCCGCCAAAAGGCATAATAAATCCAGTGGCCTTGAATGCTAAATATGATTGAAGGCACATATGTAACCTTTGCTCAGATATGTTCCTTTCCAAAAAATGTGGTACCCATTCAAGACAATTTACTGACTGACCCACACCTTGCAGGCAAAGACACTTAAACTTAGTATTGACATAATTTATGCAGCCACCCATATAGAACGTCTCCTCTTTAAAGTAACTTGGGAACGGTGAGCAATATCTGCTTATCTATCTCAAAAAGATGAGCTGTTCTCCACTCACTGAGATATCTTAAAATAATATAATGCCTCACTTAAAAAGACTGTTCTGTATGCCACCGGTTGCTCAGTGTATTTACTTTGACGGGCAGTGATCATTAAAGATGACTTTATATGCAATCTCATGACCAAATGCAATAACTCAATGGCAGCCACGTGCAAGTTGGGACACCAAACAAGTTACAAACGTAGTAAGAAACAAAAATATTTGCGATAACTAAGACAACTAAAATGTAACACCACCCCAATCCACATGCCACTTTTAAAGTCAGTAAGAAATTCCAAACTGGAAATACATTCCCGTCGCCTATTAACAAATGAACTCGACTAGATACAGTAGCAAATGTGTTTTTGTTTTTTTTGTTTTTAGAAGTCTAGTCAGCAACTGGGCAGAAAATTACGGCTGCACTTTGGAACTTCTAAGTGGAAGCTAACGCGTGCTTTGGTTTCAGTTTTATTTTTGTTTAACCAATTAGAAAGACGCAGCCAATTACGCATAAGGGGCAAAAGACAGCAAAGCCTGAGATGGAGGGGAGGCAGAACAGAGAGGACGGCCACAACACAGGAGCCCATCTGCCGACAGCAGATAAGCATCAGTCCCTCTTGAACCATGGGGGCGCTGTTGCCCCCTCTCTGCCTGATCCCATCAATCTTCTATACACCGAACCCAAAAGCCAGCACCTACAGCAATCGCCACAAAAGACCATGACAGGCACACTTAGGGTGACAAGAGCAGCGCTCCCAGACGAGAGGGATAACAACAAATAACTAGTTACCATAACAGCAGTGGCCCTAATTTTTCCATTCCATCACTAGGCCTGAAGCTTCATGTAACTAACAGAGCAATAAATTCAGTTTTAAAGGGGCCGATTCAGCAGCAATGTTTTAAAAGCCAGACATCTATGAGCCAGTGGCATATGACTATGCGATGTAGAGATTTTTGCCTGCAAGACGATTCTCACATATCGAAATGAGGTTAGTCATACAGTATTGTTCGATGTGCACTGTTTGCACTAATGTCCACATAGCATTAGAATAGAAGATGTCCCCAAAATGTTGCATGCCCCTCGGTGGACAGCTTCACAACATTTGGCAATCCTTTCCCCGTTCATGCTCTCTGCTCTCAACCTCTGACCATGGAAACCCCATCATACAAGCGGAATGCTCCCCGTCGAATGCTTCCTCTGCAGCCATGAATCCCCACCACCTCATAATCTGAAGAAGCACCACAGGATTTACTCCTGCAGAATTGTTTTGGATTCCTGTAGAATTTAGGAGTACAATAACAAGCTTCTCCAGCCATCGGGCTAATGCAGGCAGCAAACCCTAGCTGGAGACATTCTTTGCGGTTTCCTAGAACGAAATCTGATGTAAAAACGCATAGCTCCATCAGCCCTCACCGCGCATATTTTCGTTTCTTCAAATGATGACTTTTATGAAGGGTGCCAACAGTGAAAAATGCTCCCTCTGAAGAGCCGCTCTCCGAATACAGTATCGGTTACAAGATTTTAAAATAAACGGTCGCTTCCTGTCTCTTCTCTCCCTGCAGTCGCATAATAATGAGAGGGCAGCAGGTCAAGCAATGCTCCTGTAGAAAATATAGAATACACTGCATGAATTAAAAGCACAAATCCCTCGAAGATGAAACCAAGGAAAGGTATAAAGAATAATAACAGTTTTTGGTCCAATGTATGGGCTTAAGTAACAGATATAAAACAAGAGCAGTTAATGTATCACCCCCGCCGGCCCGAAAACCGGAAGTTCGGGAGCGTCAAACCTGTTGTGGGGCAGGACTTACGCCTTCTGAGGGAAGCCCGCGCCCACGGAGTGCGTGGTAGAGAGGAGCAGTGGTGACGCGGGGCTCCCATGCTTGAGGGGTAGCTCCGTGGTTGCTGCAGATGTAAGGAGGAGCAGAAGTGGCGGCTGAGGCCGCCGATTCAAGTGTGGGGCTCCCATGAGTGAAGGAAACCCCGCGTGTGCCAGGTGATGCGGAGGAGATGACACCAGGGGAGTTCTAGCAGCGACAAAAGAGCCCAGTGAGTAGGGCTTAGGGGTTGGGTGGGGGAGGGAGTGGGGTAGGGGGTGTGTGGGAGGGAGGGTGTGTGCGTGTGTGTGTGTGTGGGTGTGTGTGTGTGTGTGTGTGTGTGTGGGTGGGTGTGTGCGCGCGCGATTGCAGGAGGCTGACTTGCCTCAGAAGCGGGACAGGAGATGTGCACAGAGCATGGCTGTACGTGCACGTACACCAGCTGAAATCACTGAAAGCTCTGCGCGTACCCATCTCCTGTCCCACTTCCAAGACAAGTCCCTAACAATAGAGCTCACTGGTGACAGCGCTTTCGTGCTGCTTACGCCAGGGCTCGACCTAACAAAAAAGTGAAAAAAACACTAAAGGGGACAGGACAAGAGAAGATGGTCATAGAAGAGAAATCCAATCAATCAATCAGTGACACTTATAAAGCGCGCTACATACCCGTAGGGTCTCAAGGCGCTGGGGGGGGGGCGTGGGGGGGGGAGGTGCCGCTACTGCTCGAACAGCCAGGTCTTCAGCTTCTTCCTGAAGGAGAGGTGGTCTTGGGTCAGGCGCAGGTCGGTCGGGAGGGAGTTCCAGGTCTTGGCGGCCAGGTAGGAGAAGGACCTTCCTCCTGTGGTCGCTCTTCGGATGCGGGGGACGGCGGCGAGGGCGTGGTTGGCTGATCGAAGGTGGCGTTTGGGAGCGTAGAAGTTGACTCGGCTGTTGAGGTAGCTCGGGCCTTGGTCGTGTAGGGCTTTGTGTGCGTGGGTGAGGAGGCGGAAGGTGATTCTTTTGTTGACGGGGAGCCAGTGAAGGTCTCTCAGATGTCCGGAGATATGGCTGGTTCGTGGGATGTCGAGGATGAGTCTGGCTGAGGCGTTCTGGATCCGCTGGAGTCTCTTCTGGAGCTTGGCGGTGGTACCGGCGTAGAGGGCGTTAGCGTAGTCCAGTCGGCTGGTGACGAGGGCCTGGGTGACGGTCTTCCTGGTCTCGGTGGGGATCCACCAGAAGATCTTCCGTAGCATGCGTAGGATGTTGAAGCTCGCCGAGGAGACGTTGTTGACTTGCCTGGTCATGGAGAGGGAGGAGTCCAGGATGAAGCCCAGGTTTCGTGCATGGTCTGTCGGTTTGGGTACGGTGCCCAGGGCGGGAGGCCACCAGGAGTCGTCCCAGGCGGAGGGTGAGGAGCCCAGGATGAGGACCTCTGTCTTGTCCGAGTTCAGTTTCAGGCGGCTGGTCGTCATCCACTCGGCTACCTCTTTCATCCCTTCGTGCAGGTTGGATCTGGCGGCGGCGGGGTCGTTGGTCAGGGAGAGGATCAGCTGGGTGTCGTCGGCGTAGGAGATTATGCTGAGGTTGTGTTTGCGTACGATGGCCGCGAGGGGGCTCATGTAGACGTTGAAGAGGGTGGGGCTCAGAGATGATCCTTGGGGGACGCCGCAGATGACTTCGGAGGCCTCTGACTTGTACGGTGGTAGGCGGACTCTCTGTGTCCAAATCCAATGTTAGAAAGAGATTAAAAGACATTGAAAATAACGTGCACAATGAGGACACTGATGCAGAGACAGAAAAGGAAAGAGTAAAGTAAAAATAGAAACAGGAAAGTATGGGCACACTACAGAACTAAGGTTAAAGGGATAAGAAGATTGAACACTGAGAAACTGGGAAATAAGAAAACAGTCAAAGCAACGGAACTCACTGGAAAATTGGGAACTAAAAAAACAAGAAAAGCAACGGAACTTACTGGAAAACCGGCAACTAAGGAAGCAGGGAATGAAAGAGAGCACACTGTAAAACAGGGGAATAAGGAAACAGATAGGAAAACAAGTAGTGAGAAAAGGGTAAGCGCTTAAAGCCGTGACAGAAAAATAAATAAGAGTACACATGGATACACTGTTAAGAGTGCTGGCCCAGGAAACAAGACTGCAGTGTAAGACAGTGTTGGCTAGAGAAGCAAGAATACACTGCTAGACCATGCAAGTTCAGAAAACAAGGAATAGCTGTAGCAAAAGAATCAGGAAATCTTTAAATAATATCATGCACACAGGAAGATTGCATCAATGATCAGCACTGAACTGAAGCAAACAAAGACTTTAAAAGCGCCCACTAATGATCACAAGCATTAAACGAGGTCACACTTGTACCTGTCAGTCACCGGTGTGCTGATTCCTCCACCCATCCTTGGCCTGTATCCATCAAACAAAAGTAATGGAAAGGCGAATATGCATTGCACAAAATCCCTTACCCCATCGATACACCTAACCTTCTTACAAGAAAAGCGTTTACAACACCGTAAGGACTTCCATCAATTAAAAGGTGTCTCAAGCACAGCACCTCCAGTCCCAGTGCAGATCTCGGGTTCATACAACTAGGACACTTATAACAAATGAGGATCCTTTTTATACACAAAGTGCTGAAAATGAGAACCAACATTGCCCTAACACACCCACTACCTTTACCACTTCTCACTAGAGGATAGCAAATTCAATTTACAGTGTTGATCACTCGGCTCTCAGACACTCTAACGATATTTTGGAACCGGGCAAGGACTCAAGTGACCCTTATCCTTCTGTAATTTGTGCCTCTTAGCTGAGAGGCTTGCACTCCAAGTGTCTGCCTTCTTAAAACACTGGATAAATCCAAACCCCCCTCTAACAGTCAATGATGTCTCTTGCCTCGAAAAATCCACACTTGACACAGCTTGTTAGAACCACAAGAACTCTGCTGATGAACTTCCAATCATCTCCCAAAGTTCTTGAAAATATGCTAATAGCCCACCGACGTAGAACACCACAATCTCTTGGTCGCACAGCCAATCAGATTGACATTTTTAATTATCTCTTTTCTTTTACCTGGTTCACAAAGATTTCGCAGTGACATACTCTTACGGTACTCTTGAATTCCATCAGCTCACTCAAGAAATCCATGAAAAAGCCAGGAGTACTACAAGAGTGAGTAACACCTACTGATATACCAATCTTTGTGAATTGGGTCAATCGTATCTTTATTGATGCTGTTAAAGGCCTGCACGTAAAGATAGTAATTAAGGCACAAGATCATGTTCGTTCTTGGTCAATACGCTGAATTGTAATCAAATTAACGGCCATTCTTGTCCATTTAAAGTATAAGGAAGAAGACAGAGTTGCTTTCAAAATTGCCAAAAAGAAAACAAATACATCCCTGAGTGAATTGGTGGCGAAGCAGCAATTTGTGGGAATATCCGAATAAATAAAGAGATGGAATAATCAGAGCAGAGACCAGCCGGTGCAGTATGCCCTGAATTGTCCAGATTATCGCTTCACTTGCTTCCCGCTTCCTTGTAGCGAAACAATTAGACAAACTAATAATGCCATTTGAACTTCAATCAGAGAGCGTCATTTTGCAGCAACACAAGTCTATCTGTCAGCTGCTTCTATTTATGTCAGAGCTGTAAGGTTCCCATCTGCCAGCCGAGCTCCAAGAAAATGAGACGATGATTCAGGCATTTATGCGGAAGATTTTACATTTTGTGCATTGTGCGGCAAATCGCAATGGAGAACAGGGTCGGACTGTTGTTCCTAAAGCTCACTTCCACCAATCGCAATCTTCTACCGAAGCTTTAGTGTGCACCTTTGTTAGGCAGGTGTGCCTGGGCATGATCACAAAACATGCTACTTGTCCTTGCTGGCAAATAGTGCAGGTTAACACCTTCTACAACTGCATCATGTGAGTGTGTTTGACACAGTGATTTGGAGTGGGAAGAGTGGTTGAACATGCTTAAACAATGGAGGGTCCTCAACAAAACAATACCACAATTACATATCATCACATTACAACAACACATCACGACAATGACGGAACAGCTAAACAATATGGTACAACAGAACAATGCAGTCACAAAAGCACCAAACAGACTTCCATCAAAACAACAAAACACAGGAACATAATAAAATGAAATAACATATTACAAGCACATAGCATGCCAACATCGATCAAATAATTCCACTGCCACGCAACAAAATAACTCATAAGCATAAACATGATAACACACCAAGACAAATCAAAGAATCAAAATAATACAACATACCCTCACAACACAAGAATTCCAAAACAGACGCAATCAATACAGCAAATGAGCAAAGTACAGTGCAGCATGATAAGAAACATTAGACCAACAGAACACAACCGCAAACAACACACCAGAATGTCACAAGAATACAACAATGTATCCAATAGATACACCAAGTGAACAAAATAACACCACACTATAAAACAACGTAACACAATAATGCACCAACATATCAACATGATACAAAACAACAACACAACCATTCTGTGTTCGGTGAATTGATTTTGGTGTAGTATGTTGATATGTTTTGCATTCTATGTGTTTGTGGTAGTATTACGCATTGCTGTGCTGTCTGTTGCTTAACTGTTGCTATGGCATGCTGTTATGGTGCACTCTTATTATTCTGCTGTGTTTCGTTGTAATGGTTTTGTTTTTCATATGCTCTTTTTGTTGTTCTTTGCTATGCTTTTATGTCCGTATTGAATTAACATTTGTTTTAGAATTTCTTCACATGCTACAAATGCTGCTACATGTTTAGTGAGAAGCAGCAAATTAGAGGAATATATGAAAAAATAAACATTTGCCACCATGCCTGCTCCACCTCTCCTAATGTTGTAGACATCAATCTGTCCAAACCACTGACAGAGATCATGTCCTAAATTAGAACATCATGCTCCCTGTTCTTCTAATCTTTAACTAAATAAAGTGTGAGACATGCTCCAAACTTTGCCTAGGTATTTTATTAAAAAGGCAGTCTGAGATTTGTAAATATGCAGTGGTGTGAGCAGTATTTATGGGAACCTGTGCTAATGCTTTGCTCAGAAAAAGGTCTTCTTTGGAATCATTTAACACATGAAAAGGTCATTTGGTAAATGTTTATGTAGCTTGTTCAGTCCCTTGCAGCCCACTACTAATTGGCCTGTACTGGCTAGGGAGCAATTTCACAATTGAGACTTAACCCCTGTGTCAACTGGTTAATAGCCAGGCAGTTTTGTTACCCACTTGAGCACGGCCCCCTCACCATGTCTCATTGTCCTTGGCACCCTGCATAACAAAGTGACAAATACACACATCATACGCTAGTTGCAAGGCTGGAAGAAATCAATCTCTACATCAGCCTGATGTATCTATTGCTTTATTAGTGAATAATAGAATGTGTATTGCTCTTTGGACTATTGTGCCAGATTTGATTTCGTGAATTACAGGGTAGTGATGTGCTAGCCGCAGACGCTTAATGAATGGCATTTCCTTATATGGTTAAGAAGGAACCCTTTTTCACACTTCTGGGGTGAAGGCAAAGATCTTGAAAGCTGAGACTTGTATTAATGTGGTGCTAAAATTGAAAGCGGAATCACAGTTTTGTCGTGCTTAGGTAAGTAATGCATTAGCGAGCAGTGGTAGTTCAACGGTCATAGAAAACAAAAAGTGTTTGAATGGATTTCTAAAGGACAAAATGTTTCTTGCATCTATTTGTTTGGGGAGAGACTTCCAGAAAAAGGAGTCAGCCAGTCTGAAAGAGAAGCTGCCATTGTACATACTTGTTTACTAGGGGTTCTTTAAAATCATCACCACGGGGTGCACGCAAAGTACAGCGAAGATAGATTATTGGCTAAACAGGATTGCTTTTTCTGTGGCTTACTTTGTTATAACTTATATTTCATCTCAAACCATATTGGGATGTGATGAGTAGAGGTGGGAGTTGAATGGGGGTAGCATCTAAGATCACACACTAGAATGCATATTGTTGAATAACTGCAAAGCATGGGATTGTATTCCATGTAAATGAGGGAGCAGAAGTAATCCAGCAGCACTTGGCTAGTCTACTTTCCTTCTTCATGTACTCTCTTTAGCCGTCTCTCAGTCTCTCAGTGGAGAAGTGTGGCTCACTGGTTAGAGGAGGCAGACCTGGAAGCAGAGGTCAGCCTGGGACCAGGGTTCAATTCCCGGCTCGGTGGGGTCTTGAGTCCTAAAAATGTCCATGGACTCGGCAATTCTCGCTCCGGTGCCTACTCGATTCACGGGTTCACACTCTGCGACTCTGGGCAATAGCTTGCTTAATCTCGACAACGACCCCTCGCGGCGGGATGCCTGGCTTTCACCTTGCGGATACCCTGCCGGGGTTATCTCACAGGGGAATACCAGGACGGGTTACCTAAGCAAGCGCTTCGAAACCGCTCAGTGATTTGTGCTATATAAATTCCTGTACATTTACATTCACATCAGTCTCAATACATGCTTCTGCTGCTTGGCCTGTATTGCAATTTAAAGGCAACTACAGTGGGTTGCAGGGTTCCTTAGGGGGGGGCTGTGCATGAACAAGAGGATGTCTTTGTTCTACATTTGTAGAATGGCATATTCAAGAGGCTTGCTCACCAGCCACCACAGGATTTGGCAGAGTGTTAACCTTCAAATTCAAATTCTAGCACAGTGCTCATTACCATCATTATGCAACTCTGTTATATTTCTCATTTTATAATATCCAGCCTCACCCATGCACGTGCCTGGCAGCTGTTCTGAGGATGGCTTGAAATAAGCTGTCAAACACAGTCATTTTCTCTGCAGCAAGTGTCCAATTCTTCCATTCATTTCATGTAGGATGACAACATTATTGCAACAAAGGTCACCGTCTTGGCAAAGTTAGCGGGAAAAAAATGACAGCAACTGACCATTCGTGCTAACAGAGCCATACTCGAAAAATCTGCAGGAGACCCAGGCAGAGCAAGGCAGAATCATACCGCTAAGGTGGAACTGTAGGTCACTGACACTGGTTTACTTGCTTTCTGAACAAAGGTGGACCTTTATGCAGTGGCCAATCTAGAGAATTACCAAAGAAATAAAAAAACTGCAAAAAGTAAGTCAGTTGTTGCTAGTCAAATAGTGCATTTTCATTGTGTCCAGTAGTTTATGATTCATGAACCACCTCCCGATGATACACAGAGTCACAGCTGTATATACATTTAAATACATAGTCACCCCATAACCATCCCTAAAAACGTCTTACATCCTTGGAGTAGAGTTCTTTCATATGAAAGAGACACAATGTTTGTAAATATGTTGCAAACATGAAGAAAAAAAATAGAATATCTAGAGTAAAAATTAACGCACCAAAAAGGCAATTAGATATTGGTTTCAAAGACATTAGAATGAGTTAACAAGCCAAATTAAAATAAAATGCTGGAACTCAGAATGCGTAAAGTATGCAGAGAGATTCGGGGCCAGATTGGGAACCCAAATCAGTCCTGGCAAATGTTGTCAGAGCAACCCCGTAAGGTGCATAGCGAGTGCAGTGAGTGCACCTGACCACCATAAAGGAGGGCTTTTGGGAGTTTACTCCCCAAGAAAATTTGGGAAAAACGGTGCATTCTACAACACAATCATCATTATATATTCACTTGTATTCACTTTTAAAGCATAGTAAATGGCGACCTTGCTGCGCACCAGAACATGACAATATCTGTTGTGTCCCCTCAATAATTCCCTACTATCACCCTCCAGCAGTGCCTAGTCTCATCTCTCGATAGCCCCTCTCTCACATGTATTTCATTTGTTTTAAAGCACCTCCCATACCAGTATAGGGTGTTGAAATACCCTACATCTCACAGATACAGAGACAATGTGTAAATCAGTGTATAGACAATTATACATAAGGCAAAGGGGACTACAAGGTGTAGGATTCACATGCCATCCATACTGGTTAGCATTTTTTAAGAGTGGTTGGCCTGGAGAAGCACAAACTCAGGATTTAGATCATAACACAGCGGTTAGGGTTGACTTTACTAATAAGAGTTTATTTCTGCCCAAATAAACATTTTTTAGCAACATCAGGATAATGAAAGACTGGGAAAAAAACATAACTTTCTAGCCTGTACATGCCGCTTGCATGCAGTTCTTTGATTGCAGTTCATAGCTCACTGTGCTAGATTATGATTGTAACTTATGAACTGCACAGTAACACAACAATCTCTGTGACAAAAGCAGTAACCCACTGAGCTATGCACATAAAATACTGTTCTTTGAAATGCATGGTTCACGTTCTTTGCCGCAGGCATAATATCCCTCTCCACTAACTTAGATGCATCAAAACTGCCACCAGACAAAAAACTCCCATCTCTCCCCAGCTGGTACATTAATCACCAGAGTTATCTTGACACTTTTGTTGTTGCCTGAAAACCGCTGTATATACAAGGAACTTTGCAGGGCTTTTAAAACTGCTACAAAAGCGTCCCCTAATAACAAAACTACCACCCCCACCCCACCCTTCCAGCCTCCACGGGAAACATCCGGTGCGGCCAGTCCAGCCTTGGAGAAGTTCCCTTTCCGATAATTTCCTAGGGATGGAAAAAATAAACAAGGTGCCATAAATGTATTATTTCCGTTTACTATTGTTAATCTAGAAAAACAGAGCCGAGGAAGGAAAAGCCACATTTTGTTTCTCTTTTTTAAAGTGTAGCTTTAATTATGCTGTGTCCACCCTTTCTCCTTGGCTGCTGGCCCTAACAGCAGGTATTGGGATGCCAGTAATCAACTATAATAAGTTTTTTCGGTCCAGTGGATACATCCTTTTTTTACTACAGGTGACTAGGTGTGTCACAAGTCGCCTGTAACAAGGAAATTAGAGATGGGTTTTTATACAAGGATTGCAAGATCCCATCTATTATATATTAGGAAGGGTTCCATATGACTAATTAATATTATTTTCAAATTAATGATAGCTGCATTACATTGACACGCTTCCTGCATGCCTGCGCGGCATCGCAGCTGCTTCTGAGAATTTTGAAATTGCTGGCGTGTGTGAATACGCTATTAAATAGGAATGCATAAATGCCCCCTTAAGCAAGACTCCCGATTTACCCGCCCATCCATTAGACAGGCACGCTGTAAGAGAGAAATGAAAAGAAGGCAAATAGAAAGAGTGAAGTAAAGGGTCTCAGTCGTGATATTGTCTGAGGATTAGCATCAAGAAATTGTTTCCAGATCTTGCCAGGATGAAGAGGGGGACATTGCAGTCAGGGCCGGACTGAGAACCCAATGCAGTCCTGGCAATTTTGCCGGACCAGCCTCCCCCCACTCGGGGGACAGGGGAGCAAGTGTGAAGAATTGCTGCTTTTGCTACTGGGGACCGATATTGCAGCACTGCTGCAATACTGGCTCCCTGTAACAAAACTGCCCCCCCCCCCACACCAGTGCAAAAGCCCTTCCAGCCTCCCGGGGAAATGCCTGATGCCTGCTACGGCCAGTCCGGCCCAGACAGAAGTGATACTCTAAACACCTCTGCCGGCATCCGATATCCACATTACACCTTAGGGTATGGTTCATATGAAATCCAGGGCTTAAGCTTTCTACGAATGTCGTCGTTGCCTTGATTCACATTCTCTTTTTTCCAGGCTGCCAACTGCTCCAAATCACCCTATGGTGAGATCAGTACACCCAGAGTTATTGTGTACACTGAAGTAACAAACATAAGGAAAAGACAGCTGCATTAATACAAGTCGAAAGAATCTCAGCTAGCACAGAGCAAGACTAGTGCTGGATGAGCTCGGAAATGGTAACAAATAGACAGCTCTGGTTTGATATGTTTTTTAGCGATGAAGGTAGGAATGTGTGAAGCTGAAAAGTTTTATTTTTTCAAGTGGATACATACATGACAATTGTGTCTTTTTTTTTATTTCAATTTTTTTTATTGAAAATAAACACTGTAATTGCCATGCATTGTTTATGTTCACACATCGTTTCCGTACAAAGATATATTTATACATAACAGTTTGCTGTTTTCCTTTCCACTATTGCATTATCATTGAAAAGTTCAGCAAAAGGCAAACTTGGCAAGAGAGAATTCTGCAAACATGTATTGCCATTCGACTGTTTTTCAAATGAATGAACAAACACTTGGGAGGCAAGGGAGTGAGTAGGAAGTGGGTGGTTGGTAATATTAATCAAGGTGAAATTATTTAATTTGTCCTTTGAAAGGCAGAAAGAATATTAGGTGAAATATAGTTCTAGACTTTTAGAGCAACTTGCATTCAAATGTAAGAGAAGCTCCAATGAAGCCCGTAATGATAGGACCTTAGGTTTGCCATTTTACCAATTGACCCTTGCCATTAACTCTGATTGAACATTGAATCAACCTAAGTCAATTTTTCAATTTGAAAACACAATTGATAATTCTTGATCAAGCTTGTGGCATCAAGACCAAAACTTTTCACTGCTAACTACAATTATAATATAGGTGCTCAGCAGACAGGTTATGCATTTAGGTTTCACACCAAGGGCAGTATTATACATAGTGTCTTGAGCTTGTGCCACATTTTGCTCCCTGGGGCCCTATGGTATTACAGAAGGAGCCGCAGATGCTTGTTCGGCCCCTTCTGCAGTATTTAATACGCCAATACTAATTGCACCAAATGCAATCCTAGGGGGTTTGCCCTCATATGAATGGGGAGGGGGATGGTGCCATGGTAATGAAAGAATACTTTGCCTTTGATCTTGTACCATATTATAGATGCAGGTGCAGAGGCACAGAGGCTGCCGGGAAATGGTGCAGAGTTAGTGCACCCCTGGAGGTCGCACATTGTGAGCGGACACAAGTGTGCCAGGGAACACCAGGCATCCTCCTGCAAGTGATCCCAGCCGCGCGCTGCACCTGCTGCAAGCGGATCTCAGTATCCTTTTGAAACAGAGACTGTGGAGCTGCACACAGTGAAATGTGTGTTTGCGGCTTGAAACTGCTAGTTCACATTTCACTAATGTACTGTTACCAGTGCAGGTGCGAAATGGAAACACCGTATTTGTTGTTAAAGGGTGCACTGTCCCGGTTTTGTATCGGTGCAACAAGGTGAAGAGTGCTGCGACAGTGCACCCTATTTCTAATATGGTTTCAGGATAAAACCAGCGTCCCTTCTGTTCCCCACCACACAAAAGCTATAAAAGAAAACCTTTTTTGATATTTCCTCTGTCTATAAGATGCAGTCGCAAAGACAAAGAGGGAGAGAGATGATGGCAACTTCAAAGGCATTTTATCTAAGAATGAAAATGTAAAATCTTGATGCTGCCAGAGGAAGTAAAAAATGCAAGATCTCGAGTCCTAATGATGGCAGTGCTCTAATTGAACAATTCTATTCTCCTCAAATGTAGCAGACCTTTAAAGTATGCAAACACAATCTGAAAAAAGTGGGCAGAAACTGCTGATGGATGGTAACTGTATAAACAGATCAATGATTAGAGAGACAGGTAAGCAGAGAAAAGAAGTACGGATGTTTATTCAGTACTCTGGGGCTTTTCCACAGTAAATGATTATTTCTGTCATTTTAATCCAGTAAAGGTCTGTAGGCATCACACAGATATTGCTTGTATACACTCTAAAGCCTGAAAAGTGGCAAGTTATCTTGCATTGTTTGTTATTTAGCCAACTTTATAAAAAAGATTTATAAAGCAAAAAAAAATCAGAAATGTACTACCCCTTTGCATAGCTGATTAAGATATGCTTCTCAGCGCCCACCAGCTGAATATCTAGTTTATAGCATTTTACCCGACACTGAAGTTTAAAGTTGCTTGCAGCACATTGCAAACAAGATTACATGTGAATGACTAGACTTAAGTCTATGTTTGTTCAGGCTATGCTCTAGTTTTGAGAAATTAAAAATGTTACAGAGGGTCACAATCTGAACATTTGGAAATTTCTAGATTTCCTGGTCTAAATCCTAAATCATACACATAAAAAAAGTTTCACTAACTTAGGAACCCAAAAAGACCTGATTAATTATGAACAGTTAAATTATTTTGGCATACGGGATAATTTTAGAACATTAAACTTCCCTCACAGGACGGACACATTGCCATTCACCTTCTGGTCCAATTGTTCAATTTCAAAGTTCGTCAATATATCACATTGCATTTCATCGTGTGAGTGTCAAGAGAAGAAATGAAGAAATAATGAAAAAAACTGTGAAAAAATAGGTGTAAGGTCAGAAAGTACCTCACGGAAGCATTACCAGGGGAGCTGTCGGTTGGTACTCACCAGTTTGCCCATGTTATCATCTTCAGTGACTTTCATGACCATAAAAAAAAGAGTAAGGGTATTGTGACGGGGTGCTAGGTGAACCCCGAAATGACCCGGAGTGGTGGTCCGCCGCTCCCCTCTCACCTTGCCCATTGTCCCCACAGCTGCCAGAGAACGAGTGGAGAGAGAAACAGGACGATTGCTGGATACCACCTGAAACGGGACCTGGCGCCTTTAACTGGAACGACAAGGTTGCCGCAACTCCGCCCCCCCCTCTACGGAGCGACGTCAAAAGGCGGAAGCGTTTCAACATCGACGGACGGCGTTTCCCTGGAGGAAGATGGTGTGGAGAGAAGACGGAACAACGCGAGTGTGTATCTGGAGGAGGACGGAGTGCAGACGAGCCCAGCTGATATCATCAAGCCTGGAGGCCAATGTTTTGGTGCACCGCCCCGCCACGGTCCCGAGGGAGTAACGTGGCTTAACAAGGTACGGGGCCGAGTAGCGGGGTGGGTCGGACGGAGTAGCGTCCCTACCGAGTAATAACCGCTGCCGAGTGTACTTAGCGTCCCATGTGCCCCTTCCTTCACGAGCACTGAGAGCACTTTGTGACGTTAGTAAAGTTCACTGTCACTTGGTTCCCTTCACTCCCCCTTCCCTCCACTGTTTGTATTGGACGTCCCAGTAACCGTTAGTTTTCTCCCTTTTTGCTTTCTGGGTTCCTGCGGTCCAGACGAGGAATACCTCAGCTACCGGCGGAACAGCCAAGTCCGGAAACCCTCCTCAGAGACAGCCGGGACCCCCTTTTAGTATCGACGGAAGTACCCGGAACACCCAGTTGTTGAACTTTGGTTACGTTCCCTTTATAAGAGACTGAAACTCTCTCTCCCTGAACTCTCTAATTGTTATGCAGAAGAAGACCTATATTCCAATAAAACCCTCGTTAAAATCTTTACTCAAAGATCTGACCTTTGGGTTTACTCCGAGTTCGGTCAAAACTGAAGGGCAGGTACAAGCTGAGCAACCCCCCCTGGGACAGGTATCCAATTTTCTCAGAGGTGACAAAAAACAAAGAAAGAAAAACAATAGAATGTGTACAGGTGCACTATAAGTGCTTGTACCATTCAGTACCCACTGGCCCCTATTGTGAAGAAAGAGAGATTCTGTTCTCTGAATTAAAACGAGGTATGACTCACTTGCGAAAACATAATTTTTATTTGATGCCGTGCATGTCCTCTTATTACAAGAATAGCATGTATTTGGCCATTTTCAAAGACGAGAGGCAAACATGTTTAACTGCCAATTTATTTACAGCAACTTCATCAGGGCTTGAGGGGACCAGACTTAACCTCACTGGTACATTACACCGAACCTGTGGTTATTGACGAAATTAAAAGAGATGAACGTGCCAACCATGAATAAATGAAGCCATGGATTCAAAATGCGCCCAAATATCAATTTATGCCAACAAATTAAAATTGCATATTTACAGATGGTTGCTGTCATCTCTTGTACCTGCAAACCACTACCATGAGGATCCCGGACCTATTGGTTGCGCATCACACTGATGACTGCGGTCTCAAGAGTCACGTGTGCACACTCTTCAAACCACCTCATAGCCGGTACCCCTATTCTCACTCATGCTCCCCTTGTACAGATTAATAAATGAGGACTTAAAAGCCATTTTTCTAAGTGCATACTATTTTCATCATCTCTTAATCAGTCACCCTTCGTTCATTCATTCATGCTCCCCTTCTCCTGGCTGTCAAAGGGTGCAGTGAACCATTCCCCCACCAACCTGGGTGTCCGTTGTATCAATTGACCCGCCGTGGCAGCAATTATTGTATAAAAAGGACCTCCGTGCTTACTCTCTCACAGCGAGCACGGCTGCCCCAGCATTCTGGATACCTCTTACCACTTACGTGGGCAGCCTCAACTTCGTGCTCCGTCCCATAATGTTCGGAGTACGCCAATGTATGGCTTTTGAAAGGAGGAGGAAACACGTGACCCGGAAGTAAACTCCTGGTACCAATCTTAAAACCACCATATACATCCTTACAAAAACAGTGGCCAATTTGAAATGGCGTTTTGTAAATGGGCTACTACTGGAATGCAATAATTTTCTTTAAAACGAAGAGACATTTAGAGAAATTGGGACACAATCATAATGTTATAAAAATTATAAAAACATTTCGATGAAAGGCCTTGCAGAGGAAATTTTTAATTGTATTTATTTCTCAAAATGAGCTGTGTTAAACATGTCATAGTGTATGGGCCCATACTATCAGGCGAACACCCATATATACGGGGCCATATTGGAATTGTTCTGCACATTTACTGTAGTCAGAATGAATGGTTCTGCACACCAATTGGTGTCAAAATATAAAGAATTACCCAAGAAAACCCTAGTTCATTCCACACAAAAATGCAATTAACCAGGCACTTAAAGGACACAATCTACAGAGCTCCTAGGGGACCCAATTGTTTACCCACTTTGTTCCATTCAATGGAATCATTAAGGCCAATTTGTTCCACCTGCTCTGTGAAAATCCAACGTGCCTCTTTTCTTGCCAAGATGTCATCAATGTTATGTGTGTCACCCACTACCCTCTCGAGCACAGTTCATTTCAGATCCCTGAAATTATGTTTTTGTTCCTGGTAGTGCTGAACACGGCGGGTGGTCAATTTCCATACTTTGAGGGTGCTCATATGCTCATGTATTCGCACCTTCACTTTGCGTGATGTGAGTCCAATGTAATGCAATCTGCATGTACACGTCAACCTGTAAATTGAATATGTAGTATTACAATTACTAAATTTGTTTAGCACCACACACTCCCACTTGCGAGATGGATGCTTTTGGTAACCTCCGTAAGGTCACAAACTGAGCAACAACTGCATGAATAGTGTGCCGTTGGTATGCCTGACTCATTTTTCTGCTGAATCGGGCGAGTGTGGACCAACCTATCTTTTAGGTTGGGCGCCCTTCTAAAGGCATACCGGGAGGGGGGGGGGGGAGGGGGGCACCTTTTCCTCCCCAGTACCCCTCAATGACCAGTGTTTTCCTTTTATCTGCCTGACTTTATGAGACAGAGGTTCAAAGGTTGTGACCACTGGTAAACACTGTTCCTTTTGTTTTACATTCCTCTCTAGCAGGGCCTCTTGAGGTGTATTCAAGGCACGCTTGCATGCCCTCTTAACCACCTTAGTAGGATAGGCCCCGTTTTTTAAATTTCGTGACCAACTCCTCAGATTGTTCCATAAACATTTCCGTGGATGAGCAATTCCTGCGGTATCTCAAAAACTGTCCCACAGGAAGTTTGTCACACAATGCTCTAGGGTTAAAGGAGCGATAATGAAGCAAAGAATTCTTGTCAGTGGGCTTTTGATGGACAGTCGTAAGCAATCTATTATCCACTGCTGCTATGTCTACATCCAGGTAGACGGCAGAGTCCCTATTGATGGTCCGTGTGAACCGCAAACAGCGGCCTGCTTCATTCAGCCATGATAAAATTGCTTGAAACTGGTCCTCTGGTCGAGTCCAAATGTATAGCACATTATCAATAATCCTCTTCCTGATTTTTCCAATCCATTATGGTTACTGTCATGTGATGTTTGATGTCATTTCCGTGTACTGTTCTTTTGTTATATAAAAGGGCTTCAGTCTGTTTGGATGGTGCATCGCAACAAAGCTGTGTTCCTTCAGTTGTTTCCCCGCTTCCTCCGCTTGCTAATTTTTACTCTTCGTTTCTGAAGAATTTTATTGTTGGCTTTCTAATTCTTGGTTTTCTTCATTGTTTTCAAATCTTCATCCAGCAAGTAGTTTTTTTTTTTTTACAAATTTTGCTTTTTCCTCCTGAGAAAATGGCAGCTTCTTGAATGACACTTGCCTGTCACATATTCATGTATGGGGGTACACCGGAATCAGTCACCTAAACCTCGGGTTATCGAAGACCCATATAAGGATTGCAGGTAAGCATTCTGACTAAAACACCAGTGTGCTTTTGCAAATCATCCAAAGCAACAAAGTGCTATAGAAATGTAAATACTATGCAATATAAAACAAAATAAATGCTATTCGACACATTGTATCTCAATTTATTTTTAAAACTTTACCAACTTCTTGAAGCAGGCAAATTTGCTTTTTTAATTGGCCTGAGTAAACTGCACCAACTCCTTATATCTCATATTTGGATCTTAATCATTCCAAATACTAAATGCAATCCAAAAGTGAGCTTCAGTAAGAGTAAACATAACAATCCTTATTTCCTAATATAATAATTATCCCACATACTTCGAGTTTCAGCAACAACAATACATTTTCCTAAACATTAAAAATGTTAGTTGCTCGGAGACTCCTTGCAACTGTTAGTTCCCCTTGCTACAGATAACCACTATTGTGCCTGTACCCACCTTTGTCAGGTAGCATCAAGAAAGAAAATATTTCCTTTGCAACTTCTGTCTTCCTACATATCGATTGTACGGCCAGTGAAATGGTACTGTAAATATGTTTGGAGTTTATTTGATTGTTCCTTGATTTAAATATTAGAAACCATCAACTATATCAACAAGTCTGTAAATATACAAGGCTTGTGTCCTTATAATGATAATTACTCAGAGCATAGAGACAGGCTGTATTTTAAGGCTCAAGCTTTCCATGCGCCATACCTTCATATGTAAACCTAAAAGTAATTTGTATACATAATTCCTAGCTAGACCCCATTCCTTGACACTACTCAGCCAAAGAAGGATATTATGTGTTCCACCATATACCAGACTGACACACCTGGAGCTGTCAAATATACTGCTTTGCTGCTCCCTCAGGAGGAATAAGACAGTGTGCTAAGGAACTGTAGTACTGATGCTCTTAATCAATAGAGTTCCATTTAATATTTTAACCTAGACAGAGAATGACTCTAGATGCTTACAGATTGCCACACGTTTTACTTCAGGTGATGATACAGTGTTCTACTGTTGGATGATTCAACCAGGGCCTGTGTAAGCATTTACATATAGGCAAAGAGACGTTTTGTTGTCCCATCCCTGGTGTCATTTTATATCTGGTACCAACCTCATGGTGATGCTCCACTTGGCAGTATAGTATTACCGTAGAGTTAGAAATTCTTCTTTATCATTGTGCAGTGAAAACTTAACGCCATGAAGGCAGTGGTGTAACGCAAAATGATGGGGTTCCCTGCCAGGTGTGAAGATGGAGCCTTACCGCTCACATCTCACGCACACTCACAGTTGCAGCCCCTGCGGGTAAGAGCGGTGGGGCCGGGTTGGAGGGGGATTTCGAGAGACGACGCAGAGCGAAAATTAAATAAATAATTAATTTTCCCTCATGGGGATCTCTCGAACCCCACCCCCCCTCCGCAATGGCTCGCCCCCTCCCACTGCTCTTACCTGCGCGACCTACGGCTGAATACTCATTGGACTTTGGCTGAATGGGTGCCCCTTGAAGAATTGTGTTGTGTTACGCCCCTGCAAAAAAGGCTCCAACTGAAACACATTTCCATGTTGAGTTATCACTGTCTGCTCCAGCTTTCGCATCCATGGCAAATCAGGCATCTACAGCTATATGAGTAACAACAACTGATTAGATCTCTGCCCACCTGCAGAGCTCTGAATGAAAAGAACAAAAATAGGCTTGATATCATCAAGTCTGATAAGTGCTTCAGGTGAGAGCTCTAATCCACTGGCACCATAGCGAGAATACAGCAATGACAACAACTTACATTCGTAACTAAAATATTATTAAAATGTGACAATTTTGAACAAGCTAGGCAGATTTAAAAATGCAGGCATTGTATGATTGATAAATGGATAGCTAGATAGATAGATACATAGACAGACAGACAGACAGACAGACAGACAGACAGATAGACAGATAGATAGACAGATAGATAGACAGATAGATAGATAGACAGATAGATAGATAGATAGATAGATAGATAGATAGATAGATAGATAGATAGATAGATAGATAGATAGATAGATAGATAGATAGATAGATAGATAGATAGATAGATAGATTCCTTAAAATTGTTAAAAGGAAGCTATTTCATAGTAAAGTAATGTTTGCTTTGAAAGTCACTAACATTATCTTATCAAAGCTGAAATGGCAGCTATGGTAAAATATGGAACCACATCTCAACCCTTTGCCATGCACTGTCCATAACTTAATCATATAAATGATGACAGGTGATTATCCTGCAAATAGGCACAAATAGTGATAGTACAAACTTACTGGTGAAATTATTTTGTTTCCAGTTTGCATGCTGGTGGATTAAGGCCCTTTCAGGCCTGGGCTTCAGGCAACAGTAAGAATGACTGGTCGAGGGCCTTGCTATATTTCCTTTGTTTTAGTATCAACATTTATTAAATTATTGTCTTAATAGAAAACCTTAAGATTCAATTTACACGCTACTGTACAAGAGCATTTTTGACAGGGCGGAATCTAAGATTCAGATGCTCTGTCCATATATATCACCACCATAACATGCACTTATACCTGGCCCCTGATATAGGGTATTCTCCCAAAAGGCATGGGGCACGGTACATTTGCACTTTTGATGTTATGTTATGTTGCACCCTATTTTGAGCATGCATTCACCAAAAATATTTTAGAACCGAGGCAGAAGAGGCCCAAAGATTAGCTGTAAACCTGTCTAAAGAGCCAGGTTTTGTTTTAACAAAGTCCTGAAACTCTCATAGGAAGCTGTGGCTTTGCTGTTTAGGGGAAGAAATGCCATACATTTGGAGCCATCACAGCAAACCTGGTTCCACCCAGTCTCTACTATTAAATTTAGGGACCCCTAATAGATTATGATGTGCTGATTTAAGAGTATGTGTAGGAATCTAATTTCAGATTCTAGCGGTCACAAAAGTTGGGCTTTTGCCAGGTCTAGATTTGGAGATAATGCACCCAGTTTTGAAAAGGGTCCTCTGAGTGACTGGAAGCCAAGTGTAATTTTACCATAAGAGGTTTGGTGTGGCAGTGTCTAGGCTGTCGCCACCAGAGTAGCCTAGCTGCCTGATTTAGAACAAGCTGAGGTCTCTGACTCAGTCACTTTGGAAGTCCTAGATAGAGGGAAATAGCATAATCAATGTGGGACATGGCTAGAGCTATTATAATCTGGATGATAATCTGGATGTCTTGAGGTTGTAGCATTTCCTAGTTTTTTTTAAATGTCGGACATGAAAGAGGCAGGTGAAGTCACTGTGCCTATTTGATCCTTCATAGAAAGGTTGTCATCAACAAGGATCTCTAAAGATTTGACCACTTGTTGGGGATTGAGCGCCCATCTCAAATGACCTGAAGTAAGGGTTTGAGCTATGCAGTTTATTTTTAATTGTGTTATGCAAACAAATGAACAATACATTCACCCCTTGTCAACAGATCTGGGTTAAATCCATTGTTCTTTTGCTCACTATGCCATCCCCGTTTAGACCTGGCCATATGCAAATCAGTCTTGACCCTGTTCCTCATGGGAACAGTTCAGCCCGAACTGCCAAGCCAGGTCCTGCCTGGACCGGAAACAAGCATCCTGGGACCGTTTTCTGGGTATTACCCCTCAACAGCCAGACTAGCTTGAATCTAAAGGGTACAGTGAGCCAGAGACCCACGTCTGGGCATACCCATCCCTCTTAAGGCGAAAAGTGTTACGTAAACAAATGATAAACGGAATGCTGAATGAATGATACATTCACCCCCGTCAAGAGATATGGGTTAAATCCATTGTTCTTTTGCTCACCATGCCACCCCAATTTAGATTCAGCCAAATGCAAATCAGTCTTGATTCTGTTCTTTATGGGAACAGTCCTGCCTCAAACAAAAAAGATGAATTATAACACATCGAGGCACCAACTTAAAGAAAGTTAAACATGTCCGGCTCATGCCATGGTGGTGGCTGGGGGACTGGCCAGAGCCAAGGGGGCATTGGGCCTCCCCCCACAGCCCCCAAAGTTAAAAAAATGTAGTGGTGCCTGGATGGCCACAGAGCCACCAGAAAAAGTTTTTAAAAAAATTCTAATAATTGAGCATTAGGAGCCGCTCATTTAATATTCACTGCTTGTGCAATGTCTGCCTTAGTTATAATGACACCATTTATATTGTGAGATGAGGTAGCCAGCATTGCATAGCTAGGTTGGGCGCCGGCGGGAGGGTTGGGCACCAAACCCCATACCAGGCAGGGAATGCTGGGGGGGACAAATTATAGGTAGCTCACTTAACTATAACTGGTGAATTTTAGTGCTTTTTTCCATTTAAAACGTGACGATATGCCAGGTTGTTTCACCTAATTCTAACATCACTTTAAACCTTGTTTTTTGAGTGGAAACATATACATACATATGCATATACATATACATATATATATATATATACATATATATATATATATATTACCTACTGGCGGTCGCCAGTAGGTATATATAGTTAGGATTTTTTCCCTATGGGATTTCTGAAAATTCTATGTCTAATAACTTTGGCGTTTGTGGACGGAATCGGCTGAAATTTTCAGGAAAATGGCACATTTTGTTTCTGAGCAGCTCCTGGAAATTTGGGGGGTTTCGTCAAGGGGGGGCTGAGAAAAAAGGGGGGTCCCAAAACGCGTTTTTAACATTGAGTTTTCCATAGGGCGGTTGGACTCACTTTTAGCTCGAACGGCTGAATGGATTTGCACGAAACATGGCAAAATTGTAGGGACTGTTAGCCCGATGTGCCTTTGCTAGGTCTCAATATATGTGCTTCAGTGGATTTTGAGAAATTAACGTTTAAATCAAGATATATATCTGTAACAGCGCTCCGGGCAGCGATCAGGTTCGCGTACTTTTCGCTTATCGGAACTTTGCGAAGCGAAGCTGATTGGCTCTCCGGTGTCTGTCAACATTCTAAACAGTCCGGTGCGGCCGCCATCTTGTCTCTCGGTAGGATCGAGAGACAAGAGGAGGCCAAAACAAAGGAGGAAATGAAGGAAAGGGGGCAAGGTAGACCCCTTCTGACCCCCTAGGATTAATGAGGGGATATTATAGAGCCACGCTGGGCCCAAAAAAAAAAAAAAAAATCCGTTTTTTTCGCCGTAGAGACGCGTCTTGGTACGCGAACCGGGCAGCTAACCGGGAAGCTAACCGGCAGTGTAACGGGAGTCTGACGAGTAGCTGATTGGCTGTCAACATTGTAAACAGTTCGGAGCGGCCGCCATCTTGTCTCTCGGTAGGATCGAGAGACAAGAGGAGGTCAAAACAAAGGGGGAAATGAAGGAAAGGGGCAAGGTAGACCCCTTCTGACCCCCTAGGATTGATGAGGGGATATTATAGAGCCACGCTGGGCCCAAAAAAAAAAATTCCGATTTTTTCGCCGTAGAGATGCGTCTTGGTACGCGAACCGGGCAGCTAACCGGCAGTGTAACGGGAGTCTGAGGAGAAGCTGATTGGCTGTTATCATTGTAAACAGTCTGGAGCGGCCGCCATCTTGTCTCTCTGTGGGATCGAGAGACAAGAGGTGGAAAAAAGGTGTAAATGAATGAAAGGGGTAAGGCAGACCCCTCCTGAACCCCTAGGATTGATGAGGGGGCTATTAAAGTTCCCTGGGGGGTGAAAAAAAAATTTCGATTTTTCGCGGTAAAGGTGCTTCCTGGTACGTTAACCGGGCAGCTAACCGGCAGCGTAACGGGAGTCCGACATATTGCGTTTTTTGAACGTTTGTGATATGTGCACGTGTGGATTTTGTCTAATTAAGGTTAAAAAAAAATATATATATCTTTAAGCGTGTTTTGGCGCGCTTACGTTTTGGGTTTGGTTTGCGCTGCAGAGACGATACGTCACGGTTATGCGATGCATCATGAGGCGTCTCACGGGCTACGTGATACGTCACTTAATAAAGAATTTATTTTACAGCTATAGATATTAGCTTTTAAAAAACCAATAAAATTCACAGAAAAAACCATAGGTTATAGACCATATATAGTTAGGAATTTGCATTTACAAAACCTTGAAAATTCACTGAAAAAACCATAGGTTATAGACCATATATAGTTAGGGATTAGCATTTAAAAAACCTTATTTTATTGTCACAAAACCATTGAAATTCCATATATAGTTAGTTGCACTAACTATATATCGCGGACCCGCAATCCACTGCTAATGATGTCACATATTACATCATTCATGACATGGTCAGTGACATCACTGATGACATCACTGATGACATCTCAAATGATATCACTGATGACATCACTGATGACAACACCCAGTGACTGTATGTTTCTGTAAAGTTAAAATATGTCTTACATATTGAAGAATGAGTGGATGTATAAGTGTCTGGATGAAGGATTTAGTAGGTGCATGACTGACTGTATGAGAGAATGATTAAATGTGTCTCACTGAGTGCATGGGTTAGTGATTAAAGTGTCTTAATTTGGCAATCATTATTTATGTTCTTCTGTAAACTGCTGCATGTTTAAATCAGTAGCTATATCAGTAACTATATGGGTTATTGAATGGTTGCCCAAGTATTTGTATGGGAGACTGAGTATGTGTGTGGGTGGCTGGGAGGTGTATAACTCTGTGCATAGATGTGTGAGCAGTTGATTCCCTAGGTGTATGGCTTCAAAAGTGCATGTAGAAACAGCTGTATGGACAGTTGACTGTGTGCATGAGTATATTGGTGAGTGAATGGATATCTCAGTTCTACATGTCAAAGTAAGTACATATGTAAAACACACTCCATGTGAGAGTTGACATATATAAATAACTGAACATAAGAGCCAGTGAATGTGAGAGTGGCTGTATGAATCATTGTGAACTTGTATCAAGGATTGTATAAGAGAGTAAATATGTGTTAGTATATGTTTGAATAAGTAAGGTGTGTATAACTGTATAGTTGAGGAAATGGAGGTGTGATTGATTCTTTGCATATATATTTAATGATATATATATATATATATGTATGTATATATATGTATATATATATATACAAGCAAGAGAAGTATATGTATATATTTTTCTCTTGCTTGTAAAAGAGCAAGCCGAGATAATGAGATCAGTATTTGTTTGTGCAAGTCTGATGAGATGACATTCCCGTCAAAGTAGAAAGAGACAATTGACTCCAGAGCCCATTTTAATGTTATAGTCAGAGTTTGGTGAATTTCCCTTTTAATGGAGGCGAATCTGGCAGAAAAAGGAATTAGTGACGAGATTGCATTCAGAATTGAACATTTATTAAAATACCTAGGAATCGCACAGAGGTAAAGACTTTTTGAATGATACCAAGAGCTACATTGAAGACAAACCAGTCTTGAATAGAAGACTTGGTTACATTGAGTTTATGAAAAGTCATTGTATGTTCAGCAGACCATGTTGTGGAGTCTTCCAGCCATCCAAGATATCCAGGGTGACATTTAAATTATGAATATAATAATACGAAGATATCTTTATGGGGACCTGTACAACATTTGAGCCTGTTGAGTTTCTAGTAGCGCACAAATGCAAACAGTGGTTCGATGTGAATACTAAAAATCATGCAAAATAGTAATGAGGCACCAAAGGAAAGTGTAGGTCAGGGGGTTATCTGAAGACATCCATCTTCACACATTGAGTGATTTTGCTTACAAAGGATTAAGACCATTTTAGATATATACTCGGTTTCCTATAGGGTCAGATAATGATGAAAGTGAAGTCCTGTGACCAACAGAATCCAGAGCCACCAGAGAGGGCCGAGGAACCAACACAAAGGCTTCACAACAGTACAACATGTGGAAATCATCCCCTACAACCTAAAACTGCACTTTTGAAAACCTGAAATAGGATCCTATTCAGAATTACTGTGAGCCAGGAAGAAAATGTTTAGGTTTCACTTAAAGTCTGTGTCGAAGACCTATTGTGTACAATACCAATATAAGGAGTTGGTGTTGGCTCAGGCCATTGCTTATCATTTGTTGGCTTTCTAGTCAATCTCATTTGCTTTCTCATTATTGAATGGCTCTTTTCTTATGTTTGTTCTTCCACCCCTGTAGAGGATTTTGGTGGAAAAATGTGTAGCGTCCATGTTCCGCTTTGGGCAGTTTCCTGTCACGGGCACTATGTCTACCCACACAAGCGGGGTACCAATTCTATCGGGAGATTAGCATGAACGCTGGGTGGAGGAAGTTTGTAGCTCTCTGCAGATTCCAGAACATTCCATCACAGAAATGTGAGGAAAATGTGTTTTTTTAGTCAAAGTTTGAGATTTACAAGGGATTCTGGGTAATGAAATATTGTTAGGGCCATGCAAGTCAGCCCACCCTCTAAAGCCCTATGTGTCTAGGTTTTTAAAAAATGTACAGGTTGGCTGAGGGGCTGGCTGAGCTAAGGTCCAAAATCTAAGGGAACACATAATAGTAGAACAAGTGTGTTACCAATTGTCTTTCTCTGCATTTGCGCCATTCAAATGTAAGACAGTGTGTAAGAAAGAACTAATTTTGAGAAATGCGCTCTAATTCACATGCTAATTTGGCTACCCACAAATTCAGAGATGTACAAATAACCACTGCTTTTAATCTACCTAACTGTGGTCTCAAATTGTGTGATCGTTGTCAACTCAGCAGAAGGGTTGAGTAGGCCCTAAACATAGCTTGATCTGATAAAATCTGACTCACTATAGCAAGGGGTCGAGCAGATTTTTAAAGGCCGTTTCCCGCCTACCGCACTGAGAAGAGCCTGTGGAGGGGTGGGTTCAAGGAGGCTTTCCCTGCTTGGCTGGGTTCAGAGGCTCTAAGTCGGCCCCCCTGGTGGACCCTGGGGTGGATGCCCCATCATGGGCTCTTTCCTCCGGCCTGTCGCATGGCCAATTTCTCTGGATGGGGTCCCACGGGTCGCGGCAGGCTTCCCCTGCGTAGCTAGGTTCAGAAGCTCAAACCTGGCCCGCCGGGTCCTGGAGTCGACGCCCCTTCCCTGGGCTCCATCCTCCATATCTCAAAAGGCCCAGTACGGGGGGCCCATCGAGCATGCAGAGGATTCCTCTGCTTGGCCGGGTTCAGAAGCTCTGACTGGGCCTTCAGCGGGCCTGGGGTGGGGTACCCTGTTCAGAGCTCCATTCCCCCAGCTAGTCCTACCGCGAAGAACCCAGGACGGAGGTTCATCAGGCCAGGGGAGGCTTACGCTGCATGGCTGGGTTCGGGAGCTCTGGCTGGGCACCTGACCGTGTCCCGGATGGGAGCTCCTGTCCTGGGCTCCATCCTCCAACCCGCTGCACCAGGAAGGGACTGGAACGGAGAGGCTACCCCAGCTTTGCTGGGTTCAGAAGTTGTGACCGGGGACCCTGGCAGACCCTAATGGGGGGCCCTGTGCTGGGCTCCATCTTTGGACCCGCCATGTGGTAAAGCGCATGTGTGGCTGGGTCCAGGATTTCAGCCTAAGTCCCCACCAACTACACGGGTCGGGGTCCATTGAGGCTTTCCTTGTTTAGCCAGGTTCAGAAGCTGTGACAGGGGACCCCCCTGGTGGCCCTCGAGATGGGAGGCCCCTCCCTGGACTCTGTCTTTGGGCACGCCGTGTGGCAAACAGCACGGGTGGGGTCTCACAGACCTAGGGAGGCCTCCTCTGCGTGACCGGGTCTAAGAGCTCCAACCAGGCCCCTAGGACCTGGATGGGCACTCCCGCCCTGGTCTTTGTTCTCCAGCCTGATGTCCCGCCAAAGACAGGGGTCCGTCGCACCCGGGTTGGCTTTCCCTGCTTGTCTGGTTACATAACTTGTGAACAGGATTCCTCCAGTGGGCTCTGGAGTGGAAGCCCCCGTCCTGGGTGACACAGGGTTGGGGAAGCCTTCCCTTCGTGACCGGGTCCATGCACTCCGACCAGGGGTGTGGGCCCTCACCATGCCCTCGGGCAGGTGCTCCCACACTGGCTCCGTCCTGCCGCCCTGCCAAGGTCCCAGGACGATGATCCATTGTTCGCGAGGAGACTTTCTCTGGTTGGCTATGTTTAGAAACTGTGACCGGGTCCCCCTGCATACCCCGAGCATGGGAGCCCCAGACCTAAGCTCTGTCCTGGGGCCCGCTATGTGGCAAAGCACCTGGCACAGGGTCCCACAGGCCTCCCGTGGTTGGTGCTATGATACAGGAGCTCTGGGAGCCCTCCTCGCAGTCCTCTGCCTGAAGCCCACCTGGGCCACAGAGTCCCCATCCCCGCCAAAGACAAGTGGAAGCACTTTCGTTATGGCACAGCATGACCAGATCGCTCTTCTTTTGAGCTTAGCCATCTGGACACACTGAGCCCCTTGGGTCCAGATGGCCGGGCTGCCCTTGAAGTTCCGATGAGGGCCATTTGCTTCCTCAATCCCAGGCAGGGCTCCAGGAGGTCGGGTGCATGTGCGCCGGCAGTCCCCTCTGCGCACAGATTACAAGAAAGGGGGGAAGCCTTCCTCCAGATTATTAGGGACAGTGTACTCACCTGGGTGCCACCAAAGGCCCAGGGATCCCAGGGGCCCAGGTCCGGCATGCCTCCTAGCCCTGCCCAATGGGCCTTTCCTCTGAGCCCACCTTCCCTGAGAGCAGGCAGGAACTTATAGCCGACAACCCCATGCACGGTGGCCTGTCCAGGGAGGGCCCAGCCAACTCTGAATACCCCAAACGATTGAGCACACTTGCTCCATTTAGGGATGGACTGCTTGGCCAGCCTCAGCTGCTGTTTCAATCAAAGATCTTCCACCCCGCCAAGGACTGTCCACTCGAGGGCCTGCCATTTGCGAAGGCCCTTTCAGTACCCAGCAGAGAAAAGGACGAGCAGCCTTGGCAGCTTGCGCACCCAGCAGAAGTCCAACCAGAATGGAAGGGGTCGGGTGGCGCATGTCCCTGTTTGGGCTGCCATGTACCACACCTGTCGCTCTCTTCCATCCCGCGCATCTCCACAGCAGCTCGGAATGACCGTTTCGTGGGGTGTCACCGCTACCCAGGCAGACACTCCTGCATCTTGCTCAGGCTGTGTCTCAGCCCGCCTCTCCTTTCCGCAGAGACGGCTGGGCCCGCCGGTGCCCGTGCAACAGCACCTGTCCCTCCCTAGCGTGCATTTATCAGACCAAGACGGGCTTGCCCAGCCATTTTGGTGACTATAGGTAACCTCGGGCCAATCGCAAATCCCAGTGACAGCGACTATACATTTAGATGTCTGCCCTACCAACTATTGATGGTACTTTCTGTGCCTACCATGGTGACCACCGATAACGGGGAATCAGGATTCAATTCCGGAGAGGGAGCCTGAGAAACAGCTACCACATCCAAGGAAGGCATCAGGCGCGAAAATTACCCACTCCCAACTCAGGGAGGTAGTGAAGAAAAATAAAAATACAGGACTCTTTTGAGGCCCTGTAATTTAAATGAACACACTTTACATCATTTAACGAGGATTCACTGAAGGGCAAGTCTGGTGTCAGCAGCCGCTGCCATTCCAGAGCTCCAATAGTGTATATTAAAATTGCTGCAGTTGAAAAGCAAGTTGTTGGATCTTGGGAACGATCTGGCAGTCTGCAGTGAGAGGAGCAACCCGTCTCTCTGTGCACCCTTGATGATCTTGACTAAGTTTCCTTGGAGTCCAAAGCGCTTACTTTGAAAAAATTGAGAGCGTTAAAAGCAGACCGGTTGCCTGAATACTTCAGCTAGGAATAATGGAATAGGACTCTGGTTCTATTTTGTTTGGTTTTTGGAACTGGAGCCATTATTTATAAAGACAGACTGGGGCATTTGTATTGTGTCGCTAGAGGTTACATTTTTGAACCAGCGCAAGACAAACCAAGGCAAAAGCATTTGCCAAGAATAATTTTATTAATCAAGAACAAAAGTTGGAGGTTTAAAGATGTTCAGATACCATCGTAGTTCTGACCATAAACGATGCTGACTAGCGATATGGTGGCATTATTTCCATAACCCGCCAAGCAGCTCCAGGAAACCAAATATTTTGGGTTCCAGGGGGGTATGGTTGCAAAGCTAAAACTTACAGGAATTGATGGAAGGGCACCACCAGGAGTGGATCCTACGGCTTAATTTGACAACAAGGCAAACCTCACCTAGCCCGGACACAGAAAGGATTGATAGCTCCTTCTTGATTCTGTGGGTGGTGGAACATGGCCACTCTTAGTTGCTGGAGCGAGTTGTCACGTTATTTCCGATAACGAACGAGACTCCTCCATGCTAACAAGTTACATGACCCCAGCAGTTGGTGTCCAACTTCTTAGAGGGACAAGTAGCGTTCAGCCACACGAGATCGAGAAATAACAGGTCTGTGATGCCCTTTGATGTCTGGGGCAGCACATGAACCACACTGAACAGATCAGCATGTGTCTACCCTCTGCCGACGAGTGTGGGTAACCCGCTGAACCCCGTTCATAATAGATATTGCGGATTACAAGTGTTTCCCATGAACATGGTACTCACAGTAAGTGCAGGTCATAAGCTCATGTTAATTAAGTATCTTCCCTTTGTACACACCGCCCATCGCTACCACCAATTGGATGGTTTAGTAAGGTCCTCAGATTACTCCGCCGGGGTTGACGACGGCCCTGGAGGACCACAGAGAACACTATCAAACATCACTATCTATAGGAAGTAAAAGTTGTAACAAGGTTTCGATAGGTGAACCTGCGGAAGAGTCATTAAAGGTGGAGAACCCCCAGCAATTGGTGCCGCCAGACAGAAACCCTTGGCCGCCTCCTAGAAAGAAAACACACAGTAGGCACAGAATCCGGCCCTCCCCTTGTGTGCCCCGGCTGGCGGAGCAGTCTGAGGCCTATGGGGCGCGTAGGCAGGATTAGGGGCGGGCTCCTACACTTAGGAAACTGATCGAGGTATGTGTGAGGGACAGGGACAGCCCTGAAACCTCCGGGAGTGGCACGACAGAAAGCCCACTTGAGATGGAACCCACACTAGCTCAGCATGACTCCAACAGGGAGGAACCAAATGGCACTGCCTCCACTGGCTAGGACCTCCCCGAAGGCGCAAAGATAACTTCCCTGAACCTCCCAGAATATGTAGTGTGAGGGGTTGAGAGCATCTTTATAAACATTACAAATCAAATCAAGCTTGACATTCCGGCTGAGTTTACAGGTAAGACTTTGGGGCACACTTGAAAGGCAGAGTCCAGGATAACAAGATAATTCTTGTGTATCCACTATCTGGTGGCTGAAGGACTTGCTTTGTCCCACAAGACTTCTGTCTCTACATTTTACATATAACACTGGAGACACACTTGAAAGGAATAGGAACAGGATGCCAAACAACTCTTGTGTAAACCCCTACCTTTATTGTATAAGACATCTGTCTTTGGGTTTATTGCAGGTACTGATGTACTGGATCTGCTCTCTCTTGCAGGCAAGGCAATGAAGTGGGCTCAAAGCTGACCTCCTATTACAGTTATAGGAACAACAAGCTACAAGAGGCCTTTCCTGAAACTTCCCAGCTGACCATTGGCAACTGTAAACTAACTGGACAGTGCTGATAGTCTCTGTCTGATATCCTGTGTGTCTGTAAGTGCTTCACCTGAGGTCTTGAGACCGTAGTAGTGTACTGCTGTGGTGCATTAGGACTTAAAAGACTAAAGTCAGAAAGTATAATCTTAAACCAGGATGAACAATTTTGGTGTATCAAACCTGTGCGCTATTGTGGTCAGCATCAAATTGTGCCTAGGTCATGGCCTACCATGACCATTCACTATCATTTGCACTTTTTGCTACTTGGTGATATTTCTTCTTAAAACTTGTGTATTTAACTTTACCATATTTTTCTAAGTTAGTTTTGAGTTGTTATTGTTTTGCATTTCAAATGTATTACTGGTTTGGTAGTACATTAATACTTTACACATTGCCTCCAAGTTAAGTCTGTCAGCTATCTACCATAGCTACCAGGAAGTTGAACTCAGGCTTACTGAGTGACGTTAGTGTTTCACCAGACAAGGGTTGAGATTATTCCTTAAGAGGGGTAGTCACCATCTCAAACAATAGCCCTATTCCTTAGACTCATTAAGGCTTGTGGCTTAGTATTTCACTAGAACCAACTTGCTGATTTACAGCAATGTCATAAGTAAGTTGCTATTAGTGCCAGGGGACTTTCAAAATACAATCGCTTGTCTACAAGTTTCGACCTGGGTTACATCTGAACAAAACATTTAATTTACAAACCGATCCGACAACCAACGGGTTTCCTGTGCTCAGATGCCAATATTCTAGGGCTGCCTCTGACTAAGACTTCTTGCACAGGAGGATCACGTCAGGGCACGCCATGCCAAAGTGGAATTTGAGGTTTTGGTGTGATGGATAACGCGATATAATACATGCAGTTCCCATACTCTACAGTTTCTTCTTTCCGCGGACCATTACCGTGACGATACTGAATTTGTACTTGTTATTACAAGCCTCTCTCTTCTTTGGACACTGATCAATATTATAGTGTATTAGGCCCTTATGGATAACTACTGGCCTTGATCCTACCGATCATACAACTTTGGACGGTAACAGCTATTTCAACCTACTTATTCGTCTTGAATTACCGACAGATTGCGGACATACTTCTGTGGATCCTTTGGACTACGACGGGCTTCATTTCTATCGACCACGCAGCCTAGGACTACAATTGGAATTTTCGACTCACGTATTCTTACTTTGTGAAACTGACTGAATGCAGATATATTTGTGTGCCCTGAGGAAGCTCTCATTGTAGGAGCGAAACGCGTTGGCTGTTATTTTGATTCAACTGGCTTTAAATTTTGATACAATTTGATCTAATAAAGAAGAGACTTTTTCCATACATCTTTGGTCTACTGGACTTCTTAAAATTGTGCACCCCCAACATTGTTTAACTATTTGCAGTTTTCACCTTAAAGGCTTGGCAGATACTCTCAGCATACATTTGCATTCTTCAGTTGCTTTCCGTTTAGAGGAAAGTAGTGAATCATTGGTCGTTATGTTAAAGCTTTTTAGTAGGTGTGCGGTAAGCATTTCACAATTAAATATGCATAATAAAAATAGATATAGCAAATGCGTTATTGGACTGTAATACACAGTCTACTTTTAGGCATCCACTGTATATATTTGCAATAAAGTAGGAGAAATGTTATTGTATGACAACTAGGTTAACCCCTTTGCAAATTCTATGGGAAGAGTCAACAGGTTTATTTGTGGGTCAGTAAATCATCAGCATGTGTATCCAAACACAACTATAACTGTCTAAGCCAACAATCACTCACCTAAATAGTGGAAATCGCACTTTATGGTTGATCCAACCATTTAATGGTTAACATCACAAAAAATGTAATTTAAAAATCCAAATCGTACTTCAAAGTGTATAGGTGACAATACGTGACAACATATGCCCAAAATACAAGACTACACAAGATTGTCTTTTCAGCAGTTCTGCGAAAGTCGTGATGTATGAAATCAGGGACAGTAATCCGTGTTTAAGACTTTGAGAAGTAATCAATATTTCATCTATATGGTTTAGCGGCATAGGCTGCCTTTCATTGATTTTTGAGCATTGACTTATTGAATAAATTTCGTTCTGCTGACCTTGAAGCGAGACAGAGGTGAGGGTGGACAGACAGAAACACTTTTGGATTCTGGAGAAGAAAACCAAGGAGAACTCATGGGCAGTCACAGCTTAACATTTAACAACTTTATGACGACTCTACGTCTTTAAAGATACAAATGGTACATTTGTGGAACCATATACTATGTTTAAGTTGCTAAATGTCTTAACATTATTTAATTTTCATTACAAATTTTGCGATAAACAGTGTGCTGCTATAGAAACAGACAGAAAATAAACTTTCGGAAGTAGCATTAAAAATACACTATTTCTGTGTGGTGCTGTCTATAATAAGATAAGAACGGCACTGCAAAATCAACTACTCTTGCTGTGTTCTAACAAAAAGTCATAGAAATAAAAAGTAGCAATGTGTTGCAAGTAAAGTATACCTTGCAGTTGTCACTTTCGTAATTTATTACCGTTTTTTTCCTTTTCGTCTGATTGGAAAGAAATACAAGCTTGACAACACAAATTTCAGGTGGAAAGTGAGCAACAACAGGAAATGTTCTTCCTCTTTTCGAGTGATGAAACGTCCATAGCGTTTTAATGTGTATTGATTGGAAAAGTCTGTGTTCGTGTCGAACAATCAGCTTTTAAAGAGATGTCACCCCTGGGCTCTCTATGACATTGAGCGATAAAGTCACAGAGGACATTAATGCAGCCAGCCTTCCTTTACAAGCAAATCTCCTGTTTGGCTAGAAATATACCAGCATTATTACTTTTATTATATATCAGTGTTTTCTCCTTTACTCGTGAAAAGTTATTTCGCGATTGTGATTACATTCAACATACTTTTACTTATATCTTACCCTATATATGTTTGCCACAATATGTGCGATAGAACACAGCAGCAATGGTAAGGAGGGCAAACCAGGGGTTGTGAGCTACGGTAGAACACTGCATATGCTCAAAAGACACATTCTGACTGGGCAATGGCTTGCAACAGTTCATTTGATTTCAATGAATTCTAGCCAAATGAAACCAGTGTTTTATTCTTGGATCAACTTCATGGAGGGCCTCTGGAGCACAGTGTTAGATGAGATGTTAGTGCTAGGAACAAGACTAACTCACATTTGCCACAACTGGGACCTGGCCCATGATTCTGAGGAGCTATGCAGCAAACACCCACTGAATCAAGTTTATTGGACTGGGCTATAGGGCAATTGAGCAGTGCCCGGGGGAGTGGTCAGACAGGCCATTGGGTAAGCTGGCATTTTGCTATTTGTGGGCCAGGTTATTGTCTACTGGGCTGTTTTTTACTGGTAATTTGTCTGATATTAATACGAACAGTGCCTGCAGCAACCTCAACCCCATGCATTCTTCCATACCTCACAACATATTTATACATGTGTGCTTTCAAGTCCAAAATTGCCAAAGTTTGAAAACATGGGCCACCTTTTAAGCTATCTAATTCACTAATGGTGGCCACTTTTATTTTGGTGCCTGGGCCTATTTTCTGCCCCAGTCAAACCATGCTCATGTCCATTAACAAAGAGAGCATGTCCTTTTTAGGTCTTGCCTACACAGAGCATGAACTGTGCTGTGAGACGTATTGTTTACAATTCAATGGGCTTACAACCCACCTCAGCATACTATTAGTTGTTTTCCTGGTCACTCTCATGTGCAATCTTTTGATTGCTTAGCTCCTATAGGCTTCCCTTCTTTTCTGGTGTTAGATCCTGCCTGGAGCACGCACCAAGTACAAGTGTTCTTCCTCGCCACTCCACTCTGCCACACCACTCTACACCAAACAAATGCCACTCTATTTTGTTAGCCACTCTACTTTACGCTATTCCACTCCACACAATGCCACTCTAAACTACTCCACTCTACTTCATGTCACTCTACCCCATACCATTCTACTCCACTTCTCTCTATTCTATGCCACTCAACTCTATACCACTCTACTCTACACCACTTTATTTCACTCTACGTCACTCCACTGGACTCTACCTCACACAATGTCACTCTACACCATTCAAGGCAACTGTACACTGTGCCAATCTACTCCAATACACTGTACTTCACTTCACTCTACTCCATCCCACTGTACTCCACCCCACTCTATGCCACTCTATGCATCTCCCTCTATGGCAATCTACTCTATACCACGCTACTGTATGCCACTCCACTCTATGTTGTGTCACTTACCTCTGTGCCAATCACTGACACTTCACACCACTTTACTCTACATCATGCAACTCTACTCCACTCAACAAAATGTCACTCTACTCGACTCTGTTGTATGCCATCTCCACTGTACGGTACTTTATTCCAATATATGACACTCCATGCCTCTCCACTTAATGCCACCTCACTCTAGCCAATCTAGTCAATGTCGCTCTACTCCTCGCCATTCCACTCTCTGCCACTCCAAGCCTCTCCGATCTACCCTATGCCACTCCACTCTATCCTACTCCACGCCACTCTACTCTACGCCATATCACCAACTGTTAACCATGCTGTACACAGGGCTCGAGTCGGGGTACCACGCGGGTGGACGGCGTCCCCCCACTTATTTTACCGGGGGGACATCGGCCCCCTGCCAAACAGCTGGACTTCACTTTTTGGCCTATTCGGGACGAGAAGCTCGGCACCTTCCGTGACGTCACTTCCGGTCGTGACGTCACTTCCCGTGCCAGCGTCCCCCACTCCTTTTTTTACGGCTCGTGCCCTGGCTGTACAGTAGCCAAGCTGCTGTACAATATGGCAAAAAGACATTGACAAAGCCAATAGCTGTCATTTAGGTGAGAACGATTGGCTTTCTCAATGTTTGTGTGGACTGAGTCTGCTTTCCAGCCTGTGTGATGGGTTTGTGGGGCTGGGTTGAGAAACAACGTGGACAAAGCCTGCCAAGTTTTTACTGGAGAATTCTTGATAAGCAAGAGAGCTAGTTGTAAGTTTACAGGACAGAAATGCACTTTTTTTTACCTCAGTCCTTCCTGGTTACTGATCCACCTTTCTGTAAACAGGAGGTACATATCACAAAGGACCCTGTAGGTTTCAAACGTTTTCTGAATCTGCTGTAAGGATAACAGTAGCCTTTGAAATCAATGTTTAGAGAGGTATGGTGTCCTTGCCTCAAAATGCTATAAAATGTTTGGAGTCCTTCAAATGGTGAAAACAGCACCTTGTCATTGCTGTATTGTCTTCTTTAAATGAAAACCTGTATTTTTGCTTATTTTATTTTACTAACTTTATTTCACGTTAGATCAGGGTAGGATATATCATTCAACACCATCATAAATATATTCATTATATATAGGGATCAGACAATCGTCCACAAAACCCAGTATCCCAACTGTGGAGGCCCACAACAATGTCATCTCAACAATTCTCCTGTACAAGGATACTATCAGTTCCACTCCTGCTCCCATTTCATTTCAATTCCCTACCGATTCAGTTTGGCTTTATACATTATTCAGATAGTCTGTCCTTAGAGGGGCCAATTCCAGCTGACAAATTAGTTCAGGAGGCTGCTGCACCCTCGTCGGGATAGGTTCCTCTTAACATATCACTGAAATAGCATCCAGATTTTTTGAGACTTAGCCATTTTATCTTGAAGAATCGCCATCAGCTTCTACACCGCATGCAAGTTCCACATTTTAGACCACTATAAGCCCAGTGTGGGAACCTCTAGTGCCCTTCACTTTTATGTAATTGAAAGCCTGGCTTCTAGTAAAAGTTGGGTAATAAGCTTGCTTGTGGGTGTATCCTGTATTTTTTATCTTTAGCTCTAATTGGAAATGAAATTCTGCCCAGTAAACTTTATTGTGTGTGATCATGGTGTCACTCTATATTTGGGTTCTAAATCCATAACATTTCCAAAAGTAAGTCTACTGAAGTAAGCCTAGATTGTGCGATCACTCAACCTGTGGGTAATAGAGTAAAACATGAGCAGAGACTAACAAAAAGGAAACATTAACAAGGTCCTTGGAAGCATATCTCAGAAAATATTAAAGACGAAGGAACTGCTCTGGGATCTAGCTACAATCAATACACTGAATGCCTCAATGGTTTGACTCCAAGGTGAGTATTTCCCATCATTAACTGTGTCTATTTGGCCTTGCATTCAATATAATTGAAAGAGGACTATGTTACAGTGAGCATTGCTGTTTTTAACACACAGCCTGATAACCCTACACCTTTGCCTGTGGGTTTGCCGAACTATAGTATACTCTTGATTAAGAGGAAATTACATTTAAACTTGGTGACATTGAGAAACACAAATATGACACTTTCTGAGAGAAAATTATTGAACATGCACCAACTACACCTTTTGAAAAACATGACAGGAAAAGAGAATTTTTGTTATAACATAGTAAAAGCATGCAGAAAAAGTGGCTTAGAAGATATTACTCGTATAAATAATAAAGAGCGTGTTTTCAAATGAACAAAAGACTATAATTAATTAATATGTGTTAGAAATGTGTAAATGGTGAATTCTCATCTTATGGAGTTTATCTCTAATCATTCCTTGTTATCATTTGAATAACTAATGAGAATTAGTCAATTATTTTGAATAATCATGATTACGATGTAAAATATTATTAGAATGCTTTCTTTTATGTGTAAACGTGTGCACCGCAATGACAATAGAAAAGTTGGTGTTACACATTCATAATTAATTATGCTTTCATGGAACCTTCACAGATTGTATTTCACACATGTACTAAAAATGTGCCTCTATATCGAGATTTCAAAAATTAAATATAAACATGTATTTACACGTCAGTACATTCAGAAGGCAGAAATCTGTCATACTGACACGTTATTTTTAACCATACTAAATGATTTCAAGTGCATCAAAGTCATATTAGAATCATGACATCTTTATATTTCGAGTGAATGTATGCTTAATTATTCTACATATTTCATGTTATATTATCACAATTTAATGGCGACCTGACTGGAATATGTTAAGTTTCTTGACTCGCTCAATCTACTCTTCGTGAGAATTCTTCAGTATCACAAACATGAAACACTGTTTTTTTTTCCTGAGTTCTCATGTACTGTACAGGATACTTTGCTACATTTCTTTGATAAAATTCTAACAGCTGCATGCAAAACTGTCCTCTTGAACTTGCTTATTGTGCTCTTGCTAAAGGAGCATTGTTCCATCCTATACGAATTGACCAATGGACCGAGCTGTCTTACCAGATGAGATGACCCTAGGAGGTGTCACCCCCGAACTTTAACCCCTTCGATGCTGATGACAAGCTCAGCTCGTCATCAGCTACGGCGCTGGTATGCGGATGACGAGCTGAGCTCGTCATGTAACGCGATAATTTGAAAAAAGCCGCACACAGCGGGAAGCCGCCGCAGCGATGAGGTTAAGAATATAATATTGCTGGCTTTAACAAACTATGGGAGAGAAAGATGATGATGAGATGAGCAGGAGCAAGCAGCAGTTGGAGCAGGGTGGCAAAGAATGAGCTTGCAACTGTTTCTTACGGAACTGTCCTTTGGCAAAATGAACTTGCTATATTGCAGATAAACCTGGCTTCTTTCCTGAACTGACACGTACGCTGTGTGCGCAGAGTGGTCTCTTCCTTCTTGGGAAACTTCTTGTACTGGCATATTTCATGTCCCTTCCTGAACTCATAAGCTATAATATTTTATTTCAAAAGCCTTAATAAGTATTCATCTAATTTGTCTATAACAAGATTTTCTGATGCACTTGTTACCTAGAATGTGATCAACTAAACTACTTTGACTCAGTTATCATGAGTTATTCATATCTGACTGAATATGCATTCTCAATTTGGGGATACTAATGACTTGGGGAGACCAAAACAGAGAGATCTCTGCATATCAAATACTAATGCTGATATTCTGTATAGCTTTGACTGAACTCCTAGTGTGTATGATACTGGCTCGCCAACATTTCTTCAGGAGATTTGGGCTTGCAGTGATTATCTTTTACCTTTATAGCATTGTTCTGAGAATAACATGCATGAGTTTGATTTCTAGCTGGTAGATCAGTTATCCAATTCCTCGCCCTCATTGGGTAACTGCTAGAACCCTTTATATCCAACGATTCTCGGCACTAAGCAAGATCCATTGAAGGACTAAGTGGGAAAAGAGGTTATAACTTACAGGGTAAGATGAAAATGGTTATCATGAAAATAGTATTAACAAATCACATGGGTCTAGTAACGCTACAAAACTGTCAATACTGACTGTTAAATACTTGACATCTGGACAGGTTTGGGTGAAATGCCCGGTTTCTGAGGAAATACAGTGTATACCGGTATAACCACTTGAGACATGCCAAATGTTTTGTATTATTCATATAAGGTCATATAAGAAGTCATGTGTTTGCCAAAGCAAGAAATACAAGCTACAGGTCAGTATGTCTTCACTCCGTGGGTTTAGAACCCCTACAGCTAACTGAAATGTGAGGCACAGCTAAGAAAAGTTGCAGATTCGACGTGCAGGGACCACGCTTGAAAATCTCACTCAAACACAGGGCGGGCTCTAGGGTGGTGCAACCGGTGCCACCGCACCGGGTGCAGGCTTTCTGGGGGCTCCATGTTTGCAAGTTTATTATGTTTTCAAAGCACCTGCATTTCCTCTCGCACCTACCAGGCCTCACAAAAATTTCAAGTTAACTCCTGTGATTAATGTTCTTTCTGGAGAGAGATTGGAGGTTTGTATAGTTGATGTTTTGACTTATGTGAATTTAGTGCAGAGGGTTAATATGCCTGCTGCAAAGAACGTGTACCATGTAGATTGCAGAGTGCATACAATGTAAATAGATCAGCAGGTTACTGCTTTTAAAATATACATCCTTTTGTCATTTGCAATTTATAACAAAGTCATAATATAGAAAAAAGTGAGATATTAACTTTCATCATAGAGCTGCATACGCACAGCAAAGTATACATTAGAACATTGATTAATGTTACAAAAAGGGTTAATTTGGGTACAAATGGGTTCTTATTATTAATAAAAACTCCCAACTATGTTGTTTCTTTTTTGACTCTGAGTTTGTGTTCTCCACACCAAGCACTCCTAAACTATGCACCCTAACAGTATGGAAGACATGTGACTCCTACACTTTTAGTCCTTCGGTTTATGTAACAAGTCCTATAAGCTGATTTACACACGTATGTTTGATTGTCTCTGTTTAATGTGTGTGTGTGATGCAAAGCGCTCTGACATCGTTTACTGGTATGAGTGGCGCTATATAACTAATTCAATGCATGGAGAGAGAGTGGTATGGGTGCTTGGTCATCGTTAAAGGGTGCTAGTGAGAGATTCTGCTCGAACATTGTGTGTATAGAGCTCAAACAAATGGGCACCAGTTGCAGCTGCACAGTGAAAACCTAGCTCTTTCACTGGCAGGGGTTTGCTATTCTTTTCGGTTGGCTGTGTTACAAAAGGTTGTGGCCATTGTGTTAGTATAGTGCACAGTATTACTTTCACAGCATAGCATAAAACGATAGCATGATGTTTTCTGCACCAAAAGCACCAACAACTGGAAACATTAAATTGTGTAAAATTTTGAAAAAGAGGGTTCGAAACAACTGACAAATGAACGGCCTGTAAAAAAAAGTGGTCCTATTTAAAGTGAATAGGCCTATTCTGCGCTTTGAATAGGGGGCGGGACATCCGCTGTTTTTGTTTAGCAAATGGCGCACATACACCCAACTCTAAATAAGGTGTAAGTCTGTGAGTAAATAAACAGAGAAGAAGCAGTGAGGAGCACAAACTAACAACATGTGCTCCAAAACACCCATGACAGAATGTCATTTCTTCGGTGATATAGAGAGTCACACAAGGTTCACTTGGCTGGAAGAATTGTTATGCTGTTGGACAACATGAATGAGCATCGTTTGGAATGTCAGTAATAAGACAGAACTGATGACAGGAAGTGCCTTCCGCGAACTAAGCCATTAGCTTTCAGATTTCAACAAGTGTTACAGAATTGAAAATAAATCTTGCAGTGACGGCGTTTGCTTTTGACAATGTGCCGGGTATCAAACGACGCACCCAAACACCTGGCAGTTAAAACGAGACACCCACGCGCACGACCGACCCTCGGAAAGATGCAGAACAGCCGGGATGGCGACCCCGAAGGAGGTAAACATTCAGCAAGTAGTCTTGACGCATTTGGCACACGAGAAGTAGAACAGTAATGTGTTTGTTGACAGTTAAATATATGCAATTTACTCTCACTTCCCACGAATGTATTGTGTGGCAGGAATGTGCCAGACATTTCCTCACGGAAGCGAAAATTTAACACCCCGGCTGAAGCATAAAAGAAAGGATAATTTCGCACAGTGTCACTAAGAGACTAAGCGAAAATGTGTTAGTGGAACACACTAACCCCTCTGGCTAAGGATGTGACTGTGACAAGAACAGATAGAAAACAAAGCCCACAGCGCGCACTCCAAACAGCACGCTGCTCCTGCCTGCTGAAAAGACTATTTAGTGTGATAAAACTATATTACCAGCCACATCTCTTGGTAAAACTGCTTTAAAAATAAACTCATATTATTGCTACGTTCGCACTGTTTATAATGCTTATTTCACAAGGCCTTAATTGCGATTGGCCTCTTAAAACAGATAGATCCAGTAACAGCAGTTACAGTCCCCACCGCAATTCTACATTTTCTACTTACACCTGGAAAATTCGGCTACTGAAAACGCCGTAATGTTTGTGTAAACGTTGGGGGAAAATGCATAATTTCCAAGAGAATGGAAATCAGAATGATAGATATCTTGTGTAAATTCTCATTTCTTAATGGACCATCAGAGTCCAGCTCTAATCAGATTTATTTTCCCCAACCCCAGGGTTTACTGCTAACCCCGAGGTCGGTAACTCGGGGATGGGGCAATCCGGCCCATTTTCCGGCCATACGTAATAAGAGCCAAATCTGTTGAACAGATATGGATCGTTTTATGATGTAGTCTGGAAGGGAAACAGAGTCCTAGTTGCTTGATTACAGAGATAACCTCCCAGCAGCAAACTGCTTATGACACACAGATGCCACACCACAGTCTCCGGCTTTTTCTCTGTACTCCTATCCTTACAAATTAACATTTTTTTTTATAGTTATTCTGTCCTTGTCTTGTAGCCACCACCTCTTGTGGGAGAATGATTTCCATCTTTCTGTCTTTGCAGATATATTCTGCATTGCGACCTCTCGTTTTAAGGTAGATCGAGTCTCTGATTAATTAACACTTTCATAATATCTATCAGCACTTTACGCACAGCAAGGGATTTTTAAACAAAACTTTTCTGGAGAAGGTGCATTCAGTGTTGCTCAGTCAGTCAATGGGAGACATAAAAGAGGTCAACACAGCATAGGATAACTGAGAGTCATCACCTAAAACAATTATATATAAAGCTGAGCAAAGCAAGGAGTACGTACCTTCTAGAATTCTGCTGGTTACAGGTGTGGTTCTTCTGTACGATCCAATGCTCATTTTTTTGTGTATTGGAAATACATTAAAAAAGGTGTTTTAATATTTTGTTGGACGAGGGACACCATACAACGGTTGACGAAAAGGGCTACATGATGAGTATCCTGGAAACATAAAATTCAGCTCCTCAAACGACAATGGTGTCAGGAGGCAGGCACAACCTCATATATGCAAACAGACACGGTGCACATTTGCAGAAAAATAGTTCTCATACTCAGGAAGATGTTCGTAGGTGCAGGGTGGGAAAGACAGTTCACATATAAAGTGAAGGCACTGACTTAGAAATGAGAATTAAACATAATTGCTACCTTTGGAAATGTAAAATGCAGGGAAAGGGGTAGGGACTATCTCAGCCCCACTCAGAATGAGTCAGTGTGTATCAAATCGATACTCTCAAATTGGACTGGATTCTATTGTAACTCTACCTGGGAATACTGCTGCTTCCTCCTTCTCACTTGAAATGGCCCTGTCTCTTTAATGTGTTTGGTAAATCAGAGTCTGATTTATAGTTTGGCAGATGTGGGACATTCCGGAAGAGGTATCAAATGTCCTGACCGCTGGACTTCGAGTAGAGATCTCTAGATACCCTGGATTGAATGGATGACATCTGCCACTTTGTGATAGTTGTCAATTATCCCCTAAATTGAAAATTAGGTATTTAGTGTCCTCTCATTCAGTGCGGCATAGGATGGGTGTAAATATATATGGTGGCTGCGGGTGAAAGTGTAAAGAATATATATCTAGTGCCTACTGGCAGTCGCCATTAGGCAGTTATAGTTAGGACCTAGTTTCCATGAGATAGGCGATTTTTATCTTGCCTATATCTTTTGGCGGCATTTGACGAATCCTCACTAAATTTTCCTCCAAAATGCGTGCCAGTTATTCTAGCTGTGCATGCAAAGTTTTGCGGTGATCTAACTAGCGAGGGCCCAGAAAAACTGGGGGCAAAAAAGTGCACTTCTGTTGTTAATTTCCATCGAGATTTTCGACACAGCTACAGGCCGAACCGGTGGACTGAATTACACCAAATTTGGCAGAAAGGCAGATATAGGTCAAGAAAGAAAGGTTTTTGTGATTTGGTGTAAATCAGTTCGTTCAGTACTTTTGGAGATATTAAGGGAAAAATCATTTTTTATATCTGGACAGAGCCTAAGCTCAGATCTCATGGTGAGATCTGATTGACTAACAGCACTACAACCAGGAAGTGCTGGCAGCCATCTTGGGACCAATAAAGATGATAGCACCCCACTGAAATGCAATGTAGAAAATGGCAGGTTTTGAGGGTAACTAAAAAGAGAACGTATAAAGGGTGATAACAGATTTTAGTTACAATATAAATCATTTGTTGATGGTACCATACTAATTTTAGGAATTGTAGTGTGTCCTAAGGTGATTTTACCCTGTGAATAAGTCTTCTGCTGGGATTTCATGAATTATGTTTGAGAGAAAACTGTTTTCTCATGATTTTCCCATAGAGGTATTGAAGGTGATCCAGAAGCTAAAATAAGAGCATATTTTCTGTAAATTCACAATATCTTTCCCAGCCATATGAGAATGAAGTCTGACATTCTCAGTAAAACATGCAATTCCAACAGGAGCAGCCTGTCAAGCTAATTCCCTTGTGTTCTACTGCAGCCTCCCAGAGTGTTCTAGAGAACAACTAAAGTGCAATAGTCTTACTTGTGCCATCTTGTTTGAATCAAACTGGTAAAACTTAAAACATTTCATTTAGAAAGGAACAAAATGACGGGGTTCATTTTGTATTAGAAATTATGATTAGTTCTGTTGAGTGAAAAATGAAGACAAGTTTCATTAAAACATTGTGATATGCAGACTGAAACATGCACTTTCAACACCAGCAGCAGACTGTCAGTTGATCAGCAGCTTTACTACAGTGTTCTAATGAGTAATTAGAGTGCTAAACTTCAGAATTTATGCCAAAAGGCAGCATTAAAGACAAGGAAGGGCAGGAGAGAGGGGGCCGTGGCACAACAACAGACCAGTGAATGCAGGAGAGAGGAGACAGGGGTCTGCACATGGAAAACAGAGGGCAAGGGGGCACAGTGGGAGCAGCTTGCTGCCCTTGCCTCATTCCCCTCTGCTGTCCACGTGCATTGCCCTGTCCCTCCCTAATGCTTTCCATGGTCCGATGTACAGCATGACTATGTTGAGTTAAGGGCCTTTGGTCTGTGAGGGAAATTCTAAGATGGCTTAAAGGTAAAGGTCTTTTTAAACTTCCAAGAACTCTGCAGAGGTGGGGAGTAAGTTATATACTAGCCAGGAGTTTAAGTGTAAACTTACTGGGTGAGATATGTGAGGTTGAATTAGTTGAGTACTGTAGTTGTGCGATTGCAAGTTTTGTGAATCATTGTTACACCTCCTGGGTGCAGCTTGTCAGTATGTGTGAGATGTTAATCAAATATCACAAGGTTTTTTCCCAGTGCTCATAAACTCTGGGGATCTCTTGGTACTAGGAAGATCAAGGCCTAGAAAATTCAGCACAACCACCTCCAAATTAAGTCTAATAGCCAGATATACACGTGTTGAGATGTTTCAGAAATATCAGCAAACATTGAGCAATTTCCACCTGGTAGGGGCGAGGACAGAGAAGAATCGGTCACCAATCTTCAGCTTCCTGATGTGTGCGATCTTCAACAAGAAAAAGATGGTGGAATGCAAAAAGATGGTGGAATGCTGTGTAGGTTCACAGGATTCTAATAATCAAGACAGTACTTCAAATCCTTTGTGAATTTCCAAATATATCTATATTACCACACATAGAACCCTAAAATAAATCATTCAATGGAGTTTCGTAAGAATAGGGAATGCATAGCTAAAATTGACCTTTGAAGGTTTGTGTGTTAAGGCTGAAAATTCTATGAACCAGATTCTGTGATGAGGAGGGTGTGATGGTTATTGTCTTTCTTAAGTTTGGGCACAATAACAATAAGCTTGATAGCAGATCTAGCACGTATACCTGCTGAAATATATGTTGAAGGCCCATTAATACGATTCAGAGCAAGGAGACTGTAAAACACATGTACAGAATTGCACTGTAGAGCAGCATGAGTGTTAGGAAGAAGGAGAATGCTGAACTTTAGATCAACAGAATGTGATTATTATGGTTGTTAGGTGGTGATCTCTGTTCCTCTTTTATTCTGCAGGCAGTATTCCGGTGTGCAAAACTCCAGGTTCCATCATAGCTCTGCCAGAACCATGTCAAAAGATCATTTGCAGATAATTGACATCGAAAGATAAGATTAGTGCAGATGAGAAAGAGGATTAAATCAAAGAACATACCAGGTCTATTGATATTTATAGCGTAACTTTGGACAGGTGCTTCCATTGTTAGTCAGTGTGAATTATACAGACTTGGGGTAAAGAAGCAATCAAACTCTGACAGCTCTACAACATGTAATTTTCAATGCTGCATCTGCTTCCATTTAGGCAATTTTCAACAATTAAACTCCACATTTATTTTAATACAAAATTGAAACTATAAATAGCTTTAATTGCCCTCTTATTTACCCCGTTCCATGCTGATGGTTGGCATGTGTGGAGGACGGCTCAAGGCCATCCTGGAACGAAACCATGTTGGGAGAGCTAGCGCTCTTCCCAATGGGCCCACTGCAAGATGCCTCCATTGGGGGTGGCAACGGAAGTGCTTCTCCTGCCACCGCCGACTCCCCCCTTCATGGCGATCAGACAACGTCGTCACCACATACTCCCCGGTAATGCGCTGGAAGCTATTTATTTCCAGCATATCAGAGGAAGATAGTAAGTCCTTCGTCTGGATTTTTTTTGTAGATGAACAGAGTGGGGGAAAGGAAGGAGTTTTCCTTTCCCCAGTGTTTATTTGTAGTGGATTCCTGCTCAACAAGGAATCGCGATTGTGTAGCAGGAATCTCACCCACTCGACCAGCAGGGATTTGTTATTTTTTGGGGGAGCGGCAACTTGATCAAGGGTCACTCCTTTTGGGGCATAATAATACATCCATGTTTCGGCCTCCCGTGGGGGCTAGTTCGGCTGTTTTATTAGGCCTGGGGGTGTTAAACCCCACTAGACACCAGGGATAATGTTTGTGATAAGCTTTGAGGGAGCGATACCTTGAGCAAGGATTCCTTCCTTGTGGGATCATTTTTTAAAGCATTCCACCCACTCCAGAGGGCAGATCAACCAATTTTCAGACGATCTGCACTAATTTTGCAGCCCACTAGACACCAGGATATTTATTTTTTAAGGAGATCCAATCTTTAGGCAAGGGTCGCTTCCCTTGAGGGACACATTTTTTTAAATTCCACCCTGAGGGTAGATTGGCTATTTTTAGGCCAATCTGGCCTCGGGGTGTAGGGCAGAAGCCCATTACACACCAGGGATTATGTTTAAAAGGGGAGCGGTCCTTTGGGGGCTAACTGTTTTTGCCCCACCCGAAGGGCAAATCTGACATTGTTAGGCCAATCAGCTTCCGGCTGGGGCGGGAGCCCGCAAGACACCAGAGAGTAATTTTTTGAAGGGGGATTTCCCTTGGTGGGCTATTATTATTTATTCCGCCTCCCCCTTCCTCAGGGCAGATCTGCCCTTTTTAGGCTGATCTGCCCCCAGGGGGAGGGGACTCGCTAGACACCAGGGATGAATTTTAGAAGGGGAGCAACCCCTTGGGCAAGTCTCTCTCTAAGTATGCATTCCGCCATACCCCTTGCAGCTTATTTTTTGGGTTTTAGGTCTTTTTTTAGTGGATTGGGCCTCAGGGTGGGTGCTAACACTTGAGCCATCTGGGAATGATGCCATGTATGCAGTGAGGAATCTGCATCTGGGGTAAGGTTTGCTTTCATCTGATGGTGTATTTTTTGCATTTTTCACGCCTCTTTTTGGGTGAATATCAGCGTCTTTTGATTGATAGTTTATCATTTTTATTTTTGTTACATTTTTCTTTTTATTTTATTGCAGAGACAATAGTTTCCCTTGTCGTGTCCTGTTTCCATCTGCAGCTTTGGCAGATCTGTGGTTTATGGAATTATGGTAGGTAAACAACTCATTTTGTACCCTTTTCATCTAATCTTTATACTTGGCGAGTTTGAATCTTTAGTTTTGTGTGTGATTATCTTACAAAGTAACATATTGATTTGATGCCATGTGCCTTGTGATTTGTGTAATGGGTTTTTATCTTTCTTTGGTTCTTGCTGCGTCTGTACAGAGTAGGTGCAGTTGATCCTCAGTATTGCTATCGCTGGCAAGTGAGTGATATTGTTTTTGAGTATATAGGTCTGTGTGTGCTTTGTATTGATTGACTTTTTCTTCCAGATTACTATATGCCAGTAGTTTTACTTTCTGTGTGATAAAGCCACAGTTTGTTTATTACTTATTTTAAAGTGTTGGTTATTGTTGCATTATTTGTTGAGTTACTTTTATTTGCAAGGATTATGGCTAACTTCAAGTTGAACGCTCAGCAGGTTGTTTGTTTGCATTTTAAATCTTCCTCTGATCAAGGTTCTGAGACGGACTCTGCATCTGAGGCAGAGGTTGAAGGCCAAAATTCTGGCATTGAATTGTCTGTCCAAGAGGAATCATCTGATGTTGAAGCAACTATCAATGTGGAGGAAGTGCATCTTTTGGAGGAGGACAATGATATGATGATAGTGCAACAAGAGGAATCTGGATTGCAGCCTGGAGCTGGAAGGCTTTCCATTGGAAGTGCTGAATTCGGGTTTGCCGCAAACATGGCCTTTGTTGCCTGATTTTAGAGGTGTCGCAGGGTGTATGGTCAATACTGAAATCTTTTTTGGCTATAAATTTATTTCAGATGTTTATGGACGATGTATTTTTGAATGAGATTGTTGGCCAGACTAATTTGTATGCTGAACAGTATTTGAGGGACAACAGTGCCAGACTTAAGCCAGCCTCTAGAGGTAGCCGGTGGAGAAGTGTGGCTCACTGGTTAGAAGCGGCAGACCCTGAAGCAAGAGGTCAGGCCTGGGACCAGGGTTCAATTCCCGACGCGGCAGGGTCTTGGGCTCAATGTCTGCGGACTCGATAATTCTCGCCTCGTGCCTACTCTAATCATGGGTCCCACGCTGCAACTCTGGGCAATAGCTTGCTTAATCTCCACAACAGCACCAACAGCGCTGGGATGCCTGGCTTCACCTTGGGGTGCCCAGGAGGGGGCATCTCACAGGGAAAGCCAGGAAGGGTTCCACAGCTGTATACAGCGCCAGGATGCCCCGAGATGGGGCGGCAGTGCGCTTTACAAGTATACACACATTTACATTTACATTTACTTCCGCAAATCTGGATGAGGTGAAAAAGTTCTGGGGTTTAACTTTGTTGATGGGATTGATAAGGAAGCCATAGCTATCTTCATATTTGTCTACTAGTCCCTTAAGGGCAACTGCTATATTTCTTGTAACCATGAGTCGTGATTTTATTTGTTTCTGCTTTGGATGCTGCATTTTGGTGAAAATGCTTCAGCGTTGCCACATGATCACCTTGAATGTGAACATCTCTTCAAGATTTGGCCTGTCCTTGATCATTTTGTACATTTCCTTTCAGAGATCTATGTTCCAGGGAAAGAAATAGCTGTGAGTCTTTGGTCCTGTTCAAAGGCAGTTTGGTTTTAGGCAGTACATTCCAAGCATGATAGCACATTATGGAATTTAGAGGTATATGATGTCAGAGTAGTGCTGCATATTTGTATACTTTCAGGGTGTAGCCTGGTAGGGATTCTTCTATTGCCCCCCCCCCCCTTTCCCGGTTTTCCATCCACTTTTGCAGTCAGTGAGAAAATTGTGTGGGAACATGGTAGAGGACTTTTTAACTAAGATCACCATTTATACATAGATAACTTCTACACTGGAGTGCAATTGCTCAAGGAATTGTTCATAGTGGACACTGTTGAATGTGGCAAAAACTGTTCTAACCGTAAAGATTACCCCAAAGAGCTTGTATGTAAAACAAATTTCAGAGAGGACAGTGCAGTGCCTTGCGTAGTGATGAACTTCTCGCTGTGATATTTTCAGACAGGAGACATGTCCAAATGCTGACTACCGTTCATGATGAAAACACTTCACCTGTGACTGTTTGGAGTAAGGTTGCAGAAGTGAGCAAACCTGTGTGCATTTTAGACTAGAATGAGGAAATGGGCGGTGTAGATCAGAGGTTGGAGCCTTGCAGTGCTGTTCTTAAGGTATACATTTGGCATAAGAAGTTGGCTGTCCATTTGTTTAATTTAGCAGCCTTTAATGCTTTTGTTGTATTCAAGGATTGTTCTCCAGATTTAAAGATGCCTTTTGTTCAGTTTCAGCAGTCTGTAATAGGCAGTCTTGTTGCAGTGGAGCACACAAGTGTTTCTAGAGTTAAAGTGGTGGAGGATGTGGCTAGATTGAAAGATTGAAATTTTTCTGATTATATTACTCCCACCCACACAAAAAAAATTCCCGGTAGGAAATGTAGAGTCTGTACCTGAAGAGGCGTGTAAAAGGAGAGTTGGCTGTAATGCACGGAGTGTCCCTCTAATCCTGGGATATGTGTGCCCACAAGTTTCAAATTGTACCACATGCAACTCAGGTTTTGGGAGCAGCACTGAGAGTAAAAGTGAACTGACTGGTCTGTATGGTTTTATATTCTTTGTTCAGTTTCACGGTTGGCGGTAGTTCGATATATACTTAGTTAGACCTGTTGTGCTTGTACTCATTGTTGGTTTTTCATTTCCTTCAAATTGGTTTGTGATTTCGTTTTTGTTTAAAAAAAAGTGACGGCGATGTGTGTGAACTGGTGCTTGGCTTGCCGTGTGTGTATACTGACACTTGGCTGGTGGTGTGTTTATTAGGAGACTTGGGTAATGGTAGGTGGTACGAAATTAGTTGCACCCTGCAGATTCCAGAACATTATATCACAGAAATGTGAAGAAAACATGTTCTTCAGCAAGGGTTTCTGGGTAAAAAAAACCTGGTGAGAGCCACGCAAGTCACCCACCCTGGATTCTCCCACATGTCTAGTTTAACCCCTTCCCTGCTCATGAGCTCGTCATGCAGTACACTGGTCGTGTGCTTATGACGAGCTGAGCTCGTCATGAACAATGGGAATCTGAAGATTTCAGCACTAAGCGGGAATTGCTGTAGCATTCAAGGTGTTAAGAAATGTGCAGGTTTGCTAGGTTTCCCAAGGTGCTGCTGAGCTAGGACCCAAAATCTACAGCTAGGCACATTGCAACAAAAGAGTTTTGTGCGCTTGGCTGACTATGTGTGTGGAATGATGCTTGGCTGGTGGTGTGCGTAGACTGGAGCTTCATTGGTGGTATGTGTGAGCTGGCATTTGGCTGGCAGTGAGTGTGCAGTGACTTGCTTTTGGACCACACACACATTGTCAGAAAAATGCCAGCCCACACACTCCATCAGCTGCCAGGCCGAGTGATTGCTGTGCCAGTCCTGCAGGCGTATGAAAGTGATGGGCCCTTGAATGGCATTGTTTGTTGATGTGAGGGTTGCAATGTGCTGGGCCCGCGGCTGGTGGTGTGAATGGTTTTGTGTGAGACACGCATGAAAGGTGTGTGAATGGTCTGTAATGCGGTTATTGGCTTGCAGTTGATTTACAGCTAAAGAGCTGTAAGTCATTGGTTCAGCAATCTGAACTTTTATTTATTAACACTGAACTTTAATTTTGTGACATCTTTTGTTCATAAAATTTACATTTTGAACTTTTCACTCACACTCGTACCAAATTCAACCAGTATGTGTGTGTACTTGAGGAGTAAATCATTGTGCAGTAATATTTGTTTTTATCTCTTTTTCTGCCAGGCTATACATTGTCTCTAGGGAAAAACTACCAACTCTAGATATCTTCATAAACTAGACACAAGGAGGACTCCAGGGTGGCCTGCTTGGATTCCTCAAAGTACTAGAATCTGCTGGGACCCTCAAAATTCCTGCCACCCAGAGTTCCCACTTATCTCCTGATAGAAATTGTACCTCACCTGTGTGGGTGGGCTTTGTGCCCGCAAATAGGGGTCCAAGATGCAATGTGGCAAAATCAACAAAAAGGGTAGCTGCAGTTTTTGGGCCTGGGTTTGGCAGACACACCGAAACACCTACCAAATCGAAACAGTTCTGAAAACTAGACACCCGGGGAAGTACAGAGTGGTGTGCCACCATGGATCCCCTAAATTTTCCTACCCGAAATACCCTGCAAACCTCAAAATATGACAAATATCGCATGTTTTCATTGCACTTCTAAGATGTATTGTTCCAGAATCTGAAGGAATCCACAAAATTCCTACCACCCAGCATGTCCCCACTTGTCCCAATAAAAATGCTGCCCCACTTGTGTGGCTGGGCTTAGTACTCACAACAGGAACGGAGCAAACTAACATCAATGGGAGTCCTCGCAAAGGGACACTCATTGACTTTGGTTTGATCAGTTCCTGTTGTGGGCACTAGGCCGAGTCTCACAAGTATGGGCAACATTTTTATTAGGATCAGTGGGAGAGTGCTGGATGGAAGGAATTTTGTGAATTCCTGCTGGTTCCAGAACTTTCCATCACAGACAAGTCAGGAAAATGTGTTTTTTTGTCATAGTTTGAGCTTGGAAAGGCCTTCTGGGTAAGAAAAAAACCTGGTGAGAGCCAGGCAAGTTACCCCATCCTGGATTCCCCACTGTGTCTAGTTTTCAAAAATGTGTAGATTTGCTCGGTTTCTCTAGGTGCAGGCTGAGCTAAGGCCCAAAATCTACAGCTGGGCACATTGCAAAAAAAGTCCATGTTGTGTTTTGGTCACTTTAGTGTCATGGCCACTAGTATCGGAAGACTTGGGGGGAACGGTAGGTGGTAGGAAATTAGCAGCTCCCTGCAGATTGCAGAACTTTCCAGCACTGGAGTATCAGGAAAATTTGTTTTTTTCAGTCAACACTTTAGGTTTGCAAGGACTTTTGGGTAAGAAACCCTGATGAGAGTCATACAAATCACCCCACCCTGGGTTTCTCTAGGTGTCTACTTTTAAAATATGTGGAGGTTTACTAAGTTTCCCTAGGTGCCATCTGAACTAGGGCCCAAAAAATCGACAGCTAGGCACATTGCAAAAAAGGGTCAGTTTTCAATGGAAAAATGTGGTGTGTCTATGTTGCGTTTTGGTGCCTTTTCTGTTGCGGCCATTATCCCTACCCACTCAAGTGAGGACCATTTGTGTCTGGAGACTTTGGGAATATCAGGTGGTAGGAAATGAGTTGCTCCCTGCAGATTACAGAACTTTCAGTCACAGAAATTTCAGGAAAATATGCTTTTTTAGTCAAAGTTTGAGGTTTGCAAGGGCTTCTGGATAAGAAAACCCAGTGAGAGCCATACAAATCACCCGACCCTGGGTTTCCTCAGGCGTCTACTTTTAAAAAATATGCAGGTTTGCTAGGTTTTCCTGGGTGTAGGCTGAGTTAGGGCCTAAAATATATAGCTAGCCACATTGTAAAAAAAGGGGTAAGTCTCAATGGAAAAATTAGATGTGTCCATGGTGCGTTTTGGTGCCTTACATGTTGTGGCCACTAGCCCTACCCATACACGTGAGGTACCATTTTTTATCAGGATACTTGGGGTAATGGTAGGTGGTATGAGATTGCTCCCTGCACATTCCAGAACGTTCTGTTATAGAAATTCGAATAAAACGTGTTCTTTTAGTCAAAGTTGGAGGTTTGCAAGGTCTTCTTGGTAAAAAACCTGGTGAGAGCCATGCAAGTCACCGCACATTGAATTCTCCTAGGTGTCTAGTTTAAAAGAATGGGCAGGTTGGCTAGGTTTCCCTAGGGGTCGCTGAGCTAGGGCCCAAAATCTACAGCTAAGCACATTGCAACAAAAGGGTCAGTTTTCAATGGAAAAATGTTGATATGTCCATGATGCATTTTGGCACCTTTCGTATTACAGCGACTAGCCCAACCCACACAAGTCAGGTACCATTTTTATCGGAAGACTTAGGGGAACACAGAATAACCAGTGTTATTTCCCATTGTATTTCTCTATGTGTGTGTCTTCTAAATGTAAGCCAGTGTGTAAGAAAGAAGACATTTTGAAAAATGCCCTCTAATTCATATGCTATTATGGGCACTCACAAAGTCGGAGATGTGCAAATAACCACTGCTTCTAAACTCCATTTCTTGTGTGCATTTCGGTAATATATAGGTTTCCGTGATACATATTTTTTACTCTTTATATTTTACCAAATTAATTGCTCTATACCCGGAACACAATGAAAAATCCTTTCAAAATGCAACTCAGTTATTGGTTCTTGATAACTAGTACACAATCAAAAACCATTGTAAGGTGCAGCTCACTTATTGGTTCTGGGTACCTCGTGCTCTTGGAAAACCCAAAACCCCTATATATCCCCGCACCCAGAATGGTCTAGCAGATGAAATGGTATATTGCTTTTGTAAATAGGCAATTGAGACGCAAAGTTAGAAATGAAAGCATTGTCACAAATAGACTTTTTTTCTACTCATTTTCAATATTGTTTTATTTCAACACTTAGTTTCCTTGAGAAAACCTTGATGGATTTTCACAATGACCCCATGCCTAATTCAGAATTTTGTCTAGTTTTCACACCCGTTTCCACCACAAACTGGAAGTAGGTTGAAAGCACAAAAAATAGGAAAATGGGCTATCTCCCAGTAAAATCGCAAAACTGTGGTAAAAAAAAATCTGTTTTCTGATTCAAGTCTGCCTGTTCCTGAAAGCTGGGAAGATGGTGATTTTAGCATTGCAAACCTTTTTAGATGTCATTTGTAGGAAAGATACCAGACACTTTCATCTGCAGCACTGTTTTCGCAATAAATATCATTATCTAGCTATATTTTGGGCAATTTCTCGTTCCCCTCATAGGGAATCCACAAACCCAGGATGCCTTTAAAATACCATGGATGTTGGAAAAAACAAGAACAAATTTGGCATGGATAGCCTATGTGGAAAAAAATGTATGAAGGCTTACGCACGAACAATTCTAAATAGCCCAGAAAAGCTTAACACTGGGAGCAAAGGCCTAGCAGCAACAAGGTTAACTTAAAAAAGGTTAGGAATGATTTCCCTCCCCAACTCTAACTAAAAGCAAAGTCTCACTGCCGCTCCTTATGGGACCTACATGTCAAATGGCCAAACCTTTGTGACCCCCTGTGGTCTGGGACAATTGGTCTTGCCATTTAAGTGACACCTATTCTTTGGCAAGTAAACTAAAACTTCGATTAGAAATATATATATTAACTGAAGAAGTGCATGGGCTGTGAGTTGCCCGAACTCAATTAGGAAAGAGATAAAAAGCCACCTTTTTAAAGAACATTACATCACACCACAGTGATAGTCCAGTTCCGTTCTCAAAATGGAGCTATTACTCCAATCATTCGCTGACTCTGTCTTTGCCTCTGACCCTGTTCAGAACTGCTCTGCTTCTTTGCTACACTTGTCCAAACCTATATTCAAATGATATTCATCTACATATATTTGACTCATCATTAGAACGTTGCCACATCCATCCCATCGCATATGATAATAGTTGGGAATATCATCACTGTTAAAGTTCAACATTCCAACACCTACAGTGCAGGAATTATTGACTCCCTTAGCTGCTGAAAGTCCAAACTCTGATAGTCAGACTCATCGTAGGCCCATGAGAATGAGAGCCAGTCTGTTGATTTCTTGGAAGACCTAATGTCATCCAGCCAGGGCCAGAATTCAATTTCAGATATTAAGCCTGAACCTTAAACTATGTGTGTCCCAAATACTTCCAGTTCAATATTATGCAAAGCTATACATCCATGATCAGTAAATTAATCTGATGATACTCACTTGTAGATTCATGAGCAAATGCACAAACGAAAAAGACAGCTTCTGTTTAGTGCTGAAACTGGTGGAACATATCTTTCCTCACTTGAGTGCCTGCCTACCTCTCATCTTTTCTGAGAGACACTACAATATTCGTGATTCCCCTACGTGCTCTCTCTACTTGGTAAGCTCTCCACGCCAACTTAATAAAGTTTATAGTATGCACATGACAAGCCCCATAAAGTAATGTGGTACAGCATACAATAGTACTTGTTTCTGACTAAAAATTGCCATGGCAAGCCATACACAATAAATGGAGTAGCAACAAGTCATATTTTAAAAAAAATCACCTAATTACAAGTGTTTGGCCCCTCTCTCTTTTCTTGTGTAAATTCTGCAGGTATTAATTTACACAGGTAAATATGTGGTAATCGTGATATCTGGGTTTCCTAATAGTACATGTAAAGATTTACAGACTTTATACAGTATGCTGTATAGGGATGGAAAACATCTGAAGTTGTGCACATTTAAAAAAATGCTTTTAATTATTCAGCTAACATTTTTCTTTCAAGTTTCTTTGGTTCCTCCTCTTATTTTGTGAGCATTGAAAACGCTGCTGCACTTTCGAACACCTTCGATATCGCACACTAGTTAACAAATCAGTGTGAGTGAGGTGCGTATGTTAAGTGTAGAAAATTATTTTAAAATGTTTGGGAACATCTATAATACAAAATCTGGGCGTCTGTTCTCCACATGTGCATGTGAGTTCCCTACTCACCCATCGAACACTGACCTGGAAACGACCACTGATTTAAACCAAGTAAACCAAGTTGAAAAACCCACATGTGTAGTACATACATGAGAACATACGGTGCACACCCTCAGATTATATGCATTTATGTTTGCTTAGTTGTTTGTGAATAGGTCCCTAAGTATACAATACCCAAAACTTATGTAGAAATACCATTGAAACGCTATAATTAACAGCTCTCACACAGCCCGGAGTGTGACCACTATAAAGTAAAAATAAAATCTACTATTTCAAAAATCTAATACCTGATAAATCGTTTTCTGTACATTGCATGGCATGTGAACTTCTCGTACTGGCGAGTGATAGTGCCCACCTAGCAAAAACAAATCTTGTTTTTTCACCTTACCTTTTAAACCAATTACTGGTTGTGTTGTAAACTGGCTTTGCAGTTATAATTGCCATACTAACTACTAATTATCAAGGGTAAATGTAGTTCATGTTGCTCATTTCAGTTTAAATTTCGAATGCAGACAGATGTTTTGTGATGTCTTCAGCAATTAGTATAGCTATATTAAAGCTGTTTTACTGTCATTGTCTTGTACAAAACATGTATGCAAATGAGTTCTTTATTACACGTACTGCTGGTCTACAGCTTGGGGCATATTTCCAATTGTATTTCCACTGGTATATTAGTCACACGTAAACAAAAAATATGTCAATAGCAATTAGGATTTTCCAAATATATCCTTTAATACTTCTACCACAGCATAATATGGTTAGGGATCTACCCAGTTTTGTAAGATATGCTGCCCTAAACAAATATTCTGTTTTATGCTTTTGATGTTCATTAAAAGGGGGCGATGAAAGGTTAGAACATTGCAGAACAAAAACAGGAAAGGACAGCATCCTACCTGAATAAGGGACTCGCTTAGCCTCTCTTCATCCACCTCCAAGATAGTGTTTTTGATTTCATCATAAGGCATGCGAAAAGATCCGAGGAAGATGGCTGAAGTAAACAACACATAAGTGTAAGCATTCAAAAGTGTGAACTCCAGCTTTTTATTACGAGAGTGCCCTCATTCATAAACTAATACCAATTTAAGTTGACAACATTATTAACCCCTTCCATGCTGCTGTAGGCAGCACTACCTCCCCAGTGCTGCCGTCGGCCAATGGCCGACGCGGCCACGCCCGTTTTGCAGAAGTGCCGCACTGCCGCGACATCGCGGCAGCATGGAAGGGGTTAAGAAAACAAATAATAATGAAAAACATTCAAGTAAAAAAAAATAGATGACACAGAAAGAGAGGTTAAAATAGCACCTTCGGGTGTCTCTAGTCTACTAATTCCCGTACCTTCATGAATAATATACGCTGAAATGGTCTCTCCTATACCTTTGTTTTAACAATTTTATTGGCAAACTGTATTTATCACGGGCTTTTTAAATGCCATTAGTTGTCGTAGAGCCATCACAGAGATAACCATTTGGCATATTAATGGATGTGAATGATCTAAGCTGGCTTGAATGCACACCACACCATGTTCACAAATCTTTAATGGGGTGCCTCACTATGCCATGAAGTTTCCTTCATTTCATCTTGACCACTAGTCACATCATTATTGCCGATTACACTTATCAGAATCTACACAACCAATATTTCCAAGTCACTCAGCATGTCAATGCATAAGAAATGTTTTTGTGGTAAACTGGAGGAAGTGTTAAGAATAATGGTACATGAGGTATGTTCTAGGACACCAAGATCACAATACCAATATCGTCTTTTTTTACAATCTTCGTCAGACCTTATATAGTCATTAATTTGATTTATTTACTATATGCCTCCATAAACATTTGTATGGTATAAACACAAATATTTACTTTCCCAGACCTTTCCTGTGAAACCATCTTGCGTAATGTATCAATGCTCGATGTGTTGAATCAACTCGATGTGGTGTTGTTATAAGTATCTCTTGTTTCATTACTAGTATTAGAAACGGGGTCTCTGGTTGGCAGTTTGCCCATTGTCCAAGCAGGGATCCTCACTCTAGTCAGGGTAAGCAAGTTACACCCTCAGGAAAACCCGTGCTCACCCCCTTAGTAGCTTGGCAAGAGCAGTCAGGCTTATTCTCAGAGGAAATGTGTAAAGCATTTGTACACAAACACACACACACACACACAGTATCACAGTGAAAACACCACAAAGATACTCCACACCGGTTTAGAAAAATAGCCAATATCTATCTGAATAAAACAAGGCCATAACGACAAAAATCCAACAAACACAAGTCAAATTACAAATCCTCAAAGATTAAATGCAATTATAGCGCTTAGAAATGCAATAGTTCCAAATGGGGCTATAACAATGCGCTTGATAGAGTCGAATCTCAAAGTTTGGGGCCGGACACGATGGAGCATGTGCCAGCTACGGAGTTGCACAAACCGCAGTTACAGTACCTTGAAAAAGATGACAAAACAAAGATGTTTCGAGGCTCCTGGGAGGTGAGGTGTGGCATACGTTCCTTACTGTTAGTGCAGGTCACTGGCATTTCAGTGCTCAGGAAGTTAAGAGCAGAGGGGAGGTGATGCAACATTGGCAGCGAGGTTTCGGTTCTGCCGGTGGTGCTGGTTGATGCAGTGTCGAGAGTGAAGTCACACGGTGTCAATTTTGCAATGTTGATGTCACGCCACGGGGCAAAGGGTGTGGAGGCGAAGCTGGGTGCCACAGACTTCGCTGAAATTATTCTCTGGACTCCCTCTGTGATGCTGTGGTGGCGTCTGGCCTGCATTGCAAGACCACAGCTCCAGTGGAGGCAGCAGTGTGGTGTTTAACAGCAGTGCCGGCTCCAAAGTCACACTCAAAGCCAATGTGCTGGTTTCCTCTTGTTGAACAAAGCACACTCAATTCTAAGGGCATAGGAACTGGATTTGGCACCACTTGGCAAAGAAGGGCTCTCAGCAGAAAAGCCCAGATGCTACAGGTGAAGTCTTTGATCGCCCTAAGACTTTCAACAAGAGGCAAGCTCTACTCAAACCTTAGGAGAAACTTGGAGAACAGGATGTAGAAAGTAAAGTCCAGTCCTCTCACTCCCAGGACAGAAGCAGCAAACCAACACAGCAAAGCAACCAGCAAAGTGGCAGTCCCTCCTGACAGTAACACAGCTCTTCTTCCTGATAGAATGTCATCAATCCAGAAGTGTTCAGAGTATATGGTGACAGAGGTCAAGTACTTATACCCATTTCAGCCATTGAAGCAGGCAAACTTCAAAAGAAAGTCGTTGTAGTGCACAAGACCCTGGCCTTCCTGGGCCTTGCTCCAGACACACTACCGGGGGTAAGAGACAGCTTTGTGAAGGGACAGACACAGTCCTATTCAGGTGCAAGTGCCAGCTCCTCCCACCACTCTAGCTCAGCTTGGTGATGGGCCATCAGGACATACATGGCACACCTCAGCTCCCTTTGTGTGTGACTGTCTAGAGTGAATACACAAAGCCCAACTGTCATCCAACCCAGACATGTATTCTTGGGACAGGCAGAGGCACAGAATGGTTAAAGTAAGAAAACTACACATTTCTAAAAGTGGCATTTTCAGACCTGCAATTTAAAAACCAACTTCACTAAAAGATGTGTTTTTAAAATGTGAGTCAAGAGACATCCAACTCCAATTTTTTTCAGCTCCCAAATGGAAGATATACTTGTAAGATGCTACATTGCAGCTCCAATGCTAACCCATGGGACAGATAGGCCTTGCTGTAGTCAAAAATGAAATCTGCAGTATTTCTCTACCAGGACAGGTAAAACACAATAGCACATGTCGTACCTTTTGAATACACTGCACCCTGCTTGTGGGGCTACCTTGGGCCTACCCTACGGGTGCCTTACATGTAATGAAAGGGAAGGTTTGAGCCTGGCAAGTGCCAGCAAGTGGGTGTACTTGCCAGGTCGAAATGGCAATTTAGAACTGCGCACAGGGTCACTGCAGTGGCAGGCCTGAGACATGTTTGCAGGGCTACTTGAGTGGGGGGTGTCAGGAGTGAGGAGGGCACAATCAGTGCCTCAGGATCACTTGTAGCATTTGACTTACATGCCCTGGGCACACCTGGTGCACTGTACTAGGGACTTACTAGTAAATCAAATAGTCAAATCATGGAGAAACCAAATACTTTTACAATTGTTATAGACCATTACTCTTGATCAATACAACTGTAAAAGTCCTGGGGTGTGGTATTTATAATAGGATTCAGGAGTGGGCCTAAGCAACGTCAATCTTATATCCCCCCCCCCTCAATGGGATTTAGAAGTAAGGTTGGGACAATTGAGCAATGTGTCAACTTGAACCTAATAATAGGTAAGTACATAGTCGCTAAGCGTGTGGCTTTAAACATGGCATTTATGGATTTAAGTGCCGCTTTTGACTGTGTGAATTAATCAAAACTATAACAAATGTTGATACTTAACGGCTTGGATGCACCCCTTGTCCATTTTCTCACATTCCATTACAGGAGCATGAGAGCCAGAGTTAGAATAAACAGCAACTGGATTGTATCTAAGGGTATTGACATTGGCAGGGGAGTTCGACAAGGGTTTGTGTTAGCCCCGCTCCTGTTCATACTATATATCAATGATGTCCACCCAGCTTAGCTCTCATAACCAGTGATGTTCCATCTGTTATAGGGAAATCCCTATCTACACTTTTATATGCGGGTGATGCAGTCCTAATGGCTTGGACCCCCAAGGCAATGCTTCTTTTAGTGTCAGCATTTATTGATGTTATGTTTAATCTAGATGTCCGAACTAATTTAGCAAAATCTCACATTATGGCATGTGGCCACATTGTATTCAACTGTCTACTATGCAAGTAGGAGATAACTCCCTAACAAGTGTTAAGGGTTTCCCATATTTAGGAGTCATGTTTTTGGCCTCTGGAGCTTGGTCACCTACTATTGCACAAAGTAGAATGTTATTCTCAAAGGCAATAGGATCACTATTCTCCCTTCCTCAATCTCGTGGCGGGGGCAGTTGAAAGTTCTGCTGCAAATCTATATATCGCATTGTGTCTCAATTGCCACCTGCGGTTCTGCAATCTGGGGGGGGGGGGCGCAAACTGCGAAACCGTCAGAGAAAAATAGGTTCTGCAGGCGACTGCTGAGTGTACCATTTTCGTCCCCCCACATTATCTGCCATAAAGAGTTAAATTTGTTATATATAACCAATTTCATCAGAGTGAGGTCCTTATTACTTTGGTTATCCATCTGGTGTAATGAGCAGGCATTACATACAAGAGATATAATAAATGACAGCATCTCCTGCGATAATGGCCTCCAGATTCTGTGGTTGGCATATATCAAATTGGAATTTGGTAAAATTAGTATGGGGAGAGCTTTTATAAAGAGAGATGTATGTCCTACTTTTCATAAAAAGGAAGTAGCCTTAGCTTGTTATGATCTAGCACGGGAAAGTCGTTTTAGAAGTGTAGTAGGGAAACCAACCGCTTATAACCGCTTATTTGTCCCAGAGTACCTCTCTGTCATCACCAATTTATTTAAAGCAGCCCTGTGGGAGATGGGAGCGTTCCCTGTTATTTAGGCTTCAAGCTAAAACAGTAAAATATTTACTGTGTTTTCCTTTTGGGTGCCATTCAAATCTTACGGCTATTTCTTGCCCAAGTAATAATAAGTCAGGCCAAAACATGATACATTTCTACTGTTTTGTAAATTTTATGAATAGTATACAAGGTTATTTTTGATCCCACTTTTTAAAAGGAGAAATTGCGATATTAGGCAGAGTGGAGCCATGTTTTCATCAATTTTCCAACTATCTGACAATGAAACACGTTTACACGTAGGATCATTTTTAAGACATGCAGTGAGGGCACGCGGCACCTTATTATTATAACAATCTGCTGCTATTTTGTATTTTTATTCCTCGCTTTTTAATATATAGTGTGATGTACAGATATGTTTTTATTTGATATATAATAATTTGACAATATACGTATGTGCAAAATCGGATGAAATTTTGATTGTTACATATGCATGTACTTTTATGGAAGGGAAAACGTTAGAAATAAAGTAACTGAACCATTACATTTCAGACAGAAAGCACTTGAATATTAGCACTGGTCTGAAGCGGTAAAGTGCCCAGAGTCCTAAAGCCAGCAAAAATTAATCCAGCAGACAGTCAAAAATTGAAGGACAGAGGCAAAAAGACAGAGGAAACCATGCCAAAAGATGCCAGGTCTCACAAACAGAAAAAGCAAGAGGTAAACTCTCCCTTCTGGAGTGGTATTTTATCTGTAACCACTTTGACACTATGGCTCTAACCCTGAAAATTATCAAGCCTAATTCCTATCTTAGGACTTCTACCAGTGTGCTACCCAATGTAGTAATCCTACAGAATTTGGCTTTTAAAAAGTCCAGAATTTGTTGCCAATCCACATTTCCACAATTTAGTGGAATACAACACTCTACATGTTTATTGATGTTGATAAACATGATTAACCCCTCCCATGCTCATGACGGAGCTGCTCCGTCATGAGCATTGGCTTAGCTGTGCTCATGACGGAGCGGTTCCTGCGCGGCGCATTCTATTGAGCGGGCGGGGCCATGACGGAACCGCTCCGTCATGAGCACAGTGCATCCGCGGCTCGTGACGGAGCGGCTCCGTCACGAGCATGTGAACGCCGCTCGGCCCCCACCCCCCCAGCGCTGCGGCGGAATTGCCGCCGCAGCGAAGGGGTTAACAGAGACAAGGTGATGACTTTTGAAACTCATATTGCCACATAAAGTGTGCATTACTTTCTTGCATTGTGGTAATACGTGATGCTTCCACAAATAACTTCTATTTATTTGAAGATCTCTGATTTCACTTAACAGCTATTAAATTTATTTCAGCAAATATATTGGACTTTACTTCTCTCAAATTCTAGATCGTTTGACTTTGCTTTGTTTATTATAAGAACATTCAAATTACAGTTTATCTCGTATTACACAGTTAGAGACTTTAAGGAGTGGTACATCACTGCTTCAAGTTGCGTATTACAGCTTTGCCCACGAAACGTTTGAACTATTCATTCATTTAGGCTTGATGCCAGAAGATCTGCTTAAATGTGAAACTAGAAGGGGGCCAGGACATACTCGGTTTCATTCTATTCTTCGCAGGTTTTCAAGTGATATTTTCTCCTAAGAAAAGTTGGGTACTAATCTCATGATAGATTACCGTCTGTGGAGAATAAAATCTCCTATTGTCACACGCTTGTTTGCTATTAACACAATTGGAATCTGCTGTGAAGTCTAAAACCCTAACAACATATGGCTGCTGCTAGAAGTCACTTTGGTGTTATGATAGTTTTGTAAATACTTATATGTGCCTCATTGTAGATCAGTGGTGGCTGCCACCTTTCTTGAGTGATAGGGTGGCTGCGGGAGGAGGGCAGGAATTTGGTAAACTGGTGGTTTAAAATAATTTTTAAAAAATGTATGACGTAAACCTGCTGCCCCGTTGACGGCGGCATCGCTGCTTCTCTCGTCATCGTCAGGCCAGAAGGGGATGAGCCCTCACGGCACAGACTCCACACCCAATCCAGATGCAGCTCTCACATGAGAGTAGCACCATGATTGGTCAGAGTGGCCTTCTTTGCCGCTCAGAGCCTGTGCCTTTTCTCCAACATGGCTGTCTAACACAGCGAGGTTAGAGAAACATAAGTGAGCATGTGTGCTTGGCCTGTCTAGGATGGTCAGCCAAGCACACAAGCGCACTTTTGAGTGCATTCTACTTCTTCCTGACTTGGCTGGCCCCGCCCCACACTATAGTCCCCGCGGGGCTCAAACAGATAGCATAAATAAAATTACAATAACTGTTATTGTCATTCTATTTACCATCTGCTGGCGCGGGCTGTTGGGCGAGACTCCTCCGCCATTATGGAGGAGACGTGCCTGTTGCAGATCTCTCCTGCATAAATCTTACTTAACGTGTCAGAAGGATAAAGCAGTCTGTGGGTCATTGTTCCAAGAGGGTCTGAAAAGTATTTTCATTATTCAGTAGGAAACTGAGAATTTGAATACTTTAAATATCAACTGCCAGTAGGCAGACGATATTTAAAGTATTCAAATTCTCTCCCATGCCTTCGAATGGGGGAGTTAGCCGCCTTAATAAGACATACCAGACGATCATCTCTTTTGGGCAAGCCAAGGTCAATAACTCATAGCACGAAGGGTTAAATCAAACATATTCCAATCAGAAGAAGCAAAATGAGTTGCACATTCTGGACAATCCGATTTCATCAATCATTAGAGACCCACCAACAGATTACCTCTCATGCACTCTAGTTACCCTCTGCAGTATTCCAAATAAACAAATCCGGTTTAGCTCCGAAGCCAGGACTTTCTATCTGCACACATCTGTGCATTGAAGTCAGCAGCTAAGGATAGCACATCACCTGTCAATGTTTATGATAATTATACTGCTGCTGCAAAGCATCTTATTCTTTTATGTGGAATAAGGTTCTTTTTTGGCAAGAATCTAAATCAACAACAAGGAGAAGCTATATTTTATCCAATTATAACACAAATATGTTACTTGCACTCTTGTCTATTATAAAGCACCATATATTATTAACTATGTCTAGCATCAATAACATGTTAATGTCAATTATATAGTTTCCACTGAATTGATTAGTTTTGGATAGCACTGTTTGGCTAAATTCACTATATATGTATATTCAGGGACAGTGTTCCTGCACTTGCTAATTCTTGTTGTGTGAACCCTGGACCAGGCATATGACTATTGAAGCACAAACAGGACTATAAGAAATGGAACCTCAACATGCAACAAACTACAAAAGCAGTGTGCACAGAAAAGAATGGCCAAACTTAACAATTGAACCCTTACTCCATTTAGAGCCCCACCACCCTGCTAACTCATTCTAAAACTAATGTCACCCACCTGCTCAACACCATAATTACTCCTGAATTACAAAGGCCACACCTCTGCAAGCAGCTAAAACTCTACCTCTCAAACACCGTGGGACAGATTTGTCAACACTTTTCACTGTAGCAAGGTTAGGAAAAGTGGCACCAAAGGTAGATAATATATTTACTTTCCAGTGCAAAAACTTTGTGTTGGACCGAAAAGTAGCACTTAAAGTAATGTACATAACGCGTATTGCTTCTTTTCATCAAGAAGGCATCTCACGGGTGGTACTTGGGCCTTCCCACGCTACCACCCATGGCTTTTAAAGAAAAGCCCTATCTACTAAGATTGTTATATGGAGCTTTGCACAAAAAGTCTCCTAGATGTAGGCACTAAGTAGGAAGAATCTTCATTTAGCTTAACGTTTCACACATTTTAGGTGTGCAGTAATGTAGATCACACATGAAATGTGTTTAAAGTTTAAAAAGCATGGTATTTTGAACTGTAAAGGTACCTTTCTACTATAAACCCTATGCTAGCCAGCACGCAGATAGTGCAAAGGTGCATGCATGGTACTAGGCAGTCTGTTATGCCCCAGCCCTGGGGAAGAGAACAGTAGTGCCACATCTTAGTCCAAAAGGTTCTGCACTGCTCGCTGCCTCTAGCGAAAGGCAGTGCAGCAACTTTGGTTGCTATACTAAACTACTTTTTTATGCATCTGCACCTGTGTATCCTGGCATTCACCCAGCAGGAATTACCTGCAACCCATTAGACTGCATGCTGCACGAATGAGAGCATACACAAGTTTCAATTCAGCACTCCCCTGGGACAACAAAAATGCTGATTAGCATGACACATCTCCAAACACACACCTGGACCTGTAATGCATGGCACCTGCTACACTGCCCTTAAAACAGCATGCATGATTACAAAGCTGGCACAACGTTCAAAGGCTCTTGAACTGTGGACAACAGAGAAGAATGCAAACAAAGCTACTCGTGCATTCCAACTATGGCAATAATCCAAGACGACAGCCACCGGACCAGATATCCCTGGACCATACTTCCTAAACAACATGATTGACACCTTCAGCACACAAGGCAAGTCGGCAAATAACTGCAAAACAGTCTTCAGACCACAGACATTATCCATGACTGTCATAAAGGACATCATAGGTGACATGGCCTCCACAACCTGAGACCAAAACACAACAAAGTCCGCTGAAAATGCAAACATGACACTTTGACAAACATATCTAACCGTGATTTGACGGTACCCATGAAGGCCACGAAAAAATTATGTGTCAGGTGCCAAGAGTCGCTTACTTTGCCAAAAAGTAAATTTTCCTTTTTTCACAATATAAACAACCTTATGCGAAATTCCTATGTGATTCCAAAAAAAAGCAAAGTGCTCTTCGGAGCCACAATTTTAAGGGCTTCTGGGCCAAGTCTCAACAAAGGTATGCATTCATATAGCACTAGGTCAAATATCAATAAATGAGACTAGCTGGTAAATGTCACCCAGTAAAGATATAAGGTGATGAAACGCACACTTCACCAAATAATCAGAGGCATTTATGATTGGGATGATGTTTTTGGCTTCCACTCTGATGAGAAAATATCTTGAGAAAATTCTAACACTGGGACAGCCAAAAAGATCTACACTTAAATTGAATGAAGAAGAGTGCTGCACCAGTTCTACCTAGTTTAAGGCACACAAAATCCTAGCCAACATAGAATGAACATGAGCAATATGAAAGATCAGTGTAGTTCGTAGATTGGCTCACCCTAAGGAAGGGTATCGATTTTACATCATACACACCACTGGTACAGAGAAGAGGGGGGTGAACTTCCAAGTGTGGTCAGTGGCAGGCTGATTGCAATCACACAATTATGTGCATTGTGAACTCCTGTATCAAAATCACTCACTGCAGTTACTCAAATGTATCCTGAGTTGCGTGCACCACTACAACATATGCTGCCAACTCATGTAAACAAATCTAAATATACGGGCTAGGAACCACGGGTACTGCTTGCGAATTAATCATCAGTATAAATCAAAAACAGTCCAACTTTAATATGCAGTTAGTACTTTTAATCTTGTATCAAACTTTGTTGGAAAGATTTAAACCTAGCTATAGACATAGGCCACTCCATATACATTAGCCAGGGTTTCAGTTTGCACGTACTTTACAAGTCATCAGATTGTACATGAGGCCAAAAGAGTGCTTTCAAGAAGGAATGCCTGAATGTTTGCTCTAAGTTGAAAATCATGCAAGTCTTAGTTAGGTCTTCGTTACATAAAGTACAGTAATGGTGATTCAGTCCGCCTAATCAGGATTTAGAGTTGGAAGAGAGCGCCGCACTGCAGAGATATTTTCACTGCATGCATTTCACTAGGAAAACCTAAGAGCTTGTCTGATTCCGAGCTCTGCAATGCACCGACTCAGTAGAGGACATGCATTTCTTTAGCCCCTTTTCAGAACATACATTAACTGTAAATATCTCTACGTTCGTGCTTGTGCTGTAGACAGCTGAGCTTGGAAAAAGAGCGCAATAATTGTCTCTTCGTGCAGAACCTGCACTAACTCAAAGATTATTCACTAGTATATTATCACTAGTATATGCAGTAGACCTTTGTACTATCTACCATGCCTATGTGACTCTTAGAATATATCCATGTGTATCCCTTCCCTATGTATATAGAGATAACTCTAATCACTAGTATATGCAGTAGACCTTTGTACTATCTACCATGCCTATGTGACTCTTAGAGTATATCCATTTGTATCACCTCCTTGTGTGACTTTACATCTTGTACATTTGCATTTTTTTCTGTTTGTATCCTTTATGTAACAAATGTAATCCTAAATCCTTATGTTTTTCAACTGGTTCTTATGTAAAGCGCTCTGACACCTTCGGGTAAAGTTCGCGCTATATAAAATCACATAAATAAAATAAAATAAATGAAGCCACTGTAGACCGAAAAAAGACATGCACACATCTCTTGTGCGTCGGGGTAGCACAATGAATCAGATTATCATGTAGCGCCTAGTGAAATGGGTACAAAAAATAGGACCTGAACGCCCAAAAAGCATACTATAGTGTGTGCAAGCAACGATTCCTTATGTTATATAAGGCTTCCCTAGGAAGCCTCTAACGTTTACACTATATTCTAAATCTGGTAACTCACTGCTATAATGTAGCACCAGTATACGACAAAATTCATTATCCACTGTTGCTGAATCATAAAGGCCTTCTAGGCCAGGCTGACAGGGCGCCTCGAGAGCCTGTCAGTGCAGGGCTGCTGGTCTGCTTTGACTGAAAACAGAAGCAGAAAGCACAGCTGCAGGCGGGGAAAGGATGACAGGTTAGGGTATTTTTTTATGTTTAGTTCAGGGAGGAGAGACCATGTTATGTATGGCTACCTTTTACTGTTCTGCAGATGTGTAGAGTGTACTATTACCCCGGAGATATCCTGGCACTGAGAAGCTGTGAGCCTAGCCAAACCTAGGGCTTAGTGGGACTGTCAAAAAGCTAGGTCTTCGGGTTCTAGCAGAATTCAAGAGGTGAGGGGGATGCTCTTATGTGTTGTGGCAGGTCATTCCATGGTTTAGGAGCAATGTAGGAAAAGGCTTGAACACTGGATCTGGTTTACTGTATGCATGGGATGTGTGCAAGTAGGAGTCCAGATGAGCGGAGGTTTATGGAAGGTTTGTGAAAGCAGATGCAATTGTTGAGGTATATTAGGTCCGTGTGATTTAGTGACTTGAAAGTATCAGTGAGGAGTTTGCGTTGTGCTCACTTGTGCACGGGAAGATATCACCTTCAGGGGAAGTGTGATGGGATGTGAATGCGGCGTGGGAGGTCTGAATGGTGAGTTATGAATGGTCTGCAACCTTCTGGTGAGTTTTTTGTTGATCTCGTAATAGAGGGTGTTCCCATAGTCTAGCTTGCTTGTGACCAGGGCATGTGTGACAGTTTTCTGGGTGCTGATTGGGAGCAATTTAGAAACCGTCTTCAGAATCTTCAGGGTATTGAAGCATGAGGTGGTGACTGTGTTCTCGTGGGCAGTCAAGTTGAGTTTGTTGGTGATGATGATCCCAAAGTTCTTGGCTTAGGTGGTGGGTGTAGGTGTATGAGCTAGCTCTGTTGGCCACCATGCGGAACCCCACGGTGAAGTGCTGTTCCCAAAGATCATGATTCCAGTTTTTTTGGGTGTTCAGCTTTACACAGCTGGTCTTCATCATGCAGGCGTTTAACTTGATCCAGATACTGTGCATTTTATCTGTGAGGGAGAGATTGAGTTGCGTGTCGTCAGCGTACAAGTGGAAGTTGAGGCTGTGAGAGCGGATGATGCTGGCAAGAGGGATCATGTATGCTTTGAAGAGGATCAGGCTCAGGGAGGATCATTGTGGAAATCCGGAGATGAGATCGAGGGTGTTCAAGGTCTACAGTGTTAGGCTGACTGAACAGGTCTTTTGAGTCAGAAAGGAGCAGATCTATCAGAGAGTGTGTCCTTGGATTCCGATTTCATGTAGGCGTTGGATGGGATGGGAGCCTGAGTCAAATGCTGCAGAGAGATCCAGGAGGATGAGGAGCGCCGTCTCTCCTCTGTCCAGGGTCATGCAAATGTCATCTGTAACAGCTATGAGAGGAATTTCCGTACTGTGGTTTGGTCTGAATCCAGACTAAATGGTGTCAAGGAGACTGAATGGTATCAAGCAGTTGATGGTCGTTGATGTACTCGGTGAGGCATCTGTTGATCATTTCCTTTAGGACTTTGACCCGGAATTGTAGTAGGGAGAACGGCCTGTAGTCAGGTTGAAGGGTCCATGGAGGCTTTCTTCAGCAATGGGAGGACAGTTATGCTTTCCAAGCTTCTGCAAGGTCGCAGAAGAGGTGCAAGCATTCAGAATGGGTGTGAGCATGGTGTTGATGAGTTGCTGTCCTCTGGAGTAGATGTGCTGGGGCAGGGGTCTGATGCTGCCCATTTCGTGGTTGTGACAGTTTCTTCTGTGGTAATGATAGGGCCATGTGGTAAGCATGGGTTCTTTGATAAGATCGGAAGGCGTTTGGCGGGGTCTGGTGTGTAACGTTGTGGGTTAAAGTTGCTGTAAATGGCATGATTTTGTTGCTCAAGAATTGAGAGAGATTGTTACAGAGGTCCAATAAGGGGGTGATCAAGTTGAAGGCTGCCAGGTGAGGTGAAATTCTATACAATGCTGTAGATTTCTTTGCTTCTGTTGGTGCTAAGATCAATGAAGAGCGGCATGTTTGGTGCTCCGGATCATTTGGTGGTAATGTCTCTGAGTGTGTTTTGCTGTGCTCCTGTCTGTATTGTCCTGCTCATTCTCCATTTGTTCTCCAGTTGTTTGCAGTAGCGTTTTATATATTATCACTCCTCTGACCTTGCATAGCTGCTGAAAGCACGTGAGGATAATTTTGGTGGCCATGCATACCATAAAATTATGGATAGATAGAAAGTGAATTGGGGGAATGTTTTTCACCTCAGGGTGACATCATAGACAACTCAAGCTACACCCTCGTCTACTTGTTATCACTGAGAACTCCGCAGTGAAAGACATCCTCATCATCACCCCCACCACCACACCACCTTACAATCACCATCCCTCCCACCACTCTACCTTCACGGCCCTCACCACCACCATCCTGAACATCCTTCTACCACCATCACCCTAACTGCAACTACACTAACATCCCTAACAACCACCAGCCTAGCCACCACCTTCACTCTATGTACCACCCTTGCAGTAACCTCCATCACACTAACCACCAAAAATCAAACCAACACCACCCTATTCAAGCACCAGTGTACCCTAACCACCATCATCCTAACCACACCCTAAACACCAACATCCACCTCATGACCATCCTAAACAACACCCTATCACCACCACACTTCCAATCTCTCTAAACACCCTACCCTAACCAGCACCACTTTAAGCACAATTACACTAACCACCACCCTAGTCACCACCAGCACCTCCACCCTAACCACAACCCTCACCCTGACAACCACAAACCCTCGCCCAAACCCCTATCCACCCACACTGTTACCACAAGACCCGATGGACCTACCACCAATACCACCCTATCACCAACACCTACCACTACCTTAATCACCACTGTAACCATCGCCACACCCCTATCACCACAATCCTACCTACCACCACAACCTGAACTAAAAACACCCTAACTTCCACCATCTTAACATCACCAGCCTAACTACCCTACCACCAGCACCCTTACATACCCTACCCACCACTACCCTAACCTCAACTACTATTAACTTACCATAACCACAAACACCATCCTCACCTTACCACCATCAACACACCAGCCACTACCTTAACCACCCTACCACCACCACCTTCACCCTAACCATTCTAACATCACCAAAGCCCAAACCACCCTACCACTATTCTAACCAACACCAACCTCACCACCATCACCCTCACCCCCTATCTGCCCCCACACCCCCACAATCCTACCACCACCCTCACTACCACCTTACTCTCATCATACCACCCGAACCTCCCTACCCACCACCACCTTATCACTCAACATTGCTCTCAATTCTTGTAGAAGCTCATTCAGCTCATAACTTGATTGTGGATTTCATGCAAAGTTGTGGCCTATGTTTATTTTTGTTTACCCTTGTGCCTCAAACGTTGCATCTGGGTAACTAGTAAAGATAGGTCATATCAAAGATTTAGAAACATTTGCATGTCATCTATAGCTTTCTATCAACTTGTCAGGCTAATGTATTGAAATCAATAAGTGAAAATTTAAAAGGAACTCTATGATAGGATACTGCAGTGAACCCTAGGACAAGTGCTCACAGGAAAGATTGACATTTGCATAAACTTTATATTTTATTGCCATGTACATTTTGATTGCTGTGCAGTGGGAATCTGAAAACTTACTGTTCTTCACAGTAAGTGGAATTCATTTAATATAACAACCTACAAGAACAGTCAACCCTGCTTCAAAGACTGGTCATGTGGGCTTCCATTCCTCTTCTTGAGTTTGTTCTTCCCCTGGTGTCCTTCGACTGTGTCCTTACTTTTGAGACACTATCTTTTTTGGTTAACCACTGCATGTGAGTGCATGTGTTTGCCAGCTGTTTCCCTCAAATACTACTCTTCGTCCCTTACTGCACTCCATGCTGCTCTCACCTGTGTGCTACTACACCTTTCCCCTCAAAGCTGCGTTTGTCCATGTGCGCTTCTCCCCCAGCATCACTTTCTCACCCATGTGCTTCTCCCTGTTCACCGTTGTGCTCTCTATTGCCTGTGTACTTTTTTTATCCCACGCTCCACGTTGCTCTGTCCCACCTGTGTTGTATACTCTTCCCCCTGACCCCATATTGCTTCTGACAACTTCCAGTGCAAACCTTCCCCTTCGCAAGAGTCTCAGACGACTCAAGATAAAAATCAGAGTAAGTTCAAGAAGCATTAGACACACAATTACAGTTCCTGCTTGAAGTCTCAACTGCATTTAATCAAAGAAAAGAAAAGGTTAGTCTGTCCCTACACTAACTCTAAGGTGACATCCCTACTTAGCATCCCTCCCAGGCAAGAAGAAAAGGTGTCAGTAGTGAAGACTTCCTAAGAAGTACACTCACTTTCCATAGGTAAGTAGCCTAAGCTACAGAGCTCGTTCTAAGATACTCCTTCCTACACCCTTCTCCTGCCTGGTTTTCCCCAAATCTGCTCCAAGTCTACATTCGTCCTCGAGAACTGCTCTAAAGTCAGCCCTTCTCCTCTAAAGACTGCTCTCCACCCTTGGGGTGCTGTCCCTAGTACAAAATCCCCAAAACAGTGAACACGCCCAAAACACATCCCTTCAGGCAGGTACAGACTCTTGGATTTTTCCAGCAAGACTCCCCATCTTCATCCAAAAACCGTTGCTATGGCCTTGGGTGCCAGGCACCTTCTCCGCCAAATGTAGCATCTCTGCATTCTTATCAACTCCCTTCGTTCTCACTCCTACCAACCTACCTCCTAAACAATTGATTATTCTACCTAACAAGCTTCCTGTCCTTGCACCTGCAACAGAAACGCATGAGAAACAACCTTGCATGCACTCAAAGTTACAATCTGAAATTCAACTGCGAACTGGAGCCTTTTCCCAAGGAAAAAATACACATTTCAGGTCTACTTTGTTAGCTAAGCTAAGAAAATACAGTTAGGCCTCTGCTGGCTTTTTCATGTCTCAGGCCTTTACATGTTTAATTGCATTTCTAATACTACTACATAAACATTACCATGGGCATCCGCAGACATTTTTCCAGGGGGGCCTAACTTGGCAAACAAAGGGGGGTGGCTAATGTTAATCAATAGGGGCGGGGCTACAATGACAGACAATCAGGATCGGGTACTTCTCAGGCCAAGCTGAGAGAGAAAAAGTGGTGAATTCTGCATTTGAAACTGGACAACAATTAGAGCACACTTATGAACCCTAATATTACCCCCCTGGTCCCTTAAAACGCATACATTCCCTGATCCCTAAAATTAGCCCCCTGGCACCCCAAAACCCATACCCGCCCTGACCCCTAAAATTGTCCCCCTGCACCCCAAAACCCATACCCGCCCAGAACCCTAAAATGCACCCCTTGCAACCCAAATCCCATACCCAACCTGAACCCTAAAATTAACCCCCTGGTACTCCAAAATCCATACCCACCCTGAACCCTAAAATGACCCCGCCCCCCAAAAATTCATACCTGCCCTGAACCCTAACATTTCCCCTGGCACCCCAAATCCATACCCGCCCTGAACCCTAAACTTACACCTGGCACCCCAAAGCTCATACCCACCTTGAACCCTAAAATTATCACTGCAACCCCAAAACCCATACCCACCATGAAACCTAAAATTACCCCACTGGCATCCCAAAAGCTGAACGTGACAGGGCAGATTTACAAGCTCCTTGCGCCACTTTTGCGTCACTTTTAACAGGAAAAGTGATGCAAAAGTGGCCTAAGGGGCTTGTAAATCTGCCCCTACAAGCTTACACTACATTTCCATATTCGGAGGGGACTGTCCTCCTTGACGTTTCCATGCATGTAAGTCTAAAACACTGTAACCTAGATACCCAGCCAGCAGGTAATGCTGGTGATGCTGTAGAATGCATTAAAGTTACTGAAACTTACATAAAAACTGCTGCCTGCTCTTCTGATACTATTCAGTGGAGTAGGGCTGATCAGCAGCACTGTCGTCCTGGCATCCAGCCCCTCCCGCAGGTCTCACTTTCTAGATCAGTGTGGGTCAAATGTCTCCTGGATTCTCCTTGCCTGGGCCTCCTCTGCTTCTTCATCTGTGCCCTTGGATGCAAAAAGAGACAGATCCATGGCCCTGTTCACCATTTATCTGGTGAGCAGCACCGTAGATGTGTATTCCATACAAGTGGACAGCCAGCAGGGTGAATGGGATGGCAGTGCAGGTGACACTTTTCCTTTGTAAAGTAATTCCTGCTGGTGTCATAGCCCAGGGTGTGCTGTCTGTGCACTAGTATGGAATACACATCTATACAAGTGCACAGACAGCAAACCCTGGGCTATGATGCCAGCAGACAATCCTATACAAAAGAAAAGTGTCACCTGCACTGGCCATCCCTTTCCCCCTGCTGTGCACATCTTCCCACTCCCACCCCATGACGAGGCAGCTAGAAGTGGTGATTTGTCATTCTGAGGGGTGTGAATGTTATAAGAATGAGTGTGCCTGTCTGAGACAGCTTCCCGGCACAGCACACACACACACACAGCCGCACCCGAGTACTTCACACAGGTCTTTAAAAGACCATTTACTTGGTAATGAGGCTTTGTTGTGTTTTCACCCCTACTTAGAGCCCCTGCATCTCCACTCTGCACATGGCTTTGGCTGGATGAATTAGCCGCCCACCTCCCACAATTTGAGGGAGACGAGTTGACGTGAGGTTTTAGAGGGGTGAACGAGGGATTGAAGATGCAGAGTGGTGACCGTGATGGGGCAGACATTGAATGCAGTTTCCTTTTCAAATGGGTTTATTGTACAAATCTAATTTGACAGACTCACAGACAGCAAATGCTGCTGCCTTTCCATGGCATCTGAACACGAGGATCACCCCCCTCCCCCCACCCAAACACCGGCACCTGGAGGGGTCGCCGTGATGTCCAGGGTGGCCAACTGGCATGGGAACAAATTCAGGACAGTGAGTGTAAAAATTCAGGACAAAGTGTCAAAATTCGGGATAAAAATTCAGGACAGCGGGTCAAAATTCAGGACAAAAGGTAAGGTTTACAGACACATCAGAGAAGGTTGCGCAATAGTATATAAGTAAACAGACAACCACTAAAGTACAAGTGAAAATAAGTTTATATTAGGTTGAGACAATTGTGCACTTCATGGTTTGTCAGTATACGCGCAGCTTTAAGCAAATGTCTTTTTGTGGTAACAAAACCGCCCCCACCTTTCCAGCTCCCAGAGGAAACACCTGATGCTCGGTCTGGCCAGTCTGGCCTTGATACCACCCTCCAATGGCGCCCCTCATCTTCACATAGACCCTCTCTCATGTGTATTTAATTTCTTCTATAGTGCGACTCATCCCAAGTATGTGGGGCAGAGTTTTGGAGTGTGTTACAACACACACATATAAAGAGACAATCACTCATATAAATGGGAAAGTCAATGTATAGGAAATGTTGCTTAAGATAATAAGGCTTACAATGTGTAATCATACTTTCATCCAGCATTCAGTCTTTCACCATTCATTCTGTCCTTCCATCTGTGTGCCCAACAATATCCATACGCATCCATTTACAAACCTATCCATCACATTTCCTTTCATCCATCATTTCACTTATCTATCCCTCAATCCACCCTTCATTCATCTATCCACCCTTTCATCTATACACTCATACATACACTCGTCCACACATCCATCCATTAACTCATCCATCCAGCCATTCACCCGTTCAGTCATCTATTTAACCATCCCCCTTCCTCTTTCAATTCCCCTTTCACTTAGCCATCCATCCTTCCATCCACCCACCCATCTACTCATCCACTCATGAATCCATCCATTGAACCTATCATTCATCCATCCTTTCATTTATCCATCCACCCTTTCACTCCTTCACTCATCGATCCATCCTTTTGTCCATCTACACACCCTTTCACTCACTCATCCAGCCTTACATCCAACCTTTCACTCATCCGTCCATCCATTCACCCTTTCTCTTATCAATTCATCAATCCACCCTTTCAGTTATCAATTGATAAATCCATCAATCATTTCACTCATACATCCACCTATTCACTCGCCCGTCATCCACCCTTTCACTCATCCATCCATCCATCATTTCACTCATCTATCCAGCCATCCATCCACCCATCCCTTCATCACTCACCTTTTGACATTAATTATGAGACCTATCGGGAACTCCACCCTGGCTGTAGTTCCTAAAGCAAGGGGTGGGGTGGAGCAGGGTTCACTATGCCCCTGCACATAGGTAATCTGGAAAAGTGGAAGGCATGAGTCATGCATGATGCACAGTGGCTTGACGTGGGGCGACTGACATGTTGGTGTTTCCAGAGCTTTAAGTGGGATGAAAAAACCAGGGAGGTCTCTCCAAAAGGGTGTTTGATGTAAAAATAAATGTGTGGCTGAAAGCACATAAGCTAAAAATCTGTGCTTAATATAATGTGCCACCCGACTGGTATTTTTGGTGCTTCTGTTATTGCATCCAGATATATAATACAACAAGTGACGTTACACTTAAAACAAGTAACGTTACACCTACAACAAGCCAGAACTATTGGCTTTGTCAATGGTTGTTAGTTGCACAAAATAAAAAAGCAGCAACCATGACTGCTATACTATAACTATATTCCTTTCCTTTGAACTTCTTTCACTGCCTTCCTTCCATTAACTGGATTGTCACATAGCAGCAGCATGGGCGTTTTTTTGCACTTCCATGTGACCCAATGCCCTGCCCTGGACCGAGGCTGGAGGAGACCACCACATGCTGTGCCAGCCCAGACTGACCCATTGTCATTCTGTATCTGGCAATCAGCCACAGACCGAATGACAACGGGCGGGCTGGGGCTGCTCTTGTGCTCAAGGAGTGCGAGGTGGTCCTATCAGGGAGCTGAGCATCACATGTTTTCATTAATAAGCAACGTACACGTGCAACTTCTAATATGGCACGTCTATTCCAAATGCAGCATTTTAAACACAAAGCAATAATTCCTACATTACTCGGTTAAAGCTCTACATTGATCTCCAAATAATATGAGCAAGCTACTACATGTTGCAACATTCTCGGCCTAGTACTACATTTCTAATAATCACACATTAACATGGTCCTCTAAATATGTGGGTGCTGACTATTGGTTTTTTGCAATGCACTCCTATAATTTTCAGAATAACATGGCGCTCTATCACTTTCATAGTCTAAGTAGTCTTTTTTATCTGTACATGACTCACCTGGAAGAAGTGGCGTTCAGCAAAGAGATGCAACTACACTATTTGCTGGGGCATGCTTTTCCTAACTTGAGATAGAGGCTGGTAATGTTTTGTCTTTCAAGTGTTATGCAATTATGTACATTAAAAAGCACAATTTTATTTCCTCATATTTGCTGATCATAATTAAAATAGGTTTAGATTGCAGACATCAACTATTTTTAAACCTGTATGCGCTAAATTGTTGGCTGAAAAAGCCACATCGTTCTTGATTTTGAATACAGGCAATATACTTCACTCTAGCTGTATTTTTGCTCAGTGAACAGTACATTGCGTAGAATTTAAGGCAACCCTCTGTTGTTGAGGCTTCCACCTCTGTGCTTGTTGCTTCACACAAATGTTTAATTTGCGACTTATACCACTGAGACGATATATACAGTGACCAAGGAGACAAACACTTACTGATGCCACCGTATTGATATCACGGAGAGAGCACGTGTCAAGACACTGTGAGGCTTATAACCCACCGCGCCTTGCACCAGCCCCTCCCCCCCACCCCGCAGAGTGTTGCAGAAGTAGCACACGAACGCCCGTGGCTGTTATTCATGAGATAAGTCACAGGTCTGCTCCTCTTCGGGAATGTGAACTGCTAGGTGTCTGCTCGTAGGCAGAGGAATGGAAATAAACACGTCTGCTGAACTGCAAAGAATTTATTGAATGCTAAAAGGATGCGGCCCCCGCTTTCGGTACAGTTAGCATTCGTTTCAAAGTATAGCATAAAAATAAACATCTCAATAAAAGTGTGAGTTTATGCATATATATTCGCGGCGCGATACGTGCATAATATTTCGCTCATTAGTAAACACAATGTGACAATTAATACATTTGTCACCTCGTAAGTAACTGCTGTGGGCAGAGGCCTGCCTACATTGTTTACTGCTGAAAGATGCTGAAGGGCATCGGGCACGTCAGCGCGCACGTCAGCGCGCATTTCCATCACCGGAAGCCGGAAGGCTTTCGGCTTCTCTGGCATCAAATGGACTTATCGCAAAGAAACGATATCTTGATGGAAGTGTTGAAAGTTAAAGGGGAGTCAGAGGATACGGTCCTGCCAAGGCCACGCCTCATACCATAGCAAGCTTCTTTAAGAGTCACAGCATGTAGGCACACTGGATCAGACGCCCAAAAACAGGCGCTGCTGCCACCGTTCAAGCATTAGTGCCCTCAAATGGGACCTCCTGCAAGGTAATGTGCCGCATTACCAATTTGTCCAGAATGGTTTCTAGGAAAATACAATCAATTAACATGTCTCCTGTCGTGCTGGCAAGTGCACGGTAAAGACAGCATATGCACGGATAATGCTGAGTCCACTTAAAAGAGCCTCACATACCTAATGGCATAGTGGTTCTCCTTGCTTCAGCTCACCTTCAAGAAAAATAAACAAACAAAAAACATTCAAACGTTTAACATTCTGAAGTCCCCACAGCCTTTTCTATCCTCTTTCTGGTCTGGCACAGTTATCCTCTTTCTGGTCTGGCACAGTAACTGCCTACTTAGCACAGCCTCAACCTTGCAGCCAACTTGTTACTGGTACATTCTCCTCAGAGCGGACCAGGCACCTAAAGTCCTGTAGAAACCCTTATAGTACAGTAAGGGTGCAACCTTAGCCGGTACAAGGATTTTTATTATTTTAAGTGTAAGTCAATGTGCTGCCTCCACCACCATTTCCCATCCTTTGCATTGCCTTCCAAGTGGTTCATTAGGAAGGACCCAAAAGGCACACTGACTTGTTAAACTGATTGCTTCCTTGAAATCGTAAAACTTTACTTTGTTTTACACTGCTATGTGAAACTTGGGAGTAGATTACGGAAAGCAACTAAGCATTATGTAAAGAATGGCCAAATCTTACAGTGGGCACAATTATCGAGTACCACCATTATATAACTGAGAGGCAAATTTATATCAAGAGCGGTCAAATATGTCAAGACTGGGGCACTAAATACCAGATAAGGCAGAAAGTTGTCAAGAATTGCCACATAGTCAAAGATGGGCTCGTAGTATACATGCATAGGCTTGCTGTTGCCAGGAATGCCCACTAGAAGTTATTTTATGTCATATAATTTCTGTTGAGCACTAAAACACTAGAAAGTTTATTGTGGTAAAATGGAATCTAACAACAATGAACAAGAAGCTTCTAAAATGATAGGTCTTTAAGGCAAAGATAACAGAAGAACTTGAAAGACTTTGGGAGCAAGGACCATTAAAGCGGTGGCCATCAATCCAGGATCTGATAAACCAGAGGACCACCAAAAGATAGGCAGATGCTGACCTACAAAAATGCACATGAAGGAGTAAGGAATGAATTCCTTTAATAATACAGGCAGAAGAATAACTATATTGCAAGGATGGGCTGCCATTATGCCTCGGATAGTCGGAATATTGGCAACTATGCCCAAATAGATCAGTGGTGGGCTACTATCATTTCTCAGATATCCAGAATATTACCGAAATGCATGGTATATGTCAATGGTTGATACAATTAAACAAAAGGAATCCACTCCTCCAGAAAAGGGGTTTCCTACAATGGTGGGGGACACCCTGGTGTTTTTTGGTACCCCTCACACACCAACAGGCCCCTTGGTGTCATGCTTCATCATTAGGGTCCTCATACCCCTCTAGGGAGTACGACGTGCTGCTACCAGCGACTACGCGGGAACACTAATACAGACTATGTGTGGTGTAAGTGAGGGTTTTTTCAGCTAAGTTGTAAAAAGTGATAATTATCATCGGAGCCGGCGGAAGGGGCAGTCAGTAGGCATTTTCCTCGCTAGAATCCTCGTAGCAGATTGGCATGAGAGACCTCGAAGTCAGGCTCATGGAGCAACAGTCTTACCTCAAACCAGTCAGCACATCAAAGGCTACTTACTAGGTACATTGTTATACCTGCACTATTTATCTCACTTTTTACAACTTAGCTGAAAAGTAGAGAAACGTGAGTAAGGTGGGGATTTGTGCACCCCAGTCCTTAAGAAGGTGCTCCGCACCGAAACATGTTGACGCACACCAGTAGGAGCTAATGCATTTTGTTTTGGCATAAAAGATCTCCTCACACTACTTTTTAATAGTACCAGCCCGGGGGTCCATTAAAGTTTTTTTTTACCCAACGAGCCAGGTATTTTTTAACATCACACTTTTTAAACCCCACCTTTCACTCACATAGTAAATAAAAAAGACCCTCACTTACACCACACATAGTCTGTATTAGTGCTCCCGCGTAGTCGCTTTTAGCAGCACGCAGTACCCCGTAGAGGGGTACGAGGACCCCAATGATGAAGCTTGACACCAAGGGGCCTGTTGGTGTGTGAGGGGTACCAAAAAACACCAGGGTGTCCCCCACCATTGTAGGAAACACCTTTTCTGAAGGACTGGATTCCTTTTGTTTAATTGTATATGCCCTGGTGTCGTAATTGGCATGGCCGTGTTAGCGATTAGCTGAAACTACACGTTTTTCCTCCTTAACTTGGCTATACATGAAAACGCCCTTTTGAATGTTGCGGCGGCCATCTTAGACCATAAGCGGCCTCGTGGCCGGCGTGCCCTTTAGTCCGTTGTCCGTACCACTGACCACTTCAGTCTGCCCAGCAACAGGCTATTTTTAGTGCTGGTCAAGCTCACGCATGCGCAGTCCCTACTGACCAGTTACCCCTCAGGAATGTGTGTCAAACTGACCAACGGAGTTGTGCCCCCTCCAATGAGCTGGCTGTGTTCCAAAACATGACCATATATGTACATAATGTGTTGTAACTTGTGCCGCCTATCTTTTATTACCTCAGAACTGTATAAAAGACTGGTTCACACCGGTGTTCGGTGTGATACCTCTTGCATTACCGAAGGGTGCTGTATGAGTGTACCACCACCCCATGGGGTCTTAATAAACTTGTTCTTTGACTTTCACAGTTTCCGTGCCAACAGTTCTTGAGTGTAAGTGGGTTATCTACGGAGCATGTAGGCCTTGGGAACCCTGATTACTTCACTGGGAAAACGAATCCATTTTCGACCCAATCTCTCTCTCTCTCCTTTGTTATTTATATGTCAATGGTTGACCACTACTTTGTAGGGATAGCCAGAATGCATTTAAGAATGCTCACAGACTAGCCAGTAGTCATTGTCATAAAAAATAGCCTTAGTGCCCGACCTACAAGCTATTAAAGGCCCGCTCCAGCTTTCAAGGTCAGAGCCGAAGACAAGGGCCTTTAACTAGGGAGCAGGCCTTTAATGGCCAATACAGCCCGCTAGGAGGGTTCTAGGGCTATTACAATATTCGTCACCTAGAGGGCAGAAAGTTCAAATTACTAAAAACAAAGGCATTTTGGTGCCCGGGTGCGGTTAAATCCACTCGGGCTCCAAGAGGTCTTTATTCACAGCACCAGCTGTGAACAAAAACAACATTGGAATGTTGCTTTGCAGGCTTCTACCGGCCGTAGGTGCCCAGAGCACTCCACTGCATTCAATGGAGTGCTGCACATTCCAATGTTCTAATAGCCAGCAAAGAATACCCACAAAGAATAATAGAAATGGCCTGTATCATGTCAGAGACAGACAGTTTGCCACTATGTGGCAGATCTACAATATGCCAGAATTACCAATGAGTAGTGAACCTCCTCCGCCAAACACATTATGTGTGCACAAATTAAGGCAGTCGCGAATAAGGCAAAGCGGTTTGTGAGTCAGGACCTTGGTGCATTCTCTATTCCCAATCTTTATTCCTCACAATTTCATGTATATAATTGCTACTTGTTTAATACATAAGCTGTTAATAGTTGCAAAGTGAAGAACTTAAATTTTTCTTAAAAACAATTCAAAGTGCACCAATCACTTGTAGTGAGATGAGATGCTCCAATTCAGACAGCGGTTCTGCAGCTTATTAGAAGCATGACTCTAATTGCATTATTAATGATACTGGTTGAATTACTGATGACTCTGATACCTCTTCTAAACTTTTGGGTATGTTGGTCTAAATCTTTATTCTGACCCCGTATGGTGAAATGTTCTAAGAGAAAGCAGCTTTCAAGGCAATGGCTCATACAGGTACCCTGACTTAACCCTTTTAGTGCTGCAAACGTTCGGTGGACGTCGCGTGCACTACCTCGCTAGTGCTGCGCACTTCCGCTGAACGTTCCGATCCCGTTCGCGCAATGGAACGTCCGCACTGGGGCGGAATTTGCGGCGGCTTAACAGGTTAAAGCTCCTGAGCTGTATTGTAGATTTCTATTGAGCTTCTTCTACAATTCTTCAAAGGCAATAATGTCACTTTTGTAACCTTGCTCTGATATTTCCCTTTAACTTTTTCACTCTTGTCTTTTCCTGTTTCCCCTTAGCTTCTGAACATCCCTCATGCTTGTCACCCTTGGTAGATTCTAAATGGAATGTTGGACAGGTAGTTGGTGTTAGAGAATTTTATGTGACGAATAACTGTCATTACCAGGAGGAGGAGCTTTGTAGAGGCAACCTGCAGATGTTGTATTACTAAAAAAGAATATTTAACTTAGAGATAGTGTGTCTTATTTTTAATAGCCACTCAATAGCATTTGGTGTTCCATTTCAGAGGTGGTCCTGTTAGGTCTTTATTCTTGACATAAATCCAAGCATATATTAATTGACTGATAAGCATGGATATTCACTAATCATTTCTATGACAGTTTCTTGAAACAATGTGCTTGTGCTCTGCTTCACACGTATAAAGATGATAATTAGCTCACCTCACTGGGACAGGCAGAAGTACAGAATGGTTAAAGCGAGAAAATGTCGCCTTTATAAAAGTGGCAATTTCAGACCTGCAATTTAAAAAACAACGACACTAAAATATGTGTTTTTTAAATTGTAAGTCCAAAGACACCAAAGACAGTTTTTGAGCACTGTAGTAGTGTTTGATGGGAATGTTAGTTTCTGTGCAACCCAGCACTGAGAACGGAGGAGGTCAAGGGGTTTTGATGTAATCAAGGGTTTATTTGGCACACATGTGCGAGTAGGATTTGAAGAAGAGTCTGGTGGGCGGTAGGTTGATTCTTTTTTGTTGCACACGGAAGAAGACACGTATATTTGGAGCCACCGGTTTCGGTAGCGAGGTAGAGAGAAAACCCTTGTAATTTTACAGATGTCAGAACAGCATGGGGAAAGGGGAGAGCATTTTTACGATATCATTTTTACGATATCATGCCTTGCTTTTTAGTTACGATCACTTGGGAATTTAGTAGGATGGATTATAGGGAAACACTTTTTGATTTCATGGTGTTTATAGGAATAAGGGGTTAGGAGAGGACTCCAGATCACTTTGATTAATTTAACATGAGTGTAGGAGAGTAGTGCCTGCTTCCTATGGTTGCCCCCACTTTTTGCTGTGATTCTCTGGGTTTTCGAATTCAGTCTGACTGCGGCCCTGCTAATCAGGCCCACAGCCTAGCTGTTCTCTCTCTAAATTGATACCATGTACTTTAGGTGCATACCAGATTGGTTACTGGGTCACCCTTGTGAGCCCCAATATAGTGTATCCTAGGTACCCAGGGCATAGGTGCACCCTAGGCCTACCAGGGGCTGCAGCATGTAATGTGCCACTCCTAGTTTGCCTTCCAAACTGACACCACAGGTCTGTTCACACAGCCTGGGTAAGGTGGTGTAATCACCCTGTACTTAGATATAGTATACCTATACCTATACCTATACCTATATACCTATATAGACACATATACACCTATAAATCACTCATAAGGCAGACCTCGACAATCTTGGCAGTAGAGTGCTTGGTTTTATGTGAGAGGGTGCACTAGCATGAGCTGAGCCCCTCTGTAGCTTTCGGAACCATCTCCTTATAGCTGTTCTATGATATAGCCATACCATATACTCTTAAGTGCATTATAATCCTTGCGGTTAATGCTAACTTTGGTTTGGCTTTATCAAAACATGTTGTGTAAGGTGTCCAACACTTTGGAATACTACCCCCTGCCAGTCCTGGCGGCAGGGGTAGCATTACACCCTTTTCAGAGGGAGAAGACATGTAGTTACTGGTTTTCCCCGGTAAAGTAAAACAGAGCCTCAGCATCACAAAATGGATGCTGCTGCCACAGACACGAGTCTGCCCTCCTGCTGCTGGACGAAACTCTGGCAGGGGAGGCCTGGACAATAGGTTTCCTGTCCAGGGAGGTTCTGGCACCTCCCCAGACAGGCTTTAGTGTATTGGGGCAGGGAGGGCTGCATTCAGTGAATGCTTTCCAGACACTGCCTGGGCACACAAGGCGCTCCATGCATTTCCCAGTTCAAACCGATTGCTGGGGCACTCTGCCCCAGCTCTGGCACGAAACTGGACAAAGGGAAAGGGCTGTAACCACCCTCTTCCCAGTTCCACCCATAGGAGGGACCTTAAAGGTAGTCCAGCCCCTAAACTTAGTATAAGTATAGAAACCCAGTCCCTAGGACTTTAGATTACCCTGGATGGAACTCTGAAAAATATATCCTGGACCTTCAACATTCCATTTCGACTGGAAGATGAAAGATATCTCCCTTGTGGTCAAGGAGTGACCACCCTGTTCAAACAGGCACCAACAGCAACTTTGCCAGTCTGCATTTTCGAGGCTCCCACAGGATCCTGAAGAATCTGTGACACAGGACACAGACTTCCAGACATCTCTGACCCCAACCTTCACTCACAGCAAACCTGAGACCCGTGGCGGACACGAGAGACGGGGGCCCGGAACTCCTGGACATCCTGCATTTTGCAAGCTGCACCTACTTCACGAGGTATCTCGAAGTTGTGCATTGGGGTGCTTGAAGCCCCAGACCCAAGCACCATTTGCACAGAAGCTCAGAGGCCCCACTCCATGAGTGTCCCGTTGGCTCCGCTTTTGCATTTCAGCTCGACTTGTCTTTGCGGTTCCTTGCCCATTGGCTAGTGAGCCCCCCGAATACTTTTCTTTGAATCTAACTTCCTGGTTGCTCCAGGCTTGCTCCAACTTCCCTGCAAGGGAGAAGTTCCTCAGACCTTGCTGGTCTGCACCGAAGCCCATCTTGACTTCCTAAGTGGGTTGCATTTGCCAATGCTTGATGAGTCCAATCCGGATACCGACACTGCAGTCAAATAGGTCCTCTGTGGGACAGCTCAAATCCAGATCCTCGTCGTCTACACCTCCTGGTCCTCGTGGCTGAAAAGACAAACTTCACCTGCTCACCTGAAATCACCCAACATCTGGTGGCATCTTCCTATCGCCGCCCTGGTCACTGGCAAGTGACCCAGACTCTGTCCCTTCTGCTTTCAGGTTCTACAGATCTTTGATCCACCCTTGGATCCACCCGGACACTTTTCCTCTGGTCGCCTGCAGCACTTCTTTGCAGATCTCCATTGAAATCGATGACGAAACCGGACGCCAAAAGAGACCTATGCACCCGGAGCGGCTGTGTTTAGTCACTGCACGCGTCTCCCGTGGGCATCCTACATCCCAACCTTTGTTTGTTTAGAATAGCCGCAGCGATTCCACAGGCCCCAGGCCTGCTTTCTAATTCTCACGTGGTTCTTATACCACTATTTTAGTATATGGTTTGTGAGGCCCCTAGGGCAAAACGTATACTGTGCAACTTATCTTATGCCAATTAAGTAACTTGTATTGAACTTTTACCTCTGACCTCATAAAGAGTGCAGAGGGGTTGTGTTTAGAACAAATACATATATATTTGATATATACCTTGTGTGGCGTGCTTTCATTTGGTACTCAAGGGATTATAATTGGTAAAACAATTCACTTAATTCGCTCTCTGAAGTCTTAGCCTGAAGATTGCTCGTCACTGCTACCCCTAGGATAGCTTTCTATAAGGTTGACTTTACAACCACCATCAATAAGGGTCGATTAGACTGTTGCAAGGTGCCCACTAGAACTAGTGGACATCATATGCCAGGCTAACTTCTCACAATGAGAGTCTACCAGGGGAGTTTAGCAGAGGGTGGGTCATGGGAAAATTTCTGGAGAGGTTTCTGTTAATGTTAATATTTACAGTCAGTATATGCTTTGTGCTCTGGACTCATTGTTTATACAGTCTTTTTTAATTAATTACAGTACCCCTTAGAAAGAACTGATGAGAGTTCGAAATGCATTGGGTTTTTACTGTGCTGGCTCAAAGGAATGTTAAAAGTACGTATCTATGTTTAAGCTTATTTGGCGACATATGATATCTAAAAATGAGCAATAAACATTCTAGTACCATCAGGCTGTCTCTGGAGTGATTCAATAAGCTGGGAGTACATGGATTAGTTTACTGGATTATTATGGAGTACTACGGTTCACTGAGAGAAACACGGTTTACTTTGATGGAAAGTCTCATTTCAGCAGTGCAGCAGCAGGGGGCACTAGCGTTGCCCTCTTGGAACTATCTTTGAGAAGCTGTGAAAAGGGACAGTCACAGCGCTGCCATGCACGCATTTACCTGCAGTTAAAGCTAGAATTCAATTATCATAGAAGTGAAGGTGTGCACTCACCATTTCACTTTTTTGCTTTTTATCTTTTTTTTTTTTTTTTACTTTATAAAAGTGGCATTTTCAGACCTGCAATTAAAAAACCAACATCACTTAAAGATGTGTTTTTTAAATTGTGAGTCCAAAAACACCAAACTCCTATTTTCTATTTGCTCCCAATTGGAAGTTACGCTTGTAAAGTGGTACAATGCAGCTTCAATGCTAACTTATGGGAGAGATAGGCCTTGCTATAGTGAAAAACGAATTTAGCTTATTTCACTGCTAGGACATGTGAAAATTAAAAAGCACATGTCCTATCTTTTAACTACACTGCATCCTTCCCATGGGCCTGCCTAGGGCCTACCTTACAGGTGCCTTACATGTAATAAAAAAGAAGGTTTGGGCTGGGTAAGTAGGTGAACTTACCAGGTCAACATGGCAGCTTAAGAAGGCACAGACAGGCTCTGCAGTGGCAGGCCTGAGACATGTTTGAAGGGCTGCTGGTGTCGTTGGCACAAACAGCGCTGCAGGCCCACTAGAAACATTTCATTTACAGATGCTGGGCACTTGTAGTGCACTGTACTAGGGACTTACTAGTAAATCAAATATGCAAATCATGGAGAAACCAAATGCCATTAAATTTTAGATACAGAGCACATGCACTTTAGCACTGATCAGCAGTGGTAAAGAGCTCAGAGTCCTGAAACCAGCAAAAAAGAAGTTCAGCACACAATCAAAAACAGGTCAGAAGCAAAATGGCAAAGGAAACCACACCAAAAAGATGCCAGGACTTACACTTTGTATCAGCCAATACAGAGGTTTTTATCTGTTGCACCAAAATGGGGGTTTGAGTGAACCATATCAGATTGTAGCACCTGTTATTTGTTGTTCTTTTTACACACAATGCTATACTAAGCTTAGGGGTGGCAGAACAGCCATCAGGATCCACACCTCAGCGGGGAGTGGAAAACCAACCACACATTTTGATACCGGTCTAGCTTTCAAACATATTGGTAAATGTTGCAGGTCCTCCTCTTCCTAATGAGGATAGCTGCTCATTCATACGGCTAACCATTATGAAAACAGAAGGCCACAATGAAATTTAAATTGTTGCACATATCTTACTAAAGAGTGAGCTACAATGCCTCTAAGGCCAGATGTTTAAGTCCGGGACAAAAAACATTCGATTTTGCTAATGTTTGATACGTGGCTCATCTTGAGAGAATACTGTGTGGGAAGACTTAGGTGGATTCTCAAACTCCCCAATTCAAACCTCTGCAAAACCCACCCAGGGGTGAAATCAACACAGTAGCTACAACATTGTCACGATTTCTATTTTAGACAGAATGTAAATACATTTTTGTTTTCCAAATGCTGTCATGGAAAACATTCACTCTCTGAGAGAAATGATTCTAATTCAGCAGAAAGGGTTACTTACAGAGATTCTGTGCGGATTTTCCATCCAACACCCTTAGTTCTTTCACTTTTTTCTTTGTTGAAATAGGTTTTTCTTCTGTCTCTTCAATCTCTCTTCTCGCTGCAACAGAAAGTTAAAATGTAAACACTGGTGTTGACCAAGAAAGATAATGCACACTACCATGATGACATCTATGTAAGAGTAAACAACAACAATCTATATTTCTTACAGTGAGCACCAACTGTTTTTCATTTGTTTTTCTAAAATGTAAAAGGAATAGGTTTTTACGACAGAAGAGACGATCGATTTTAGTCGCAGGACGTTTGGGGAAAAGGCAAGTATGTCCGTAGGGAGCATGCAGCTTCCACCTTTATTCCAGATGTATGTACTGTGTACGAGTTCAGAAAGTCCACAAAAGCCTGTTGGCTTAAATTGACACCTCGCAGCGTCTCGGGCTGTCAGTATTTCTTTTAATTACATCGAGTGCTGGCATCCTGTGATTCGGAAAAAGTAGTAAAGCGTATTGAACTCAGAATCGATCTCTATAAACTTGCTTCGCACGTTGCGCCATGAAATTGATCATCTGGATCTAAGGCGCTTGGTGCTGGCTGTCACTAAGCCTCTTTTTAGTCTGCGGAGCAATCGACTAATGTCAGGGAAGCGCGCAAAAAGAGTAACGACTTCACCGCAGCTCTGGACAAAATACACAGCAGGAAGTGCATTGAAAGAGAGCACAGGCAGGACCCTTCTCTGCCGATGAGATTAACAATGCCATCAGAGGAACACTGCCCCCAGTGCACGATTCAGGACACTGCACGTTATATCGCTCTACCCTGACAAACATACATACATGCCAGCATTTTAGAAAAGCAAAGTTGGAGAAAAAAAACCAGGATAATCAGCCTGATTCATCAAGCCGAAATGGGCTCGCAAAGGGCCAGATTCTGAGAATCTGGCCCTTTGCGAGCGCTATTTTTGCATTTGGGATTCATCATCCCAAATGCAAAAATCGGTAATAGCGATTTCGCTATTTTGCGATGAATTACATTTAAGGAATCTCTATTTGAGATTCCTTAAATGTAATTCATCATCCATTTTAAAATTGCGAATTCGCAATTTCGGCCCGCTATTTACCGTGAGGTCAAACCTCGTGTTAATAGCGAAAACTTAGAAAAATGCTCTTAAAAGCATTTTTCTAAGTTGCATGTTGCACACACACATGTTCGTATTTACTTTTAAGGGGTGCTACAGGGTGTCCTTTGGACACCCCTGGCACCCTTTAAATCGCTATCTTATTTGTGATTAGCAAATTGCTAATCGCAAATAAGGAATACTCCCCATTCATTCCTATGGGCCTTTTGGCCCATAGGAATGAATGGGGAGTTATTCCTTATTTGCGATTACCAATTTGCTAATCACAAATAAGGAATATGTAGGAATAGCATTTGTTTTTGCGATTCCTACATGAATGCCGTTTTGCGAGTCTGGAATAGAGATTCCTTATGAATCGCTATTTCAAACTCGCAAAACGGCACTATGATGAATCAGGCTGAATGTATTTTCCCCATTGACTTTCTATTGAGAAGAAGCAATTTTAGGCAAGGAACAGACAAAAAAAGCAATTTTTGCCTCGAAAATCGGAAGTCTCCCGCCGGAACCGGGTCTATTGTCATGTATGAATTGCCATTCCGACCCAGCAATCTGCCTGCCTGATGCGACATCAGAACCCTTGGGCCGTATGACAGGCAGAGCTCGGAAGCACAGGGCTAGATCTGCCTATTTGAGTTTCCGAGCCCTGCTGTCAGAAAAACATGCATTGACTCAGATATTTCCAGTTAATGTATGCACCGAAGGCGCCAAAAAAGAAGCGCGCAGAGTCACATTGCGCTCGCGCAGAAACCGCCACCACGGCCCGGCCCCTGGGTAGCTAAGAATCTATCACATAAATATGACACAGGAAAACCCTTCATCTTCGTGTTTATGTCCTTGCCAGTCCACATGGGGCAGCCTTTTTGCCCGAGAAAAGCCAAGCAGTCAGAAAGAATTATAGAGGATTTCGGGTACAGGGCTTCCTGCGACACTGCATGCACACAGAAGTGAATAAAATATAGTTTAATGTCTCAACAGCCTTCATGGAAATAGTCAGCCAAACAGACAGAGGTTCCTGCTCCCTTTCAATATCATAGTTATAAAAGTAATATTCGAATGTTTTCATTTCCCTGCCTTTATATGTCCATTAATCTCTACCATGAGAGTAACCATGATGTGCTACAATGAAAGAGAAACAACAAACCAAATGCCAATACTGAGCAACAATTTCAACCGCTTTGAAATATGGCGCCAGACCAATGAAGCAATCATAAGCTCATCAGTAGCTTTCATTTAAATAGCACATATTATTTTCTGTTTTCATATTCCAAAGGAACACACAAATACGATAGACAACACAATTAATCGTTTTCACAACTTGCAAATTATATAAAAAACGACCTACATGCAGATTTCTTAAATAACGTCAACATACTTAATCCCGCTCATACTTACTCTTATACACTCCTTGCATTCAAACCAAACTCATCATACACCCTACTCATTCCACCACCAAACACTATAAACGTCCTAAGGGGCAATATATTCAAGTCTCACTGATAGTGATAGGCCCCAAAGTACAAACCAAACAAAGTAATGGTTGAAACCCACGTTTTTTGTGCACACTAAACCCTCCTAGGAAGTTCACAGTTTTATGGAATCATTTCATAAGTATGCACACTGTAACCAAAACAAGTTTAGCAACTTAGCACATATAAGTATCTTGATTGTCTGCTTATTTCAACGAATTGTGTATTGTTTGATGGCATCCCAAGCTGAACTCTGAAAATGCACCCTGGCAATTTACTGAATGGAGTAGAGCGATAGGGGATGGGGGAGGGGGTAAAAGGACGCCAAAGATCAAAATGTGGGAAAAAATGATCAAACCATCAGGAGTTTCAGACTGGTCCTCAGGACATAAGGACAACTTTCTGAAGGCTAAGGAGCATGTGGCTGCTTTCAAGCAGGATTGGCTGACCGATCCGTTGATTTTGTCCTGAAAGTAGACCTGGTTGTACTTAGAGGCACAACCATGATTTATTCCAGCAGAATCCTGAAATACTAAAATATTTTAGATCATTCTTTTCCACTACTGCCTTTAAAACAAATGGCCTGCCTAATATATTTGAAAAAATGTGCAGTAAGGATAATATTTGTCCCCCACCAAAACATCTAGGTAGAAGACTCCCTAGCACTAACCTAGAATGGACTGAACTGCATAGGTTGCTCTTTGAATATGCGGCTGGTATTGAACCATGGGCCAGAACAGATCATTATATTCATGTCCAGCCTTATGCATCATTGTGCTGATCAAAAGAGAAGCGATTTCTCTCCTGGCCTACTCACACTGGCAACCTTTAGCTTTAAATTCATGTATGGCTCTGTAAATTTCCACAGCAGACTTTAGGGACTGCCTGATCCTTGGCAAATTATTTATCCACTCACACCGGACAGTATTAACTAAAGTGTGCAGAATGGAACACAAGAAATCTGTTATTACATGTGAGACATATTTTGTCTTTTGTGGCATAAGCACCTTTACAGGGCACACCGAATCACTTTGGATGCAGGAAGACAGGTCACTCAGCTAAAGGTCCCAGCACATACCTTTTTATGCCTTTGAGCCCTCTATTTCTGATTGGGCAACACTGAAATTCCATGTTTGAATTTAAGTTCATTCATCCTGAAAATAAAAACACATTTCCCACTTTCGAAAGGTCTTCTAAAGTTGTTGAAATTATTTAATAAGTATTCTCCTCCGCGCTGCAATAAAACGAAAATCACATTTTGGGGGATGGAAAGTAAGAATAAACAGGTTTCACCCACGTTAATTTGAGCGAGCGTGGAAAAGCACAGTTGGATTTCAGATCATTTTTGGAGGTTTTGCTTCTGTCTATAATCGTGTTATTTCACTCCTCCGAATCTAGAGATGCACAAAACAATTTAGATCAAAATAAATGTAAACTCAATAAAAAAGCAGACCTCTTCCCACAGTCTTCCTCTGATGCGCAAGAATTATCAAAATAAAGACAATAATACACTGTCAGACACATACAGTAAACCAGTTATTTCTTTCATTTCTCCCCTCAAGGCCCCTCATATGAATGCACAAGAGAGGTAACTTCTCTGCCACAATAAATCTAGTCTTACTGCTCTTATGTTAACTGATCCTCTCCTCCATCGTCCGCCCATTGGTCTCCTGGTACCTGGCTCCCGGCCCTTAAGATGCACTTTGTGGCTCTGTTTATTAAACTGTGCGACAAGACCCGTCTGCTCAATCAGTTGTCAAATGAAGACAAGTAATTCCCCATAAGGTTTGTATATTTCTAATGTTCTGAATACGATTTGACGCTTAAAACTACGTCCACAGACGCTGCCTCTGTCCACAACTATGTAGTCACGCGAACAATTACAAGAGACCGGCCAAGTACTAGTTGTCATTCCCGAATTCCCCGTAAAATCTAATTTGGAAACGGACATTAATTAGGGATAACCAGAGTCAGAAGAATGAGCTCCGGCTTGTCTTTTTACACCCAATACCACTGCTGGTAACACTTTAAGATCAATGTAGGATATTTACTTACTGCAGCATACAACTGAGTTTGCTAGATTGCAATAAAAGTACCAAAAATAGTTTTTTTGCCGTAGAAAAGTATAGCAAATTCACTCTTTCTGCAAGCTCCCTCACTGAGATCAACTGCAGAGTGCCTCATGGATCGTCACTCAGCCCTACGCGCGCCAATATCTACATGGCCCCCCCTTCTTTGCCATTGTCAGACAGCACAGACTCAACATAGTCTCCTACGTCGACAACACCCAACTCATCCGCTCCCTCACCAAGGATCCTGTCACCACCAGGCTCAGCTTTCAGAATGGAATGAAGTATGTTGCAACCTGGATGAGCAGCAGTTGCCTGAAGCTCAACTCGGAGAATACAGACATCCTCTTCCTATGCCCCCCCACCCCACCGCTTGGGACGTGATCTGGTGGCCCACCGTCCTATGGAGCCCACCCACCCCCATCAACCACGCCCGGAAACCTCTGCATAGTACTTGATTTCTCCCTCTCCATGACCCAACAAGTCAACGCCATTGCCTCCACCTGCTTCAACACCCTCCACAACATTCGCAAGACCTTCAAATGGATCCCACTGAATCAAGAAAAACTGTCACCCACGCACTCATAACCAGCAGACTAGACTCTGGAAACGCCCTCTATGCCGTCATCAACAAGCCTCTGCTCCACAAACTTCAGACTATACAGAACACCGCAGCCAGACTCGTCCTTGGCGTCCCTCGACAGGAACACATTACCAAACACCTGCGCGACTTCCACTTGCTCCCCGTCGAAAAGAGAGTAACCTTCTGAAATGAAGGTGAATCCAAGGATGGTTAAGGTAGAAGCTTGTTTATTCGAAGAGCACAGTACAATTAATCCAGCATAGATCAGCATCAATGGATAACTGACTCTTACAAAGAATGCACATCAAAATGACATATGCAAGGTTCTACATTCAGCAATGACATAGGAAAGAATGTGTGTGGTTAAAGGAGCAGTACAGAAGTAAGCAACACAACACATCCCCCTATCTATAATAAAAACAAAAAAAAGGAAAAGAAAAGAAAGAAACATATAATGAATAAAAACAACTACAGCAAACACTAACAAAGTTTGTGATAAGACTTTAACTGTTACTAGTGATATGATCTTTAACTGTTACTAGTGATATAATCTTTAAGCCACGAAGGAACCACCCTCTTCCTTGAGGAATGGCGGAGAGAAGAATCCTCACCAGAAACCAAACAATCCTCCCTAGGAGTGACGACTGACTCCTCAGAAATACCGCTAGGAGAATCTGAGTTATTGCTTCCAGTGACAACCAAACTATGATCTGGAACTTCACACGAATTTGGGCAACTAACAACTCCAGAACCATGGGAAGAATCCAAATCACTATTAGAGTCATCAACCTCCAAATCTTCAGGTTTCCACACTCGATTGGGAACATCAACCTTAAAAGAAGGATCAGGATTGCATCTGGCAACTCTGCTTAAGTTCCAAACTTTCCCATTACTGAGTTTAACAGAATTTTTCAAAACTTCCAAAACTTGGAAGGGTTCAGAAAAGGAAGACTCACCCTTCTGTACCTTGAAAGGTTTTTTAATTCTAACCCAGTCACCAACATTTATTGTCACCTCCTTTGATCCATGCCTCGAATCATGATATCTTTTACTTTTATCGTGGACTTGAACTAACCGTGCCTTAACTAAATCTTTTGAGTAGGGATCAATTTCACCAGAAAATAACCAAGTGGGAATGGTTTTAGAACGTGGGTTCCTACCCTTCATCAAGACAAAAGGAGAAATACCTGTAGAGTCATTCACAGTAATGCGATAGTTCCAAACAACTTTTCCAACCTGAGTTTGCCAATCCAGATTGTTACTAATAGAAAGTTGAATAGTGTTCTTCAAAACCCTGTTAAAACGCTCCACAACACCATTGCCACCAGGATTGTAAAGGGACGTAGTCCTATGTCTAATACCAAGTTTGCTAAAATACCTTTTTGCCTTAACTGATAAAAATTGAACACCATTATCGGTGAGAATGCAAGAAGGAATACCTTCAGTGACAAAAGTTTCATCCAGAAAACTTAAGACGGAATCAGTATCTGCTCTTTCTACAACTTTGACCACAGGCCATTTAGAAAACAAATCAATGATCACAATCAAATACCTCTGAGAACCATCCTGATCCTGAACAGGACCCATAATGTCTACGGAAACCGATTCCCAAGTAGATTCTGGAGGAGAACACTCCAACATAGGAGGACGGCAGGTACGCAAGGTTTTGTCAGCAGAAGCACAAATGGTACAGCCTCTAACAATTTTTTCTATATGAGAATCACAACCCGGCCACCAGAATAAATTCTTTACTAAGGATTTGGATCTAACAATTCCAGGGTGACCTTCATGGCAAAGTTCAATGATTCCTTCCCGCAACCCACCAGGGGGAACGATTCTTTCACCCCTTAATAAGGTGTCATGAGAAACAGAGAGTTCGGACCTAATCTCCCAAAAAGGCTTTAAATTATCATCAAGAACATCTTTTTTATCTGGCCAACCCTCAATGGTGAAAGAGATAACTTTCTGTAAGCATTCATCAGCGAGATAGTCCTTGTTCCACTCTTCCTTGCTAAAGGCTGAAAGTCCTTCATCATGAACATATGCTATTTGTAATTCATTCCACTCATTATTATCAACTTCCTCTAACATTACGGGCATTCTTGACAGAAAATCGGCAAGAACGTTGCTTTTACCTGGTACATAAATAATTTTGTATATGAAATTCTGTAACCTCATAGAAATCCTAGCCAGGTGAAGGACTGGGTTCTTTGGACCCAGCGGTGCCAGGGCACAACACCTGAAACCTTCGTGGGTAACCTGCTCCGGCGTACAAGTCACAGAGACACGGGACACTTCCTTCGGCGTCAAAGAGTCAAGGTTTATTTACTGCAGGGAACACAGAAGTCACAAGAAGTACATCGAGTGTAGTTCGGGGAGACTGCTTCAAATTGTATTTGTGGATCGCTCCTTTTATACAGTTTCTACCCATAGGATAACATGATACACAATAGTTTACAACCTGGTTCCCACAAGTCGCTCTCAGAGGGGTCGCTTAGATCACTTTGAAACACACAAGATCCGGAACATAAGTGCGGAAACATTTGGCGGTTCCCAACTGTAAAAACCCATCTTCCCACCATTAGCAAATTCCAATCAGCAGTAAAGTAGATCGAAATAGGAACGAAGACAGGTGCAGAGGAAGACGGAAACAGTGGGGAGATCGGAAAGGGTGTAAAAGGGGAGTGTCGAGAAGCACGAGATACAGGCATCAAAGGGACGTGCCTAATGAGATGCACGGCTGAGACAATAAGCCCGTGCGGCAAGATGAGCCTCGAGCGGCGCCATCTGCCTTACAGTAGCATCCCCCTCGTCATAAAGACACTTACAAAGAACATGTGTCTTCCGCAAATATCTTGGGAGTCCCAGGGTCGCGAAGCGGACAGCGTCCGTTCGCTGGCTACTTGAGGGCAAGAGACAAAATGGATGCCGTATCTAAGATGGAACCCGTGGGTACAGATGACAAACCCACATAACAAACGAACGGTTTAAGTTAGCACAGCGAAACTGCGCACACTTACAAAACTCGTCATTTGCGGTTCATAGATACTAGACTCGACCATATTCGTGCGAGTTAAAAACACCACTTACAATTGTCACGGAACCTCAGACGCTCCTTTTGCCCTCATGTAGGCAAGCACTAGTCGGAATCATACTCAATATTCATCAGACCATCAAGATGTCGTTGTAGCATAGCTCTGTCCAACCGAGTCCCCTTGGTAACAGGTGGTTGTCTCATACACGTTGTAGCACAGAGGCCACATAAGGCAGGACCACACTGCACACAAAGGCAACACGTGAACAGGAACACTACCACAACCCCGATGATCGTCAGAATCTTCCAACCCCAAGTCGACATCAGGCCCCAAAACCAACCAAATAGCGTCCAATCCCCTACATCCACGTGTATGGATTCGGAGATCTTGTGCAACTTCGAGATGGCTTGATAGACAGTAGGAGCATTATCTGGAATGAAAATGCAACAGCTCGAATGGATCACTTTACATACCCCACCGCGATCTGCTAAGACAACATCTAAAACCATACGGTTTTGTAATGTCATAAGTCTCTCCGCCTGAAGTTCTGTGGTGATATTACCAAGGGCACTGGCAGTAATGTTAGCTGTCGATTCTACCACTCGAGTCAAATGTCTCAGGTTCCTACTATTAACCATAGGTCCCCAAAACGGGAGGAAACCCTTGAAAAAGTCTCCTGCCTCTTGACCGGCAGTATCCTCTTCGCTAATTACGCCTCGTACAACTCTAGTCTTATGATAATCGGCATCTACAGTAAACGTCGGAGGCAACAGATTTGCAATGAAACACGAGCCCATAAAGTCTGAGGGCAACCATGTGTATGCACGATCATGACAGATGAAGTACGTACCCTTGGCAGCCAGAAGCACAGGGATCGGGGACATTGACAGAACGTAACTTTCAGTGCAAGCACTTACTCCAAGTGAGGCTTGCGAACCACGACCCACGATACAAAAGTTACCAGTGTGGGGTACGACCCAGATCGGAGGCGAGCTTTTAAGTTGCTTTTCATTAATGAACGCAGTATATTCCACTCTATCCGAGGCCCTATAGGCTTGTACCTCTGCCTTAGGGATGAGATAAGCATCATAGATCTCATCTTCCAAATCCTGTATTATCATCGATACCACCCACTGCCATGAGGTAGGACCCGATTTGGGGGAACGTTCTGGAGAGGGGTGGAAACCCAGTGCGCTTCGAAGCATTGTTTGGTATGCTCGAGCTGACCCTTGGGAACTATACGGTAACACCAGATATGGAATTCCCTTACCCGTAGTATGTGGCATCAACCCACACACCCAACAATTAGTAGTGTTAACCACTAACTGATGCTGATGGAGGAGCTGGATAAAGGAATTGTTGCGGAATTCTACACGTCTAGCCTGTTCGTGTTCTGGTAACATATGAAAGGAATGAGGAGAAGCAGTAGAAGTAATGTTAGGGTAAGGAGTAGGAGTAGGGGTAGGAAGTAAGAAGTAAGACATAGTGTAATACACCCCACCCGCCAAAAATGCAGAAGCAGTTAAAAACAAAACAAACAACTGGGATACAAAACATTTCGTACGACTAAGTTTCTGCAGCTTGACTCTATATGCCTGAGCTCCTTCCAAATCATTCAGCTTCGAAAATGCCATTTCCCTACGACCGTCCGCAACGTTTCTTGACGCACTTCGTTCTGTGCAGCAATGGTCAATTCCCAGGAGTTCCTAGGAACCGACGGTCTTTAACCTAGCGTCAAGACCTACTGTCCAGAAGGAAGTACGCGCGCGGCCCTACGGCCCTCAATACACAATATGTATATATTAGCACAATATTTCAGCTGTGGAAGGAAAAAGATACAAGGAAGAAGCTTGATATATATATATATACAAAACAATTTTCAATGATACGAATGTTCAAAGTTGATCATGGGAAACGAAGATATTGCAGTTATCAATTTCAGCAAAGCAAGCAAATTTTTATTTGTCCTTAGTGTGAGATCGCAAAGAATATCGATGTTTCCCGGGACGTGTCTGCACGTCGAACAAAGGATCTGTTGAAGAGACAGCGTCCTGCTGATCAGTTCGTTGGTCTGGTCTTGAGTCTCTTGCTGACAAATGTTCAACAGTGGCTTTCTGCTGCGCTGAGGGTTCTCCAACAAGCTGTGCGTCGCTAAAAGGTACAAACGCCGGCAATGTTTCTGTTTCTGTTGACGCAATGCCTTTCCTTACCCACGGGTCTGCCGACAAAGGAATAGGGACTCGCTTACAATGGGTAGCATGTACCCAATTTTTCCGCCCCTCAAGACGAACGGCAGTCCTCGTGGCCAGGAGCACCTGGTAAGGTCCGGTGAAGCGAGGGTCCAGATTGTTTTTTCGTGAAAAATTTCGGGTAACCACCCAATCTCCGGGCTGGAGCTGGTGGCCTGGACCCTCCGTCTGCGTCGGCAAGGCGTCGTAAACCTGTTGATGAATTAACCTCAGTTTAGCAGTCAAGTCATGTAAGTAATCAATCAACATCGGAAACTCAAGATCAGAGAATATTCCTGGCCTAGGAACCCCCCACACATTCGCAGGACGGCCGAACACTATTTCATAGGGACTGAGCCCTATTCGGGAGTGTACAGTCGCCCTAGTTGACAGTAATGCTAGAGGCAAAGCATCAGGCCACGAAAGTCCAGTCGTAGCTTGAATCTTCGCTAATTTTAGTTTAAGGGTGCCATTGTACCCTTCAACCAATCCAGCTGACTGGGGATGATTGGCGCTATGGAATTTCTGATTTATTCCAAGGCCCTTACACACACTCTTCATCACACTTCCAACAAACTCACTTCCGTTATCTGACCACACGACTCTAGGCATTCCATACCGAGGAAAGTATTCCTTCAGTAGGATTTTCGCAGTAGACAAAGCAGTATTGTCTTTGAGGGGATAGGCCTCGATCCATCGGGAGAATGCGCAAACCACAACCAAAACGTATTTCAGGTTATTGCATCGCTCCATATGGATGAAGTCCAATTGGATCACCTCAAAGGGATACAAAGGAGGAGCAAAACTGCCAGGGGGAGTTGGGGTTCCTTTGCCAGGATTGTACATTATACACACCATACAATTCTTCACCAAACGTTCAGCACACTTAGTAATTCCATCATTCTTCCACACATCAGCCAACAACTTGCAAATACCTTTCGCGCTAATATGTGCTAACCCATGTGCCATTTGCACAACGGCCAGTACATACGCATCAGGCAACATCCATCTTTTCTGATCTGACAAATCAATCCAGCAACCATTCACATCCAACCTTCCCGTACTTTCTTTCCACTTCATCTTTTCAGTGTCGGTGGCCTCATTCTGAATTGCTTTCACACTCTCTATAGTATTCTCACACATACTTGATTCTGTAGGCCACCTAACCGAATTCGTCACATACATTCGAGTGCTAAGGTTCCGGGCAGTCTCCTTAGCAATCTCATCTGCAAACGCATTACCACGACCAACATCATCCGTCACTTTACGATGCGCACTACATTTAACAATTGCAACTTGAGCAGGCAAAGTCAATGCATCCAAAAGATCGTTCACAAGCTGGCCATGCTGTATTTTCGTGCCATGTGACGTCAAGAAACCACGTTCTCGCCACAATCGTCCGAAACTATGCGCTACACCGAAAGCATACTGACTATCGGTGTACACATTCACACGTTTACCTTTTGCTAATACACATGCTCTAGTAAGAGCGATCAGCTCTGCAGCTTGGGCAGAATTCTGATTCAATCTCGCAGTCTCAACAACAGTATTCAATGTCACCACAGCATAAGCAGTAGTCACATCACCATTCGGCAATTTAAAACATGACCCATCCACATACAGGATGCCATCCGGGTCTTCCAATGGGGTGTTTTTAAGGTCCACACGACCTTTTGTTTCCTCCTCTGTCCGCAAGTAACAGTCATGTTCTGTTACTGCATCTGACTCTGCACTAATTGGTAACAAAGTTGCCGGATTTAGGACATTACAACGTTTTATCTGAATGTGGCTTGCCAAGAGCGTCAATTCGTACCCAGATAACCTCGCACTCGTCAAGTGCTGAGTTTTCGTACGGTTCAAAAGAGTATCGACTGCATGCGGAACCATCACCGTAAGCATATTATCCATGACCAATCCTGCTGATTGTCGGATGGAGACCGCAGCTGCCGCAGTTGCTCTCAAACAACTCGGCAATGCTCTAGCTACTGGGTCTAAGGTCGAGGAAAAATATGCACATGGACGTTGCTTACCACCAAAAGGTTGCGTTAAGACGCTTAAAGCACAACCTTCCCTCTCGTGAACATATAACGTGAACGGTTTACTGTAATCAGGGGTACCTAACACAGGAGCCGAACACAATGAATCACGTAATTCAGAAAAACTTTTCTGACATTCTTCCGTCCATGGTAAAGGAGTCGAAACATCCTTGCACGTAAGAGCCACCAATGGTTTCGCTAGCAATGAAAAATTAGGAATCCACTGCCTGCAGTACGATGTGATACCTAGAAAGGCACGCACATCTCTTTGGGTTTGTGGCACAGCCATGCGCGCAATCGCTGCAATTCTCTCTGGGGTCAATCTCCTTCCCTCCTTTGACAATAAGTGACCTAGGTAGGTTACTTCTTGACAACAATATTGGAGTTTAGAAGGTGACACCTTGTGATTTAACTCACAGAGATGTTGCAGCAACGACACTGTAGCAATTTTGCAAATGTCCTGGGTATCAGCAGCTACCAATAAGTCGTCGACGTATTGGATTAAAGCCGCACCAACCGGCAACCTAAACGCATCTAGTTGACCCTTCAAAGCTTGACTGTAAATCGATGGACTTTCACAGTAGCCCTGAGGAGCGCGTTTGAACCGGAAGCTACGTCCACCAAGAGAGAAACCGAAAAGGTCCCTGCTCTCTTCGGCAATCGGGATGCTGAAAAACGCATTTTTCAAATCAATCACCGAAAACCATGAAGCTGTAGCTGGAATCAGAGTCAGTAGCGCCGTAATGTCAGGCACAACAGGGAATTGAGGAACCACAATTTTATTCACCTCCCGTAAATCGATAACAAAACGATAAACAGGCGGTTTGGTAGGATCAGTACGTTTAAGAATGGGCAGTACAGGACTATTGCACACGTTTCCCCGAGTTTCTTCAATGACATCTTTCTCGATCAAATCATAGATGATCGCTAACAAAGCTCGTTCACCATCAAGGGAGATACGATATTGGGGAATACGTGGCAATCGCACATTCAATTTCAACTGAACAACATAAGGGGAGATATCAAGTAGGCCCACGTCATTTGGACCCGTCGCCCACAAAGATGCAGGAAGAGAACTCAATTCCGGTGGAAGCTTATCGAGGGACAAGTACATGGGAGAGACTACCCTCTCTCCTAACGTAAGCTTTACACCCGCAGGAGAACAATACAAAGTCGCATACAAGCGTTTAAGCAAATCCAGACCCAAAAGATTTTCGCCACAACCAGTAGACAAAATCAATGGAGCTTCGAGCTCACGTGGCCCAATTTTAAGGGGCAAAGGGCGCGAAACTGGATTGCTAACGGGGGCGCCAGAGAATCCAACGGAAACATTTGTTAAGCCAGACAAAGGTGCGCCAGGGAGTTTCGAATGCATGATAGAACTTTTCGCTGCACCAGTGTCCAACAGAAAAGGCTCAACGACGCCCGATGTAGCAACTGCGACGTAAGGCCCTCTCTGATCAACCGGAACTGATACCACTCCCTCTCCTTGTCTTTGGCTGTCCTAGTAATTACTATCGTCAGGTCCCTGATCGACGTAATAATCGTCTACATTGTACTGCGCAGATCGTCCTTGCGATGATCCACGTTGGTCGAAACAATTATTAGAATTTGACGAGTTATCAGAACGGTCGTTCTGAGCACCACGACCTCTACCACGTGATGCATTCTGTGAACCACCACGACCTCCTCTAGACGAATTACCACCACTACGGTCATTTAAAGCAGGACAATTGAATTTAATGTGTCCCTCCTGTCTACAATAAGCACATTGATTGTACCCCAACGAAGATCTCTGAAAAGATGAATCATTACGCGGCTGCGATCGATTCGATTGCGACTGCGATCTATTCTGCTGAGGCGCATTCTGATTAGAACGCGGCGGATATGCTTGTTGTAACAACACTTTAGTTTTCAGCTCTTTCGTCTTTTTATCGGCACGGTCATTTTCCTCTTTTTCTCTATTTTCGTAATATTGTGCCGTAGCCAATATCTGAGCTGAGGTAGAAACGGCCCATGAACTTTCTGAATTTTTCAATTTATGGCTCAAGTCGGGCAATAAGTTCGATACGAATTTATCCACAAACAACCTCTGTCCACCCTCAGTACCCATATCCTGCCCACTATGATCGACGAATGTTTCCTCGAACCTCGTAAAGAAGTCTGAAACACTCTCATCTTTCTTCTGCTTACAGGCTGACAACTTGTCCCAATTTACCCTCATAGCTGGCATAAGCGTTTTCATTAATGTAATGATTCGCTGGGGAAGAAGTTCAATCAACTGATCGGGTTTAGTAGCAGCCACTTGTCCAGCGTCTGCCGCTGTAATGGCAGCCCAATCACCACCTAATTCATTCGCGTGATCTTGGTGACGAATCTTGGCCCATACCGGTTGCGGTACGACATTGCCAAACAACATGTCGATATCGGCCAGATTCATTATCGTAGCGTCTACGAGCTGCGATAATTCTTTGTAATACCCCGCAGGATTTTTGCGAGGGTCAGGCAAAGTTTGTTTCACCTGAAGCACTTCCGATCGTTTCCAAGGGAGGTGTATCCACACTCTCTGGAAATGTGCTGGTATTGGAGCATTAGCATTAGTATTATCAGCGGGTACCCAAACTGGCGGAACTTCACGCATAGGATATTGGCCAGACCCATCTCGTTGTTCAATGTCCTCAACGAACAATGCATGAGGAATAGGAGCGGGACGAAGAGATAGCAACCGCTCAATAGCACGTCGGACATTAGTGTCGACTATCAGTCCAGTTGCGAACTGAAGCCGGAGTTCAGACAGGGCGGTCAGCACCTCGTCAGGCGCATTGGCCGCTATCTGATCATGTAAGAACTTGCACATTTCATCAAACACATATCTCTGAGTAGGTATGTTGAATTGATCAAACGTTTCGAGGACAACACGAGGTGGATTTCTAACAGGGTTTATCATCCAACCCATCGCCATATTGTATAGCGCAACACGTTCTCTATTACCAGGAAGCTGGCTACGTCTCTGTGGACCATCAGAACCTGCAGACCCAAAAACAGGTCCGAGCGACTGAAAGAAGTTTGTCGCAAGGGGAGAATCACGATTACGAGTAGAGGGAGAAGAGTAAGACACAGGACTAACAAGAGAAGGAGTAGAGACGTTAGCAGCAACAGGGGTTAACAACACAGGAGCAGTAGCGTGAGCAGTAGCGGGAACAGGAGTATGTGGAAGCGGAGGAGCAGTAGGAATAGAAATAGGCAAAGGAGCAGGAACAGTCGGAAGAGCAGGTGCAGGTTGAGGAACTGGTGGAGGAATAACAGGTGGAAGAACAGGTACGGCAGGGACCACAGGAGCTGCGGTACCCTGTACGTACGGAGGTGGCGACTTCATAAGATAGGACATTAAAGAATCCTCAACTGCCTCTTCCTTCTTATCCGACTCCGTAGGCAAAACAGGATAGCATTTGTCTATGGACATACGCTGTAATCTCTCAAACACTTCCTTATCCTTATCCTCCTTATCACGCTGAAACTGCTCAGCTTTCTTCACTATAGTAGCAACAGTATCTCGCTGACTACGTTTATTTTGTCTGATCTCTTTCTGTCGGGCTTCTCTGCGCCAGAACCGAAAGGCATCAAACATGGCCGGCCTTGATTTACGTTCGAACAACTTTATTTCCAAATTATCTAAGATCGACGCTTCGAAGCTACCGTGAGGTGGCCAACGAAGATCGCCGTCTTTCTTTGTATATTTGATCCAATAATCGTTAAAAGCAATCGGGCCTAGCCCATGTTTGCTATATAAGTCATATGTAGGAGTTCCAACCGGAGGTATCGGACACGAGTCCTCCAGCAGGGAATCCGCACCACAAGGTCTAAAGCAACTGAACAAAGTACTGCGACCAGGCATCTTGCACACTAGCCGAGTTTCACAAACTTCAAGGGTTACGGGATTTCGGGATTTACCAAGTCCCAGCAAAGAACTAAACCCTCGGTCTTTGGCGGCTGCAGTCGTCAAACAAATACAACAACAACAAAGTACGCTAGCAAAGTGTCACCGACAAAAACACTCACACAGCGTGTACAACAAAGACACCCGCTAAAGTGTCTACAACAAAAACACTCGCTAAAGTGTTTACAACAAAGACACTCGCTAAAGTGTCTACAACCAAGAACTCTGGGAGCGACCCACAAATACTTAACTCAAAGATCAATGGCGTCCTCAGGAAGGCCCGTCAATCGTCTCGCTATACCAAGGTCTACGCCAGGCGCCAAAACAGGTCTACAGTCAGGGCAGCAGTCCGTCGCAGCCGTTAGGAGGCGGGAATCTTCGCGGGAAAAGTCTTCGGGCCACTTATTTCGACAACAGGATCGATGAAGCGGGGTGCACCTTCCCTCGGAGATTTCACACGAAGTTCCTCACGATCGTCGGGCTTGGACCGGTACCACTGATGCAGCCCCACGTTGGGCGCCAACTGAAGGACTGGGTTCTTTGGACCCAGCGGTGCCAGGGCACAACACCTGAAACCTTCGTGGGTAACCTGCTCCGGCGTACAAGTCACAGAGACACGGGACACTTCCTTCGGCGTCAAAGAGTCAAGGTTTATTTACTGCAGGGAACACAGAAGTCACAAGAAGTACATCGAGTGTAGTTCGGGGAGACTGCTTCAAATTGTATTTGTGGATCGCTCCTTTTATACAGTTTCTACCCATAGGATAACATGATACACAATAGTTTACAACCTGGTTCCCACAAGTCGCTCTCAGAGGGGTCGCTTAGATCACTTTGAAACACACAAGATCCGGAACATAAGTGCGGAAACATTTGGCGGTTCCCAACTGTAAAAACCCATCTTCCCACCATTAGCAAATTCCAATCAGCAGTAAAGTAGATCGAAATAGGAACGAAGACAGGTGCAGAGGAAGACGGAAACAGTGGGGAGATCGGAAAGGGTGTAAAAGGGGAGTGTCGAGAAGCACGAGATACAGGCATCAAAGGGACGTGCCTAATGAGATGCACGGCTGAGACAATAAGCCCGTGCGGCAAGATGAGCCTCGAGCGGCGCCATCTGCCTTACAGTAGCATCCCCCTCGTCATAAAGACACTTACAAAGAACATGTGTCTTCCGCAAATATCTTGGGAGTCCCAGGGTCGCGAAGCGGACAGCGTCCGTTCGCTGGCTACTTGAGGGCAAGAGACAAAATGGATGCCGTATCTAAGATGGAACCCGTGGGTACAGATGACAAACCCACATAACAAACGAACGGTTTAAGTTAGCACAGCGAAACTGCGCACACTTACAAAACTCGTCATTTGCGGTTCATAGATACTAGACTCGACCATATTCGTGCGAGTTAAAAACACCACTTACAATTGTCACGGAACCTCACAGGCGAGCAGAAGCGTTGATAACTCCTTCGGTAGTCAAAATCTTTACTAATGGTTTGTGGTCACTTCGTAACAAACACATTTTGCCCCATACAAAAGACTTGAAATGATCAAGTGCCCAGGCACAAGCTAAGGCCTCCCTTTCTATTATAGGGTACTTCTCTTCACAAGGAGAAAGGGATCTAGAGGCATAGGCTATTATATTTTCCTTCCCTTTCTCATCAATCTGCACCAAAACCGCTCCCAAACCCTTGTTACTTGCATCTGTGGTAATTACATTCTCAAAAGATGGATCAAAACTGTGCAAGGCAGTGGTCTGGGCAATAGCATTCTTAATATTCAAGAAATCTTCATCACAAGACTTTGACCATTCGAACTTCACACCTTTTTTTAAAAGTTGCCGAATGTTGTATGAGACACTCGCAAAATTAGGAACATATTTTGAGCAAAACTCAGCCATTCCTAAGAACGACTTGATGTCATCTTTACTTGCAGGAATAGGAGCCTCGGAGATTGCTGAAACCAAAGAGGGTTTGGGTTTAACCCCTTCAGCGTCAATGATATGTCCTAAATAAGTTACACTTTTCTGAGCAAATTTACATTTGGAATGTTCAACTGTAAGACCCTTGCTTTCAAGAATATTCAAAACTTTATGTAGCCTCGATAAATGCTCATTCTCATCGTCTCCAAAGACCAGAATATCGTCTTGAAAATATCTGACACCTTTTTCTCCCTTGAATAATTGGTACATAAGCCGTTGAAAAACAGCAGCCGCTGAGGCTAAGCCAAACGGCATGCGTTTATAACGAAAGCACCCAAAAGGCGTCACAAAAGACGTAAACTTCATTGAATCAGGGCACAGAGAGATCTGGTGGTATGCAGATGACAGGTCTATGGTAGAGAACCACTGGGCATTACCAACACTAGAGACCATCTCATTGATTTTGGGAAGTGGGAATTTATCAACCACAATGTTGTTGTTTAAATACCTTAGGTCTACACACAACCTGATTTTGCCGTTGCTCCGTCTTGCGACGACAATTGGCGAAACCCATTCACTCGCCTCAATAGGTTCTATGATGTCAGTAGACACAAGTTTATCCAGTTCTTTACTGACTTCATCTCTCACTAAGATAGGCACATTTCTACACTTGTGCACTTTTGGACAAGCGTCATCCTTTAGTATGATTTTATGTTCAAAACCAACTAAATTCCCCAAGGTTTTACTAAAAACCTTTGGAAATTTCTTTAAAATGCTATCTGTAACTATAGAACAGTCATCAACTACTAAGACTTGTTCTTTACTATTAGGATCCAATATAATGTGGAGTTGTTTTTGGTCGAACCACCCTAAAACAGGTGGTCCTTTCTTTGAAATGTACAATTTCCCTCTACATTCCCTGTCTTTGAACCTGAAAACAAACCAACGAAAACCCAGGATGGAAATAGGGTCTCCTAAATAACCTTCAGGGTGGATATCTGATGGTAATAATTTCTCCCCCACCTGTTGAATAAATGAGGATTTCCACATATCTTCATTAACAATGGTATAAGGTGAGCCCGAATCGGCATACATTTTTACAACTACACCACCAATACTCATTGTACAAATAGGCTTGTTAACCATGTCCTCGTCTCTTATTCTTAGAACCAACTTATCATGGACATTCATCACTAGATTATCTTCCACATCATTTTCAAAATTCTCTTCCTCATCAATGTCATTCACGAAATTTACTTTGCTTCTCTTTTTTCTATTACATGCTTTCGTCAAATGACCTTTCAACCCACAGCTAGAACATTTGGTTTTCAAACCAGGACATCCTTTAAAGTCAGCCAAATGGTCTAAACTGTTGCATCTATAACATTTAAGTTTAACATTTGAGGAAGACTGAGGATGTTTAGAACATTTGTTGTTAGAACCAAAAGACTGCCTAGAACTATAGTTATACTTTTTCCTGTCCGTAGCGTTAATTTTGCAAACTACATCATTAGACATTGCACTATTATCATTCTTTATCACATTAGCGCATCTGCCAGACATTTCTGCCTTGCGTGCGATGGCAAGAATATCATCAAGAGGAGAGTCCCCATTTATCCATAACCTATCCTGTATGGAGGTATTGTAAGAATGCATAACGATTTGGTCTCTAATTAACTCTTCTTGTATAACACCAAATTTGCAATCCAAGGATAATTTCTTCAAATCAGCTAAAAAATGATCAATATTTTCTTCTTTAGTCTGTTTCCTAGAGAAAAATGTATACCTTGTTACGCCAATACACACCTTAGGAGCGAAATAAGTGTCTAAATGTAAAAGTGCTAACATATAAACATTTAAATCACCAGGAAAGGAGGGTTTAGTCATAGTTTCATAAACTTTTAGTCCAACAGGACCTAAAGAATGAAGAAGAAGTCTCTTTTTTTGAGCATGAGACATTTTTCCATCCTCATCTAATGCATCAATGTAATTACAAAAATAAGGCTTCCATTCCAACCACTTAAGTGGTGGTTCATTACCAGAAACCCAAAATGCCTGAGGAGGATTAATATTGTAGTTAGGTTGAGTCATCCTAAATTAACCTACTGCTACAATGATTAAAAGAAACTAGATGGAGAAAAATGCTGGATTAGATGCTTAAATCTATCACTAACTGTGCTAAAACACAATTAAAATGAAAATTATGCAAATAAAATGTACTGTAAATCAGCAGATTAAAATGTACTGTAAATCAATAAAAATACCAAAAATAACAAGGTGTGCGAATCACCGTGGATGGTAACTCGCTTGAAAGTAGGAAAAGTGTGCGAATCACTGTTACTTGTGACACGCTGTTGAATTGTTTTAATCCTTTTCTTCTCTTTTGCGAGTAGCACGCAGATCTGGTAGGACAAGGTGTGCGAATCACCGTAAAGGTAAACCGCTGTCAAAATAATTAAATTAGTCACTCCGTTTCTGAGATAAGACTGTTTGTTTGACGTTGTTGTTTGACGTTGTCAGGGAAACTTGAAACAGCGGTGTTCGCGCCTTCAAGTTTTACTAAAATGGCCGCCGTTACGCTGTAACGTGTGACGTCACACGTAAACTCCCAGAATTCACAGCGGCACGTTGTTGCAGCTTCAATGAGGGAACGCCGTGGAACAACAAGGTTCGTTGATCAGAATTGTTTACCTTCGGGATTATTATGAGCGCTGGAGCAATTTCGTCATTCAGAATTGTTTACATTCAGAATTGGTGCGAGCGCTGGAGCGAGCTGAATGCGCGTTGGAAAGCGTATAGCATAACGGTAACGCTTATACAAGTTAAGACACTTCTCAATAACAACTCAATAACAATGGTAAAAGTATTTTCTTTAAGTTACCAATTCCATTAACACAATGTCATTCCAGTTAACGAAAGGCTGATTTTTTAAGAGAAGTTAAATTCAAAGTTCTTGTTTTTCTATTCGCAAAAACGCTCGTATTTAAAGTTAAACGCTCAAAGTTTATGATATGCAAGAGCATAAGATTAATCCAAAGGTAAATGGAGTCTACAGTATAATTACCAAGTCCAAAGTAGAATAATGTCCTTCTTAGAAAAATGAGGAACTCAGGTAAAATTCCCAAATTAGATCAGGTATCCACGTGGGTTCTGCTCTTCGAATCCCGTCGCCAGTGAAATGAAGGTGAATCCAAGGATGGTTAAGGTAGAAGCTTGTTTATTCGAAGAGCACAGTACAATTAATCCAGCATAGATCAGCATCAATGGATAACTGACTCTTACAAAGAATGCACATCAAAATGACATATGCAAGGTTCTACATTCAGCAATGACATAGGAAAGAATGTGTGTGGTTAAAGGAGCAGTACAGAAGTAAGCAACACAACACCTTCAATCTACTCACCCACACCTACAAATGCCTCCACAACACCAGACCCCAATACCGCAATGAGAGAATTTCATTCCACGCTCTCAAGAGAACCTCCGATCCACCGACCTCCCCGAAACCTAGCGCATCCGCAAAGCCAGAACTGGTGGAAGAGCCTTCTCCTACATCGCGTCTAAGACCTGGAACAAGCTCCAGATCAACATATGACACGCCCCCTCTCTGAACATCTTCAGGAAAACGCTCAAGACCTGGCTCTTCGACTGAGCAGAGATGCTCAACACCCCTCAAACCCACCAAGCGCCGTGAGACCCTTCACGGGTGAGAAGCGCGCTTACAATTCCCCGATTTATTGATTGATTTTTCTGGACCCTATTTTTGCTGGCTTTAGGTCTCTGTGCTCTTTATCACTGCTAAACTGTAGTAAAGTGCTTGCACTTCCCATCTAATCATGTGCTGTACATTGAAACTCCCGATTTGGCCAACTTAAATTCCCTATTAGACCACTATCAAGGCAGCCCTAACTGCACCTATGGCATGGAAAGGTAAATGTGATATGTTAGCTTCGGTGTGAATTTACACCACCCACATGTGTGCCAAAAAACCAAATAAATAAATATATATATATATATATATATATATATATATATATATATATATATATATATATATATACATATATATATTTATTTATTTATTTGTTTTTTTGGCACACATGTGGGTGGTGTATATATATATATAGAGCTAGGAGCACCACTCTTCTCTGAGGAGGCTGCATGTTAAAATGCACTGCAGTGACACATAGTAGGAAAAAATGCCTTTGCCATGTAGAAAAAGCCTATTTTAAATATTTATAAGTCACCCCTAAAATTTGCTTGTGAGCCCACAAGGTAGGGTGCTAATATATAACGAACATTCGCAAAGCCAATGGGTTTTACCTATGCAAGTTGCTAATAGTTGTGTTAAGTGCACACATGCATTAATGTCCCGCCTACTACCTGGTGCCCCTTCAGGGCTGTTTATTGCCAGAATACAAAGCTATTGTGATAGAGGCACAGGACAGGCAAAAAGCGCTTTACAATTTGATGGCAATGTAGGGGCCATTTACCCGGACTTCACTGTCACGTTTATAGAGGCTTGCAGTAAATATTTTCTCAACAAGCAGGAATTGCAACTTGCCAATTTTCCGTATGCGATGCTCTATCCTGCTCGTCTTCACATCAGGGCAAAGATCACATCTTTGCTACTCCACAGCAGGTGGTGGATTCCTGCATTGCAATGCGCACGTACGTCTTCAGCGGGCAGTGGGTCTGCGCAGTCCAGGGCCTCATCACCAGTGTAAGAACCTGATTAGATCTTTCCTGCAGAGGTTGACTGTGCCCACTATCAAAATTTCCGCTTGATCCATGCCACCCGTTTTGCCCAGGGATGCCATGTGTAGATGACCACGCCACACCACTGCTGGATGATGCCAAGTGGTCACTAATGTTGATTCCGGAACTTCGACTTTGAACACACCCTTGCCTGGCCACTCATTCTTCCGACTCGGACAGTGATCGGAAACCTGAGGCACCTACATTTCCCCCTGGACACCCTCGTTCACTCAAGGAGGACTCCGCCTGGCTCTTTGGTTGACCTCCCATTGGTTACGCCTAAGGCATTTGCTTGGTTGTACATTGATTTTCTTTCACACTTTCTCGCCTGTTTTTCTGGAGCTACTCCCCACTTTAGTGCACTGTACTTCGGCCTCCTCTTTCTTTCTCTTCTTTATGACCCCACTGCTCCCTCTCTCTCTGTCATTTTCCGTTCCCTTCTCTCAACTCTCTTACTCCCTAACCATTGTTTGCTCACATTGACGCATTGGTGATGTATTCACCGCATAGGCACAATGGTTGGCACTGAATAATCTCGATTGGTTTTAGTTGATTGGGAGGGTAATGCATTCCTGGAAGGATTGGGCCGCCAGCATGGGTGGAAGGTGGGCAGGGAAATCTTCTGTTTGTTTTTTTGTGCACATCCACTCCTACTGTTAATGCCAGGCTTGTTGACCCTGCTGTATTTGTGAAATTACATATTGAGTGGCACATCTGCACCTAGACACTCACTCCAAGACGACGGACCCTAAAATAGCACAGAACTGCGACACACGTTAGATATAATTTCCTAATGTAGAATGTTGGAGGATGTGGTAGCCCCTGAAAGCGGCAAAACATTTTAGCTTATCTGGTTAGACATAACATGCATATTGCTATCTTACAGGAGTTCCACTTATTGGACTCCAAGCACATTACCAAGTGCTGCCCCCTGGTCCTCCCATAGGGAAGCCTCTACCTATTCTACCTATGCGCATGGCACTGTCACTCTCATCCGCAAAGATGCACCGTATGTTCCACAGGGTTCCCTTTAACAATCCCCAAGCACTTATACATTAATGTGGAGACGGCTTGCTAATTGTTACAGACCAAACACTGATGACGCTGCTATTCTTTCGGTAGGTTGTGGGGCAACTTGTGGACATTGGCTCCAACCATTTTCTTTGGGGAGGAGATTTTAATGTTACGCTGAATGTGTCTCTGGATAGATTCCATGCCCTAACCTCTTAATATAGCACTGCAGCCTGTCACATCTGTGGCATAATGATTAAGCATGATTTGCTAGACACATGCAGTACACGTCATTCTTTGGTTAAGGAAGGCACTGCTTACTATGTGGTACATAACAGCTGGTTAAGGGTGAATTATTGGCTCATATCTAGAGGTCTGAGTACATGGGTACACAGGGTTACGCATTTAGCACGTACATATTCTTATCATTCCCCAGTACTACTGGCGCTATGTCGTCTGACAACTTCATTCTCGTATACCTCATGCAGGCTTTCTCCCATGTTGCTATTAGATGCTCTTTTCTGTGAGGAATTGAGACAGGAAATTGTAGATTTCTTTGACAGAAATAAGGATACAGTCCCAGAAATGGGTATGATTTGGGAGGCCTTCAAAGTCACCGTACGTGGTATATGTCTGGCCAAAAGTGGGGGAGATCATTTGAATGGGTTGGAGAGAAACATTAAATACTTGGAGACTCATTAGGGAACTAATGAAGACCCTAAGGTGTCTAGGAGGATCGCTACAGCCTTGACTGACTTTCCGGAGACAGCAGAAAGGGAATGTTTGTACTATGGTAAATATGCTGGGGTGGGAGCATATGGCAAGGGGGAGTGGCCAGGTCATGTGCTAACCACAATGATGCGTAAAGCTACTTTCACCAACTATATACTGCAAATCAGCGACACACAAGGAACATTGTTCAAGGACACGCCGGATACTCTATGTGCTTTCCCTCCCTTTTATAGCGACCTATACACATCTTGTGTACCGCAAAACATAGATATAGAGTCCTACCTAGAGGAAATGGCGTTAGGCTGGTTCAGTGATATGCAAAGGGAATTTGTTCGCTGATATAGAAGACGATGAAATCAGGGAGACTATAATAATAATAATAACAATAATAATAATAATAAGTAAGCTTATAAAGCGCATCGTTAAACTCACTAGTGTGTCCCCATGCTGCGGCTAGACCTCATCAAGAGCAATAATGTGACATAGGTAGAGGAGCACTTATGGGCGGAAGAGCCACCATGTCTTCAGTTTTTTCCCGAAAATAATTTCAGAAGGTTGCTTCCGGAGAGCGAGGTCATTCCAGTGTTTCGCTGCAAGATAGCGTAAGGATCGGCCACCCATTCTTGCTCTTTTGATAACAGGGGTTTTGACCTGTCCAGTCCCTGAAGATCTTAGATGTCGGGATGGAGTATAGGGGGACAGTAGGTTGTGTTGATAGCTTGGCCCTTTCCCCTGCAGAATACGGCGACCAACACCCAAGGCCTTAAAAAGTATTCTCGCACTCAATGGGAGCCAGTGCAGGGCAGCGAGGGCATTTTTGGAGAAAGTTCTCCTGGGCAGTATTAGAATAAGGCGGGCCACCACATTCTGAATGCATTGAAGTCTCATTAGACACTTACTACTTGCTCCAAGGTATAGAGCATTTCCGTAATCCAGATGGGAAGTTACCAGTGCATGGACTAGGGTTTTCCTCGCTGCCATGGAAAGCAGGTCTGAAGTTTTCCAGCCTCATTTCATTACTCAAAACACTTCCCGGCCACAATTCTGGTGTGATTCTCAAATGAGAGCTTGGAGTCCAGCCTCATCCCCAAGTTCTTGACCTGACTGCTGGGGGAGGTGGTCGGGCCCAGAGTTTGCGGCCACCAAGATGTGGACCAGATCGAGGGAGCATTTTCCAAAACTAGAACCTCAGTTTTGCTGACATTCAATTTTAAACAGTTATTTGTCATCCAGGATGCCAGCTCCTGTAGGCAGGAAGAAAAGTTGATGGCTGCCTATACAAGGGGTTTTGACTGTGAGACCACCAGTTGCGTGTCATTCGCGTATGACAACACCAATTCCATATTTAGTAATGATCTCCGCCAGTGGGGCGATATAGAGATTAAAAAGAGTGGGGCTTAATATGGAGCCCTGGGGGACCCCTTGAGCAAGCACCATGCTTTTGGAATAATGAGGTCGCTGAGCCACCTGTAAGCTCGATCCTGTAAAAGGGACCTCAGACAGTCAAGGGCCATTTTATCCAGCCCGCCTTTCCTGAGGCGCTGTAGGAGTAGTGGGTGGGTTACAGTGTTGAATGTGGCACTGAGGTCCAAGAGGAACAGCGCAACCATCTGGCCCTCGTCTACCTGTCTGCGGATAGTTACAGTAGCAGTTGCTCGAAAACTTGATTGGGTAGGGTGAATAGGCTGTGCCGGTTAATGTGGTCCATCAGTTGTATATTGGCCACTTTTTCGACTAGTTTCACAAAATATGGCATGAGTGAGACCGGACGAAGGTTCTCCAGCTGACTCTCACTCACATTCGGCATTTTTATGAGGAGGATAATCGCTTCTTTCCAGCTTTTTGGGACCACTTTCAACTCAAAGGAGAGTTCAAGGAGGTTTCTAATATAGGGTACCAGTATTTCCAGGCTATCTCCCAGAACTTTCGAAGTAGTGGGGTCTCTAGGTGAACCAGATTTGATATTTAAGGCTTTGCCTTTGAGGTCTTCACAGGAAGGGAGCTCAAATCTGGAGAGGTAGTCTGCCTCCTCCACGTTGGCTCTCCCCCGCTATTGGAACTTCTATTACATGCCTCATCCGAGAAGGTAGTGTAAATCCTTGCTACCTTCTCTGCAAAGAAGACTGCCACCAAATTGCAAGAATCAACGATCCATTTTTGGATGCCATAGTTCTGGCTAGTGACGAAATGTCTTTGAAAATTGTGGAAAGTTCTCTAGAAGAGTTCTCAGCTTGTTCTATCCTACCATTGTAGTATGCGGCACAAGTTTTTCTTATTAGGGAGTGATAGTGCTTTAGACTGATTTTATATTCAGCCTTCCTGTAATCTGAAAAGTCTTTCCTCCATACTCATTCTAACCCCTCGCAGGAAGTCTTAGCTACCCTAAGTCCTTCATTAAACCACAGGACAATTTTAACTGTCTCCCCAGTGCTCTAGAGGACCATGCGGCTACTCTATCTAGTGCCTCCGTAATCCGTTCATCTAATAAGCTAATGGCAGACTCAATGTCTCTGCCACCCGGTGGGGCGCCCTGCTGAAGTCCGCGATTGAAGTTTGCTGTTGAGAACCTAGCCCACTTCGTGTGCATCGTCATTGCATCTGATGTTTTAGGCATAGGGGTATTAGGTATCAGGGAACTAAAGGGAACCAAATAATGATCAGTCCAAAGCCAGCCTGGCTTGCAGCGATGTTAGCTTACTTTAAAGAGCATTGAACCGATAGCTTATGAATGATGGCTATCCCTCCCCCGTGTGTTTTTTGTCGATCCAGTCTAGCAATCCCACTGTTATGTGGAAGAGCCTTGAGGATTTCAGATGCAGAGTTCTCATTCAACCAGTTTTCTGTGAGAAACATAACATTTGGCTGATTGTCTTCTAGATGGTCATGAATTTCTAATTTGTGCTTCTTAGGGGATCGACAGTTGACCAGAATTGGATTACATTTCTGATCTATCCCGGTTTGTTTCATGTTTGCCTCTGCGCTATAGGGGCAGTAACTACACTTCCGAGGTGTAGCTCCCATCAGTATACTGTGTCTACATTGCTATAGGAAGGGGGCATAGTGTGTAGTTGCTCTGAGGTGTAGATATGGGCTACTACTAACTGGGTACCGGAAGTGCATCCCATCCCCTTCCCGACCCTCTGCTCAATCGACACTAACTGCCGCGACGGACCGTTGCGGGGAGAGTACTCAACACTAGGAGTTAGCAGGTGAGCTTAAGTAGTTAAAAAACTGTGCACCACATTCAATTTAAAAACAATTAAGAACAGTGCAAAGTTTGTTGTGTTTTAAAAGCGCATTTGCAAGTTGTCACGTTACCACCACAAACGGGTCAAGCAAATCCTGCCTCTATCTGCCCTCACTAATGCAACTGCAATCTGGCAAGGCCCTTAAACCTGGCAGTCTGCACGCAGATGTTCATAAGACATATATTAGTATGTTACTACCAATCATGAAAGTTGCATATCAGGACTGGTGAAGATCTTAGGTATACTCCCATCCTCCATGAGGGTAGCAATGATTATCACTCTGCTCAAACCCGGTAAACCTACGGATAATTGCAAATCTAACTGTCCTCTATCCCTTATCAACTGTGATGTCAAAATCCTAGCTAATCGCCTTAGCCTCCTAATTACATTTCTTGTTAGATCGGACCAGTTGGGGTTTTATCCCTGGGCAAGCCACATTCCACAATTTGTGCACCTTGTTCTCGCTCTTGCAGGACATAGATCCGGATCTTACCGCAGTGGTGGTATTCGTTGACGCCGCTAAGGCGTTTGGTATGCTGAGTGGGATTATTTAATGATTTTACTCCGGCGCATAGGGTTCCTCCCTCCCTCTTTATCACGCAGAACCCTCCTCTCTTCCCAACCAGCTGCCAGGGTGAAGATTAATGGCACCAGCTTTGAACCATTCTCCGTTACTCAGGGCACTCAGCAGGGATTCTCTACAATTAGGCTTGAGCTACACTAGGAGGAAATTTTTTTTTGACTCTGTCAGATAAAAGAGAAGTGGAGCTAAGATAGCCGTACCTGGTGGAAGCTGTGTACCCCATCTTGAAACAGGGGCGCCTGGGTAATTTTACAGTGAGGCAAATAGGAAGTGCTGTAAAAAGAGGTGGAGGCTACAAGAAAATTGTTCGGACTGGGATGCAGAATTCCTCGAATCACTGGCTAGTGTACAGGATATGTCTGACACCTCCACAACCACCTCCTCAGGACATTCCAGGATGTGGGAAGGCTCCATGTTGGAAAATGGATGATTAGTAGTGGCAAATGTATATCTGTCACTGGTAATAAGGTCACGAACACACTCTAGTGCTCAGAATAGCTCTTAGAAAATGATTCCCATGCTCAACCATTGGTAGCTGGCTGCGAGCAGGCAGGCTTAAGTTAAAAGACAGGAATGTAAAGCATTTAAGAAACAACAATTCAGTAAAGAATTTAGGCAAAACGCACAATAAACATTCAATACACATTTATAAAATTAGGTAATATTTGTATCTTTAAAATGACACAAAAAGAAAAACATGCAAAGTAGGGAACCGGTGATATGATTTTTTGAAGATTTAGCACTGTGTAGCTCATAGAAACCTATAGCACCTATTGGGACATCTGGTCGCACTAGTCGGGGGCAAAGTCAAAGTTTCAGGCCGACCGCGATGGAGCCCTGCTGGGCTACCCCTCTCAGTAGGTCTTGGTCAAAGTTTTTACCTCCTGACTTAGAAACGTTTCTGGAGCTTTTCTTCCCGGGGTCCCTGGAGGATCTCAGCCAGTCTGGATTTGGTGAGGGTTAGCCAGCTTGCCTTTCGACAAGCTCCTGGTCAAACTTGTGGAAGTCAGACCGCTGGAGCTTTCCAGTGGGACAAACCAGGGATACAGGCCGGATCGCGGTTGATGGTGGGTGGCTTGACTCATGTGGTTGGTCCTGGTCACCTCACCTACATTTGTACTTAAAAACTTTTACAGAGCTTTTTCTTGCTGGGTCCCTCGATGCTCTTCAGCAGGCTGAATTCGATGAGGGTTCGCCGGCTTGGGTTTCAGCTTACTCCTGGCCCTCCAGAGCTTTTCAGCAGGACACACCTGGACAGCAAGTGGGCTTGCAGTTGAGGGTTGCAGGCTGGGCTGGCTAGGTTGAGTCACTCCACTTATGGAGCTTTTTTTGAAGTTGCTCAAAAGTTCTCCAAACTTTTTTAACTTTTCGCTGAAGTTCCCCAAAGGGTCCTAAAGTGTCCAAAACTTATTCCAGGGGGTTGGATGGTCCAATCTGGTCCTTGAAAGTTTGGGACTTAAGTTTCCACAATCTACTTGGACAAAACCCTTACAAATACACTGGTAGTACTCCAAGCTGAGGATTCTTGGTGGTGATGTTCCAGGTGAGCTCTGTTAACCTGTAGCTTGCAGGGAGTCCACACTTTAGTCCTTGTGAAGCAAGGTAGTCCCCGGGCTGTAGTTACAGATTGTGCAGCAAGCGCAGTCTACAGAGTGGAGGGCCTGGCTGGTGCAAATCAAACATCTCAGCCTGGACTCTTCTTCTCGCTTGAGTTTCAAACTGAGTTGTGACATAACCATAGTTGGTTTATTGAGTTGGTAAGGGTAGCTCCCTCCCAAATTTATAACCTCATTGCTGAGAGAAAAGAAGCATCCAACTAGGCAGAATATTAGTTTATTAAGAGCTATCAAAATTATTACAGCAGACATGCCTTTGACCAAGCACAGTGCTCTGCTCAGTTTTGATTAGATATGCACTAGAGAAATGAAACATGGATGCAAATCTTTGAAATCCATGTTTTCTATCTTTAGTTTATGCTTATTGCTTCTTTTCCAGACACACAGCAGCATATGGCTAAAGGTGGGGCAAGGGATAAATCCTTCATGTCATTAGGAGCGAAAGCATGTGCTATTTCAGAGCCACCTCTGTTTCAACCTTCAAGAAGGATATGAAAACCTTTCTTTTCCCTAAAGATTAGTTCTTTTTGCATCTTACTCATTTCAGTGATCAATTTTGGTTTTGAGCACAGGGGCGCTCTCGGTGAAGCAGCTGTACGATATACAAATGTTCTTTGATTGATTCTGTGTATTGATTATGTAGTTCTGTGTGATAGTTTTCCAATGCCAGACAAAGTCATCATAAAAATATTCTCGCCTACAAGTAGTTATCAGAGTTTTCTGATTTTACTCAACTATGCAGCGCATAGGAAGTTCCATCTTCCAATGAACTATTTCTGTTACACGTTGTCACTGGATAGGGCATCCAAAGTAGAAAATTGTGATTGTTAAGGGACTATACTCCCCCTATGGAAAAAATTTATGAAAAAGGCTGGAGTGAATTTGCTTGGTACCACTGTTTTAGTAAATTAACAATCATGAGACCTGGGGCCTTACTATAATCCTCCCTTAAGAACCTAGAGTGTGAGAGCAATATTTTGATGGAGAGGTTGTGTTATTTCTATACTAAAATTTCGACCCAGGCGCAATGGATGTGGATTTCAGTAGAAAAGTTACTATCTCTGACATGCTTGGCTTTCAATGCAACCGTTTTCAGCTTCTCCACTGGTCCAGTCCAGGAGGCATCATAATTGGGGGTTGATCAAGGTAAATGGGTAAAGTGTGTAACTTTTGCACTTTACAAAGGTGCGAAGGCCAGGCATTTCACTAAGCAGTGAAGCTGTTGATAAAAAAATATTTTGCATGAGAAACTTTTCCTGTGAAGCCGATGTCACTGGGATCTTATCCCACAAAAATCTACACCTTTAAGTGTTTTACTCATTTTTTCAAACTTTACAAAATTTTGAAATTCATAATGGTTCTAAAGTTTTCAAATAGACTTCATGCGCTTGAAGAAGCGAAGTCCCACATGTTTGCATGTTCCTAATCAAGCGCTGGTTCAGAAGCCAGTCACTGTGACAAACAGAAATGTATCACTGTAAAGGAAAGAATATGAATTATAGCGAAAGTTAATGCTTTGTTGTTTGGCACCCTGAGAAATAATCTTGCCCATATTGTAACACAATTCTAAAAAATGTTCACTCTTTCAGCCTCCACCTGGGTACGCTACAAATTATTTATAGCAGAATGTCTGAAGCGTCCTGAGATATAACATCTGAACATTCCTGTATGGCAAGATTGTAAACATCTCCCTTCTGGAATGATACATAATAAGTCCAGTCTCGCTTTCTTCACTGAAGGCTTTGTAGTTTCACAAGCCCACAAGCTATTGTTCTTACAACAAACAAATAGCATAATTGTAAAGGCCTCGTGTAGCAATTTTTTCATAGCCATCCCAGATTTTTTGCCTTTTTCTGGACCCTATTTTGATGGTTTTAATACTTTGTGTCATGCAATACTGTTATTCATTGCCAGGGTGTATGTGCTCTGGTCCTAAAATATTTGTAAAAAATTGTTTCACGAAATGGATCAATTTAACTTTATTCTACGGTCATGGTAGATGTCACAGAAAATACACTAATGGCATTGGATTTAAATGTCAGATGTGGACTGCAGTTGTATATACATCACCAACATATATGACAAAAGTACGTGGCTGCCTGGAGCATGACAGTGCTTTGGCAGGACTGCAGTTTCAAGGTACTGCAAGAGCACAAGCCCATCTAAATGTGGTAGTGGCTAGGAAGTTGAAGAGAGGTTTGTCTTGTCCCAGAGCGGTTCTATTATTTTGAAAGAGGCACTCATGGGTAATTCTACAGGAAGGCAAAGAGGAAGTGTCACAAAAGGAGATGTGCTTAGGACAAGAAGGTAGCCATGAATGATTAGGGAAAATTCCTCAATTACTGGACAGTGAACAGGATAAGAATGCCACTTCATCACCAACTCCTTAGAATATTGCTGGATCAGGGAAGATTACTCTTGGCTCCTGGTGGAAGAATAAGATTCACTCAAGCACTGCTGGGCCAACTGGTACCCAGGAACTGGAGCTTTTCTCTATGGGTCAGATGGCTGTTTTCTGTTTTCCTGTGTGAGGGACACAACAAAGAAGAAGGATTCCTGATCTCAAGAAGTCTCAGCTGATGAGGATGGATCGATTGCTGCAAGAGACCTGGAGAAGGCCTGGTGCCTTGAATCCCGAATTGAGGAGCTTGGTGCTGAAGAGCTGACCCGAAGGAACTTTCCCAGTACCTGGAGAAAAGTAGGACCTAGTAAATGTTTCCAGCAACAAAGTTAAAATGTTTGACTGGGTTGAGCCGCTAGGTGTGTCTTACCGTGACGTTCTCTCCATCACTGCTCCACCAGCCTAAAATCATCGCTAGATCCCTATCAACAGGGAACCGTTGTTTCTTTAATCGTGTTTTGCCAGTGTTTCTGGTCTTAGATTGTTTTAAGTTTATATCTCTTGTTCCCCTTATCAAATATTGATGACCTTACTGTCTTTTTGCTTGTTTTCTTGACTTCAAAGTTGTTGGGACTGGTTGAATTTAGCACACACTTCTCATTTTGAATGCTGTAGAGACAACGCGAGGACTGGCGCTAAATCAAGCAGTCCCTGAAAATCTGCACGTCTTCAGAAAGATACAAAGCACAGTGCTCACATTAACCTTACGGCCCACACTTAAATTTGTTGTTGATTATTCTGCTCCACTTTATCTTTAGAGGCATGTTAAAGAGAATTATTTGCCCAGCAACTTTTTCATGGTTACCGTATTGATATAGTCTTAAAGATACACCTTGCATGCTTTTTGTTCTAGTTTTTCCTCAATCAGTTACAGGGCCTCCGTCTTTCTCCATTATAATTAATCCCCTGCATTTTATTAAAGGATTATATTTCAGCAACTCCAGCTTGAATTTTCAACATGCAAGTTACTTTTCTTTGTAATGCTCATTTCTTTGGAAAGGTGTGCACAATTTCTGAAACGTTCATTTTCCCATCCTACTATTACTGTTCGATAGTGTTATGTTCATTGTACAGGCTTCTATTTAAATGTAGTGTATAATATGCTCGGAAAGCATTCAGTGAAGCATTCAAGCAAAACACATTTACTGGTTGCTGCTTACATCCCATAGTTGAGGAAGAAAGGCAGAAATGATTGCGTAAGGGAGATTACCGGGAACCTCCTATAATAAATGTGGTTAGATGGGAGCAGTAACTGGGAACGGTGAGGAAACTGGGCCTGGGTATCAAACCCAAGAGGAAGAGAAGGGCAGAGGATAGAGTTAACTTGGAAGTTCCACTGACAGCTTAAGCAGCTTAATTGACTTCCATCCATTATCTTGCTAAGTTCTGGAACCCGTTTCTGGAAGAGAACCATCTTCCTCCTGATCAACCAATTAAATTTCTATTTGGTTCACCTATGAAGTCTGATTTCATCACGCCCACCTCTTATGTCAAAAGACGAGTGAGTCTTAGCACTCTCAAGGTCTCTGGAGCTTGGCACAACCTTTTATGGGAAACAACTGTATGTTTTAATTGGTTTAAAAATACTTGCCCGAAAATCTCTTTTTAATTTGCTTGGAATCCATCTGCGGCATTCGTTAACATAGTGGTCTGGTATATGGCTCAGGTGTATACATTCTTCGTTGCTGGCCACATCTGCACATACCACATTATGACGTCATTAAGTGGCTTTCCAGTGGACAGTAAAGAACGATCAAATCATCAACGTCCGTCGAAGAATTCAGTGCCCTTTTCCCATGTCCATGCGGTTCGACGTCACCAATGCATATCATAGACTTCAGTGTAATCTGCTCTGGCACACCATACTACAGTTATAAAACGCATCCTGACACGTGAGCAAGAAAGGGCTGCCAAGCAGGCAATCTGTGGAACTGTTAGGGTGCTGCTATATGCCCCCTAACCCAATCTATCCTCCATATGGTTCAACACATATGTCGGAGGGAGTCTTGTTCTCAACTAGCGACATTCATGCAGAACGCACGCACACAGGAATGTTAATGAAGGCAGACACTCTTCACTGCCACACTGTTGCATCAGAGGAAAAAAACACCAGCAACCAGGCTTGTCAATGCTTGCATTTACTCTACGTACTATTTGTAGAGCAAACTCCTGTCAAACTGCAGCAGTGGCATTATGCAAACGCGCTATTCAGCATGCCATACATAAGTAATCAACAGCAAAAAGTGCATTCGAGATTTACGCTTGCAGACACCCCTTTTTCTAAGTATTACTTTCTGCAACGTTAAGACCATGTATTCTGGAAGAAGCAGGTAGAGTGCCTTGAAAAAGTATGTGTGTGTTGGGAGGAGTGGGGCTTAACACCACTAGGTAGTGAGGGAAACATTCGCCTTGTGTATACTCTCATTTACGCAGAGAACCAGAGACTAATACACAGATGAAAACCTATTTAGAAAATAAAGTGACAGAAATGTAATAAATAAATCTGCACGCGCTTACTTACATGCCTAATTAAATTCTCTGTGAAATATTGAGTGGAAGAGAAATCTGGTGCAGGCAGCAGGCGCTGGATTATGCTTCATTTACATATTTCTGTTATAGATCACTCCACTTTATCTTCATAAATACCCTCTAATCTTTTTATACCACATACTGAAGGTAATATTCAGCCATAAAGTGCCTATGGCGTGGCTACTGAGATATTGTAAATTATTTTATGATGGCTGCAGATGTGTGCATTACAATTACAATTATGCTGGAAAAAATAATTGCCCGAGAAAAGCTTTGTCACAGAACTCCAAAGCATCTTTTTTCAACTATGTATTTATTTATTTAAAGTTTTGTATAGCGTGAACATGACCCAAGCGGGTACCAGAGCGCTTTACATAAGGGTTTTGGAAGACATAGGTAGATAGTTGCAGGAGGAGAGTAAAGCAATCTACATCAGGAACAAAAATGTTTACGAAAGACATAGGTAGATAGTTGTGGGAGAAAAGTAAAGTAATATACATCAGGAACAAAAATGACATATTGGCAGGCGACAATGGGCTGTAACAGAGGCCAGGTAGTAGCTAAACAGGATAGGCGACAAAAGGAGAAAAGTATCTAGATCCGTGCAGTGTTCATCAGTAGAGCTTTCACTTCCCTTTTTAAGGCCACTGTTGAGGGAATCAGTCTTGTTTCCACAGGTAGGAAGTTCCAGATTCTCTGGGCAATGCCAGAGAATATGCGCTTTTAGAGTTTCAATTTTTTTAATTTCTTCGGTTTCAGGAGCAGTGTGTTAGTGCTCCTTGGGAGCCGGGAGCCACCCGAAACTTCTAGCTTATTAATAAGGTAGAGCGGGGTATTGAAGTGTATTGCTCTATGTGTCATACAAGCAATTTATTACATCTGTGAAGATGGTGGATTAGAACACTATATTTTAATTTGAAAGCTACATTTAGGCAAAGTTCACCACTGAAGTGGGCTCTTGGGGGAAGAAAGAAGGGATCTCCAAGACATGACATACCCACATTCCCAAAAGATTGTTTGGGGAGACACAATATTGTATACAGTATTGATTTTTCCACAGAAAATCATTCCAGAGCGTGGCTGCCTAGATGAAGATAGCTCATCCTCCAGTCATGCTCTTCTTGACCCTAGGTATGAATCGAGTCAGAAGCATAAAGATCCTGAACCGAGATCTCTCTTGTACGTTAGAAATAGGAACGTGATTTAAAATAACATCCTTCTTGAAAAAGAAATCATTTATGTGATCTTAGCAAAGGGAAGGGAATATTTATGTGTGCTGTCAGCATAATGCACTCTTCTTGTACCAGGACCATCACTGTCTGAAATCTAATCTATGTGGTCATTGTTCTCAAGTGTTATACACCATTCCTGATGAGACTTAAGATGTGAGTTGCCATGTGTGTTTAGCAACCATAACTATTCCTAAAAGAGTATGTGCACCTTGCAGGTTACTACTAGGTGTGGTGGCTCGTTGTCTGTTGGTCAGAGATATGCTGGGGCATTAATCAATGAATTGTCTACCATAGTGGGGTTCCTTTTGAGTGACTCATTCCACCCAGTTAGGTATGATTAGAAGTATCAAGAGCCGGACTGCACTGTTCTGGTGATTGTAGCGAGCAGCAGAAGCTTGGCGAGAACTCAGAGAGGTCTGCCAGCATGCACCATGGAGGAAGGCGAGAGACGGTCTAGATCCTCAAATAATCTATGAAACAGAATCGCGGGAAGATGCAAATAAAGTGGATGAGGACAGGCATGGTGGTATGGAGGAGATGAAGAAGAAGAGACCAGAGGGGTAAAGATCGGGCGAGAGTGACCAGACAGAGAGAGAGCGATGGGAGAGAAGTTGGGGCATACAAAGGAGGGACCAGAGAGTCGCCGGAGCGGCCCCAGGAATGTCACTTAAGACCCTAACATCAGAACCCAGGAGGAAGGTGAAGTGCACACCAACAGGAGTGGGGAGCACATCTCCCAAGACACCACGCATACTCCCAGTGGTCCAGAAAGGCAGAAGGACACCTCTGGTACTAGAGCCATGGCCTTACAGGAGAGTCGTTGCAACAGGCAAGTGCCTATTTTCCAATGTTTCCAGCTGTAGTGGTAGTTGGAGAAAGGGTGAGAGCATCTCATAAAACAAGGCAGAACAAGGGGACATGAATAGAGCACCAAGACTAAGAAAAGGATCAGGGGTGCTAACAATCACGGGAAAAGTGGTGGAGAGCACTAAAGAAAGACAGGGAACCAAATCACTGATACAGTGTCTGTGATTATCCCAAGGATTTCTGCCTGCTGATAACCGAACTCGATGATGGAAGAAAGGGACAGTATCTCACGAAGCAACCAAAGTCATTGAGCCAAGACAGAGGCCCAGAGGGTAAAGAACAAGGGATGTAGATATATATATATATATATATATATATATATATATATATATATATATATATGCGTCATTGCTGGTTTTATCATCTGACCCTTTTCTGCAGTAAAAGAATTGTTACCCTCAATTGTGGTCCGTCTCCTGCTTCGCCGATCTCGTGGGATTGGAGGTAGCTGTTGGGAGTTCTCTTGGAATGAATATATATATATATATATATATATATATATATATATATATATATATATATATATATATATATATATATATATATATATATATATATATATATATATATTCACTGAAAAAACCATAGGTTTTAGGCCTTATATAGTTAGGAATTAACATATAAAAAACCATTGAAATTCACTGAAAAAACCATAGGTTTTAGGCCTTATATAGTTAGGAATTAGCATTTAAAAAACCTTGAAAATTCACTGAAAAAAACATAGGTTTCAGGCCCTATATAGTTAGGAATTAACATATAAAAAACCACTGAAATTGCTCCTATATAGTTAGTTGAACTAACTATATATTTCGCGCATTCGCAATCCACTGCTGATGATGTCACATATTACATCATTCATGACATGGTCAGTGACATCACTGATGACATCACTGATGACATCTCAAATAACATCACTGATGACATCACTGATGACATCTAATTTGACATCAATGATCACACCACTGATGATATACTTCATGTGATAATACAATGCTCCTCCTTACACTCTAATATAACCTCTGTTACACCTAGTGTTAAATACAGAGTATCATTTTTGAAACCATTGACACACGAATACCAGTTACTACATACGCACTCACTGATTCCTACGTCTACACACACATTCACTCATTCAGCCATACAATCACTCGTACATACAGTCACTCATTATTACAACACTATCATATGCACTCATACACCTATGCAGACACTCACACGCTGCCACTCATCCATGGAGTTACTCACACACCTAGTCAGTCCTGTAAAGAATCAATCACACTTTGATTTCATCATCTATACAGTTAAACACAGAACAGCTTACATTTTCACAGATATACTAACACATACTTACTCACTTATACAATCAAATCATTCATCCATACTCTTATACATCCACTCATTCTTCAATATGTAAAACATATTTAAACTTTACAAAAACACACAAACACTGGATGATGTCATCAGTGATATCATCAGTGATGTTATTTGAGATGTCATCAGTGATGTCATCAGTGATGTCACTGACCATGTCATGAATGATGTAATATGTGACATCATCAGCAGTGGATTGCGAATGCGCGAAATATATAGTTAGTTCAACTAACTATATAGGAGCAATTTCAGTGGTTTTTTATATGTTAATTCCTAACTATATAGGGCCTGAAACCTATGTTTTTTTCAGTGAATTTTCAAGGTTTTTTAAATGCTAATTCCTAACTATATAAGGCCTAAAACCTATGTTTTTTTCAGTGAATTTCAATGGTTTTTTATATGTTAATTCCTAACTATATAAGGCCTAAAACCTATGGTTTTTTCAGTGAATTTCAAAGGTTTTTTAAATGCCAATTCCTACCTGAATAAGGCCTGAAACCTATGGTTTTTTCAGTGAATTTGCAAGGTTTTGAAAATGCAAATTCTATTAGCGGATAACGTTTAAATATGTTAATATCCTTGTGGGACCACCTGAGCAGCCCTAGGGATCCGATTTTTGGACCGGAGCAAGATGCTCTCTGATTGGGCCGTATTTCTTGCCTTCTGCCCCCCTGATTGTGCCGTATTTCTTGGCTTCTGCCCCCCTGATTATGCCGTATTTCCTGCCTCATGCACCCTGATTGTGCCATATTTCTTGCCTTCTGCACCCTAATTGTGCTGTATTTTTTGCCTTCTGCTCCCTGATTGTGCCGTATTTGTTGCCTTCTGCCAACTAATTGTGCCGTTTTTTCTTGCCTTCTGCCCACTGATTGTGCCGTTTGTCGGGCCTTCTGTCCCCTGATTGTGCCGTTTTTTGTGCCACTGCCCCCCTGATTGTATTATCTTTGCCAGTGTTGGTTCGCTGCTGGTATTGCCTTTGTCCGTGTTTTTTTTTTGCTGCCGTTATTGTCTTTGCCTTTTTTTTTCTGCCGTTATTGTCTTTGCCAGTGTTTGTTTGCTGCTGTTATTGTCTTTGCCAGTGCTTGTTCTCTGCTGGTATTATCTTTGCCAGAGCTGTGTGGGCTGTGGGAGCTGTGTGGGCTGTGAGAGCTGTGTGGGCTGTGAGAGCTGTGTGGGCTGTGAGAGCTGTTTGGGCTGTGAGAGCTGTGTGGACTATGAGAGCTGTTTGGGCTGTGAGAGTGTGGGCTGTGTGGGCTGTGAAGGCTGTGAGAGCTGTGTGGGCTGTGAGAGCTGTGTGGGCTGTGAGGGCTGTGTGGGCTGTGAGGCCTGTGAGAGCTGTGTGGGCTGTGAGACCTGTGGGGCTGTGAGAACTGTGTTGGCTGTGAGAACTGTGTTGGCTGTGAGAGCTGTGTTTGCTGTGAGGGCTGTGAGGGCTGTGTGGGCTGTGAGAGCTGTGTGGGCTGTGAGAGCTGTGTGGGCTGTGTGGGCTGTGAGAGCTGTGTGGGCTGTGAGCTCTGCTTCTTTTGTGCCTCGGTCTACCTAGGCGGGCTGTGAGAGCTGTGTGGGCTGTGAGAGCTGTGTGGGATGTGAGAGCTGTGTGGGCTGTGAGGACTGTGTGGGCTGTGAGGTCTCTGTGGGCTGTGAGAGCTGTGAGAGCTGTTTGGGCTGTGAGAGTATGAGCCATGTGGGCTGTGAGAGCTGTGTGGGCTGTGAGAGCTGTGTGGGCTGTGAGAACTGTATGGGCTGTGTTGGCTGTGAGAGCTGTGTGGGCTGTGAGGGCTGTGTGGGCTGTGTGGGCTGTGAGGGCTGTGTGGGCTGTGAGAGCTGTGTTGGCTGTGAGAGCTGTGTGGGCTGTGAGAGCTGTGTGGGCTGTGAGAGCTGTGTGGGCTGTGAGAGCTGTGTGGGCTGTGAGCTCTGCTTCTTTTGTGCCTCGGTCTACCTAGCACAAGATGGATGCCAACACTTCCTGGTTTGTAGTGTTGACAGCCAATGAGCATGCAACTTTCTCTGGAAGGCATGCTGATTGGCTGCTACTGTCTATCAACACTCCAAAACAGAAACAGTTGGCAGCCATCTTGTGCCTCAGTAGACTAAGGCACAGGAAAGCAGGAAAACAAATGTGTAGAACTCAAAAAGGGGGCAGGGTAGAAGCACCCTGGCCCTCTAGGCCTGCTCAGGGGGTCCCACAAGGACCCCCAAGGCCCCTAAATTTTTTTTTTTTTTTTTAAATCGCGGGGTGCTCGCACGGTGCGCGCGCTTATAGATATATAATTGATTTCAACTTGAATTTTCTCAGCAACTACTGGAGGGATTTACACCATTTAAGCAAAAGCGTGATCTGCGAATCAGACTCTACCATTTTGCCAAATTTCTTGTAATTCCGTTCAGCCGTTTGGGCTGTAGCCGTGTCTAAAGGTCCTATGGAAAATTGCATGGGGAAAACACGTTTTGGGACCCCCCCTTTTTTCTCGGCCCCCGCTTCACGAATCCCCCCGAAACTTTCAGGGAAGGAGCGGAGCGTAACGCGCCATCTTCTTTGAGAAATTCACATAGATTGATCAACCGGCGCCAAAGTTATTCCCAATAGAATGTTGCGGATTTCCTATGGAAACTAGGTCCTAACTATATATACCTACTGGCGACCGCCAGTAGGATATATATATATATATATATATAATGAAAAATCACTAAATAACCAAAAAGAGAAATGGACCCGATTCTGAGTACCTCTTCCAATTACTTATATCACGACAAACGCCCACAAGTAGTGTCAGAAGTGGGATATAAACAGTGTCTGCCACCATGACACGGCCAATGCCAATTTATTTATTTATTTATTTATTTATTTTGAAAGTTTTATAGAGCGCAAACCAGATCCTTGCGGATATCAGAGCGCTTTACAGGCAGTGAAACGTATGCAGCAAACAATATAAAATAGCTGCGCAAATTATTACACAGTTGATGGAAGGGCAGCTGCATTTACAGCGGGTGATGAAGCAGCAGGTACAAACTACTCAGCAAGACCGGGAGGCTTTCAAGGCAGCTTTAAAAGATCAGCCACATTACTGCCCTCCAGTCAACAAGTACAGGATACAGCTATCATGAGACTGGCAGACGCTATTAACAGTGCCCATGTCCATCCTAATGTCCCTGGCCTACTAAAGTATCAGGAAGGGGAAGGCTTGACTATTTCTTTACCAACTTTTCAAAAGTCGCTCCTTCAGAGACATGGGCCACAGCATGATGGGGTCAATATATAGTGCCTCTCCTCTCTGGTGAACTACAGGCCGCACACCAGGCCACTAATACTGCTGGTACAATGGCCTATGCTGAAAATGAAGAAAGCCATCCATTCAGAGACTAGGATGTGACCCCAAGTATTACTGAGTTCGGTTTCGAAAAGAGAAGTGAACAACAGGGGCTAACCCCAGAGCCTTGTATTCCCGCATCTGAGACCTGGAGAATCGGTGGCTCTAACTCAAAATTGCCAGCATGGATGAGGTCAAAGGGAAGGTATATCTTGAGCAGTTTCTTGATGCTCTACTACCGAGTACTTGGAACTGGCTCAAACAACACCCGAACCTCACAGCTAGTAGCACTGTGGAGCTAGCCTGTGCTTTCTATCGCTCACCGGAATTCAAATCGTCCATAAGCTGGTCTTTGGGACCCATGAGGGAACAAATCCATATGGAACTGAGAGGAGGCGGAACTCTGAAAATCCCATTCAGCAGCAACGGCCATCCCCAAGGACCTCAGTGTTACCAATGTGCGGAGTGGGGCCACATAGCTCACCACTGTCCACAACAGGCCTCCTCCGCTGAACCCATTGAAGTAGGGTATACAGATTCCATAACAGTATTGTGAAAATTGGATATCGCAATGGCCAGGCGGTTCACGCCTTACTAGACACAGGATGACATTGTACAGTGGTCAGAAGAGTTCTAGTCCCAGAAGCCCAGTTGAGGGAAATGAAATGAAATGAAAATTAGATTTGTAGAGCGCTGCAGTTGCCCTGAGGCGTCCAGGCGCTGGAGGTAAACAGAAACTGCCCTCTAAAGGTTACTATTTGTTGAACAGGAGGGTTTTAAGCTGTTTCCTGAAGCTAGTGTGGTTTACATTGTTTCGCATCTGCAGAGGGAGGGTGTTCCAAAGTTTGGATACATTGTATGAGAATGAGCGTCCTCCTGCTCTGGTTCTGAATATTCTAGGGATTTTGGCTAGTGTAGCAGTTGAGGAGCGTAGAGTTTTATTGGGCAGGTATGGACAGATCAGGGAGGAGTTGATTTCTGGGCCCGTTTTCCAGAAAGTCTGGTGGGCGATGCAGAGAGCCTTGAACTTCACTCTGTCCCTGAAAGGCAGCCAGCGTAAGGTTTTTAGGCCAGATTTTATTGAGGTCCTCCGAGGGACTCCCAGAAGCGCCCGGGCAGCACAGTTCTGAGTGCGCTGAAGCTTTTGTAGGGTGTAGTCCGGGGCTCCAAGATAGAGGGCATTATTAAAATCCAGACGTGATTGGATCAGGCCCTGTATAACAATTTGTCTGGCCTCGAACGGGAGGAGGGGAAGGACTTTTTTAATCACCCTGAGGAGGCCGAAACAGGTGGCTGACACCTTAGTGGCCTGTGTGTTAAGGCTCAGTGATTTATCGAGCCATACTCCCAGGCTTTTGATGTTGTCCCTGGGGAGTGGGGGGGTACCCATGCTTGAGGGCCATATCAGCTCCAGTGTGGAGGGGGCCGCTGGGCCAAGGAGCATGAGCTCAGTTTTATCATCGTTGAGCTTCAAACATGAGCTCATCATCCAGCTTTTTACATCCTCCAGGCAAGCCGCTAGGTCAGGTGGAGACTGGAGACCACTCTTCTGTGCAAGGGAGACCACCAGCTGGGTGTCGTCTGCATAGGAGATGATGTTGACACCATGCGGACGAACAATCCCAGCCAGCGGCCTCATGTATGCATTGAAGAGCGTAGGGCTTAGGGAAGAGCCCTGCGGAACTCCGCACGCTAGTGGCCTACTTGATGACAAAGATGTGCCGTCGAAAACCTGGAAGGTTCTGTCTGACAAGAAGGATTCTAGCCATGGCAGGGCATCTCCGGACACTCCTAGGTCGGCAAGACGGTTCAGCAGGATTTTATGGTGTACCGTGTCAAACGCGGCACTCAGATCGAGGAGAATCACTGCCACTGATCCCCCTCGATCCAAGATCCGTCTTCTTGCCTCCTCGGTTACGGCTAGTAGGGCGGTCTCTGTTCCATGTTTAGGGCGAAAGCCCATCTGGGAAGCATCGAGGAGATGGTTATCCTCGAGGAATGTCGTCAGAGTGGTATTGACGTGTTTCTCCAGGATTTTAGATGCTCATGGGAGCAGGGAGATTGGGCGGTAGTTACTAGGGTTAGCTGGGTCGAGGGAGGGTTTCTTAAGAAGGGCCCGCACCATTGCGTGCTTCCAGGTTGCGGGTACTGTCCTACTCAGTATAGAAGAGTTCAGCAGTTCTAGGAGGGTGGGGAAGGTGGTGTTACTGGCTAGTCCCAATGGGCCTAGAGGGACGGGGTCGCATGGGGAGCCTGTTTTTATTTGTAGAGCTAGTTTCTCTAGGGTTTCCATTGTTATCAGGGGAAACGATTTCAGCCCAATGTCCCTGTCCAGAGCAGAGTCCGGGCATTGAGAGGGCAGGTCGGTGGGTAGGTTTAAAAAGGAGGAGTAGATTTTATTCACTTTTTGAAAAAAGAATTCCACCAAGTCATTGCATTTGGACGATGAATTATTATTATCTGTAACGGGCGGAGGAGGTTTTGTCAAAGAATTTACTACGTGGTATATTTCTTTTGGCTTTGATTTTGCCACTGTTATTTTGTGGGTATAGTAGGCCGCTTGCGAAGTTTTTATGGCCTGTTTGTAATTCCTAATCGTTTCCCTGTAAATAGTTTTTTCATCAGAGTTATAGGACATGCGCCATTTCCTCTCTTGTCTCTTACAGAGACGTTTTTGGTTTCTGAGGTCTTCTGTATACCATGGAGCTGATTTACTTTGTCTATTGGATCTAGATGGATATGATGGGAGAATTGAGTCCAGAGAGGTTGTTAACCACTCTTCATATTTAACGTTATTGGACGTTGGGTCATGAGAGAGAGTGGGTCTGGTGGTACTGAGGGTCTCCATCCAGTTGTCAAGAGGAAGTTTTGACCAGTTTCGAGTTTTTCTGGATGTAAACAGGGAAGGGGGAGGTTTACTTGTGGTCCAGGTGAAAGCTATCAAGAAGTGATCGGACCATGGAAGGTTGTTAATAGGGCCTACTTTGAGCTGGTCACTGTTACTGAAGATCGGGTCTAGAAGATGCCCCTTTTCATGTGTGACCGAGGGAACTAGTTGCTCTAGTTGAATGGCAGCTAGGCTTGACTGTATCTCTGATGCCGTGGGGTCCAGCAAGTTGTCAAAATGGATGTTTAAATCCCCTAGTATGGTGAAATTGGAGGGAGCGACAACCAGCTGTGAAGCCACAGAAAGAAGAGAGGTATTAAATTGTCCGGTGGGGCCCGGAGGGCGGTAAATGAGGATGCCGGTAAAACTGGAATTGGGGGAGAACTCAATGGAAAATGAGAGGTTTTCGCAGTCCTCAATGTCGTCCGCTAAACATCGGCAGACATAGTTCTCTTTGTAGATAATCGCGAGGCCGCCACCTCTGCCTAGCGGTCGATCAGCCCGCGCTATCTGGTATCCTGGGATTATGGCCTGTGCCAGATCCGGCTGAGAGTCTTGATTCAGCCACGTTTCAGTTAGAAAGATTGCGTCGGGAGAATGTTCATCTAATAGCAAAGAGATTTCTGTGCAATGTTTCACTAATGACCTGCAGTTGAGTAGAAACATAGAGTAGTCCTTTACCTCAGATCTGGCTATAACGGTTTTAGTGGTAAGTTCAGACTTACAATGCATGCAGCGGCGGGGTATCTCCAAAGGATGTCTCGGGGTACCACAGCTTGGTGATGTCGGTGGACGTAGCTGATGTAAGAGGCTCGAGCTGTATACCTGTCTGTTGACCCCTGAGCGGCCAGGGGGCAGGGCCCCAGGGCCCGGCCGGGCACGGAAGAGCGCAGACGAGCTTGCCTTAAGCGCGCCTTTGGCGCGCAATCGGTGCGCCCGCTGCGCGTCCTTCGGGTGAGCATAGTTTTATAGGTGGGGTAGGTGGAAGACAGGGGAGGCGTGGCCTGCCCGAGTGGGCGTGTCTGCTGGTTCAGGGAGGGCGTCCGGAACCGGGGAACACTCGTCCGCGGCAGCTTTGAGTCAGCTGTGCGGGGTGTCGGCTGGTCGGAGTAGCGAGTGCCCAGGGGTGAGTGACTTTCCAACAACACAGAAATACACAAGTGATTTGTTAAAAATGGCAATTTTAAAAACTCCCGGCTTTTCGCCTCAGGAGGGTTTTCTGAATGCTGCGACGCTCTTACTCAGCGCGCGCTTTTATATACAAAGGGGCGTGGCCTGCCCAAGTGGGCGTGTCTGCTGGTTCAGGGGGGGCGTCCGGAATCGGGGAACACTCGTCCGCGGCAGCTTTCAGTCAGCTGTGCGGGGTATCGGCTGGTCCGAGTAGCGAGTGCCCAGGGGTGAGTGACTTTCCAACAACACAGAAATACACAAGTGATTTGTTAAAAATGGCGATTTTAAAAACTCCCGGCTTTTCGCCTCAGGAGGGTTTTCTGAATGCTGCGACGCTCTTACTCAGCCCGCGCTTTTATATACAAAGGGGCGTGGCCTGCCCGAGTGGGCGTGTCTGCTGGGTCAGGGGGGGCGTCCGGAATCGGGGAACACTCGTCCGCGGCAGCTTTCAGTCAGCTGTGCGGGGTGTCGGCTGGTCCGAGTAGCGAGTGCCCAGGGGTGAGTGACTTTCCAACAACACAGAAATAAACAAGTTATTTGTTAAAAATGGCGATTTTAAAAACTCCCGGCTTTTCGCCTCAGGAGGGTTTTCTGAATGCTGCGACGCTCTTACTCAGCGCGCGCTTTTATATACAAAGGGGCATGGCCTGCCCGAGTGGGCGTGTCTGCTGGTTCAGGGAGGGCGTCCGGAATCGGGGAACACTCGTCCGCGGCAGCTTTCAGTCAGCTGTGCGGGGTGTCGGCTGGTCCGAGTAGCGAGTGCCCAGGGGTGAGTGACTTTCCAACAACACAGAAATACACAAGTGATTTGTTAAAAATGGCGATTTTAAAAACTCCCGGCTTTTCGCCTCAGGAGGGTTTTCTGAAGGTGGAAAGGTTAGAGTGACGTGCTTACATGGAGACCAAAGAGACCATCCTGGAGCAGAAGTCCTGGTAAATGTGGAGGGGGATCCCCAGCTTAGTGATCCCATCCCTACTAGAGCACGTGATTATGGCACTGACCATCCTCGGTTCCAACACTATTTAGCATTCTTAGAAACACAACCTTCTAGGGATACATAGATTGGAGAGGCCCCTTTTAGCCAGGTGGACTTAAAGACAAACACATTAGGAGAGAAGAAGACAAGAAAAGAAAAGCGAGAAACAGAACAATTGCAGTATCAGTAACCTCAACTCCACTTCTGTACCTATTATTCTAGAAAGCAGGGAGGGGACTCCCGGCCTAGCTTTCGAACAGCACAAAGAGAAAACAGCACCTTGATCCATATATGGGAACAAGCCTGGGAAGAAGACGACCCCAACCAGGTTGAACCTACATTTTGTATCAAAAGGGGCTGGTTATATTGGGTGGTGAAGGCAGGAGAATGACAACTTGGACATCTACTAGAACCCAGTGCAATCTGAAACCAAGTATTACAATAAGCCCATAACCAGATTGAGGATGGGAATTCTGGGAAGGATAATACCTTAAAATATCTCCTAAAGCAGTTCTACTGCCCAGTAGTGTACAAAGATGAAGTGAAGTACTGTGCCTTGTGTGCTCTATGTCAGTTAACCAATCCTCCAGAGACACCAAGGGGAACTCCTACACCCTCTCCTCATCATGCAGGTACCTTTCCAAAGGGTGGGGATGGACTTAGTAGGAACAATAACACTGTTGGTCTGCGGAAAACACTATTTCTTAGTCTTGGTAGAATGCGCTATCACATTTTCAGAGGCAATTCCCCTAACCAGCATGACCACAAAATCTGTGTCTCAGGCTAGGATTACGTTCTTTTTGCAAGTGAGGTTTCCATTGGAGCTGTTAACCGATGAGGGCACCCCCTTCATGTTGCGACTAATGGACCAGATATGTAGTATATTGGGCATCAAGCAGATTTGTACATCAGTATATCATCCCCAGATGGACGACCTAGATAAAAGATATAACAAAACAATTAAAAATATGCTACAGAAGATAATAGCAAAAACAAGGAAGGACTGGGATCGTAAGTTACCCATTGTCCTTTTTGACATTTGGACACATGAACAAATGTCCACGGGCTACCTTTCAGCTGTTATTTGGGAGGAAGACCGAAATGCTATTGGATATGGCAGTAGAACAATGAGGACTCGGACGAAGGATTACCACTTCCTGAATATGTCAAATTCAAATTCAAAAGAGACTTTATTTCGGTTTGATTCAACCATAAAAGTACACATTTCATACTGTACATACATAAAACATTGGTGAAGTGTAGTTACAAAAATTAATTTCCCTATTCCACAGAACTGTAATTCATTAGTATATTAACATTCATTGATCCAGACAAATTCTCATTCTAAGAGACATTTTTAAAAATTCAATTATTTGGAGGATACTATCACTGTGCAACAATTGTAAATATAAAAAGGCTGGGTGTATCTGATTAAAATTAAGTTTCTTTAAAAGATCAAGCAAATACCGTTTACGCGGATATTCATAAAATCCACATAAAAACATAAATGCAGCACATCCTGTGGAGACTTTCCGTCGCATCCACAGGATACAGGAAGTTTACTAAAACCATCTTTTTTTGGTCTTATAAGCAGATGTTGGAACAAGTTCATTCTAAATCTGGTTAACAAGAACTTTTCATGGGTACTAAATGTGCCGAGTAGGTAAGGCTCCATTGTCATACATGTTTTAACCATGATATATTTCCTTACACTTGTTTTCTGTAACTCAGCACCCTCCCTCATGGCCTTCCGTCTCTGGAGAAAAGACTGCTTAATTGCTTCAACATCCCCTTTTACAATTTCAGTCGGACAATCACATAATTCAGGGGGGCCTAGCTCACAGAAACTGTTTTTTTGGTACTTCAGCCATGGGGTACCTAGTGCCTTATCATGAGAGATGAAATCATTTACAATCAGGTGTGTTAGGGGGATGTCTTGGATTAGCCACAGTTTCAACCAACAGGTCAATGGGCGTAGGGAGAGAATATCGCTCAAATATTCTACTCCCAGCTCCTCATGGACTGCAAAGTTGGAGGTGGCGGCCGGGACACACAAGAGGCGTTTTAGAAATGCATTTTCTGCGATCTGTAATTGTTCGCGAGCCATAAAACCCCATAGTTCACTACCATAGGCTGCAGTTGCTAGTGATTTAGCATCATATAATTTCATCATTGTCAGCGTTGGCTTTTTCCCTAATTTTGAAGCAAAATTAAAAATAGAAGCATTAACCCTAACCACATCACATCTTTTCTTTGCAAGTTGTGGACCCCACGACAATTTAGAATCAAAAGGGACTTCTAGATAAGAGAATGTATTAGAAAATGGAATTACTTCATTATCTAGTTTGAATGTATAATGTCTTTTTGTTCGATTACCAACTTGCATAATAAATGATTTGGAGTTATTAACCAGCAGATCTCTTTCTTCCATAAACTGTTTAAAAGCATTGAGTAACAATTGGAGACCTTTTTCAGTTCTAGATATTAAAACCGCATCATCTGCGTATAAAAGAACGGGAACACTCCTTCTCCCCACCCTAGGACAATCAGCTTTCACCTCCTGCAAAACGCTATCAAGATCATTTATATATAAATTAAAAAGGAAAGGGGCTAATATGCAACCTTGGCGCACACCCTTCCCAGTTCTAAAATTCTCAGTTACGCACAACTCTTGGGAATACCTGACATTCGCATTTGTGTTACTATGTAGATCTACTAGAAAATTGACAATCCCACTGTCCACTCCCTTCTCCCTCATGGACCCCCAGAGCCTTCCCCTTTTCAAACAGTCGAGGCTGAGGATAGGTCCATGAAGGCTAGGTGGACGGTACCTTTTTGGGCAATACAGTATTTGCTGAGTATTGAGTAAAGGTTTATACATTGTGTTATGGTTGATCGGCCACTGCAGAAGCCATACTGTGAGATGGACATGATGTTATTGTCCATCACCCAGTCAGAAAGTCTCTGCAGTACAATTCTCCCCACTATTTTAACCATTGAATTAATTAGGGATATAGGCCTATAGCAGAGTGGGCTTTCCCTGTCCCCTTTTTTAAAAATCAGGACAATGGTGGAAACCCCCCAGGAAAATGGGCACCCGACTCTAGCGGCTGCATTGATAACAGCTTCAACAATCGGTGCCCAAAACTTGGGATCAGACTTAAAAAGGTCTGGGGGTAAACCGTCCGGTCCTGGCGCTTTACCAGCTGTAAGCCCCTCTATCCCTACCATTACCTCTCCTCTATTTACTCTGAAGGAGGTTATCCCATTATCGGGGTCAATATACGTAATATTGTCTTTAGTGCCGCCATATAGTTGCTTAAAGTGTTCTACCCACTCCTCCTTAGTTATAACACTTTCTAGTCCATCTCCTGGATCTTGCACCAGGAATGGTTTCTTAACTAACCGCACGGAATCTAGAACTAATTTTCAAGGTTTTTGGATCCAACATCTCATTCCATGCCTCGTTCCTCAGAGATTCTTTACGAGTGGCAGTAGCTAACTTAAACTCTTTACGACACCCTTTGACTGTCTCCTTGTTTCGCGGGTTTGCTGCCAGGGCAGATCACAGGTTGTGTGCAGCTTTAGAGCATTCCTGATTAAACCAACGCGGTCCCTCTTTCCCAGACTTATTTGCTGGCCCTGTCATTAAGATAGAGACTTTGTCTGTTAGACATTGAAATGCAGACAGGACCTGCATTGGGTTAGAGTCAACCTGGGTGCAGCTATTAATTTCATCACTACAGGTATCTTTGATGTTTTTATATAAATGCTCAGGGGTGCACATGGCCCATTTTAGGAGGCGTCTTCCATCCGTTGTCATTACCCTGCCCGTGGACCGACTGCAACTTGTATTAAACACCCAAGGACCCCTAAGGTGGATAGTCAATGGATTGTGATCACTAAATTCATTATTTTCAATAGTGAATGAGTCTGCAAAAACCTGCATTGGCGAAGTAACTAACATATAATCTATAAATGTCCCTTTCCCATGCCCTTTGAAAGTTGGAGTATCAAAGCGCTTCATGGGATCGCACAATGCCATTGTTAATGTAAGATCATGGTCTTTTAGTAAGTCATTAAAAAAGTCCCCCTCCAGTGTATGTTCTATAAGTGCATGCCCTCATGTCTAGCGCAATGCATTTCCTGAAGATTTTTCATTAGAGGGTCCCCACAGGGGTGAACATTAAAATCACCCATGATCATTAGGTTATGTGAATAGTCCTTCATTGATGAGCTAACATAGTCTTTTAAGATTTTTACGTTGTTAAAAGCTGCGCATATATTGGTAGAATTATAAAAATTGATCAGACCAACCATACAATGATCTTTGGCTAAAACTAAGCCTAAAATGCCAGGGTTACTTGATACCCATCTTTGTATTGTGCACGTCATAGCTACGAAAATAAACATAACCACCCCCCCCCCCCTTTGGCCTGCCCCTGCTTACTGCTATAGCTGGTACAAAGTATGCCTTGTATCCTTCAATTAAAGGTCACACTCTACTGATCAAGTCTCTTGTAAACATATAATCTGGAAACATTTATTATATTTAACCCAGTTCTCGTCTTGCATCTTAGTGGCCAGCCCAGCAATATTCCAACAAATAACATTATTTTTGTGTGTTGTGAGCTGTTTTGCCTCCACTGGCTGATCTACAGGGTTTCGTGCAGTACTTTGACCCTCATGCTCCTCAAGTCAATCACAAGCATCCAGACCCGAAAACACCTCCAATCTATTCTGTGTGGCCACATTAAACCCTCTCCAACTCTGATTAACAGCATTATTATTCTGTACAGGCATCTGCCATCCATTCCCCCTTTGGCTAGCAGTATTATACATGTATGGTGCTGCCGGTGTCGGTGGTCGAGTTTGAGACATTAGCCTAAAACTTCGAGGGTCTTTGGGGGTAATTGGCCCAGGAGCATAGAAATATCCTAATGGACGCACACAGACACTGTTTGGGCTATACACTAGTGAGGATGCACGCAATAACACTGTAGCAACATGTTGTGGATGTTTAAAATTAATAACCACACAATCCCCGGTTGTTGATTTCCTCGAGGGGCCAACCCAGTTGACCCTTTCGGTTGAAATAATTTGGTCATAATAGTGAGTTGGAAAACCACAATTTTTGTTTAACCAGGCCACTGTTCTATTTTTCAATGATTCTTGAGACTCCCCATGTGGTAGAGTTGGATGTTCTTCAAAGCATGGAACATTTGTCAGCACCACCACATAGGGCACACAGTCAGGCGGAAGATTTACGTTCCTAAGTCTTATTCTCTGGGTTGGCGCTGGTCCGCTACTCACAAGTGCCGGCGCTTGTTTTTGTGGCTGAATTGCTGGTGACAAATTATTAACAGCCCTGGTTTCTACCAAACCTTGGGGACATCGCTGCTGCACGCTCTCTGCCCTATCTGCCTTTCCCTTCACAACTTTATTAGAATTAGTTTTTGGTACATTCATTTTTGGGGCAGTGGCAGGAGCCAGATGTGCCGCCAACAGCCCTCCCAGCATTTCTACCTCAGAGGCTACAGCATCCAATCTAGTTAATAATGGATTAACCAGTTCGGTGATTTTCTCCTCCATCTTACTTAATAGTGTGCTGATCAGATTCTCATAATGGTTAGAAGTTAAGCTTAACCCTCCTTCACTATTACCCTCCAAATTGCTAACACCTGTTGCAGGGTTACCAGCCTTATTGGTATTGGGACGGGAACAATCAGCTCTTTTTTTTGTGATTTTTTCCCCCTCGTTTTACCGGGATCTTTCTATACTTTCTTATTGGTCTTGGTGTTGGGAGGGCCGAGTCTGATTCTTCACTAGAGGAGTAATGCAGATCTGCATGCACCTCCACATGTATCTGTACCTGTACCACAGTCCTAGGGGCCCCTTCACTACTTGGATTAGGGTTCCCTTCTGTTAATCCCTCTGTCCCTTCTATCGCTTGAGTGGGCATGTTTTCAGGTGATACAGGAGGATTACTACGTCCTAAGGAAGCCCTACGCTCATTATTGATTTGGTTAACCTTTTTAACCAAGAAGTTGTCCATAGTGTTCAGGCCAGCAGCTGGCCTGTCTTTAGTGGGTCTAGACATAACACTAACAACTATACTCTTGCGTTTAAGTTAGTGGATCAAACCAGCAGTAATAACAACAAATTTCACCAATAAAACAAAAATTATTAAGACACAGATTAAACCTATTAATAAGTCCAATGTCTCAGGTGAATGATATAGTTCTTGATATAGATCCAGGGTCTGTGGCCCGTCCCGTCTTTCTTCCGGCCACTGAGGGCCAAAGAGGGCCCGCCCTTTGCCCGGGCCTAGCCCGGCGCCGCCCGCGCGTGTCCGCGACGCGGAGGGAGCCTCTTGTCTTTAAGCGCCTCCAGGTGCGAAAGTAGCAGGAAGTGGGCGGGGAGGCCGCCGAGCGTCCTGGGACCTGTAGTCCTCCCGGTCCCTGGCCGCGAGCTGGAAGCGGCAGTGAAGCGGCTAAAAAATGCCCGGCGTCTTGGTCCCCTCTGCGGCGTTCAGGTAATGGCCTGTATGCGCGGTTGTTTGCCCCCGCTCCACCGAGGGAGCCTCTTGTCTTTAAGCGCCTCCAGGCGCCAAAGTAGCAGGAAGTGGGCGGGGATGCCGCCGAGCGTCCTGGGACCTGTAGTCCTCCCGGTCCCTGGCCGCGAGCTGGAAGCGGCAGTGAAGCGGCTGAAAAATGCCCGGCGTCTTGGTCCCCTATGCGGCGTTCAGGTAATGGCCTGTATGCGCGGTTGTTTGCCCCCGCTCCACCGAGGGAGCCTCTTGTCTTTAAGCGCCTCCAGGGGCCAAAGTAGCAGGAAGTGGGCGGGCATACCACCGAGCGTCCTGGGACCTGTAGTCCTCCCGGTCCCTGGCCACGAGCTGGAAGGGGCAGTGAAGCGGCTGAAAAATGCCCGGCGTCTTGGTTCCCTCTGCGGCGTTCAGGTAATGGCCTGTATGCGCGGTTGTTTTCCCCCTGAATATGTCATAAGATTACTAGAGGCTTTAACCTCTCTTTGGGATCAAGGACATTACAATTTGGAAAAGGTCCAGGCCCAACAAATACAAGCCTATGACAAGGGAACAAAATTAAGAGAATTTTCCGAAGAAGACATGGTCCTTAAAATATTTCCAACTATAGATAATAAGGTCTTAGCTACTTGGCAAGGGTCATACAAAGTCCTCAAAAGGATAACCCCTGTCACGTATAAGAGAGCAGTCCCACAAAGAAACAAGGATGCGTAAATCTTCCCTGTGAAACATTTGGGAGGAGCCTACCCCGGGAGACAAACCCACAGAAGCCTTAGAGTATGCTACCAACATCTGATCGATGGATATTCTTATACCAACACCAGTTCAAGAGGGGAAGGGCACCCTCGCTATAGGGGCTTCCTTACGTGAGATTAAAAAAAACAGTATATCACCGTCTTGAGAAGTATCTTCAGGTGCTCCCGGCCGAACCACTTTTATATCCAATGATATAATAACAACTGAGTGCCGCTTTGCAAATCTGAGGCCCTATCAAATCACACTGTTAAAAGAAGCGCTGTAGAACAGGAGGGTAAAACTATTCTAGAAGCAGATGACATAGAACCCTCCCAGAGTGCTTATTGTTCTCCTCTAGTCCTAATACCAAAAGGAGATGCGAGCCTCCAGTTTTGTATTGATTTTCGGCAACTGAATTGTATGTCAAAATGTCACACAAATGCCATGCCTCACATTGATGAGCTTATACAACATCTAGAAGAAGCACACACAATGCCCACATTAGACCGTAGGAAGGTTTACTGGCAAATTACCCTAACTCCATAGGCTCAGGAGAAAACAGCATTTGCGACACCTATAGGGCTTTACTATTTTAAGGTATTATCTTTTGGTCTCTGAGGGGCCCGTGCCACATTCCAACGATTGATGGATTTTATACACCTGCCCCATCAAGGATACACAGCAGCGTACCTGGATGATAAAGTGGTCTTTAGCCCTGCCTGGGATACTCACCTGAAACATCTGGTTCCCGATTCCTTACAGCAGGCAGGTATTATGATTAATCAAAAGTTATCTACTATAGCAGCTGATCATATCCATTATCCACATATCCAGTTTGCACAATCTGTAGTGCTCGCTTATTTAACTAAACAGCCACTCAAATCTGGCATTATCAGTGCAGTTAAAACCCGGACCAGAGCACCAACTTGCAAGGTTATTCATCCTTTTATTATTACAGTGTCTTTTGCCTGTCCGTATCTTGCACATTTGTAGCAGCATATGCACCTGGAAGTGGAACAACTCAGGCACAATAGCTTGCCTCACCAGTCATTCAAGCTAGCATTAAATAAACAAATTAAGCAGCTCTCCTAGTGAGAAGACGAAGCCAAATTTAGGTTGTGCAACCGCACATGGGTGACCATCAACACCTACAAGGCTCTGACCATGCAAACCCATATGAATGCCACTTTAGGAAATCATATCACAAAAAGGACTCTAAGACAGATTAGGGTTTCTACAATCAACAAACACGTCCAAAATTGCACTCGCCATTAGAGAACAGAGTGCATGCAGGCTTTGCCAATACCCTCAGTAAGACTTTCTCCATTTATTATGCATCTGCCAAATTTTATTGCCTTGGTGTAAAATCTATCTTTTAAATATATTTTATTCTAACCTTATTGTTATGTTACTGTCACTTGTAAAGCGCATGTACACGGGATGGTTTTATGACACTAAGGTAACCCAATCCAATTGGCAATCATTGCGTTTATTATAAGCTTGTTTAAACAGCTATTTTTTTAATATCTGTCTAAATTTCCCATAGTTGGGAGCCCTCCTAATTTCCATGGGTAAGACATTCCAAATGCAGGGGGCACTTACTGAGAATCTGAGCCCACCTACTCTTTTCTTTTTAAAGTGATGGATTGATAAGTAGTGTATGTGAGTAGATCTTAAATTCCTGTTAGGGATATACTTTTGGATGGAGGAATTTATCAAAGCTGGCCATTTGATATAGATGGATTTGAATATGATGCAACAGGCTATGAAGGTAGATCTCTGAGCAACTGGGAGTCAGTGGAGATTTTTTATCAATGAGGAAATGTGGCAGTGTCTTGGATGTCGGTGGATAAGCCGAGCTGCCTGGTTCTGAACCATTGGAGCCTACAAGTGAGGCAATTGTGAAGGCCCAGGTAAAGGGAATTAGCATAGTCTATACAAGACATGACCATGGCAATTATGACTTGCACCATTGCTTCTACAGTAATAAGTCATCTTATTTTCTGGATTCTACAAAGCTCTAGGAAGCAAGATGAGATCATGGATCCAAGTTGAGGTTTCAGGGAAAGTTCCTCATCAATAAGAACCCTGAGGCTATTTACTGACTTCCTAAGTGGGGAGGAGAGGAGCACCCATACCAGCAGGCAAAAAGGAAGGGCTGCATGGGTCAAGCTTATTTTTAGTGATAACTACCTCTGTTTTGTCAGAGTTCAGTTTTAAGAGGTTGCTGTTCATTCAAACCCGGAGAAACAGCATTGTATCCTAAAAGAATGCCTTGGATTCTGGAGTATTATTGATTGTAAAAATAAGTTGCATTTTATCTGCATGATTATACACTTTGACATTCCCTTTTGTTAGGAAATACACCAGGGGGCAAATATTGATATTAAAAAGGTGTAGAGAGAGGGAAGACCCCTAGGGCACCGAGCAATTCTGAGTGAGTCGGACCTATTGTGATCTGTTTTTTAAGTAGTAAGTGACCCATATGATTGTCGAGCCATGCTACCCAGCATCCTTGACACAATCCACCAGAAGATTATGGTTGACCGTGTCAAAAACCAATGAGAGGTCAAGGAGGACAAGGGCCTTAGTAGAGCATCTGTCCACCTCCTCCCGCATGCCATTCATTACCGAGAGGATGACTGCTTCCATAGAGTGCACCAGATGAAATCCTGCTTGGAAAGGCTCCGAAAATTAGAATCTTCTACGAGGGAGAAGAGGTTAAGGGCCACGAGTGCTTCCATTACCTTTGTAAGTATGGAAGAAGAGATATAGGACGGTCATTTTTCAAGTTTATGGGGTTCACACCTACTTTCTTTTGAAGAGGTAGCACTGTTGCCTTTTTGAAGGAATTGAAAATATTTCCTTGACTGAGGGACAAATTACGTCAGGATCTCCCAAGGTCAGGAAATCAGGCAAAGGCAGTTTTTAACAAGCTGGGGGGACAAGTGTCATTGAGGGAGCCGAGTTAACTTTAGACAGTAATTCCATGAAGCAATCTTTACTAATCTCTGGGCACAATGAGAGTGTGAATGATTCTTGTCTGCAAATGATATTACACAGAGAAGTAAGCTGAAGGCAATGTTCCTTTAATAGTCTCAATTTTATTAATAAAAAAGTAATTGAGCGAGGTGCAGAGATTTTGTGTAGGTAAAATCAGTGGGGTAATCCTATCAGGATTAGAGAGTTCAGTTACTATTTTGAAAATCTCTTGACTTGTGGGAAGAATGCAGGATTTTGCTGGTGAAAAAAAGCAGTTTAGCATGCATAATGAGTGTTTTATATTCTTTGATTTTTTTTCTATAGGTTTCTTTGGTGTCAGGTAGGTAGATGTTTCGCCATTTGCGTTAACAGCAACGAAATTCCAGTTTGTCATGTTTCAGATTTTCAGAGAACTATTTTGAGGCCTCAAGTCCTCTGGTCTATTTAGTTTTTAGGAGGGGCCATGTGGGTTGCTAGCTTTACCTAGCACTCTGTAATTGCTTCCTCATAGAGGTCCATGTCATCCTTTGGTGCTGGTAGGGGGCTTTCCAGGAAGTTGCAGGAGTTATGGTCAACTCGAAACCAGTTCCTTGAAAGAGCTCCAGGAAATGAAGGAGGTTTACAGAGGGTAGAATTCAATTTAGAAATTTCAGTGGCAGCTAGCACAGATGGGGGGGGGTAAGAGAAGGGGGGGGTAAGAGATGGGGGGGTAAGAGAGGCTGAGGTTAAAAAAAAAGGAAAGAAACGTACCTGATTGTCGGGTCTCTCCTCTGCTGTCTCTCGGTCGTCTTTTTAGGCCGGTACAGGGAAGCAGGGGGCACCCGGCTCCCAGGCTCCCCATAGCCAATCCACAACACTGCAATGCAACGTTGTGATTGGTCTGAGCGCCGTCGTTCAGCGTTCAGTTAGGGAGTGGGGACCTGCACATGTTCTCCATGCAGGTTGTAATGCAGCTTGCATGGAGAACATGCAGAGTGTGCATGAATATCTGGCTCGCCCAAAAGGGCAGGACAAACATTCAAGCGCACGTAGGAAGTGCAAACCACTCCCCCTGCCGTGCTCTGAGAGCAGAGCAGCCCTGCATGCACGCAAAGCCGCCACAGCAGGGAAACAAAGTGATAATAATGAGTTATTATCATTTTATGGTTCCTTTATTTCACTGCTACAAAGCAGTGGGGCGAGGCTTCTCCCCCTTAGCGAAGGAGCCATGACTAGAAATGTTACCAGGTAATGGTCGGACCATCCACAGGGGGAAATTGTTAGATTCCTCAATGAAAGATTGGACATCCATACTTGATCGAGGGTGTGGCCTTTTTTATGTATGGGCACTTGCACATGCTGTTCTAAATTTAGGCTTTTAGTGAGGTCAGTAACGGCATTAGATCCTGTCACCAACAGGGCATGAGTCTGGGGTACACACAGGTAGGTGGCGTCCTCCCACTATTTTTACAGGGTAAACCCCATCCACCCTGCCAAGAAGTTGGGGCCTCACTGAATAATGTTCTGAACTGGTCCTAGTGTACTTTCCAAACACCGGGACACTTTCAGCAGCGCCTGGACCTTGTCTGCTTTCCACCTGCAACAAGCAACAACCTGCAGGCTGGGACAGGGCTATCTTATTTTAGACTCCTGCTGGGCCCAAAACAAAGGCCGAATTCAAGGGGTCATCAGGCCTCCTTTTGTTTGAGTCTCCTGGCTGGGAGCAGTCAGGAGCCTCACACCTAGAAGCAAATGCAGCAGAGGGGAAACAAAGGTTAGCACTTCACACATACTTAAGAGAGGCAGCTTTTCATTTAGTATAGGCCCTGTTTACTAGATATGCATGCACTGTAAGGATGTCAGATGTGTTGGTCTCTACCAGTAGTTACATAATACTGAATGTAATTTATATTGCGCTTACTACCACTGACGAGGCCTTGAAATAATTTTAGTACCACTATTTTTTCTTGTATAGCGCTATTCATCCCATAGCAGAGTGTTAAAGCGCTTTACATCCCACGTACATATTAAAGTCGTGGCTTGTGATGCCACGTCCTATTATGTCGATTCCTGTGATGCCACATGCAATGTCATGCGCCGTGATGTCATGTGCCGTGAGGGCACACGTCGTGATGTTACTTGCATACTGCCTAAGTAGGTTAGTCCCCCCACTTCTTTTTTTAGGACTTTTGCCCTGGTCACCAAGCAATCTTGTTTTGCATGAATGGTCTGACACCACAAAACATGGCATGCTTTGCAAAATTTCTTTTAAAAGCGGAGTCAGATATCAAACAGAGTACAAGTAAATCTTTAGGAAACACGACGGAGTCAGCTTAAACTAAAACTTTGATAATCCTAAACAAACTGCAATTCAGCCACTTGCTGTGCAATAATGAACATTAGAACATTGGAATGTTGGGAGCTCCATTGAAAACAATGGAGTGCTCCGGGCTTATAATGGCTGGTATAAGCCTGGAGCTCCAACATTCCAATGTTTCTTTGTTCACAGCTCTGTCTGTGAACAAAGGCTTCAGGGAACCTGAGGGGATTCCAATCCTCTCACGCTTCCAAAAGGCTTTGTTTTTTTTGTTAGAACATTCTGTCCTCTAGTGACAGAATGTTCTAATAGCCCTATAGCCCTTCGTAGATGGGCTATACCGTTATTAAAGTCCCTCTCCCTTGTTAAAGGCCATCGCCTTCGGCTCGGGGCCTTTAACGCTGGAGAGGGCCTTTAATAGCCGGTATAGCCCTCTACGGCGGGCTATAAGGCTATAATGATGAAATGTACTTTACCCTGTGTGACGTTTTTAGAATGCTTGCTTTATTCGAATTGTGCCAGGATCAGGTCAGAGAGGTGGCGCACTTCCTTTTGTTGTACATTGCCTTAAGTGAAAGAATGGCTTTTCGGCAGTTTACTTTTGTTAGATTGGAACTAGGATATTTACTGACAAACTACATTTTTTTTGTTTTAGAGTTTTCTTCACCAACGCCGTTGTCTGGTATTTTAGACTATTGTGTTTTTTGGCGCAACATGTTAATTTTAAAAAGCTTTTAACTTTTTTTTCTTCGCTTCCCTATTCGTGATGTAGTTAATATACTGGTTATGCTTCTCTTCAATATGTGACCGTAATGGTTTTTATTAATCATGCAAATAAAATGTTCATTCATTCAGCATATGCCCTACTAGAATTAACACTGCATTACTCCAAGGGGCTGTAAACTTTCATTTTACTTCTGCATAATGAATACAACCATCTAAGTCATATTTCCAGATGTATAAAGAGCCTTGCGGTAACAACGCTTGCGAGGATAGCACACCCAGGACAGCAGTATGGTACGCACGCTTAAATGTCGCTTTTCGGATTCTCACGTGTAAGTGTACCTCAGTGTCCACCGTCTTCTCTTCGATTCACAGCAAACTCTCCGTATGCCTTTTGTCATATATGTTACATCTATAGTTATATATTTTCTTATCTGGTGTATTCTGGTGGTTTCTTAGACATTGGTCCCAATTTGTAGTGACTATAAATACCAAGTATTACAAAAGACTTTTTTTTACACAGCGCACCAGATCACTTGTCGGCTGTTTCTTAAAACCATGTTACTATTGGTATGTATTTATTTAATGCATTGTTTTTTAGCGCGGACTTTACCCAAAGGTGTCAGAGCGCTTCACAATAGAACCAAGTACGTTACACGAGTAAATATGACATATTTACAGGTTACAGAAACAAACGAGAAACAAGAAAAGGTAACATAAAACAGGATGTGAGGCTGAGCTGACCTAGCCGGGACTGGAATTCGTGACCTGAAAGTCACGGAAGATTTCCGCTGTGATATTTTATCTAACGTCGCCCTTTTAAAGGCCCAATTCGTGGGAAATTAGCTGATTTCTCTTTAAAACCATAACCCCTTTCACTTTACTGGAAGCTGCAAAAAGGATAACACCAAACGACTCTGTGACAGCGGAGACAGCAAAATGGGAGCTGTGCAACAAAGGCCTCCATTCAAAGAACACACAGACAAGCGGATCATGTTTTTTTCTGCTGCGCTCCTTTGTCCATAATTATACACGTTGTTTACTTCGGCTCGAGACGAGGCGCTGATGCAACCTGCAGTAAGCACTTTCCCTTTTCCACTCGCCCCTGTTGTGCGCACGCAGCTGTGACGGTGTGTCGAAAGCACTGCCTGGAGCCGCGCGCCCGCAGACCCGTCCTGCAGAAAGGACGCTCAGGTGAACACCTGTGTGGCATTTCGCAGAATATCAACATTAGCAAAAAGCTTTGAGAGGTTTCAGATGTACCGAGCAGCGCTAATGACTCTAATGGCAGCAAAACACAGGCGTGTGTCTGTAGCTTTGAGCGGCAATTAAGGACAACTTTGCTGTGGGATTAGACGCCGGCACTTTATAGAATGTGTGGAATAGACAGCTGTACATAAGGTATACTCTCCAATACATTTAATTGAGCTTAACTGGGAAACGAAACACTCCAGTTTGTAGCACTAGAAATGTTCCATATTTTTTTTTCCACATGGAAAGTTATTTATTTAGAAAACTACACAACGGGCATCAAGAATCCTTAATATACAAAAAAGTGGCAGCAAAAAGATATGTATAGTAAAAGTCGTGTGTTGCAAAGTTGAACTCTCAACAAAATGTTCCATATTCACAACAAATGTACAACAGAGTTAAACAAAAAAAAAAGTAAAACAATACCCAAAAGCAAGTCATGTGTACAATTTCTGAGCTGAGCTCGTCATGAGCCATGGAACGCTCACACTCGGAGATAATTCCCCTGCTGTGCTGAACGTTCCACGGAAACGGGTGTGGTCATGAGAGCACACGAGCACTGTGCCTCATGACGAGCTAAGCTCGTCATGAGCACGGGGGCGCTGAGCGCGCCTCCCCGCCCCCCAGTACAGCAGGGGAATTACCCCTGCTGCGAAGGGGTTAAAACCAAAACAATGTTCCAAAACAACTGATACATTGAACCGTTAACCCCTTCCGTGCGGCCGCGATTTTCCCCGTGTGCGGCCGCCGGACGAACAGGGGCGGGCCGTGACGAACCCCAGCCGTCATCAGCACACGAGCACCGTAGTGCATGACGCATGGGGTTCGTCACCAGCATGGAAGGGGTTAAAGACATACGGACACATAAACATGTTAAAACTTATAATTACATCCGTTTCTTTAAACATTCCATTTGAAAGTTTAAAATTTGATAAGAATGGGTGATACAACTACTAGATTATCTCACAGCTGAGTATGTGGTGTATGTGCCTTATTTATGTGGTTTATGGTTTGCCAGAAACTATAGCTCCAACCCCCACAGTTTCATCATCAATCCCAATATATGTAAAGTTGATAGATTTTAAATGAGAGGGTCCTGCATCTTCAACAATTACAGAAACAGCGATCAGGGTAAGTTTTGTGAAGTCGGCAGAGTCATTGATAAAGAGTCACCAGAGATAGGAAACTGTGTTTGCATTCATCTTTGCTGGCTGCTTGAACACCCCTTCAAATAGACGGGAGCAGGGTTTCCGGATATATATCATTTATTTAATGCAAACCCAGCCAAAAGATGGAAGCGTGCTGTACAAGGTCAATGGCAAATACACAGTGAACATGTAATAGCTAGTTTGTAGATTGTTACTAAACTGCGATGTAATTTCTTTACAATAGATAAAGTGAACACGCATATTTATGGGATACGTCGGCTAAGGTGCACTTCCTAGTCCAGCCTTAACGAGTATTTGTTCAGGTTGGAGAAGCCCTGAGGGAAAGAGGAGGAGGTAAATGAACTAGATGCACCTACCTTGGAACGTTTCTTCCTTTTTTTGACATTTTGGCATATGAAAATGGTTGATTACTTTTACACATTGTAGGATCATTCTTATGAATATCTGATAGTACTATTGATGCCACTGCGATGTGGTCCATTTCGGTGATGTGATCATGGCAGACAGTTATCTAAGATCACTCAATGTCAAGTCATCATGCTAGGAGGTCAAATATAGAGAGATTCTGCATCTGCATCCAGTGTGATTTTGGCAAAATGCCACTAGCAATTAATCTCTCTCAAGATGTTTGCTTGAAGAAAAACATCATGTTACTCATACATTAGGGCTACTTCTTCTCCCAAGTAGCCCCACCTTTGGTTGTATTCTGATAGCTCAGTAAGTCAAGTAATCTCAACGGTGATCTGTGTTTGATCTTGAGCTTGAAAGTTGAAAATCAGAGCAAGACCAACTCACCATTGTATCCTTACCGTAGCATGTAAAGTAAGTACGCCTTGCGATGGGTAATAAAAGTTGAAAATAATTTTTTCTATGTAATCTGCTTTCACAATATAAGGTACATAAATAATAGATTATTAGCATCAATAGGGTTGTTTTACACAACCATCTCTATCCAAACAAAACCCATACACGTTTATGGGGCAATTCTAGAAGTTACAACACTAAAGAAGTGTAAAACAAAAAACAAAAACAAAAAAAACACTAAAGAAGTGTACTGTGCACAGATTTAAAGTCTCAGAAGATGCTTACCTGAGGAGCATGGCCCTGGGAAAAGGTTCCATAGTCTGAGGCCCTTCCCTTTTTGACAGCTTCTAGATTTTGATTCAGATATGTTTTACTTCTAGTACCGAGGTACACGTGGGCATTCAGCACCAGGGAGAGAATCGGAAGGTATTTTCTAATCGAAAGGGTGGGCACAGGATGGCTGCCAATGCACTTTGCATGCAACGGTGATGTCAAAGGCCCTCATTATGCAACTAGAAAAGCATTGCACTCAGGAATATACTTTGGGAGCTGATCTTAGTGCCATGGAGGTTATCAGCCAGCAACACCATATTTCTGTCACAATTTATGTCCACTAATGTCCAATCATCTTCAAGCTCCTGTTTGACTAGACTGAGTTGCAACAAGTTGTCCTTCATTTCCATAGTATCTTCATTCAGAAATATACATGGATTAAAATAACTTCATTTAGCACTTCGGAGAAGGGGAAGGGTATCGATATACAGAGATGAAAATGAATTCAATAGATACTTATATGATTGTGTATTTATATTAAAAGGGAAGAATAACACAGATCTGTGTAACATCTCATGTGCGGCAAGTACATAATGAAACATATAATTGCAAGGCCAGATGCTGAGTTACAACTTACATCTACAAAAAACACCACAAGGCAGTCTTTTTTGTCCCACTAGATTACACTGCATAAACAATGTAAAGAAAGTAAAGTGGCGTCCAATGTGAATAAATGGACGCGTTGTGATATTTTTTTTATATGTGCATGGCGAAGTGCCAGTGTTTTCATTTTTTAAACTGGCATACACAGATACATTTATAATGGTTGAAGCTGTCCACTCTGCCGACGAGGTCTTATATGTACTTCTTTGCCTTGCTAATCTTCTGCATGACTTACAATTTATTACCCCCCCAAATACCTAGATTCATTCATTTAAGAATGTTTATCTGAAATGATTTCTGATCCAGCACAACACAATGTTCATAATCTCAGTTGAGAAGCGTAACAAAGATGCCATAAGCCCTGGTGCAAGAAAGGAAAACGGCCCCCTTCACTGCGATTTGTCAGAGTTCAATGGGTCCCCTCAGTTCTTTGGGCACCGGTGTCATTGCACCTGCTGCACCAACATTAGCTATTCCCCAGCTCAGCGAGTCTTGCTGAAGTTATTTAGAGTTTGGTAGACTGGCATCCAAATGGCTGTGGCAGTAGAGGCACAGCATTTGCCAGCTCAGCCAAATGTAAAGTTTGTTTTACCTGTATTAAGTTATTTTAGCTAATAATGCGCACAAATCAACCCGGGAGAGGTATTTCGGTGCAGCATTGAACACTAGCTTAGAAACAGCTCAGTCTTAAGAAGTTTTCTGAATTCTGCAAGAGAATGTCAATAATGCCGTGGGACTGTGGTGGACCTCACAGCATTTTCGTCCTCCAAAAAAGACCCAGAATGTGACTGAGGCGTGTCTCTGAAAAATATAATAATGCCATGCTGGAAGAAATCTTGCCTTCTAGTGTAATGGAGACTTTTAAAAACTTTTTTCTGTCAAGGGTTGCCACGTGTGCATGTGAGGCATGCACAGGAAAAAGCTAATGGACATTTGAGGAGGGTCACCCTCACCAGAACGGACGTTCCAGCTCCAAGCCCACCAGCCAGTTTACCCCAGTTCTCCCTCAGAGATTGTTTTCTTAATGGAGGCGATGATGGTGCCTTTCCCATTAAGAAAATCACCAAACCCTGATCTGTAATTGAGACAGAGAATGTGAGATGTAAGTGGTTCACAAATCCACCAATTATTTGCAAATTCTATGCACTCACCCACCTCTCAATGAGGCCCTAAGGTCTCACAAATGTCACAGATAACTATCCATTATTGCGAGGGCACCCTAATAAAAGGCCACTGGAAGATTATGTTGCACTTTCGAAACGTCTTCAATGTTTTTTTCCCCAGGGAAAAGCAGTAATGACCTTCAACTATTTCTAAAATTAGATACAGCTTTTCATGGAGCTAACAGGTGGATTTTTAAAGGAAAGTGAAGAGGGAAACTGAAATGCTACACTTAATGACCTTTCACCACTACCCCTTCTTGCTATATGTTCCCAGGAGGGATTAGGCTCTCCTCTAACCCTTGTGAGAAAAGCATTAACCATTACAGTTTTCTTTGATGGTATGTTAGTATTTATTATCTAAATAAACAAGTATGTCCCACAAGGCTTTTTGTCTGCAAAAAGGGGTCTGCACTTTCTCCGCTGCTGTCAGAAAATATTGCTAATCATCACTGAGGTCTGAATTACTGTGAAAGTGAATTCACTGCCCCACAATCTCAGTTTCAAACCTCCAGGGGTTTCATAATTTCACAGCGCGTTGGTTTTAAATGACAGGTCCCCATCAGTCTGGCCATAAACGTTGTCCACTGTCCCTGTGTAAAAGATGGAGCAGTGTTGAAAATGATCTGCCAAGTACATGCTGTGATCGACCTCTGAACCCCCTGTTGATTCCTTACCAACCAAACAGAAATCTCATGTCTTCCAGCAGATGTACTATGGCTACCTAATCCCCTAAATTAAGTGATATGGTGGTTAAACTCGCCATGTTCTTTACTCATGCCAATAGACCTCTTTGCCACTACATTTATGGCTTGAGGAGGACTAAGTTCAAATCATCCTTAAAGACTCGCCTACTCTTCTTATTGGTTATTCATAGCCCAGGGTGGTCGGATGCTTAAGACCAACATGCTTTTTTCACAAGTGTCTTTTAGGGCAGTGTTTTGTCATTTATTGATATTTCCCTCTTATGATGGCAAACAACCTGGCAAGACTCATCCTTACAGAAGGGACAACTTAGTTTACAGATTTCAGCAATGCACTTTCCTACTACCTCATCTGTTTATGTGTTATTTATGTATCATATAGCACTTGTGCACACACATGTATAGAACTCTGAGGCCACCAGGGGTGTTAAAAAGAAGAGTATAAAAACTCTAAATAGATAGATAGATAGATAGATAGATAGATAGATAGATAGATAGATAGATAGATAGATAGATAGATAGATAGATAGATAGATAGATAGATAGATAGATAGATGGATAGATGGATAGATGGATAGACAGACAGACAGACAGAGACAGACAGAGAGACAGACAGAGAGACAGACAGATAGATAGATAGATGCATAGATATATGCATAGATAGATAGATCATGTGCAACCCATGACTTCCAGAGGTCTGTAAATCGCTTTGGAAACATATCATCTAATTTACATAGCAGAAGAATGTACGAGGGCATTGGAACAGGAGACATCCAGAAGGGTTTGACAAGAGTGTCATCAAGCACCGGCACAAGCTACATATCAGTATTAAGCACTTACCCAGATTCCACTTGTGACACAAAGCATGTTTATATTCTCATAGGCGCTAATCTGATAGTTACTGAAACAAACAGGCCCTGAAACACAAGGACCACTAAAGGTATGTGCTGTATTCACTGCTTTGTGATATGCACTACAAAGTGCACGTCTGGGACAGTTGTTTCAGCTACCTCAAGCTACTGTCATATTTGGTTATTTAGATTCAGGTGTGATGGTTTCCCTTTGCTGTATCCTGAACCACAAATCTGTGCAGTGGACATGAGCTCGCATTCATCAGGATGACACCCAGGCTCACCGTGTGAGATTGCAAAAAATCACTGGAGATTTTAATTTTCATTCGTCAACTGTTGGTGATGACACGCAACTTCCCCTTTTGTTTTGTGGTGAAATTGCTACTTTTGGGGAATGTGCATCTCAACAAATTCTGCTCAGATAACACATTTAAAATCTTAACCAAAACAATGGTTAGCACGAATATCACTAGACTGCATTTAAATGTACATTGTTTTTTTAGAAAAGAAATTGGTTGGGTGTTCAAGCAGGATAAACATAAATGGTGTAATAATCTACAATATAGAACACCCGCGGTGTGGGAATCTGACTGAGTGCGACCATCCATATGCATGAACAAGAGCGATTTAAACCAAGTAAATCTAAGTACCCTAGACTCTAGATGGGTCCATGACACAAATGGGACAGTAGTGTCAATATCAATGCTAATGGGTATTTTTCATCAGCAAAATAGTGCAGTCTGAGTCAATGCAGCACGAACTGCTTCATCAGCTGATTTGCAAAGGGCACAAAAGTGCGCTCCTGTGGGATACCCCATGAAACAAGCGCTCCTGCTGGCGCGTTTCATCAGCGGTAGATTACCATGTTTCCTAAATATTATTTATCGTTTTCATCAATCACTGCTGCTCAAGAAAGGCTGGAGCAGGTCAGAACTGCTGTAGCTAACAGAATTCCCAGATGAAGGTCAGTTAGAAAAACTAAGCGTGGATATGGGACTGTTATGGATCGGAGAGCTCTAAATGCTATCCATCACCTGAAAAATGGTAAAGCAGCGGGTATTGATCACATTTCAGAAGAAATGTTGAAAAGAGTACAAGGGTGAGCTATCTGCCAAGGCACGCAAGATGGAGAGGAAAATCCAAAAATGCAGACGCATTAAGTCATCACGTGACCAGAGGAGTGAAGCAGTGGGGAACGGCGAGAATCATCTACTTAAGAATTCTTAGGCGAGCAAATACGAAAAGTAGTGCAACATCTACCATTTGCTGAGCAATTGTGCAGAGTTTTACGTCACTAGCATGATACGTCTCAAAAGTATTCCCCGAAGAGAAAGCAATATCCAGTTTCAAGCTTCTACAGGAGCTGCTCATATTTCCAGACTTGGTATGAATGTGCACGAGTGTATGGATTCACGACTGAGATGTTAGTGTGGGGTAGGTAGAGTGGTCTGTTGGGCCTTCTATCGCGTGCTCAGACTAGGATACCTTCCAGCATCATCAAAAACAAGTACAATACGAAAAACAACATTTACCATTGTTGAGAATCCTGCAAACCTGGCTCACCAGAAAAAAAACACCTCACAAACGATTCACCACCACATGGAGCTCCCAGTCTTTCAACAAATGGGTCTAACTCTGTAAGAGACCCAGCTGTTTAAAAATGCAGCTGCATGTACACATTTGCTAGTAAATCTTCTGTGTTCCATGGACTATAGTCTGCATAGGTGGAATTCCGTAGAAGTGAAGGTAAATCATGTGCAGAAGAAAGCCATTTTACGCAGTAAGGACAGGTACATAATTTGGCTTGTTGTGTTACTAAAGTCAAGCTATACAACAAATGACTGATGTGTAATTAACCAGGGGCGGCCTTAGGCATGTGCAAGCTGTGGCTGTGCACCTGCACAGGGCCACCAAACCCCAGGGGCCACCACGCCAATATATATCCTTCATATAATAATCCTCTGAGGATGGATATATATTTGCGTGGTGGCCCCTGACAGGGATTTGGGGGCCTCCGGCTCTGTTCCACTTCCAAACACCCTGACCCCCCCCCCCCCTCCTCCTCCTCCTCCTCCTCTTCACTGGCCTCCGCGCTCGGCACCGCCCGGACCCCCTCTTCCCTCACCTACGCTTCCAGCACAGGGCCACCATGAGCCGAGAGCCGCCCCTGAATGAACCATTATCTTAGGCAGTACAAAGCCCTGGATGGATGAAGAGTGTAAATGATGGTCAGACAGGCCAATGACAGAAGAAATCTGACTCAAATAACCTCTCTGTATCTCTATGGATATGCAACTACATATGCATGAGGAAATAGCATTTACAACGTGGGCTGAGTGACGAGTGCGGATGTATGACGTTACAACGCGTTATTTTACAACGCAGACCGTTACATCGCAATTTTTACAACGCAGGATCCATTACAATGCATGCCTTTACAACGCATGTCATTACATAGCAGATACTATTACAACGCATGCCATTACAACGTAAGTATAGGTAAGTATATCTTTTTAAAAAAAATGTAATTAAGTTAATATAATTAATTTAATTAATTTAATTTTATAAAAGTAATTATTTTAATTTAATTTAATTAATGTAATTTAATTAATATTAAAATTGTAATTAATTTAATGTATTTAATTTAATTTAATTAATGTAATTTAATTAATTTATACATTGTAAATAATATAATTTAATTTAATATAATTAATTTAATTTTAATAATTTTAAAATAATAATTAATTTAATTTAAATATTGTAAGTTAATTAATTTATCAATTATAAATAATATAATTTAATTTAATTAATTTAATTAATTTAAAAAATGTAATTAATTTAATTTAATTAATTTAATTAATTTAATTTATTAAAAGTCGTGTTTTTAAAAAAAAGTGAACCCTAAAAATACCCCTGTACCCCAAAACACAAACACAGCCCTAAAACCTAAAAATACCCCTGTACCCCAAAAACCAAACCTAGCCCTAAAACCTAAAAATACCCCTGTACCCCAAAAACCAAACCCAGCCCTAAAACCTAAAAATACCCCTGTACCCCAAAAACCAAACCCAGCCCTAAAACCTAAAAATACCCCTGTACCCCAAAAACCAAACCCAGCCCTAAAACCTAAAAATACCCCTGTACCCCAAAAACCAAACCTAGCCCTAAAACCTAAAAATACCCCTGTACCCCAAAAAACAAACCTAGCCCTAAAACCTAAAAATAAATATATTTATGTACATTTAATATTAATCAAATTAATTAAATAATATAAAAAAAATTATATACTTACCTATACTTACGTTGTAATGGCATGCGTTGTAATAGCATCTGCTATGTAATGTCATGCGTTGTAAAGGCATGCGTTGTAAAAGTTGCAATGTAATAGAAGTCTGTTGTAAAAGTTGCGTTGTAACGGTGCAATACCGACGAGTGCAGTTTCAACACGAGCAGAACAACACTTGTCTGAACCACGCATTTGCCTTAACCACACATATGCGGGATTAAAGTAGTCAGTGGTCTAGATGCAGAGCAGATGGGTGCGGATAGGAACAGGCAGGATGAGGGGAGTAAGGACCAGGACTTGGCTTTGTCATTGGGGCTGGGGCCAGGTTTATTTGGAGGGAGGAGTTTTTTGGGCTGGAGGCCAGTTTTAGGGTTTAGGGAGCTAGTCGTTTTTGGGGCTAGGTTATAGGGCTGAGGGTGGGAGCGTTTTCAGGGCTGGGGGACAGTTTCGGGGCTCAGAGTGGGGGTGCTGGGGTTGGGGTAGTTTTCCGGGCAGGGGGTGGGGTTTGGGGCTCAGGGTGGAGAGTCGGGTAGTTTTTAGGGCTGAGGCTGGAGGGTGAATTACAGAGCTGGGGTTTCAGATTTTAGGGATTACGGCTGGGTGCTGGGGTGTGATCTTTATCATGCATATCTTCTTACCAACTATGCCTTTACAATGAAACTAGTTGTAAAGGTATGCGCAGTAAAAACGCAGTCGTGGTTCAGGCTGCGTTGTTTAGGCATACATGGTTAAGGCATGCGTTGTTGTATCATACAACCATATGGATGTATTTACAAGAGGCCAGCGTAAAACGCAGCCTGTCAGGCTTTTTGAAGATATTCTAGAAAGAGCTGTTGCAGTGGAAATCTTTAACTCCTAGGGTTTGTCAGAGGGGGTAACCAACACCAAAATCTGTCCCAGCAAAGGCAATCTGTGAGATTTCATGTAACAAAACACTAATCTGTAGGCTTTAATAAAAAGTAGTGATAATAGAAAGCCCGAGAATCAAGGAGCACGCCATTAGTGCCCGGCCCCCTGTGATGCTAGTCACGCCTACCGTGGAGGCCGTGGTAGCACGATTGGCGACCGGCCAGAATAGGGGAAGTCCTTCTGGGTCATCGTGGTGACGCAGTTCCGGCTAGGACTGACACTCACTGCGAGGGGGAGGAGCTGGAGGCCTATTTATGCTGAGAGGCCCCAGACTCCGTCCTCTTTCTTTCCCACGTCGGCCCCGGACCATCATTGACAAAAAATCTGTACATCGTCTATGCAAGAGGACTCTTCTTTTTTTTCTTACTGCAGGCCTCGTGGAGCGGAGAAGGTGAGGCGTGCCGGCGCGCATCACGCGGAGGACGTCAATCGACTCAGGAGTGTAGCGGGGAGTCGGTGGAATTACCAGCTGGGGTGTAGTGTCCAGGTTCCACCGCAGGAAGAACAGGCAGTGATTAACGAGGGTACTCGCGGTACCAAGAACGTAAGGTGTCGGGCGTGGGGGCACAGGGCAGTCGCAGGGGGAGCGGTTTTAGTGAGTGGGCTTTGGAGTTTGTTTGAGTAGTGACCCCTGAGTTTCTCCTTGCCATCGGTCCCTGCGGCTTCGCAATTCGGAGCGCGTTGCAAAGAGCCCGCACGGCAGGCTGGCACCTCCCTCTTGGGCCCACGATTAATTCGGAAGAAGCAAGGAGCTAAGGGGCAGAGTGTCAACCCAAAATGTGTTTATTTGGTTAGATCATTTGGAGGAATTTTTCGAACGAGGGCAACGACCGGAAACAGTGTGGTGAAACGCCCGATAGTGAGAGTGCTGAGCTGAGGAGGGAGGCGTGTGGGAAGAGCGCACGTAGAAAAACAAGCACGTGATCAGCCGGTGGTTGTCGAGGGCAACAGCAATTTTATAGTTCCCTGTAGAAGCGTGGTGCCATTATTACGGTGGGAAAGCAGACAAGCAGGGCGATAAAGTAAGGCAGGTGGAGGAGCTTACATTTGGAAAATAGAAATCCTGCCAAGGGGCGTAATCCAAAAAGGAAGGACAGCGACCCCAATCTGTCCCAATTGTTGAAGCTGGTATTAGCCAAGTTAAGTCGAGATGAGGAGAGCAATGAGGAGTATAAAAAAGGCCCAGGACTCGCTCAAGCAAGGAGAAGAGCAAAAGTGTGGGGGGGGGGGGAGCTAAAAAGAATAAGTAAAGACAGGGTGAGGAAGACCTCAGGGAGCAGCTCTCAGCTCAGGAAGCACCTATCGAAGCACCCCGTCCAACTCTAGAACAGGCGGTGCACAATGGGGTGGAGCACAATAACGTGGGGGCAATGTTGGCTGAGATTCGGGGGGCGTTAAAGGCTTTAGCGCCCCCACCCCAACCCACTGGCTTAGTGACCCTGGCTTCAATGCAATGGCCAGCCCCAGAGCCACATGGTGAACGGGGGGAAGGGGGGACTGCCAACACAGGATAGCGCATCTGGGGGGATAATTCCCCATGCTCCAGGTAATTTAGAGGGGCCAGCAGGGGTAGCGCAAGGGACAACGGCTAGTGTGTTAGCTTCAGTAGCAACCTTGCACAATTGGCAGCACCAGCGGCAGGGAGTCAGAGCAGTGGGACATCGGTGGCACCATGGGCACCGCCATCTGCGTTAGGGAACGTGGCCAGCGAAATCAGTAGACAAGTAGCTCTCTCGGGGAAGGCACACGACAAAGATGTGAGCGCAGCACCTTCAGCGGTGGGTCAAGCGGCCCCCGCACAGCCCACTGCAGCAATGGTGACCGCAACAGGTAAGGCGGTTGAGAGCACAGGAAAGAGCACGAATAGTGTGAATAATGCAATTGGGAGGCAGGATACATTATTGTCCAAACCAGGAAAACTGGCTTCCCATGTGCATCTGGACATGAGGGAAAAGATTTGGGAGGAGGAACTCATTGACATATTTTCTGTAATCAGACCAAAAAGGAGGGAAGTGGAGTCTAAAGAAAAGGATGGCAAGGAGGGCTCATTTAGAGACAGGAAACCAAGGGTGGAGGAGTCCATTACTAATTGGCTGTGTGGCATTAATGTATTTACAACAGTAATGTTGGAAAGAAAGCCTGAAAGGGCAATACCGTTGGTATTCTATGTTAACAAAATCGTAAAAGCACACACAATGTATGGCGGTATGGCATGGCTAGACTATGACAGAGTTTCAGATGGGCTAAAGTAGAGGACCCTGACATGGGTTCGGATCAGACAGAGGTCAATGTTTGGTTGGAGCTGGTAAACAACAAAGCACCAATAAAGCAGCCCTTTGGACATCACAAGGGGGGATAGGCGAGAAAAAAGGGACTTGCTGGGCATTCAACTGGAATACATGTACTTGGCCGGCAGGGACATGTAAGTTTAAACATACCTGCACATTCTGTGGGCACCCATCCCACCCAGAGTTTAAGTGCATTAAAAAAATCAAAAGATAGGGATACGGAGCAAAAGGCCCACCCTCACAATAGATTACCCACGCCAGTTGAGATTGGAAAACTGATTTTCTGGCTGAATCAGTATCCCAACAGGAATGCAGCCATGGTGTTGTACCAGGGGTTTTCTACAGGATTTGGCATTCCTGCACAGGGGGTGCCTCCAGTGGGTCATTGCAAAAATCTATTGTCTGCGTGCACACATCCCACAGTAGTGTTACAAAAGGTTAGTAAGGAAAGCCCATAGGGGCGGTTCGCAGGCCCGTCCACTACCCCCCCCCCCCTTTGCCAGATTATGTATGTTCACCGTTAGGGTTGGTCCCTAAGAAGGAGACAGGCCAGTACAGGATGATACATACCTTATCTGCGCCGAGGGGGGGCGTCTGTAAATGAGGCAATAGATACATCTTTATGCTCGGTGACATAATCTTCCTTTCACGTGGCATTGCAGAAATTGCATGATTTAGGTCCCAATGCCTTCATGGCAAAGACAGACATTGAATCAGCCTTCCGGCTCACGCCTGTACATCCCACGGACTATCACTTGTTGGGTTTCCAGCGGAATCACCAGTATTACTATGACAAATGCATGTCAATGGGATGCGCAGTGTCATGCAAATATTTTGAGATGTTTAGCTCCATGCTCCAGTGGCTGTTTACTTTTAGAACAGGGCACAAGAATGTAGTGCATTACTTGGATGACTTTATGATCATGGGTCCGTCCGCATCCGGGGCATGTGGTCAAGCTTTGAGGGAACTGGTTACCTTGTTGGAAGAATTTGGGTGCCAGTGGCCCCGGGAAAGACAGTAGGCCCTGCAACATGCATGTCTTTTTTGGGGATTGAGATAGATACAGTGGTAGGTGAGTGCAGGTTACTTGAAGACAAAGTGCTGGCATTCTCCCAAGCGATAGGGTCAGCATTACCGGGGGAAAAAGGGACATTCCACAAACTCCAGGTATTAGTGGGCCAGTTGAATTTTGCTCTACGGATCATCCCAATGGGGCGCCCCGTCTCGAGGTTAATTGCCAGGGCAATGGTGGGGCTGACTCAAAAGCATCATCACGTGAGATTACGGTCTGAGGTGAGGCAGTACTTGAGAATATGGGGCAGTTTCTTGAAGAACTTTAACGGTAAAGTGGTGTGGCCCACGCTGGCGGTCACCAGCGAGGCCTTGGGCTTACTACTGTACAGAGCCGTGAAGAAATCTCTAGGCAGACAATTAGGTAAAGAGACATGTACTTTAATGACTGTTAGCCTCAGCAGCTCCCAGGAAACTGACAAGTCATCACAGATGATGAATATTCAAACATCAACATTCTATTGCTATGGGGATAGGAAATGACATCGTGGGAGCATGTGGGAAGAGGATAACAATGCAAGAGGAAGATTACTATAACCCGGTAGTGTGGGTTTTGGAGCAGTGTTTGGACCACACTGGCGCAGGGAGAACTGGCCAGCAGCTTGTCATGAGAGAGGGTTGACCAGGAACATAGCCTTTTTAGAATTATTCCCAATTGTGGTGGCAGTTACTGTGTGGGCTGAGTGCTTTAGGAAAAGATGTGGTTTTCTGGTCTGACAACATGGCAGTAGTGGAAGCCATTAACAGGCAAGGGGCTACCTGTAAACATGTTTTGAGATTTTTACAGCATTTCGTATTGATGTGCTTGAAGCTGAATCTGCTGTTCAGGGCAGCTCATATCCCAGGTGTAGAGAATCAGCCTGCTGACGCTTTATCTCGCTCCAAGTTACAGGAATTCCAGAAGTACCATCCACAATCAGAGGACCAGATGACAGTGTTCCCGACATCTCTGTGGAGGATTGGAGCCCCACATTAGTGGGGTTGGTGGGTGCCTCATTGAACGAGCGCACCTGGATGTCTTATCAGCAGCATTTCAAGGCTCACAGGGCATCTGTGCAGTGCGCAGGGGTAGTGGGCCTCTTTTCATCTGAGGACATATGTGGTTTCTTGCAGGTTTTAAGGGATCAGGGCAGGCTGGTCTCCTATGCTAGGGCGCACGTAATAACGGTAGGCTTCTTTGCTAAATTGGCAGGGGAGCAGGACCCAGGAAACACATTCTTAGTCAGAAAAGCACTATCTGGGTGGGCAAGGTTAGAGGGAGTCAAAAAGGATTGCAGAAGGCCACTGGATGTAAACTTGTTGGGGGATATACTGGACCCTTTACAGGCAGTATGCTCCTCGGTTTATGAGAGCACTCTATTTGGGGCTGCCATTGGTTACTTATCCCACTCATTCAGAATTGGAGCAGCGACGTTAGCAGCAGGGGTGAGTTTTGTCAGTAGAGGAAGTGAAGCGAGTGGGCAAATGGTCATCCTCATGTTTCAAACGCTATGTCCGGCCAGAATTACTGTAGGATGATGCCAAATACTTAGGCATGACCATTCGGACTTTTACATTTCTCTTCCTGCTATTAGTATGCCCTCCAAAGTTATATGGGTGTTGGGACACTCGTTTGTGCATCGCGGGCCGGTTGCAGCAGCAGCGAGTGTCGAAACCGGCGGGCTTGAAGGAGATGGCGTTCCTCTGGCGAGGCGTGGGGGGGCCTGAGAATTGGGCAGCTACGACGGTTGGTGGACGAGACAAGAGCGTACGAGGGACATCAGTCCCCGTATTAGGTTACTCTGCATTTGGGCGGCAATGACATGGTGCGACTTGGACGCCAGGTGGTCAGAGAGGAATTGCTGACAGAGTTCGCTTGGTTGGGTCGGGCATTCCAGCGGGCCCATACCGCCTGGTCATGTATGATACCTGCCGGATATGGGGAGCCAGGTTAAGATCGAGAGCACTGAATGTGTCAGTGAAGCTACTCAACAGGAAACTGGCAAAGCTGTGCACTGGACAGGGCCACTTATACCACATATCGTACAGACTGATCAGAGGCGACCAAATGTTTCATCATGATGGCGTACATTTGTCAGACATTGGGACTGATGCATGGATCAAGGGCATCTGGTCATTTGTGCAGAATTTGTTCTGTGGTGGGGAGGGTGAAGGACCTGTGGACCCTGGTCACCCTTGTGGAGGTAAAGAAGCCACAGAAGATTGACTCACATGGCTAATGGAAGTCCTCCTACATACTACCTAGGCCAGCACGGAGGGGAAGAGACGGTAAGCTCTCCGCAGAAAAAATGGGGAAACCGGCTGGGGAGGCAAGGGTGCCAGGCCACAAGCTGGGACATGGGGCAGCGGCCCCTGGTTATTCCTACGAGCCTCCTTGGCAACCTGGTGGTAGAGGAGTGGGCCCTGAAAATGACAGATAAGGACCAGAGGGCTGGGGACCCTTGGTGTTGGAAGTGATAGAAGGTCTGATAAAGTCAGGTGGTTAGGCTGATTGTTTATGGTTGTCAATATTAAAAGTGTAAATATTGAGTTATGCAATTTGTAAATAAGTAATTTTAATTTGTCATGTTTATGGTGTGTTGATGTTAAAAATAAACATGGCCGTTTGTACCCACAGTTATGGTATCAAGTATTGATTGTGGGGTTCTCTTGGGTGCGGGGCTGGGAGCACTCTTGGGGTTCCGGGCTCTATGAAAAGCGCGAGAATAAAGGAGCGCGGGAATAAAGGAGCGCGCCATTAAGGCCCGGCCCCCTGTGATGCCAGTCACGCCAACCTGGGAGGCGACCGACCAGAATAGGGGAAGTCCTTCCGGGTCATTGTGGTGATGCAGTTCCAGCTAGGACCGGCACTTACTGAGAGGGGGAGGAGCTGGAGGTCTATTTATGCTGGGAGGCCGGCCCCGGACCATCATCGACAAAGAATCTTCCACCCACCCATCCCTGAGATTAGGAATTTGGGTAGGATAAGTGGTAAAGAGGCCACAGAAGATTGACTCACACGGTTAACGGGAGTCCTCCTGAGGGGGAGAAACGGTAAGCTCTCCGTAGAGAGAATGGGGACCCCGGCTGGGGAGGCAAGGTCGCCAGGTCACAAGCTGGAACATGGGGCAGCGGCCCCTGGTTATTCCCTACAAGCCTCCTTGGCAGCCTGGTGGTAAAGGGGTGGGCCCTTAAAATGGTGGACAAGGACCAGAGGGCTAGTGGTTCACCTCTCAAGGACGCAGGTGGGTTGCACCTTGCGTGGTTCTCAATTGGGGGATGCGAGCCTGAGGCCCCCTTGGTGCTGGGAGTGATAGAAGGTCTGATAAATATTAAAGTTAGGTGGTTAGGCTCATTGTTTATGATTGCCAATATTAAAAGTGTAAATATTGCGTTATGCAATTTGTAAATAAGTAATTTTAATTTGTCATGTTTATGGTGTGTTGATGTTAAAAATAAACATGGCTGTTTGTACCCACAGTTATGGTATCAAGTATTTATTGTGGGGATCTCTTGGTTGTGGGGCTGGGAGCATCCTGAGGGGTCTGGGCTCTATTAATTATTTAATAAAAAGTAGTGCTGATTAATCCTTAAATGCATTTTTACGTTAACTTATGCTTTTCACAATTATTATTTCAGTCCTACTCCATTTATCATAACTTTTCATTATAAATAATCAGGCTTATCAAATTTATCACTGGCTTGTCAACATAACCAAAGCAGATCTACTATGTTGGTCATAAGCTTTCCAACAAGGCATCCATCATGCACAATGTAATAAAATAACTACAAATAGATGAAAAATTACATTTGTCATAAAATCCCTACTAATAGAGCCTAATATGATGACTATAATATAAATCTTCTATTTCCATTGTTTGTAAGGTTGGGCAATCATAACCCTTGCCTACTAGGATAATGTGTGAGTTCTGTGTAACAAAATACTAGGAAGGGGCGAAATGTAATAAATCTAGAGTAAATTGCCAAAATTACACTACGCAATATCGAATTATGACACTGTTTAAAGGCTCCTTCTTTTGCAACTAATTGGACCATGCTAAGAAAAGACCCAGGGAGCTCTTTAACATTGTCAAACGACAAACCACATCTTCACCCACTCTATAATCGCCACTAATAAACGATTTGAAGAAATTGCTAGGTTTTTCACTGACAATGTTGTTAAAATGGAACAATCCTTCTTACAAGTCACAATTCTTCCCTCCGTCCTTACCATCCCCAGCGACCCACCTCCCGCCATGACAGCTCCATAGCCAGAACCCATTAATGACCAAATGTCCCCAAAAGTAACTAACCAGAACCTTAATCACTCCCAACTGATAAACAATGCCAACTGGTCTGACTTCCAACCCATGATTGAAATTGAAGTCTTCAATATAGTCATGAAATTAAAGCCCTCTGCTCACACTAAGGAACCCCTCCCATCCACAGTGGTACAAAATCTCAACCACCTCATTGCCCAATTCTGGACATTAATCATCAACACATCTATCACCTCCGGATGTATACCAGACTCTCTCCAACTAGGACAAGTCACACCCATGCTCAAAACCTCAGTGCTGATCCTAATGAGCTCAACAACATCAGATCTATCTCCAACCTCCCGTTCTTAGCCGAAACTATGGAGAAATGTGTCTTACAACAACTTAATAATCATGTAGGGAAATTCAACCTCCTTGACACCTTCCAATCTGGGTTCAGGAAAGGCTGTAGCACTGAAAATGCCATGCTCAACATCTCAGATGACATCCACAGATCCTTAGACAATGGAGACCCATGCCTACTTATCCTAGTCGACTTATCTGCGGCTTTTGATACCGTAAATCTGCCAGCCTTACTCGAATCACTGAAGATCTGCTCTAGTATCAATGGCACAGTCTTAAAATGGTTCGTATCTTACCTACAACACCGATCGCAACAAATAAAAATCAACTAATGTACCTCTAAACCCACACTTGTCACACTTGGCATGTCCCAGGGCTTAATTCTCTCCCCTCCCCTTTTTAATCTCTTCATGGAACCCCTTATTGTCATACTGAAGAAATCAGGGATCAAATATCACCTACATGCTGATGACACTCAACTCTATTAGAAAATCAAATCACCCAGTGACATTTTACATTTCAACACCACTCCCTTAGATCAGTTCTACACATTGCAACCCGGCTCATAACAGATGTTAAACGGCTTGAGCACATCACATCTGCCCTCAAGATCCTCAACGGGCTTTCCATCGAAGGAAGATGTACTTACAAGACTGCCTGCATCACCCACAAAGCCCTTCACTCACATACCCCCTCTATTTAGAAAACAAGCTCAAGAAAGCTGGAAGAACCAGATCTTTGAGAAGTTCCAATGCACTTTTTCTCCTACCTTCCAAACTAAAAAGGAAATCAACCCAGACTCGCTCTTTTTCTGGAAATGCACCCAGAATATGGAACTCTCTACCTAGCGATCTACGATGCAGCCCCTCTTCTCTTGCTTCAAAAGAGACCTGAAACTCCTCCTCCTCCTCACCAAATACTTTAAATCTTAAGAATACTGAACTTTGTTAATTATCCCTCTTTACAGGACAAGACCCTCTGTCAAAGTTGTTTGTTTGCTTCTGCTGTCTATTAGGTCTTCTCTCCCTTAACACATACGGTTCTTCAGACGTCTTACGGTTATCCACGCTCATTGTCTAACTAATTTTCTTTATCTTTGGTGTGTACTAGAATCTTCTAAGTCTTGCATCATAAGGTAAGCCTTCTTGATTTACTGTGTTCTTCACGATCATGTAAAGCGCACTGATACCTTCGGGTCTAGCTAGTGCTATATAAAACCAATAAATAAATAATAATAAAGGCAAAACTATAGCATAGGAGCCTTGCAACAATGTGAACACCCACAATACGAGGTGCTGTTGATCATGGCACTTGATTTTGTGCTACTTTTGTAGCATGAAAAACATCTGTACATCAAACTTTGATGTGCAGATGCATTTCATGCAAAAACAGAGTGATAAAGCATGGGTTTGAATTGTGCACCATGTTCCAACTATTTTATGAAATTATGCAAAAGAAAACTATCCAAATTGTGCAAACCCTTACAAAATACCCGTCTACAGCCTTTAGTACAGTGAGTACTCTGTAATAACAATCCACCTTTAGAAGCCTATTGTCTTTAATGCAAGCTTTATATAATATATACATTAGGCCAACATGCTTTAGTGTGATAACTTTCATTATAAAGAGATTGTTTCTATGGAAACTGACATAACGTTTCCCAGTGAACCGATAAAGCTTGATATTGGCTTGACACTATAACTAACACAGGGCAACTGAAACTGAAATGCACATAAACTGGCAAAAAACATGCATATAGATATAAAATGACAAATATATACAGAATTACAGTTTGCAAAACAATAACCATTCTCAATAGGGCCTAACAAGTATCATCACAATAAAAATCTTCTGCTCCCAGAATTTGTCGGAGTGAGTAATCAATACTATTGTAGTCTGTGAGATCACATGTAACCAAATACCTGTCAATGGCCTATAACATAGTGTGATACCAATTCACAGTTAGAGGCCTATTGGCTTTAACAAATGCTGTTCAAAATAAATAAGCCAAGTCTACAACCTTTGCCAAACATTTTCATAATAAATAGATTAGACCTATTGTATCTGGCATAACTATTCCCTGTGCACTAATCATGCCTATTGGTATTATCAATGGCTTGTCAGCAAATTCAACTCATTTGTACTGTATTGAGCTTAACACCATGCGCGCGGCGGCTTTTCCCGCTGTGCGCTGACTTTTTGAAAAGCCCGCGGTTCATGACGAGCTCAGCTCGTCATGAGCGTACGAGAACCGTAACTCATGACGAGCTGAGCTCGTCATGAGCGTCAAAGGGGTTGAGGCACCATCAGGCCTATAATCACAACATTTAAAATGCATACACAATTAGAGTTGGCAAAGCAAAATATCATCTCTCCGCAGAGGGCTTAACAAGAATTTTCACAGTGAAAAACGTCCATATTAATGTTTTGTCAAATGGGGTAACCAACACCAAAACCCCTGACCATTACGGTAATCAGTGAAATTGCACGTAAAAAAAAACCACATACCTTGTAGGTTTTAATAAAAAGTAATACCAATCTACCCTTAAACCCTTATTAAATTTAACATAGGCTTTCTTACAATGAATATATCAGGCCTACTGCCTTTTTCATAACATTTTCATAATAAATAGATCAAGTCTATATCCTTAATCATTGGCATGCCACTTTAACAAACTCATTCCTGCTGTATTGAGTATAAGCTTTACCACAATCCAAAAAGTGTTAAATAAGCTGTCTGTTTAATAGACGCACATAACTTTGTCCCAATCAAATCCTCTATTTAGGGAAAACAAAATGTGGGTGGAGCCTTAGCCCATGTTGCGGTAGTACTCTGAACTCTCTTTTTTGTTGATCACATAAGGTCAGGCGCCAGCCGCAATGTGGATTAATGTGCACTGAGCATTCCATACTGCTCTCAACACACACATTCACTCTGAAGTCTAAAGTTGATGAAAGAAAATGAAGAGGATTGCTGCTACAGCTACAGAAAAAAACACTGTACATTATGTACTTATCTAAGATGCTTTAACAGTACCATGTGCAAGCCCCTAAAGGTTCAAGCTCTAGTGCATTGTAAGCTTGATACTTTATGCATGTTAGTGAGCATTCTCTAGGCAGCCATACTGCTGCTAGCTCATGCAGCAGGATAAACAAACACAATAATAACAGATGTGTGGAGGGGAATTAGACAATTTCTGCCTAATCAAAACATGCACTCCTGTCCATCAACATGTGGGCTGAGACAGAGTTGTAGTATTGTAGTATTCCTGAAAACTTTTTGTAGGTTGATTACATAAGGTCCTGTGAAAGCTTTGCTGACAAACCAGAACTAAGAAGTATTGTGTTACCTAAAAGTAATCAAATAATCAAATGAGCAATGCTGTGATATAGATGCACATTATTGTTTTCTGTTTTCAAACTTGTTTGGGATCACAAAAGATGTTCCAGTAGCTTAACCCCTTCGCTGCTGGCCCGTTTCCGCCGCTGTGCGGTAAACAAATGAACAGGGCGGGGCCATGACGAAACCCCAGCCGTCATCAGCACACGAGCACCACGGAACGTGACGGCTGGGGTTCGTCACCAGCATGCAAGGGGTTAACAAGCACACCACAGGCCCAGGTGCAAGAAAGGAAAATGGGTCTGTCACTGGTACTACTGCACTTGCTGCACCACTGATCACGAAACACCTCAATATAATACTATATTCTTTGCATGTTTCATGTGTTTAATTAAGCAAACAGTACCAAGTGTTTGTGGTATAAAATACATCATCCAACAAGTGAACATAAGTAAGTCTCATTCCTGTGCACTTTCCTTGGTCATCCTAGAATGACTTAACGTTATGAGACTGTGCTGTTGAGTGAAACAGAATTTTATGAGATACCTTGCTCGATGCTATCTGTTTGGGAGCCCTGCCCCCAGGTTTATAGGCCACATAATTTAAAATATAACATTCTCTGCCAAGCACCAGTTTCACCAGAAGAAACACATCAATACCCCCCTATTCATTGAAGCTTTCAGTCATTCGTACTGTTTCATATCCAAACAGAACATATATTGTGAATACTAAAGCCGAACCAAAACAGTTTTGTATCTACCACTCATAATTGTTAACCAATATTTGATTATATTTATATGTTTGATATTTATATTGACACCATAAAGAAGTATCATGGTGCTTCTGACACTGTTTGCAGTGGGACCTGAGCAGAGTACTGTCAGAAAGAAAAACAAAGGGAGTTGTTATATCTGCAGATTGAACAAGTATGCTTTCAACGGTGTTTGTTTTTACTTAACAGGGTTGACTTGAGGTTTCACCTGTAAAGACATTGAATTCCAAGCCTTTGGTGTGAGTTTTTAAGATACATTGCACTGAGCCCTCAACTTTACTCTGAAATCTCAACAAGGCCGGGCCCCCTCAGTCCCAACGTTTAGATGGTAAACTTACCATAGGGATCCGGAGGACTAATGTGAAGTCATAGCTGCCTGATCCTGCCCTCAAGAACAAAGGGAATTACATTTCTGTGGCTTTAAAAACAATAGCTCTTTGTAGTCTATAAAACAATGTCTCTGTTTACTCTTTGTAGTCTAATGCAAATTTAAATGTTAGCAAGCTTAGTGGAGAAACCTGTGGGATGTGTGTGGTATAAGAATACAATATTTAAATCCAAGAAAGTCTTCTTTGGTCTCTCTAAATTAGTGCAACTGATGTCGGTAATTTGAAGTAACAAGCACTTCATCTGTCTTTCTATCCACACACAAACATAATACATTTTTGCTGTTAGCATATTCAGGCGGCACTTGGAGCAGAGCGGAAAATTAATATTTATTTCAATAAAGACCAATAGCAGACCAACATGTTTTGGCAAAACTATCTTCTCATGAGTATGGTTCTAGAGCCATTTTAATGGCATCATTGGTAAAATCACTGCAACACAACAGAGTGCATGGCAGGGGGGCAGATTATAGCTAATTTAGGGCATGAGTTATAGTTACTTGGAATAACTATTACTGGTATTTTTCAGTGGTTTTGTTAATTTAAAAGACTATGTTTTACCTGACATTTTCACCTAACTATAATGTCACTTTAACCTCTGTTTTTTAAATCGAATTTTTAAGTTTTTAAAAATATTTTAATGTAACATATTATTATAATTCTTAACTATAACAACACTTTAAATTACCACTTAATTCAAATTTTACAGATGCAATATGAAGAGGATACCTAATACAATGAAATAAGACATACATAAGTCATGTATAACTTTGACCGTCAAACACCATATTGGTTAGTATCAGTGGAGCCATTTTTTTCAAAAAAGCATACACAATCAGAGTTCCACATGCAGGGGCCACAAATGGGCATATGTTTTCTCATGGGTAAATTTAAGTGACTCCTCTGCAGATAATAAACATTTCTCCAAAGCATAGTATCACCAAGTAGTATTCTGCAATGCAAATCAGTTACAAATCCTCAATACAATGTCAAAGCCTGTATTAAAAATCAATGGATACAACACATGGCACGGATCACTTGGCATCTTAGCACAGATTTACACATGCCTGTGTGATGACTACCTCTGTGTCACCCAAAAGCGATATCTGTGGCTTGTTTCAAGCCAAAGTAAACTAATAATACCCTCTTCTCTCATACAGTAACTTCAGCTAACCTAACGCTATCTCATTTCTCCTTCACACCCAATTATTTTTTTCCTTCTTCCATTAAGGGCATGATGGGTGTTAGACCTGGCACCATTAGTGTGGGTACCCCTTCCATTTTTGCTGTTGCCTCATGTGTTTTGCTGGTGTTAGATGCTTTGGGCACTGAGCCACTGTTATCCAGTGCCACAGTGCATGTGCTCCCTATTGTAAATTGATGTACTAATCAGTGGTTCCATGTTTGGCTATTTGGTTTACTTGTTAGACCCTAGTCTAGTGCCCAGGGCGTGTAAATCCAAATGCTGCTGGTGGGCCTGCAGCACTGGTTGTGCCACCCACAGAAGCAGCCTTGTAAAATGTGTCTAAGGTCTGCCATTGCAGAGCCTGTGTGCAGTCTGGTACTGTCATGCTGACTGGACAAGTGCACCCACCTCCCAGTCCCTAAACCTTCCCTTTTCTTCAGATCAGTGATCCATATGGTAGGCCCAAGGCAGGGTGCATTGGAAGTATAAGGTAGGACAAGCCCTGATGGGTGTGGCATGTCTTAATAGTGATTTACAGCCATTTTCGTTTTTCACAATTACAAGGCTACCTGTTCTCCTTAGGCCAAAATGGGCTGTTAGAGTTATTATCTTTTATAATCCTAACTGTCTCAGAGAACATGGTAGAAATTCGAGTTTAGCATACTTGGACTCAGAATAATAAAATACATCTTTTAGTAATGTTTATTTTAATATTCTGTGTTTGCAAATACCACTTTTAGAAAGTAGGTATTTGCTTGTCTAACCATTCAAACCTGCCTCTGCTAGGTTGTGTATTCCTATGGTTTTGTGAGTGACAGGGATGGAGAATTCCAGGAGACAGGCTGAGTCACCCAGTGGTGAATAGAGAGATCTGCATCTAGATGGGAGGGAGGAGTTGCACCTGAACCTTGAGTAGGGCGGTGCCTGCCTTCCACAATGCTGGCTCCACCCCCTGGGGAGCGGCTGATGTCTCTGGCCTGCACACTGAAAGAAGAGAAGGAGTCCTGTAAACAAAGTACTCCAGGACTGTACTTGCCTTCCACAATGCTGGCTCCACCTCCTGTGGGGCGTCTGATGTGCATGCCCTGCACTGTGAAAGTAAAGGAGAAGTCTGGTAAACAGAGTGCTTCAGAACTGGCTTGGACTGGGCAAAGGCCCCTCTCCCCTCAGAGAACAAAGGATTTTGGGGTATAAATATTGGGACCCAGATCACATGAAATTAGATCACTTTGGACTATAAGAAGAAACCTTTACTGAGGAGAGGAACCTGAAGAAACTGAGGAAAGACTATTCCCAAGCTGAAGTGCTGCTTGGGGATTGGCTTGCAGTGGTTGCCTTGCTGCCACAGGAAGGAGAAAGGAACGTTGTGTAGTTTGCTTTCAACTTGTGAAGGATCTCCAAGGGCTTGGAAAAGAGCTTGCCTCCTGCTGAAGTTTCAGGACAACAGACTTCACCCCCCGCTCCCCAGAGTTCTTTGCAATTGCCTGCTGCTGGTTTGGGCCTTCTGAGGAACTGCGTGTCGCAAGGAGCTATAAGCGCGACTCAACGAGAAGAAGCGTGTTGCTGTGCCTGCCGTCGCAACTCCGAAGGAGGGTGTCGCCGCTGGAAATGTCACACTGTGCCGCGTCGGAGAGAAGCGTGCCGCAACAAAGAGGAAGCGTGTTGCCGTCGCAACTCCAAAGGAGGGTGTCGCTGCTGTAGTTTTCGCACTGCACCGCATCAGGAGAAGAATCTCGCAACGAGGTCGAAGCGTATCGCCGTCGCTGTGCCTGCCGTCACAATCCCGAAGGAGGGTGTCGCCGCTGGTACTGTCGCACTGCACCGCATCGGCCAAGAGCATCTTGCAACCCCGAGAAGCGCGCCGCCGTCGGAGCTGCTGCCGTCGCTTCTTGGATGTCGCAACTGAGAGAGCGCCATGTCATTTTGAAAATTGTAGGGGTGCATCATATCTCCCGTAATCAGCACCCGCATATTTAGAGGGTATACTAACGTGTGTTTTAGAGATATAACAGTAGGTCGGGAATTAGTGCAATGTGTAATCGATGTATTCATAATGTTGCAAATTAATGTAGAGCCCTAACAGGAGTGTATTACTTTATATGATGTAGAAATGCTACTAAACATGTGTATTGTAGGATTAATAAATGTGCCATATTAAGAGTTGCACGTGTAGGAGATAGAATGTGACACTTTAATGTAGAAAAGAATTTACGTTTCGAAATGAAATGTAATGATGTCTTTGTAATGGAATAGAGTGCATTGCTTATAATGTAGAATCATTTAGAAATGCATTTAAATGCATAAAGGCATGGGACATGAAGAAGAGCCAGTAGAGGCCTAACTGTAATTTCTTTAGTTAGCATAGCTATTCTTGTGAAATAGCTACCTGTTGGGAAGAGTGCTGTTATCAGCTAATATTGAATTGTAACTTTAGATGTGCACAAGGTTTCTTCTCATGCATTTCAGTTGCAGGTGCAAGGCCACGGAGCTTGTTTGGTAGAAAGATCCATTGTTTGGAAGTTAGGTCGGTAGTAGTGAGGACAAGTAGGTGCCAGAGGAATGTTCATCTGCAACATTTGGCGAGAAGGTGCCTGGGATCCAAGGACACCTCAACGGACGCTGGATGGAAGGATGCCATGCTGGAACAATACGAAGACCAATGCGTGCCTTGGGCGTATCTACGATTTTGGGAGTTTTGTATTAAGGACAGACCTCGAGGGTGGAGAGCAGACTTTGTCAGGAGGTTGGTAGAGCAGGATGTAGGCAACTTAGACAGCGTTGAGGGAACTTAGGGCAGAGTGGGGTGTAGGAAGGACCATCTTAGAACTAGCTCAGTAGTTAGACAGCTTATTTGAGAAACGTGAACGCACTTCTTAGGGAGTCTTCACGGCTGACACCTTTACTCTTGCCTGAAGGGAATTGTTAAGTAGGGATGTCACCTTAGAGTTAGTGTAGGGGCAGATTAACCTTTTCTTTCCTTTTGTAAATGCAGTCTAGATTTCAAATAGGGACGGTAATTAGATGCCTGATGTTCCTTGAATTGACTTTGCTTTTCATTCTGAGTCGGCTGAGACTCCTTCGTAGGATTATGTTTGTATTAATGCCAGTCTATCCCTTGAAACTCTTGCTGAGGTGTTCGTATGTCCAATTATTTTTGGCTATGTAATAAATTCTTAAACTTCAGTTCGTAGTCACACCTTGATGTGTGATTTACTGGGCATTCGTCACCTCTAACGTGGATCCACGAGGTCCGGTTAGAGGCTACACGCAGGTATCGAACGGGTGCCAGGCGCTGTGCCATTTTCGCCTCCACCCCCCTCCCGAGACCTATGGGGCGTGGATCTTTTACTTTTCAAACTATACATGTTTCTCTGATTTTTAGGTCATTTTCCCACAACTTGTTGGTTTGTTCATTTTGCACCTTTTTTCACACCGATTTTTAACTTTCACTTCCTCTGGTCAGGGTGGGCCTTAGCGTGCCCATACCGCAGAGGTACACTCCCCATGGTCCTAACGAATGCCCAGTAAATCACACATCAAGGGCAGAAACATGTTGACCCCACTTTAAGTGGAAATAGCCAAACAATTAACTTGGTAGTTTCCTAAACACATTGCTTTTAATAGTCAGATTGGCCACAGAATAAAGTTTTTTATGTGAGACACAATCTGGAAATGTTTAATCTTTTTCACATTTACATAATCTTCACATCTAACCAGCTCCGCAGTAAACCTGGCATTGTAGCACACCGGGGAGGCATTCGGCTTCTCCCGGTGGGCCCGATGATGAAGCATGTCACCAACCAGGGTGGTGAGTGAGGGCTTCCTATACAGATCTGATAAGATTTGCATACTCATCTTCTCTCCTTTTGTGCTTTTATACATTCATTGATTTACACTCTTTCGTTGTTTGAAGTTTGCATACCTGGGGGACTGAGAGTGTACTCTTCCCTCCCTCTCTTGTTAATAAGAAAAATTTCTGAAATTCATGTCATGAAGCAGATGATTTTTTTTCTACATAATGAACCTAGTCAGCCTGTGATATCTGCAACTTTGGAAATGCCTTTTTTAATGCATGAAGTACGCATTCTAGGTGGTATCCAAGTTCCAGGTTTGTTCGCATTACAGGTGTATTGGTGTGCACATTTTATACCAAGAGAAATCCAATTTGAACAAATGACACATAGGGAACCCTACAAACAAGAAGTATGTATGCCTTGTAATGGGGCAATTGAATTAGATTGCAGCTAAAGTGTTTCTTTAGGTTTATGATAATATCCTAATTTGGAAGTGTCAAAAAAGGCAAATTAATTGAATATCCTATCCAAGAATAAAATATGGGCGATTCCCTCCCTGCACTCTTCAAACGTTAGTTGCGCTTTTGCACAGGAGGAACCAACCTTTGTATGGGTCCTTTAAATACAGTCCTGTCACTGCCTGCCGCCAAATTACAGGATTATCATTATTAAATGATGTGAATTTCTACTGACAATTCTTTTTTACCGACTATTTTTATTTATTAGACTATTTGTATTTACTTTTTACTGACCTTACCTAAACTGTATAGTTATGTGCTCACTTTTTGTTTTGTACACACTAACACAGTAGGAGCCTTTCAAATATAAGGAGTGAATGTGCTTAGTTTTTTGAGAAACCAGCTGCAAATGCTGCCAATGCTGGAATTGCTGAACACTAAGGTTGCCTAGGGGCTCATTACGATGTTGGTCGGATTTGCCTCAGACCGACATCAAAGCGGACCAAGACATGCGGTACATCTACTTCTGGTTTATAAAAGTCTGATTTTAACCGCAACCTCAGAGGAACGAGATTAGTTCCGGTGCGAGGTTTGGCAGTGTGAAGATATTATTGGTAGGTTTATTGTATTTAAATTGGAAAATACCAACAAGTGCCACCCTTCTAATAATGTGCCTGGGGCACTCATTCCAGAGTGTAAATAGATCTAGACCACGCATAGTGATAAAATTAGAGTACTTCTGGGCGAGGGACGGCAGGGAAAGCCAGGACCCTTTTATGTAGGGGTTGCCGTCCGGGTCAATCTAGGTAGAACCAGCGTGCCTAACGAACCTTCAGCAAGCACGGCGGATTCTAATTAAGGAATGAGGGGAAGCCAATTGCGTCCTTTGGGTTTAGATATTTAAACAGGTACTGGCTTGTCTTTGCATTTAGATGACCTGCAGTGGAAGGACGTTTGTGGCGGTCACGCGATACGCTGCTTTAAGGTAACGGATGATGGATGAAAGAGGCGAGATTAGCTCTATTCCAAACACTAATTGCCCTTATTTTTTCTCTTTTAAAGTTCTAATGTAGTTGTGCAGCCAGCACTAAGAGCTATGTTTCTCTTTTTTCTGCCCTTAAACTTAATTTTTGATCCTGCCGAGTGTACAAGAAAATTAATCTCCCTGAGAACCCTTTCTACAAGCATGTAGAAGGAAGGTCATTAGAATCATCTTTCAGGTATGAGAGCTAATGTGAAGGAATTATTTCCTTTTGATAGTCAATATAAAAAGAATCAAAAGACTAATTATAGGTATTTTCCCCAGATCGGAGTGTGAGGATTAATGGGCACCAGGAATTAGCGACATTATCAAAATAAATCGCTCAAAATCTTAATATAGGACAAGACGGTTACCCTTAATCTAAAAAGGTGACAACAGGTAATTAGTTACAAAAAAATGTGTATAAACAGTTGCTGCATGTGCATCTTTGACATGGACATGTCTCTCTCTCTATATATATATATATGACTGACTGATATAAATATATTTTTTAGACCCCGGCGTGGAAACATGCGCCAACAACTCACAACTGGTAAAAGAGGCAATAATATGTTATAAGGTAACAACCCCATTCAATTCGCTTTATAAGCCCTCCCTTCAGGTGCTGCTATGATAGGCCTGGTAATGGATAAGATAGATCTAGTATAAGTAGGTGATTGGCCAATAGGTAAACACTGGAAGTAGCAAAAATGTTTTTAAAAATGGTTTTAAAAATGTTGTATTTAGTCCAAATGTGCTGGCTACAAGTTGTGTATGATGTTTCATAATCAAGTAGATAATCAGATAAGGGAGTGGGATGCACACCAAAGTTCATAATTAAATGTAGTCACAATTGTTCGTTAAGTGCGTGCAAACTGGTGTAGTGCCATGCCCAATAGGCACTGTAATTGACAACAAAATGGAACTGGGGCGTCATTACACCCCAACCAATTGCACAGCTGAATTGCGCCGCTTTGGCGGTTGGGGTGTAATGACGCCCCAGTTCCATTTTGTCATAATCAAGTAGAGAATACTGATAGATTGTGTAGTTTATTTCGCGTTAAGAGGTTGTAAAATGCAAGCCTGTAATGTATAATTATACTGTTGGCAATCAGTTTGTCATAGACAGCAGTAGGCAAATATGTGAAAGATTAATACATTGTATCTGTTAACACGACTCAGGTTAAAGGCAACCATACAGTACCAATCAAGAGAGACTTATCATTTGTCTTGATAAAGATGGATAATTATTAGAACCATCGAATAGCGTCAAAGCTTTGAATAACACAATCTTTGGAAACAGCTCATCTCAGAGATAAGGACTATATAGTGAACCTGGGATCTGTATCTGAATCACTCCACCTGGATGTGTTGTTATTGACAAATTGTATTGTCTTTTTTCTGTCTCTCTGTTAAATGTTTGTTATAAGTTAGTTATTTTGTGATCAAAACCTTGTTAGATTTTTCACTACTGTGCTGTACCATGTCTGAACTGGGGTGGCTTGGTGAGCAAAATAACGATGGATTAAACCCAGATCTGTGACTGGGGGTGAATGTTTTGCCATTGTGCAACATTCGGTCCATCATCTTGTGTGTTTTGCTGTTCACCGTATGTGGGACGGGTATGCTCAGATGTGGGTCCCGTGCTCACTAAGCCACTGTAGTCAAGCTATCCTGGCTGAAGACGGCTGATAGCCAGAAACCGGTCCTGGGATGCTTGATTCCGGTCCAGGGAAGACATGGTTTAGCAGTTCGGGCTGGACTGTTCCCATGAGGCACAGGGTCAAGACTGATTTGGATATGGCCATGTCTGAACTGGGGTGGCTTGGTGAGCACAATAACGATGGATTAAGCCCAGATCTGTGACTTGGGGTGAATGTTTTGCCATTGTGCAACATTCGGTCAATCATCTTGTGTGTTTTGCTGTATTGTATTATGAGAACACAGTTTGAATGTATGTAACATATAAAAACAATTTTGTGATGAATTTATTGCTGTTGCATGTGCAACTAGTTTTTATCAAGTAACAACAATAACAGGAACTGTTTTTAATAAAGCTAGTTTCTATATATTTCCTCATTTTCCTTGCATTTTTGTTTATCTAGATTTACCAATATACTGTGGTGTTTTCTGTTTGGGACCTAGTCTGCCATTGGCTATTGATGGTATTTTCAATGATAATTTTACATTCTTATCGCTGTTACCCTAGATATATTCTAAGGGCTTGGGAATGGGCTTGAATTCATGACAATTTAGGTTATTTAGTATGTATGTGTGTGTTGGGGCTGGGAACTAGCTCCAGGATTCCAAGCATATGTAGCCAGACAATTTCCTATGAGAGAGAGAGGATCTGTGTACGTAATGTTGATTAACTATTGTGCTTTTTGGACACTTTTAAAATTGGTGTCTGAGGTAATTAATTATTCCCTAGGACTATTTGTGTTTGGGCCTTAATTTAAGTTTGTTTCATAAATTATTTTGTCCGTTTCCATTTGCTGTGTTATTACATATTATCTTGGTTGATTTTTACATGTTAATTGCTGTTTTACTGATGATGTTCAGACCCATTTTGTGTATACACATTTGTGGAATAATTTTCTTGCAAGGGTGCATGTGTTTGTTAGTGGTGGGGGAGAAAAAGACTCCGAGCACCCAATGTTCTCTTTGCCGTCTCCTTCCTTTCCATACACTCTTCCACCATTTTGTGAAACCAGTGAGTGCCTCACAGACGTCCATCTTGCCATTATTCGCCATGCCTTCTGCCTTGCCAAGGCATGTGCCCGTCCACCACTTTGTAAAACTAGTGTGTGTGCCGGATCATTGACTATTAGCCTCATATGTTGGCCCTTCTGGACTGGGAACCAACCGGTTTTTATGTATATACTGAATACATGAAACAGGCAGATATGTTGGATATAGCAGTACTCACACGACAAACATTCCCATGTTTCTGAGCTACAAATGTTAACTGAGTAAGGTATAACATGATCATACAAAAGAACATGCCTTTCAAGTCCCGTTTAAGATATGTTTTTGTTGTCTGCATCTTCAGAGCACTATGTCAGGTGACAATACTTTTCTTTGAAATTGATAGACTGTAGCACTGCAGCGTCTGTGGGTGAGGGTCCTCAACCTACATAAATACCAGGGGCTGCGCATTAGGAAGGTCAGAGAAAAACTTCAAAATAATTATTCCTTTGATGAAAAGTTGACTATAGCATTACTGTGTCAATACTTGAAATAAATATGTTTGTCAGTAGAAAACAGTTACAGATAGAAAAGCAAAATTAGATATTGTGACATGAAGTATCCCTGGGCAGGTCCCTCCCAGCATAACTAAACTGTATATCTGTGAAGGTTCCATGGGGTGCCCTTGGTATGTGCACGACTTATCAATTGCCGCCTCTGGATGACTACAAAGGCCAGATGGGAATGCTGCTAAGCATACTTTGCTCTTCATGACTTCCAGCTGGAACATTGCAGTTCAGGTTGGCTTCCATGGGCAGGGCTGCTATTGTTTAGAGGGTCAGGGAAATAAAAATCCTTTCTCCTTCCTCATTTTAGTCTTAACACGAACCATGAAATACAATTTTTGGTCCAATATACTTCATCAGCGGTTCCTACTCAAGCCACCTTTCTACAGGATGAGTGTAACAGAAAGGAGTGGCCATGCTCTGAAAAGTGAGCAGAAGGACTAACCACAAGGGAAAAAAACCAGTCTTGGAAATCATGCGACCCCTCAGGGACAAAGGCTTCCAATACAAACTATTGAGATAAAGGGGCCATAGCTACAACACCACTCCATAATCTCTCATCCCTTTACAAGACAGGGAAGATGGGAAGACAGTTGGGAAAATGTGAGATAGGACTACTTTGGTGACCAGTGGCCTCTTTTCTTCCTTACATACGAAACTGTGCAGTCAAGAAAGTGAAGTGCTGGAATGATTGGCTGGCTACTGGGATTTGAAAAAATGTGGGAAAATCTCTATGAATGTTGGAGTAGGAATGGAGAGAGGAGGAGCATGCAGGTGCAACTGGTGTGACCAAAGCTTTCCTTTCTCCCTGAGGCGGATGCTTATGAAGGTAAGCCTATAGGCAGGACACAAATCAGGGGGATATGTGGGTAGATGGCGTCCACCCACTATTTTCACAAGGAAGATGCTGTCCACCCTGCCAAGAAGTTGGACCCTCTTAAATATGCTGAACTCGCCCAGGTGTAATTTTTCAGAGACCGGGACACATTCAGAAGCACCTCCACGTTGTCTGACTTTGTTTGGAGCAGTCAGTGAGGAGGCTTTGCTATTTTAAATTCCCTTCAGGCACAAAACAAAGGCCAAACTTAAGGGGCCATCATAGACCCTACTCATTGTCGCACTTCCAAACACCACATTTCTTTAGTTAGTTTTAAGCCTATGGAACCCCACACAGAGGAAAATAGATGTCTTCCTATTCTTTAACGGCTCACAGTGAGACCAATGCTCTCACTTCAAAGAATAAATCATAGTAGACTTGCCGGCTGTTACTTTCTCAGGAAGCAGGACCTTAATTTCAAAACTCACAACAAATACTTTGATTTGATTTGAATGAGAAATTTATAGAGCGCACGAATGCCCATGGGCGTCTAGGCGCTGTGCGGAGGTGTCTGCCAGAGGTTCATTGGATAGAGTGCAGATTAGTTGGAGAATAGCCATGTTTGTAGAGATTTTCTAAAAGAGAATAACGTTGGGCTATTTTTAATGTCTATGGGAAGCGTATTGCATAGTTTCCCTGTGTTCAGAACAAAGCTTCTTCCTCCCCATCGAGCTTTCTTAAATTTGGATATCTGGAGGAGTTTGCTCTGAGAGGAGCGTTGGTTTCTGGGTGGATGATACCAGGAGAAATGTTGTTTCAGGAACACAGGTCAGATTCCATGAACAGCTTTGTATGCTAGACAAAGAGATTTAAATTCTATCCTCTTTTTGATGGGGAGCCAGTGTAGTTTTTTTAGGCCTGGCGAAATGGACCGAATCATGGGGATCTCCAGCAACAATCTGGCAGCTGCGTTCTGTGCCCGCTGGAGCTTGAACATGTACTGTTTTTGAAGGCCCACATATAGGGCATTTCCATGGTCGAGTCTAGCCACAGCTAGAACTGTCACCAGTGTTTTAACTGCCTCACGGGGGATGAACGCGCACACTTTCCTGATTGACTTTAAAATTAGAAAGACCAAAGAAGAGACCTTATTGATCTGGTGTTGAAAGGCCAATCATCAAAGATAATGCCCAGATTCCTCACCTTACATTCTGGGACTGGAAGAGTTCCCATGCCAGGAAGCCACCAGTTCTGAGACCAAAAAGAGGTGTTGTATCCCACTAGGAGAACTTCTGTTCGGCTTCCATTGAGCTTTAGGCAGTTTGCTATCATCCCCTGGTTTACGCGGGACAGACATTGGCTAAAGCGTTCAGCGGTTCCCTCCGAATTGTTTGAGAAGGACACCACCATTTGAGTATAATCCGCATAAGAAACCAATGAAAAGCCAAACTGCCTGGTGATGTCAGCTAAAGGGGCCACATACAAATTAAACAATGTCCTTTAAAAAAGGACAGAAACGTTCGAAAGTGGCAGCACGTTGTGAATTATTTACATGTGAGGTTTTCAGCTGCTATCCAAGAGACGCATTGATTGGCGTGGTAAAATATGTAACATTTGACACTATAGACATTAATACCACAATGGCGTGTCAACCATTCATCACAGCATGTGGCAGATACCTCATAAATTTCAGATGAAAGCATTACTCTTCACTGATATTTGTAAAACTCCCCCCTGCTTTCAAATTGAGCCACAGCGGTATTTTGATAGAAGCATTAGCAAACCTTGGCTGATAACCACCCAAAAAAGTTGTTCTTCAAACTTTAAATAGATGCCACGCGCTTAGCTGCCCAGCCTGGGTATTTTGAGGTTAATGCCTTTCTGAGTCTCCATTACAGCTTCATCTATCCGGTTTGGTTTAAAATTGCACAGGGTTGAAAAGCATGCACACAGATTCCTCTATCAAATGAATATTTTAACGTTTGTTAGGCTTCCTTTATCCTGCTGCATGCCCGAGTTTTATTTCTCGGTATTTCGTAGTTTTCAAGTGAGCCAGCAGCATATTTATGCGGGCAGCCCGGAGAGCACTTTTTAATGGGTCCCCAAGTACTTACATAGCCAATTCCCAGGCTCACAACAACGCAGCCATCATTTGAAAGGCGCATCCGGCATCTAGTCACAAGGAATAAAATAATTTCCATTGTGGTATGACCCTCACATTTGAGATGTGCTCTGAGGGCAGACCTTGCTCTAAAGGGCACGACCTATTTGCATGAGAAAGGTAGAGACCTCCTGCCAAAAGTCACTGTTTACCTCTGGGCTTTCCTGAGGAGAGTGTGTAGCAAGGTTGCAGAACTAAAAATAGTGAATGTGCAAATGTCTCAACACTGTAAATATCCTGCGGCGCGAGAGATGAGCATTTTTTTTCAATACCTGCCAGGTTGCTTCGTATATCTTAGCTGGAATACCAATACAATTGCTAAAATGTGCTTAAAAGAAAAAAATGGTGTCACCTTTTGCATAATTTACATATCCCTCTTTGGACAAAATATTAAATAATATTCGCGGAATGCACCTCTAGCCTTTGTGAAGTATAATGTAATCCGACAGAAACCTTCTAATGTAATAGCAACAAAAAGAAAATGTTTGAGTAATAAATCTGAGTGAGTGTTGTAGAGTGGCATGATTCTTTACTGCTCTTTTAATGATTGTGTTATGTGCGGATATAATGACATGGTACTTTTCTGTGGTCAGTGTCTCAGCGTGGTCATACTTTTTATATGCATTTGCAGGACAGGTAGCCAAGCATGTCCCGTTGGACTTCATGCGGCAGTTTTGTACTGTACAGCTTTGTGACTCGAGACAATTCTGTTCTCACCAACTGAAAGTTGCCAGTGCACCACAATGTCACACGTTAACAGTGCAGTATTTGTCATTACAACAGTAAACAGAGAAAGAATCATTTACACATTTAAAAATAAAGAAAATGTTCCCAATAATTTTTCATTTAGAGCATAGCCTATCCCTTATTAGTTTCTATCATAATTTGATTTGAACAAGCTATGCTAAGATTTGATCTGTTTTAGTGTTTACTGCAAAAATGAAGCATAAGCAAGTCAGGTGTCCCCTTATATTGTTTGGAATAAAAGTATGATCCCAAAACCACTTCTAGAATATAGAAAGACAGAAAAGAATGACCCGTCAAAAACTAGACGGATTAGTTCTGTTGGAAATGCGTACAAAAGATTGCACATACTGAAGAAGGCAGTTTAAACAAGGGGTACAGGGCCGAAAGGGGTACCCGAAGAAGCCCTGAAAATTTTGTTGGACCAGCGTCCGGGGGAGAGTGGTGTGGAAGTAGGAAGCACTGCTGTTTTTGTAAAAAGCGGCCCTTAGCAACAAAACCAGACCCAAACCCTGCAAAACAGGCTCCAGCCTTCTGGGGAAATGCCCTATGCCCGCTATGGCCAGTCCGGCCCTGAAGGGTTACCTTGGAAATCCATCACTGATGATTTCATGAGTTGATCCATCAAATGGGGGAGAGGATGTGGCCTAACGGCTAGGGCAGTGGGTCTTAAATCTGGGGAAACGGGTTTCTAGTCTCAGCAAGGACACTCAACATCCTTTTGTTCTGGGCAAATACCTTAATCTACCCTTGCCTAACAAAAATGAATGTGCCCTTGTGTAACACAACTGGTGCCCATGTAAAGCGCTCTGATACCCGATACATTCGGGTCAAGTTTTCACTATATAAAAACTCCCATAAAAAAATTACAAAAAGACAAGGGTGTTACAAGGAAGTGAATGAAAAGTAGTTTTTATGTAGTTAACATTATGAATAACATTAAGAATGAGTTAATAAAAAGATATATATAAAAAAAAAGAGTTGTTTCATAAAATGGGGACAGAATTAGCCCATCTATTTTAGAGTACTGATGGACAAAGCCTTTTTATTGGGGGAGCTGTTATATAAGTCACTTGTTTGTGTATTTATTTTTTGTATTCATACATTTTAAGAATTGAAAGATTCTTTGTATAAGTACTCTATCTTTGTAAGTATATTTGTTAAAGAACCTTTACAAAAACATTTTCCATGCGGCTGTTATGAAGTCGTAATACCTTATGCAAGGATTAGTAGAATATGTTATTAGTTATTTTCCCTAACCTGGTACCTACAGGCTGTGGGCAATGTTCCATTGTCAATTGACCCTGATGCCACAAATAATATTTGAGTATCCCTTTAGGTTCCAAGTATCATTGAAATAATGCAACAGAAAACTAAACTACCATATGTTTAATGTGCAATTTGGAATGACGTCACAGTCCTGTAGTCTTAGTCCAAGTTACTATGAAGTTTTTGCACACCTCATGAAGGAGAAAAGAATGATAAGGTAACACTTAAGATAACTCTATCAATACAATAAAAGCCACCTGCAAGGTCTCTGGCTTAGTCTGCTATGATTCAATTATATTATTGTTCCCCCTAAACTCTAACTTCCTTAGGATTCCTCTGCACTCCTTTCTTACAGGCCCCCTAATTGGCAACATACCTCTGGCTACGACCTTGCCTTCACATCATGAAACAATAAAACAATAGAGCTGTACATTAGCAGAGACACACACTACACTCGCATTACAAAACACACAATCACGTCGCATTCCGTGCACCCCCAACTTACAGCTACACAGAGTACCCAATAGTGTAACAAGCATACAACCAATTTCCAGAACAATCTAGGCCCCATTATGTCAACTCCAACTCACCATGAAGTATATCCTCATAAACGGTAAACCCCTACTACTTTGTGAGAACAGCGTTGGGAGTCACTACATCCCAGGCACTTCTTCAAATATTCCAACATTGCATGTGATTTTTCCTACCATTACATCAGGAAGCACTACAATGAACTTCTGAGACCTATCCAAAATAATGGTGTCACACTACCCGAAGCAAGCCACTTTTATACATTGGAAATTGTGATCTCATTGCATTTTTTTAATTGACTGATAACAGAAGAAGATTCGTAGTTGTGACCAGGAGCCATACTGATGTCACTTAAGAGTCCAGAAACATCTTAAGACTGTAACAGGGGATGCCCAGTTTGATTCAGTATGAAGAACGTACACATAGGTATGGAAACCAAAGTTGGTCTGAAGTTATCTTTTTTAACTGAACAGTTAATGTGAGATATTATAACTATGGAATTCATTGTGTATCTTTATCATGAGGAACTATACTTACGCATTGGGCGAGTTAACTGCTGGACAATTGATCGGGTCACTATTATGTATTGTAGGATATAAACATAATGTACCAAGCTGGTCAACTCTTTGTTCATTTTAATTGGAATGGGCCCACTGGAGAAACAAAGCTATATATAAATTGATTATGTAATTTTGAAGGTGAATACGCACCCGCCAGCTCATTGTTCAGGCGACGATCCTTTCTAGACTGGACTATGCCAGCTCTCTCCTATTGGGAGCGAACCTGGCTGAAACCACCAGATTGCAGAGAGTCCAGAATGCGGCAGCCAGGGCTCTGGTTGGCCTCCCTCGCCATTCTTCCGTTTCTGGAGCCTTAAAAAAATTGCATTGGCTCCCGGTGGGCAAAAGGAACCAGTTCAAGGCTCTATGTGTAGACTTTAAAATCCTTAAAACCGCCTCTCCCCCCTTGCTGAGTCCCCTCCTGTCTGAGTACACCCCTAGAAGATCGCTCCGCTCAGAGGGACAACATCTTGCGACCATTCCCCGCACTAGACTGGCCAGAGTCGGTGGCCGATCCTTTTAGTTTCCTGGCTGCCAAGCTATGGAACAGTTTGCTCGAAGCCATACGGGGGATTCAAGACCTCTCAGCCTTTAGAAAGGCCGTCAAAACTCATCTCTTTCAATAATCTGCCATTTATCTGTGCTACTTTTTCTCTGCATTTTGTCTGCTCGCAGCGCTGGGACGCCCCTTGGCTGGGGCAGCCGTGCGCTATACAAATTTCCATAACATTAACAGAGTGGGCTGATTATAGTCTGACATCTGAGTTTCAACTAACACTTAAAATCAATGTTACTTCAAAATTGATTTTCACCAGTGAAGTCAGAAGTTTGGTTATATGACATTTACATATGTTTAAATAAAAAACAGGAATTCACTGAAAAAACATTTAAAGTGTAGTTAGTGTTACAAAAACACCTAACAATCACTAAAATTCAGTCGTTATGGCCAATAAACTAAACCATAATGTGTGGCCCTATCAATCATGCTTATTACATGCCATATGAAATATATGACACTACTCATGGTTAATGACATGCTAAATGACATGACCTATGATATCTCAAATGGTAGCCTCCTAATCATACTAAGCCTCGACCGGTGACCAACCCCCCCTTTACATGGATGTTGGCCATGCATAGTGGTGTTTGGCCATGGCCTGCTGTAAGCCAGGCTTTCTATGGAATCCACAAGGCGCACATCCTTTGACTGTGTGCAGAGGTGGTTGGTATGAGGCCAACCTCAAATACACATGCCCTTCCGCCCTGTATAGTCAGGGTAAGCTAGGAGGTCTGGCCATAGGTCAGGCCCTGAAAAGGTTCCTCTTCAGTCAGCCCCTGCTCTATATGACTGTAAGTGTTTGTTTACAGTTCATAGTGACAACAGAGCTAAAATAGATGATGCTGCAAGTGAGGTCATCAATTATGCCTTTTGAAATATGAGTTTGGAGGTGGAGTAATACTGCCAAAATGGAGGGATGTGGGGAGCCAGCCAGCCACCCTTCACTGGCTTTACTGCATTGCTTCTTTTGATGACATATAAGTTTTGATAAAATGGTACTTCTGATGTAGTGGCAGTGAGGTAGTGACTTACAACACTAAAGGCACCTACTAACTATTTATGCATCCCTAGGGTATCTCCACAAACGTATGCCCACCAAGACTCCCACACTCACAAAAGTGACACACAATTCTTGCATATTCTCACAAACATCAACTCCCAAAAATATATGAGCGCCCATTTCACATGCTAGCCACCAATCAAATCTTACCATGCAACATACATCACCACAACACAAACAACTGTATCACTACACTACAGTAAAAAAGAACCTATAATAGCTTCACTCAATGTAACAACGTATCCCACACCCTTTCACCATTTTCATCCCAGTACACTATACTCTCACTACACCGCATTTCATTACACACGAAAGAGCCAACAGTAACATCACAATAACTGACCTCTTAATAACAAATGCAACATACTCGTCCAATCAGCAGCTCGACAGTACACCAGCATTCACCAACTGCTCTGTCTATTATAAGTATCCTTATGCAAATACCACAACCTCTTTTACTGCAATTCATCCCACTATAAATGTCCCTCAAACACCTCACATACATGCTAATGCTGTGGACTATTACTACAGATTCCTTACCTTAGAATAGTCCCCAGTAATCAGAATGGATCTGGAAATTTTCAAGCACTATCCCTACGTGTTGGTAGGAAGTGTGCAGGGTGCCTCTATAGACGCCACCTCAGCACTGATGTCAGTTAATTTTCGCGCCTTTCCACACCAAAAGCGCAGAGCCACAAAGAATGCTGATAAACTTGTATATGTTGCTAATGCCCTCAGAAGGGTGACCCTACGCAATCAGTTCACAAAGGCTGGGAGGGATGGAATGGAATCTCTACCAGACAAGGCATTACTGAAGGTAAGTGACATGTTCATCTGATAGAGACTTCTAGCCCAGCTTCCTTCCCTTGGAATGCATACCCATGCAATACCTCCACAGAGCTGGGACTGCAAAAACTGATGAAATCAAAAAGGGCCGCAGGACCAAATGGGCAAAGTGCCCGCCATCACGTACCTGACCATCCAGACAGTAATGTTTTGTGAACATCTGTAACGACGCCTACATTGCTGCTTCACAGATGCCCAGGATAGGTACTCTGCAAGCTCATGTGGTCCCTGCCCTTGGCTCTGATGGAATGGCCATGCAAACGCTCAAGTGGTTACTTCTTGACCAGTGCAAAGCAGATCTTAATGCAGAGCACAATCCGTGGTCTGTTTCTGCACTACCTTCCCTTTCTTTCCTCCAACATACCTTACAAAGAGTTGAATGTTCACCTGGAAAACCTTGCCCATGCTCATGGTAGAATGAAAAAGTTTTTTTTGGATCAAGACAGTAGAGTCTATCCTCTTCTTTTGAAGGGTGAGATGGAGCAAAGAAGGAAGGCAAAGTGATGTTTTGGGTTATGTGAAAGGGTATCACGAACTTAGAAAGAAAGGAGGAGCGGGTCCTCAGAACCAGCTTGTCTGGGTAAAAGGTGCTATAACGAGGGTGCAGAGAGAGAGAGAGAGTGCCTGCAGTTCGCTGACCCTCCTGACTGATGTTATGGACACTAGAAAAGCCTGTATTGAAAGAAAGAGAAGTGGGCAGTTCTGTAGTGGCTCAAAGGGTGCGCACAAGAGAAAGGCGAGGACCAGATTAAGATCCCACTGGGGCATAATGAATGGTCTGTGGGGAAACATATGCTGTAGACCTTTCAAGAACCTAGTAATAATGAGTGACTTGTACAAAGTAGGCCCGTCAATTGCAAGAATGCCTAAATGGCAGGCAGATAACCTGTACGTGCCTTGAGCAGAGTCCTGCTGGGCCAGAAAAAGAATAAACAATAAATCTTGGGATAAGAATGCAGAAAGAGGGTCAACGTTTCTGTATGCACACTATGCCACAAATTTGTCCCAATGGCAGGCATGTACAGTCTTGCTGGAGGGGCACTTGGCAGCCAGAATAACATCACAGACTTCGGGGGGGAAGATCGAAAGCTGTCAACTCTTACTGTTCAATCTGCAAGCATGAAAGTGGAGGATACACAGGTCCTGGTGTAGAACCCTCTCTTGCTGCTGCAACCCAAGAGTAGGCGAATTGGAGGACCAATGGTGATGCTTAGAATCTCTGGATTACTCTCTATGCCCAATCTAGAGCCATAAATAAGACATGGCCCCGGTCATTCCTGATTTTCTTGAGAACTCTGAGCAGGGCACAGGAGTACTGCTCAAAAATTTTCAGATCCATTATGACACCTAGGGATTATTCCACGGTAACAAATTTGTGGCTAGAAGTCTCTAAAAGATCTAAAGATTAGCCCACACCCATCAATGAGGCACAATATCCTCTACAGCAGACCTCCACTTGATAACCTATACGACTCCACATAATTGGCAAGACAACCCTTATCTCTGAAAATGAATAAAACAAAACATATTTATACACTTCAACAAAACATTACATAAGCTCAAACATATGTAGGTGATAGCACACATTTTTGTTCTACTTTATACTCCAACTATTCAAGTGGCCATCCATTTCCAAACAACAAATGTCCTTGTCTTCAACCCAGTTACCCTGCTCTGTCATTAATGGGAAGTTTGTAAAACGTTGTAAATAGCATGGCTAAGAAATGATCAGCTTAAGAATCCTCCATGCTTGTTACTACACTTGGATCACAGATGTAAACCAGAATTGAATGGAACCACCACTGCATAGACTGTGGACAGAGCATTGAATCACATGAAGAACACTCAAAAGTCCTGAAATCCTGGAATATTGAACTACTGATGCAGAAAAGACACTGGACGCAAATACAAAGCATCTGTAAAAGGTGAAGATCTTTATCCAACATTGACCTCGATGATGGCCTGCCTGGTGAAGGGATGCTGAAATTGATGGGTCAAGAATTACCGATTCCAGGGAGTAAATGCACACCTGCTGCATGCAATTAAGATATTTTGACCAACGGAATGGGGAATAGCATGTGGACCTAGAATAACAGGGCCTGGGTATGCATGCAGATTCTCGTTTCCATGGACTATTCCATGCCCACCTGCACTGAGAAGGCGAAGCAGAAGAGGGCCAAGTAATTGGGAAAAAGGTGTGCTATACAAACATGGCAGCAATATAACATAACATGGCAGCAATATACATTCAAGGCTCAGTCTTGGACATAGGTACCAGTGGGTGAATAAAAGGTAATAAACAATGTGCGGGTACAGTAACCTAGTGCTTACAGACAGTAATAAAAGAGGCAGGCAATAAGTGTAAAGATATTGATTGATCAGGTTTTACATTTTACTGATGTACAAATATTTTTGTGAAATATACTTACTAGCATCAATAGTTTTATAAAACATGGTTTAGAAATTGTGGCGGTACTACTCACTATTGACTTTACTCGACACTCAGGGGTTGATTGCGATTCGGCTAAGAAGCCTTCCGAGCCGCATCATAATGGGCTCCTTGGTTTACTTTCTGACCGCCTAATTAAGATATAGGGGGTCGGCAAGTAAACCGTCCGGGCATTTCGGCTGGCTTATGATGGACTTGGAGAGCCCGTTGGCCAGTCGGAATCCGGCCAGTCGGAATCCGGCCAGTAATCTCAAGGGCGGGACTTTCCGCCTTTGAGATTACAATGCATAGTTTCTGAAATGGTTTCCATATCGGCCTGTCCGACATGAAAACCATGTCGGAAAGCGTGTTTGGGGTACCCCCTGTTGATCCCTGCACCTTGTGGCAGGTTCTTTGGGGTGCCTGCCACAGGGTGCAGGGATGAAACACACCTCCCATTTCACTATGGGAGCAAGCATTATGGCCGGTTTATGGTCGTAATACATGCTCACATAGTGAAATGTAGGAATACCATAAAGAACACGTTATATTGCCAAAATGCTTCTCTTAGAAAGAACATAAATGGGAGACTGATGCCCATCTCTTTACTCAATTTCTCATATCTCTTTAATTAAACAACACCGTGAATCTGACAAACATACATTCTATTGGATTTTTCAGTTTTAATTGGTAAGAAAGGAACAATAAAACTGACTAAGGCAGAATTTGCCAAGGCATATTCAGAATGAAGCTAAGTATTTCATGTTCAAACAATATGTAAGTACACTTGACATATTTGCAACCAGGCCTTTACATTTATAAATTAATGGCAGAGAGCCTCCACAGAGATTAGCTACTGAATATCAAATATAGCACTTGCTCTTAAGTTTTTAGAGTTCTCTATTCCATATATTTTACTGACCTTTCTGACCTCGCCTTAAAGATTTAGATTTTCCATTTTTTTCTGGTGTCTCTTAAAGATGCTCACTATTACCTTGCCTTATACGCCTGCTGCCATGGCCCCCTGGAATTGCTAGAGTGTGAATTGGGTGGCAGACACTCCACCCCTGAAACATGGCTGACTGCACCTGTTCTTGAACATACCAGAGCTACCAACAATCTCTCTAAACCACCTCAATTTCAAAATGATTCAATTTAAAATGAAATAAAATCTTTATAACTCTGTCATGGAAGCTCTAGAGTCCATCTCAAACACATCATTTTCCATTATGTGCTGCCATTTTCGAAAATGGACAGAATTTTTTTTTTAGATAGTCTGACTGTGTAGAGCAATGGTGACAAAGTAACTGCTGCTCTGTTTCTGAAATTCCTGAGGGGGCTCCTTCAAAGCAAATAGCTGGAAAACACCAGGGAACTATTTCCAGTTAAGTCATTCTGTGTCTTAGCCAGGGCCACTGGAGTTATGCAATGTTGCAGCTATGGTTTTTCTCCACATAATTATGTATATGCAGCATTTGCCACATAATCCATCATCATCTGCAGATTTTTACTTCTCAAACTGATCAAAAGTTACTAAAAATGCAGCAATCATTATTGCTACACATAGGAAGGTTCTTCACAAAGGTTGCTTATTGCTGTATTTGGGTGTCAAACTGGTACTGAGGTTAACCCCTTCCCTGCGGGGGTAATTCCCCCGAGGTGCGGACGGTGAGCGCGGCGCTGCGGTGCTCGTGACGAGACCAGCTTGTCATGAGTCACGGTGGAGCTGTGCTCATAACGAGCTGGTCTCGTCACGACCCCGCCCACTGATTAATTCGCCCGCACAGGCAGGGAATTAATTGCTCGTGGGCGTAGCGCAGCCGTTATGACGAGACCAGCTTGTCATGAGCACAGCTCCACTGTGACTCATGACGAGCCGGTCATGAGCACTGAAGAGGTTAACCATTTCACCATGAAGTGCTAAGGTGTAAAAATGACACAATAACGAGGTATAGTCTCAAAATATGTACTACATTATGCCGCATATTTAGTCAGCTCTGCCGTATAATTTGGACCTTCCCCCTGCATAATAATTCCAGTGTCCCTAGTTTTAGTTTGGAGTTATCCACAAATGGATTATTCTTTATCATTTCAACCTACAGATCCTACTAGCTTCTCCTTATATGAAAGAAATGCAAGAACACCTACTAGTTATTTTTTTTTTGTAAAAATGTACTTCAGATTTGGAAATACATGTTTACTGAACCTCTATTATACAGTAAACAGAAACGGCGCATTTTGTGATCTCGGGCGCTAAACCTTTGATTTCCGCCCTTGAATGAGGTAGCGAGCGGGCTGCACGTTGCTATCTTTGGATTTGCATTCATTTGACAGAATTGCCATGCTGATTTCCGTGCTGGAAGCCTTCATATAGATTCCGCCCCGCGGCTTCTCTTTCATATAATCCTGCCGCAGGAGAATGTCCTCTCTGGGCAGCGCGCGCTCCTCACAGGACAGATCGAAAGCCCCGCCGCTCGAGCGCTGCGCACGGTAGCAGCCAGACATCGAAAGACGACAACTGTACATTTTCTCAATCCCACACCTGTGATGTGAAATGGATCTGCCATTTCAAGGCTGAGCATTACAGCAAGATGTTGACATTTGCAAATGTTTCATCTCGCTTGCAGCAAACGTGCAGAACGGATACCCAATAGCCCGCGCTGCTTGCTTTCACTCTCTTTCCCAGTCCCTTACATGCACAAGAACAAAAGCCCGCGGAGGCATTATGGGGCGCGTTCGGCCCGGGGCACTTCTCCGGTGAGCTGCAACAGCGTTTTCTTGGCTCTTTTCATCTCAATGCAGCCAGCACCTGCAAGCCACGCCCACCAGGCCCATTAAATCAGCAGCTGTGCGATGTAGCTTTGCAGTCCCAATGCCACCTGGTATGAATGCAAATTGTACACTTATCCACTCCTGGAGAGAAGGTAAATAAAGTGCCTCTGCTGCCTTTCTATCCTCCCTGTAATCATAAAAGTTAACAACCCTGACAAAAAAAGAGCCAAAGTCAATGAAGACGTTTTCATCCTCACAGATGTGTTGTCTTTGATATCATTTTAGCGGGAGAAAATGAAAGGAAACACAAACCGAAGCCTAAAGACTGCCGAGTACCATCCCACAACTAACTCCCAAAATATATTATTTCTTAAAGGTGAAAGGGACTTTGCGTTATATTTTTGGGACTGGGTAAAATTAGAGGCAGCACACAGGCTGGAACACAAAATGTTCTGTACCGCGCTGTTTCGAGATTATTATATGAACTTCAAGTCTGAACGCAGCAGCGCGAGACATATTAACATATGGCGCCAGGTGTAGCAGAGAAATGTTTCCCGTATGGAGCCTTTAATAAAAAGTATTACTAATAGAAACAGATTCTGAGACCGTGCTGCAGGAATGCTCGAGGTGTTTTAAGCGTGTTTACGCGCCCTCCAGACACAAAGAAGGCGGCTACGAGGCCACCAAATAACTGTCCTGAAAAGACGACGTCATCCGAAAAAGTTTGGGGGTTTTCAAGCCTTTTCAGTTGTCCAAGGAGATGCCGCTCCTGTAATCCCACGGTAACTGCTCGTTTATGAACTCTGATTGCCTGCTGTCATGGCAACGGGGCTTTAGTGAAGCATTTCATCCGCCAAATGACACACCATTAGTTTGGCAAAAAAATATAGCTGCGGTCACATTTTTTTGCATGACTAAAAGTATTGAAGCCGAATTAGATAGGCCACAGGCTCGCGTTAAGCTATGAACTGATAAACGTTTTTTTTAAAAAAAAACAGGCTTATCAATTTTAAATATGCAAAAAGCTCTTTATAAAGAAAAGCTATAAAATGTTGATGTGAAAAGGGCAGAACAGCAACAGATGTAGAACTTCAAAGTATATTTATTCTGTGCCGTGGAGACTTTAACTCCCATTTCAACTATTATAAATGCTTCTTGCATAAGGCTGCTGATCATGTATGCCAAGTCCACTGATTCATATTCACAACACATGTTTATGTGTTGCAGGATGTCATGGGGCGTATGGAGCGATGACGCAAACTGAGCACAAAGCTAAAAGTTGTGTGTGGTGAACTAAAAACCACATCAAATGGGATGTGTCCTGAAATGAAGGTCAAAATCTGCTACCACGGAAAAAGCGAAACTTAGACTAACATATTTTTGCCCTATTAGGGTTCCTCTGTTTTGCATGCGTTTTTTTAAAGCTGCAAACACAATCTCGTGAATGAGTACACGCCTATGAATGTATGTCAATCACACATGCCTTTTCCAAGCATGTTAAGTATGATAAGATAAGTGAGAAAAACACACACACACTTTAAGGTTTTGGGGGGGGGGGGGTGAATCCCCAAACGTCCCTACTTTCCCTTTTACTCCTAACTACTCATTACTACTGCCCACACCTAAACCCAACATATACCCCTTGCCACCTTTTCCCACTTCCCACCCCTAAATGTACCCACCACCCTTTACTACTACCCACCTCTTAACCCTAAATTTACCCTTACCACAACTAAACTCTACTACCAAATCCCAAACCCAAAAATTACCCTTACCACCTCAAACCCTAAAATTACCCTTACACATATCCACCCCTAAAGCCTAAATTCACTCTTTACCACTACCCACCCCTAAACACCATGTATGTATATATATATATATATATATATATATATATATATATATATATATATATATATATATATATATATATATATAAAGCTAAGGTTAAAGTAACGTTATAGTAAGATCACTAACAATAACTTGCACACAACCATGCACTGCTAATGACATCCGATATGACATCACTCATGGCATCATTTATGACATCACTGATGACATCTCAAATTACACTGATGACATCATCAATCGTGCTTTGTTTTCCACCATATTGCTCCATAAATTACCATGGCTTTAAAGGTGTGACAGTAAGTACAAAATAGCTAAGCAATCATAACTGCCATCACAGATATAACTTCCTTAGGTGCAGAAAGAATGAATTATTTGCACCATGGACCCTATATCATACACTGTACAGCTAGCATAGTTCTCATAAAAAAAACAACCACAAATATAGGAAACCCTCAGTGTTCACAGAAAGCCACGTTTCTAAAAATATTGAATGTCAGTTCCAAAACAAATGACCTACTACGGACCAACGCTTTGGCTTTGGAATATTCCCAACTGCAGCTTCAGCCCGTGAGCCATGCAAACATCAACTGTCATAAATAGCGTATAGACAAGCCAATGCAGTCTCAAAGTGAGGTGTGTGAGTAAACCGGACACCTACTATAAATCAGTGCGGAAGAAGAGAAAACAATTTGATATATGGTATAAACATTATTCTGGAATAAATTTGGCATGGTTGTGAAGTGGATTCTATGCCCCATCTCAATGCCAGGAGGAGAGGAATAAAATGATGATTGTTCCAGTATCCTTCCAAGTTTCTGATAATACATTCCCTTAATCTCAATTCTGAACTTAATTAAGAACACAACATTCATTACTGAAGGAGTGCGGGGGGGGGGAGCAAAGCTCCCAGTATCATAATCAATGCAAGTTTGTGAAGAACAATGGCTGAATTAAACAAAAGTACACATAAAATAAAAATGTTGTGTTATGTGAATTTGTAGACCGCTGCTAATCACCTCTGATAGTATCCACGTGCTGAGTATGGCAGGCCTGAGGGGGAGGAGGAGATCATGACTCTTCCAAATGGAAGAGCCATGTCTTGAGGTTCCTTTGGAAGTCCACAATGTAGGGGGAAGATTCTGAGATGTTTCCAGAGGTCATTCCAGGTACTGGCTGCGAGGTATGATAAGGAACACCCTCTGCTTCAGGTATTGTGGATACAAGGGAGGTGTGCTCTTCCGTGGGATGCAGATCCAAGGGGACTGATGGATTGGTAGAAGTTGAGGAGATGGTTTAGGTGAGCTGAACCAATGTTGTGGACAGCATGAATAAATGAATGAATGAAATGAAATTTATAACGCGCAACTAAGCCCGTAGGCATCAAAGCGCCTAAAAAAGGCAGAACCAAAGCTAAGGATAGGCTATGGCAAATAGCCACGTCTTAAGGGCCTTTCTAAAGGCTTGCTTTGAGAGAAGGGTTTTAATATCAGACGGCAGAGAGTTCCACAACCTTGGAGCCAAAGTTGAAAAGGCTTTGCCACCCCGCCTAGCTCTACGGACACGGGGGATTGATAGCAAAAATTTATTGGCCGAGCGCAAGGATCTGGAGGGGGTATATGGATTTAACAGATCCCTTAGGCCTCCTAACTTGTTCGTGGCCAGGGCCCCATAGATCAGACAAAGGGACTTAAATGAAACCCTGGCCTCAATTGGAAGCCAATGCAGTACTTTCCTGGCCGCCGTGGCAGAGGCCCACCTAGGAAGATCTAGCACAAACTTCGCGGCGGCATTCTGCACCATTTGGAGTCGCATTATCAGACTCTTGTTAATGCCAAGGTATAAGGCATTGCAGTAATCTAGTCTTGAGCCTATTAATGCTATTACTATTTGCTTTCTGGCTTGAGGGGACAGGTAATGTTTTATCTTCCTCAGAATGTTTATTATGCCCCAGCAGGTGGAAATAGTCCTACTTACTTGCTGACCCAACCCCAAAGAAGGGTCAATCATGACTCCTAAGTTCCTAGCCAAAGCAGTGGGTGTAGGGCACACTCCCAAAGAAGAAGGCCACATTCCGCCGACCAAATGTCCTCCTTACCTCCGAACACCAGAATTTCTGTCTTCTCGCCGTTGAGCTTCAATGAATTGCAAATCATCCATTGAGCCACTGCCTCCATGCAGTGTCTAAAATTGGAGGCAGCCAAGATGGCAGGTTGGGCGAGAGACATCAATATCTGCGTGTCGTCGGCGTAGGAGACTACCTCCATCCCGTAAGATCTAATAAGCCTGGCAAGTGGGGTCACATAGATGTTGAAAAGGGTCGGACTTAATGCCGACCCCTGAGGGACCCCACACTGCACAGGAAGGGATGGAGATAGGAACTCCCCCAGCTTAACTCTCTGTTCCCTCTGGCCGAGGAAGGAGGATAGCAAACTAAGTGCAGGCCCCGCATTGTAGGCGTGGGTGAGTAGCTTGAATTTACATCTATCCTAGACTAGGAGCCAGTGGAGACAGTTGAGGTGTGGCAAGAAGTGTTTTTTTGTAGGATCCTCAGTATGAGTCTGACAACAGTGTTCTGGGTGGTTTGGAGTTGGCGTAGGACATGGGCTGGGGTTCCGATGCAGAGGGCAAAAATACAAAACATATACAATTTTGCAAAGTGCTCTATACATCATGTGAATGTGAATTAAAGGGCCACTGGAAACTTTCCAAATAATTACTTTCATATCACCATGATGGCATCTGAAGCACTTAACAATGAATGCTGCAATTAGCTCAGGAAGAGGTCTTATAATCTTACTAGGCATTACATTATTTTAAAGGGGTTAGATCTTTCGATTTAAATACCTCAAATAAAAGACTGGACACATTTTAGAATAATACCACAAACAACATGTCTCAGCTGCTCAAACAATACAGAGTTCCTTGCCTGTGCTAAATGCCAAAGGCTTGACAGCCACTGTATCCTGACCTGCTACTTCATTTTCCTCTTGAAAACTATATTTCACAAAAGTTCAAAAATGTTTGGTTTGGTGTCTGTGGGGCAAGAATATGCTAATGTTGATGTGTTCTTGGGTAGCTAAATCAAAGGACTCAGCAGACCTACTGAGTTCATGTCATCCAGACCAATCAAATTATTTAGTCTACTATCAAGAGCAGATAGCAGGAGGTGATCTAGCCGGAATCCATTGACACGAAGCCTTGAACTTTGCAAGGGAAGCAGAATGTGTCAGCCCTCAAAATTAATATCAATGTGTGGGCAGGGATACTAGGTTATTGCTATTTCACCATTCGCTAAGAGGTGACTTTGAATTAAAACTCATTAAAATCCTTAATAATAACATTCAATGCTGAATTTACTGGTTTGGGTAGTAGTAAGTGAAAATGTTCTTGCTCCAGGTTCCCTCATTTTAAAACTGGTAAATAGTGCCTAAACAATACTAAAACATACTTAGTAGTATTGTAATCATTAATTTATATTGTCTACTTTTTAAAGATAATTCAGAAGACGCCTTCTGCACAATTCAATTTAAAATTTACATCCTTGAAATGAATTTGACAATATCTGAAAAATTAAACTGGAGAATTGGATGACAGTAACTGGCAGAAGGTGACTGATTCTGCCAAACATATACCTCCATCACATTTCCCTCAGAGCAGGATACCCAAGAAGGGTGTTGAAAATATCAATAAAAACTTCTTTCTGAAATTCTGCAACGTACAACATGAGAACTCTTTTGGCCTTTGTCAAGTTATCTAGTTCCAGCGAAGTATTTCCTGCCCTTGCATGCATTTCACAGGCTGTCCTTAATCTGAATATTCACAATTATGTAGATTGACCAATAATTAAAACGAATGGGAGACATAAACAATAGAAGTAGACCACACACACTTAGTGCATTAGAATAGCCAATACCGTGATAAGGCATGAAAATGTATATTACCTAGTCATGATAGAGGCATCTACCTTCAGGGAGCAGCGTGAACATTTGGTGATACCTAGACTCACATGTGGGTATATAATGCTGTGGCTTCAGGGGGAAAGATTACAATTTGTAAGGGAAGATAATAGCTCGTTGAGCAGAGTATCCATATTGTCGGAAATACAGAATTTACTCAGACCCCGACTATCCTCTCAGCGTGAGGCAGTGCTCTAAGCCTGAGCCTTGGTCTTCATAGAGTGCGCCCAGGCAATGAATGTAGGGGGTGGGTGACTGCCATCAGTGGATGATCAACCATTGAGCCAGAAAAAAAGCCATGTCAAGGAACTAAATAGTTTTGGTGCAGCAAAACATACCCAATAGGCACACCTCCCATATATGCAGTGACGGGGTTCCCTGTACAGCAGGTCAGGAGATTTGTGACACACAGATAATATTAGGAGAGCGTGGGGCATGACCAGAACATCAGGAAATCAGCTCTATCAAGAGGCAGCAGGGGCAGGCTGCTTCCATACAGTAAAAGTAGTGGTTGATTTTGTCAGGAGTGAGTTATGCCCCGTGTATTGTGTAGTATTGAATTAACTTGAAGCTTGCATTGCGAGACACCAAGGCCAGTGCATCCAGAATGTTCTGCCATTCTTTGTCCAAACACGGGCAGCCCAGTTCCCGGTTTGAATGGCATCATAACGCAGTGAGAGGCACAGCCGCATGTGTACATAAGTAGCTAGAGAACCATTTTATTAAATAACATCCTACCCCTATGACATGAAGATATTGGGCTGTTAGGTGCGTCATGAGTTCTTGATGAATTGCACCCTAGTGTTCCCGCAATGACTTGATAAGGGAGTTGTGCAACAGGAATTGGCCAAGGTGTAGTCCGGTGACGGTAATTAGATCCCCCAGTGGTAGGAGAACACTTTCCGGAGAAAGATCCCCAGACTACGGATTCTTACTGCATGCCAATGGGCCATCTCCAGTAGGGAAGTAATCAACCCTCAAACGGGGTGTACCAAGGAATTAGAGCACCAGAGCATACAGCGTCACCGAGCGGGTGAGGTAGAGTTTCCTCCAGTAACAACGATGTGCCACTTGTAATAGACGGGAGCAGGGTGCTACTGTTCTAGCACAGGGGTGAAATAAGTGTAGCATGTGTTTTATTTCCCAAAGGGAGAAGGTAGCCACTGTGTCGTTCAGCTGGCAGTCTGATAACCATCTGGCCACCAACTGTAGCTGCAGCATCAGATAATAGTGTTTAAAGTTTGGGATGAGAAGCCATCCTGATTCGACGGGAGTTAGAGCTTGGTGAGAGCAACCCTACACTGTGTAGCATGCCAGATATAATCTCCTGTCTTTTATTCAAGTGAGTGAAAGAAGGACTTAGCAATATAGAGAGGGGTCTTTGCCAGGTTTGGGTATTAATATGAATAGCACCTCATGAAGCGAGGGCGAAAGACAAGCAGCCACCATAGCTTTGTCGTATAGCAACTTCAGGCGGAGCATAGGTTTTATAAAATTCAGGTGGTAGCCCACCAGGGCCCAGAGTCTTGCCAGAGGAACATCTTTGTGAATAACACTTCACCAATGATTGACACGGTGGCTCACGGACCTCAGCCCACTTCCCCACCATGACAAACAACACCAGCAACCTCAAAATCATCCTGGAATAGCAAACTTTACATGAAGAAACAAGTCAATGCAGTTTCAGCCGCCTGCTTCCACACCCTTTGTATGCTCCACAAGATATTCAAATGGCTCCCAGTCAACACCAGAGAGACAGTCACACAAGCCCTCAATACCAACAGACTGGACTAAGGAAACACGCTGTACATAGGAGTCACTGCACGCCTCCTCAAGAGACTCCAACCAATACAAAACTCAGCAGCAAGACTCATCCTCAACATCCCCAGAAGGACCCACTTAATACACCATCTAGAGAACCAACACTGGCTCCAGATTCAGAAGAGATGCCAGTTCAAGATGCTTACCCACACGTATAAGACCCTGCACAATGAAGGACCAGCATACATTAACAAAAGCCAAACCTTCAACCGGATATCTTCGATCCACCTTGCTCTACAAAACAAACACCCACGGATCTGCCGAACCAACAGTGGAGGATGCTCCTTCTCGTACCTAGCAGCCAAGGCATGGAACATCTTCCTCCTGCGCTTCAGGACCACATAGTCGCTCCAGCAATTCAGAAAAGAACTCAAGACCTGGATGTATGAATGATTAAAGTACGACACAAAAGCCTAATTCTACATTGCCCAAGACCCACTCAGGTGATCTGCAGTGCTTTATAAATGCTTGATTGATTGATTGACTGAGAGGCAAGCTCAAGTATGGCCTTGGTGATCCAAAAAAGTGAGATGTTGCTGTTATTTTCCTCCCTCTGTTCTGGAAGGGCTCGGGGAACAGGCAAATCTGTTAAGGACTCAACCCCCTCCACTGATGCAGTGGATTTTGACTCGTATAGTGAAGTATAATGTTGCATAAATGCAGCATGACTGTCACTTTATCTATGTATGAGACCCCCAGACTGTGTCCATATGGCAAGTATGGGATGTTGTGGCTGGTCCTGTCGGACAAGCCGGGCCAGAAGCGCTCCAAAATTATCCACCTCAGCATGTGCTTTCGCAGAGTGCGCTGCTTAATTAACACAGCTAAGTCTCTCCAGTAACTCAGAATGCTCATGGTAAATGTAAATGTAGTGCTTTTATATAGCGCACGTATCACCCCCGAAGGGGTCTCAAGGCGCTGTGCACATACCGCTGTGGAACCCTTCCTGGCCTTTCCCTGTGAAATGCCCACTCCTGGGTACCCCCAAGGTGAAGCCAGGCATCCTAGCGCTGTTGGGGCCGTTGTGGAGATTAAGTAAGCTATTGCCCAGAGTTGCAGAGTGGGACCCATGATTAGAATAGGCACCGAGGCGAGAATATCAGGTCCTGGGGAAATTGAGCCCAAGACCCGCCGAGGCGGGAATTGAACCCTGGTCCGGGCCAGACCTCTGCATCAGGGTCTGCCGCTCTAACCATTGTTTTCAGGCATCGTCCTGTATAGAATATTGACATCGCTATTACGTGTATGTCCCATATCCTTGAGTCCTTGACCACTACAGTGTACCCGGCTGGGCTACCTGTAAGTCAGTTTTTATTCTTCACCATGCATGAGTGAGAACAAGTTATTATTCAGATGTCCCTTATTGCCTTGACCTGACGAGACCCGTATCCATGAGGGTCAAAACGCCGTCGACGCCACAAGGAATTGAACCACTAAATTAGTGCCTACGATCGTGTATAGACACTAAAAGAATTATTCATGTATCAATTTTTTGGTCATTTCCCTTCTCTTTTTTAGTTATCCTATGAGAAACCACTGTGCTTATACCTATTTTCTGTTGTTTGTATTGTTATTTTTGGTTTCACATGTACACTTGGGACACTGTGCACTCTTATGTTTTTGTCTTTACATGACTATGTGACAAATCAAATATGATTGAATAATCATGCAATCAATGCTTTGAAGTAAAAAAACATTATTGAGATGTATCTAATTGTTTGTGCATTTCTTTTTGACATCCCTGCCAACCCTCTGTGTTAGTGGAAATTGCTATTAAGCTACATATTAAGTATATATTATAAAGTATTATACCACAGGAACCTTTGTTCTTTGATATAACTGTATGCCCTGGTTCCTATGTGAGTAGGGTTCTCCTTGTTTTCTTTTGAGGCTCTAACCATTGAGCCACACTTCTCCATTCTCCACGGTGTGCTTGATCAAGGCACTTCTTGCCTTCAGAAGAAGTTTGCCCATGTTTCTCATAACCAAGTAGTGGCTTATCAACTTGGGAGAGATCCCACCTTCGAGCTGGCAGCACATATTCGTGGCGCTGTCCCGTTAATGTCCGTGGGTCGCCACCTTAAAGGCATAACATTAATCGGAATGAGGCAGTGTTCACGTTAAGGCTGAAGTATTCTGATATAATTTTTCTGAGGAATGCGCGAAAGGGTGGGTCGTTCAGTGCCGCTTTTCAAAAGCACTATGTTTGTGTATGAAGGAGGGCCACATTTCCAGCACAGGCAAGGGTGATAAACATTATGGTCAGAGTGACTTCTCCCTAGATAGTCAATGAAAATAACATGAGGGGCTAAATCATGCATACTTACTATTTGATCTATCCAAACATGGAGGTTCAATTAAATGAATAAACCCTTGCTGAGGCATTTTGCAATGGCAGGAAAGCCAGGAGATTCCAGTGGCTGAGCCAGCCAGCTAGTGCATATGCAGTTGCCGTGATAGTAGTGAGTGGTAGTGGGGGGGAAGGAGTGGTCAAGGGCAACATTCAGGACACAGTTGAAGTCTGCACCGAGTAACCAGAGCAGCCCACTCAAGCAAGATAGGATTTCCAGATAGAGATTCCAGGAAAACTGCCTGCTCGTTGTTAGGGGCATATATTGCACCAAGCAGCATACAATGGCCCTCCAGTTGGTCCGCTATGAACACAGGACACCTCTGAGTCAGCTACTGTGGTCTCAGCAACAAAGGGGACTCCCGTTCTTATCCATGCCAAGACTCCATGAGCATATGTGGAATAGTTAGCAGATAATACCCAACCTCTCCAACGCTTCTGCAACTGCATAGCCTCTGCTTGATTGAGATTAGATTCCTGCTGAAATGCGATGTGTGTTGCCCGTCAGTGTAAGTAGGAGTATATAACATATCTACGGGAAGGCGTGTGCTTGCCCCTAATGTTCCTGGAAAGTATGTTAGTGCGAGCCATTATGACAGCTGTTTGAGGGGTGGTATCTGGCGTAGAACTGGGTAGTGTTATAATGCTCACTTTGGAACCCATGAATAGGGTGTATGTGGGCAACAATTGAAAACCAATAGAAAATAACAAAGGAGAACATATAATACCATAGAGAGCAGAGTTACAACACGATTGCGCCCAAACGTGAAAAATTTGGTTCCAGTGAAGGCAAGCTAACACGGAGATTGGTGGCAGCTTTTAGGGTGTGCAATAGTGCAGCCACCTCCTCATGTCAAGTGATGGAGGAATGTCCAGTATACTTACTGTGTTCTGTACAGGCACATGGCCTGGCAAGAACGCCAAGGGCATATGTAAAGGAAGGGGGAAACATGATGTTCATATAGATCTTGAAGAAAGTTTAAGGAGGTTGTCTGCTGTTTGTGGTGTCACATTGGGTGGCGTGCCAGATCCCAGAGGGGAAAAATAGGATGTCGAGGAGTCCCCATTGCTGCAAGATTTAGTGCATTCTATGTCAGGGTCTGAGGATGGAGCCGTCTCTTGGAACACTGACTTTACATTTGATGTCTAAACTATTGACAAAAGCTTAAGGAGTTTATTTTAAAATAATATTGCATTAAACTCTGTTGTACTTTGACAAAAGACCATTTATAATGCCATTTGATTCACAGCTTTGTTGAAACTAGGTTCTAGACCATTGCTTTGATACCGCTAAGTACCCAGGTCCAGGACCACTTTTGGGTAACCCCCATTTTTTTTTAATGGTCTCTTGGAACACAGCAGCCGCCTGCATTGCCCGACACCTCACTTGCATAACTTGGGTCAGATTGAGCAAGCATATCCGCTGCGATACCTGCAATGGCCGGTGGCTTCAGTGTCCATGACGGCGACTGTCAGAGCTCTGGGAGTCTACTACCGAGATGAAAAGGCACCCGCGGCCTGGTTCTGCTCAGCCCAGTGCCAGGCCTACTTACAATCTGTGAACAAGAGTGGTGTGCCATCTGCCACGACCCGTAGACATGTTGGGAATAGAAGAGAATATTTGTGGTTTGATTCCTGAAGTTTGCGTTAGATAGCAAGAAAGGAACTCTGCTGTTTCAGCACTGTTAGTGTATGGTCAAGGAAAATCATCAATTGTGCATTGTCTACTGTCAGTCTGTGGAGGTTTCAGGATGAAATCATGGTCCTTATCATGCAGCTCAGCTCAGCTCTGCCGTTCGGGGATGCCGCTTAGGTCACCGCAGCTCCACTGGTGACCGATCACAAGTACTCCTGCTCAGAACAAAGGTCCAGTAGATAAGGTGGTCTACTGGGGAGGTAGGCCTCAGCATTGTCGCTGGAAATTGGAAGCAAAATCGCGATCCATGCCTCTCTCCACAGCAGCCCAGGACTCCTGCGACAGCGTCACAGATCCGCTTTTTCACAAGGAGAAATGTGCTGCTAAGTGGAAAGTCGGATGCCAGATGCAGTAGGCATAATTTAGCAGGATAAAGGGGTTGAGCACGTAGCTCTGTTAGAAAGTGTCTGTCATCTTGGCTGTGCAAGCCACGCCCCCTCACACTAGAGCAGGGGTCTCCAAACCGGTCCTGGAGGGCCGGATCCATGCCAGAGTTTTAAAATTACTACATGTATCTCAATGGAGATATCCCAAAAATCTGGCATGGATCTGGCCCTCAAGGACCGGTTTGGAGACCCCTGCACTAGAGGTTTGGAGTTTTGTTGGGTTCTTACATAGATATTCACAACTGAAAGCAATACTCAACTGAAGAGCGTGGTGCATCATATCAGCTCCAGAAGAGGCCTCGTTAGTTATTTGCAATCAGCAGTCAGATCATTTGAGTGAGAGATGACTATATTCATCTCATTGTCTGATGCAGACCCAGTTACTTTAATTGTATTTATGTGTAAAAGGGCAGATACAATGAGCGAAAACCTTTTAACATACTAGAAAGTTTTTGCTTAATTCTAGGTACAAAATCATATGTGACACATTCTTCAGTAGGAACCATATTTCTGCTCATACCAGAAACTCAAAGGTGTTTGCTCACCTAAGTGACATTTATATGCACGAATTACAGTTACTGTGAGTACAAATTGAAATTTGTTTTTCATCAATTGTCACATTCATAAAGGGATATACTATACTCATGTGATAAATGACACATTGCGATGCAATTTTAGGTAGCAAAACTTCTGCCATTGGTGGGAAGAAGGTAAAGTGACTTCTCATTGGGGAAAATAATAACCCCCGCCCCTACTGAACCAAAACACATTCATGAAGTGCAAATGGAGTTGTGCATTACAAATTCCAGTTTTGCAAATGTGCATCTATTACATTTCTGGGTTATAGTGGTCAGTACTCCTGCAAAGCTGTATCAGCCCACAATTAATCATGATTTCCAATAAAACCTTACATATGGTTCAAACCTAGAAATAATATCATGGAAGCATATTTCAGAGTTTCTTCTAAACCAGGCAGCCAGTTTGTAAATTCTCCAATAGTATTGAGCTACACTGCCACCCCCCAAAGTTTCTTAGCAATCTTTTTCAAGGAAATGCATTTCCGAACCCAAGCTAGGCCCTGCCATGAGATATATGATTACCAAGTCCCTACACTGCTCCAGTTGAGGAAGGACCTCAAGACCTGGCTCTTCAGATGACCCCAGCACTCAACGGAGCCGCCTCCCCCCAGCGCTTTGAGACCCAACGCTGATTGATTGATATGATTACTGAAGCAGGACTGCTGCAGAATTCAACCAGATTTCTGAAATGAAAATGCCTTTTGGACCCCGGGGGATACTCCTAGCATAACCTTAAAAGCCAATACCTCTACAGGCTAGCTTTGAGTGGTTGGCATTAGCTAAAAGGTGCACAGCCTCAGCAAAGTTGCGGTGTTAAGTTATTTATCACGGCTATATAAGTTGTCACATGAAAATGACAATGAGTATTATTATCATAATAATGCTAAGCAAAATATATGACTGAAAAATACAACATGGCTGTGTTTGTAAGCCTTAAATATAGCTAGAAAATACCTTGATAAAAAATAAGCAGAGGCCGTAGCTAGGAGTTTTTAATATCTTGTGTAAATATGTTGTAGAACGGTAGGAGGTTTTCTTCCAATTCCTAGAATCTCTGCTGGGATAATATGACCTAGGAAAAGAAATTAGGTGTACTGTATAATTCATCTTTGCACAAAATGTTTCCTACGTATATTAAGTATTGTTTTTTAATGTATGAATACACATTTTAGTGATTTTAGGCGTTTTTAACATCTTGTATAAATATGTTGTAGACCGGCAGGAGGCTTTTCTTCAAACTTCTAGAATCATAATATGACCTAGGAAAAGAAAATAGATGTACTGTATATTAAATTTTTGCACAACATGTTCCTGTGTATATTCTGTTTTGCTTTCTTAATGTATGTATGCAAACTTGTATGATTCAATCGAATCGAATAAAGACATTTGTTGTTGTTGAGTTGTTGGCATTAGCTAAAAGGTGCACTGCCTCAGCAAAGTTGAGTTATTACGTTATTTATCACAGCTATATAAATTGTCACATGAAAATGACAATGAGTATTATTATCATAATAATGCTCAGCAAAATATATGGCTGAAAAATACAACATGGCTGTGTGTGGCAGCCTTAAATATAGCTAGGAAATGCCTTGATAAAAAAATAAGCAGAGGCCGTAGCTTATTATTGGAACTTTTTGTAAACAGGAAAAAAAATGCAGATTAAGCCTTGAACCAAAGTGGCACACCTCATTATGTATGTATTTTACCAAACCGCATTTATTCACTGTTAACTTGACTTTAAGAGCCTGATAATTTGACCCCAGTCTGATTATAATCAATCTCTATGTCTCATTAATAAATTGAAAAGTAGGCAAAATACAATATTTCTGTTGCACTCCAGGGTGAAAAAGTAAACTTCAGGGGTCTTCTAAACACATATGTCCATTGGTCGCTTTTCAGGGCATTGAGTCTTAAATATGAAATGAGAAATTAGTATTAAGATCACCTATTTGAACTCTAATATTCTCATTTTGTTCATCAAAATTTTAATCTCGTTTTATCAACACTTTCTCCAAAAGTCTGTTGAGCACACTACTATATTGTGTTCTTTGAATGTTAAAGCAGTGTATACTTCCATACCATTCAATGAGGGACTTGAAGCCGTTCAGCGATTTTTACTGCAGGAGACTATTCCTGAAGTAAATCCAGTAGTTTTACTACAAGTTCTTCACCTCACTGTTCAGACTGTCTACAATCCTCCTGCATGAGCTTACCATTAGCTCCCTGGTATGCAGATATGTTGATGATGAAGTTTGAAAACTATAATATCCGCCATAATCCGCAATGGTAGACAGGTTTACTATATACAAAAGTTTTATTGACATTGACATTTTCATTGTGCGCATTAAAGACTAAGAGTGGTTGGAAAATTATATCAGTGAACTGCCATTGATATACCCCTTCACTGCGGGGATTATTCACCTGATGTGCTGGGAGGTCGGGGGGGGCGTGCACAGCACCCGCATGATTGTACGAGCTGAGCTCGTCACAGGTACATTGGCTCCCGTGGAACGTTCAGCACAGGAGGTGAATTTTCCCCACACCTGAGCGTTCCACGGGCCATGACGAGCTGAGCTCGTCATGAGCACCGGAGCGCCGTGGCTCATGACGATCTCAGCTCATCATGAGCATGGGAGGGGTTAACTCAGTGCTGAATTTGGAGAAAAAAAAGAAGTGCCAGGGCCCTCGTCAGGAGGCCGCTGCAGCTTGCACCACACATTGCCCCTGCCAGCTCTGCTAATGGCAGTACTAACACAATTACTAATCATCACACTCTTACAAGTGTAACAATTCAGCCCACCCTAGCCCCCCCAAAGCTATTAGAATGGCATGGCAGTCAATAGTCATTTTTAGCAGCGCCACCATGTAGCAGACTGGTATGAGCCCGGGGTTGACATTTAAATCCAGGTGCTGGAGGAGGAGCTACGACAGCAAGCAAGATGGCCGCATAGCTTCCCGGCTCCGCCGACCCCCCGTCTTTCGCTCGAAGATCCTGTCGTATATCCTAATTTCTCGCCCCATATCCGGGTGCATGAACTACTCTGCGACCTGATGGTGCAATCCCGAGACTTTTCCGATATGGTGGAGTGGAGTTATGTCGAGGTTTAATTTGAGGCCTAGCCCAGTCTGGAAGCCGGGGTCTCAAGTGTTGGTCTAGCCGGGTCCTAGTTGAACAACAGCGGACCGGAGAGAGCGGCAGGGTCCGGTCCACAGAACTTCCGACATCTTTATGATTGCTTTGCTGCCGAGCTGCTGCCTGGAACTGTACCGGAGGAGAGGAGACGAGTGATGCCCGAGGTGGTGTGTGTGAGGGTCCGAGACCCGGGGGCCTGGCGTTCGTAGCGCCGGTGCCGTTGGATCAGAGACTTGGTGCGCACTAACGCCTATTGACGATCGGTCCCTCACGGTTTATTCCTGTTCCGCCTACTTTTACCCCGGGGAAGGCGCCTCTCCGTGGGGGTCAATATGCTTGAGGCTATGCGAAACCCGGCGGAGCGGGTTCAGTGCGGCCCATCATTGCGGTCAGTGATGGCGGCCCTTGAGGCACTCCAGGCGCTTATGAAGACCCAGGCCTGGAATCTGATGTTGGCGGCGGACCGAATTAGCGGATCGGGACCAGACCCTGATTTGCTGCCCGTAGGGGTTGGAAGGGGGGAATTTTGTTTTTACTATTTGTTTCTATGGCCTTTTTCTTCTTATCTTTCTTCGCCTTTACTTTTGTTTCTTCTTTTTCGGGTTAGCGTAGTGGGTCTATTCTTTTGTCAATTGTCGACTTTTTATCTGTGCCTATACTTTCACGGTACTTTAGTACCATCGGGCGCTCCACTGGTGCGAACATTAATTGTATGCTTGTTTATCCTGAATCGTATGCCTCAGCGCCACTGTTTTGAATGATATCGAACTAATTGTGGACCTCCTACTGTTTTGCCCGCCCTTTATGCACCTTTGTGATATTGTATGGCACCTGATCCTTCTATCTTTATATTATAAAATGGAACCTTTATTATCCTGCTATTCTTACAGTATGCTATGCTGCCAGTTTTAATTAAAGTCGTGCTGTATTCGCTTCCCGGGAGGCCGAGTCTGGTTCTAATTGCTTGGTTGAAATGATATTGATTAGCGGCCAGCCCTGGTGGTTGTAGGCCCATACTTGTAACTGGTTGAAGTATCAATAAAGGTTTTAAAAAAAAAATTTAAAAAAATCAAAAAAAATCCAGGTGCTGAGCACCGGAAACCACAGCCTCAAATTAAGCACTGGCTGAACTCCAGAATTCAGTTTTTATCCAATATTTATGAGACCGGGTTTCCAGTCGTAGATGTTCTACTCATGATAGAGCAAAACATTCTCATTACGAATCTATATGCAAACCCCACAGATTTAGCTACTCCACACTCATACTACTGACTTGTGTGGAATAAGTTATTAATAATTTTACAGATCTCATGGCAACCTAGTTCCTTTACATTGTCAGGACAGGCTTACAGCAGTGAGAGCAGCAATAAGAAAACAAAAGCATGCTATTTCAGCAGGGCACATGGGGCTGAAGCCTTTTGTCAAGCCCAAGCCCACAGGAGAAGCAACACACCCAGAATTCCAAACCAACAAAATCAGAAGGAAACATGCAGTGAATGGATATCTTTAAACAGACTGCAAAAAAAATGAAGCTATCCCATAGAGCCACAAGGTCACGTCTGGAGGAAGATCCTTCTCCTACCTTGCTGCGAATACCTGGAACTCATTGCCTCTGCACCGTAGGCAATCACCATCGCTGCCACAATTCAGGAAGGACCTCAAGACCTGGCTCTTTGACTGAACCACAGATTCTCCCCCTCTCTCAGCACCTAGATATCCTCATCGGTGAGTAGTTATGCTACATAAGAAACCTGATCGATTGATTGAAGCAAAAAAAATGGGACAGCTAGTGTCAAGGGCCGTTTTAGTGAGAGTGGTGAATGTGGGTTCCAAGTATAAAGGAAACCTACCCAACGATAAAGTACCTGCTACGAGTGTTCGAGGCCATTTTTTTTAAAAAAGGCTGGCCATTTTGTTGAACAAATTACGTATTTCGTGTAGCTGAAAGGCGATGCAAGGTGACTCTATCGATAAAGTGCGATACAAAAGGAACACAGCAATGACTTGAATAGCCTTGCCATAGCAATACCAATAGGAAGATCAGGAGGCGAGTCTTTTAATTAAAAAAAAATTTTCAAGGGTACAGAACGCTTTCAATAATCCTAGAATAGGACGTTGCTACTTCAGTTGCTAAATAAATGCATTTTTAAGAGAATTCCTCTATTTTCACTAAAGCTACCCAAAGGACAAATACCATTACCACTTGTTTACTACACAGATCTGAAAGGAATACATCAGCTAAATGCATTGCATTATTTTGTCACAAGGTTAGTAGAAGTACATTGTGTTTGTTCTCAGTTGCTTGTAATCACAAACCCAGTCCCATATCACTCATATGTGCATTGCAGATTCCATATTTATTCTAAAATATATATTTAATCAAGCCCAATCGGATATGTCCCAATTCTGTCACTGACCATTTACCCACTAATTTGCAAGACAAGAGAAGTCTTTATCTGCGCAAGCTCTGTGAAAATGTAATCTGAAAATATATCACAGACTCCAACGCAAAATGATCACAAAATGAAAAGGCGACATCTTAATGAGTCTTCAATATGAAAAACAGCATTAATGCAGAAATATTTGTTTCAGATTACCAGCCGAAGAAATGCAGTAATTAAGCTGTTCACAGCTATGTGGCCTCTGTAAATTGAGCAAGTTTGAAAAAGATAACAGATTTCGCAGACGTATAACACAATCAATCAACTCCAGTCAAATGTGATGAAGCCCCCCCCCCCCCCATCCTATTTTCAGCTGTATTCCATTCCAGATAATACTTATTCAGTTCCTTCAGTGTTCCACTATTATCTCATCCCAACGTTTTACCTTTCATTTTTCTGAAACGCTTCAATCAGATTTGTGCACAGTTTTTATTGACCTATTTTGTCAGATCAATTTAGTGTTGACAGTCCCACAAAGATAGAAGAAAGGAAATAATTATGATCAGTAAAACGAAAAAAAAGTATTGCTTCTTAAAGTGTTTTTACCATTCCAATCAAAGCTGAAGCAGAACTAACATGGTTTATATTGAAAAGATAAATTGTGTGCAGAATTCGGGAAAGTGCAGGTGCTGGAGCTAAATCAATTTTTGGTCATTTTGTTCAAAGAGACACTTATCAACCTGAATGAAGCCCTATTGGAAAGTGTGAAAGTCGCAGCTATTATCCAGCCTGACCATTCCATTCCGACCAGTTGCAAAAGCGAGATGAAAGGCTAAGCGTTCTTTTATCTTGTGTATATATCCATAGCACTGCACAGCCTGTTTAGGTATGGATTTTATTTTCACCTAGTAAAGACAGCTTTGCATGCATTCAACTGTATTTTACAATTGGATGTCATTGTCCGGCTTCTTGGCAAAGAGCACCTTTCTTGTAAGATTTACGATACGATCTAATATGGGCAGGTACATCTAGAATATATCACATTCATCGGATGTGAGAGTATTTGAATAGATTAGACAGATTAAATAAAATAGACATAGAAATATCTAAACACATTGAGAGAAACACGGGAAGAATCGGATAGAAGGTTGGATAGCCAAATAAACAGAACCTTTCATGATATAGAAAGAGATGTTAGGAAAAAGATAAGTAGATGCAAAAGATGTCTACTTTGAAATTTTATGCTAAACATTTATCTTATTATTTCAGATTGCAAGAGGGCGCATCCAATATTACACCAATCAAGAAGGACATATGGACAGAGAGAAACCTAGATAGTGACAAACAGATATACCTACACAGATAGATAGATAGATAGATAGATAGATAGATAGATAGATAGATAGATAGATAGATAGATAGATAGATAGATAGATAGATAGATAGATAGATATTAAAAGACATACCTAGTGAATGATGTTATGTATGTTTCACAACCCAAGTGGATGTCATCAGACAAAGTTTGAACGATTATTGTTGATGATGGTTAGGGATACAAGTCTGGTTGTAATTTTTTTTCTCTTCTCTTATGGCCCTTTTAAAACATTTAGGGCTAGATGTAGGTAATCGTGAAATACCAATTCCTTAATACCAAATTTTACCGATTTGGTATTAAGGAATCGGTATATCCAATGTACGTAAAGATAAGGTAAAAATTACTGAATCGGTATTAAACGGTAAAAAATAGCGATTCGGAATGGATCGGTAAAAAAAAAAAAATTACCGAAACACCAATACCGATTCATAAATACCGAATCCCAATACCAAATCGGTAAATACCGAATCGGTAATTTAAAAATTCGGTAATTGTGGAATCAGCCAATCCTGAGCTTCCTAATTACCTCCCAAACAGGAAGTGGCCACACCCAGGCAGCCGCACTGAACCTGAAGCTGACTGTGAGGCAGGGAGCAGAGCAGAGAGGAGCCAGGAGCAACACAGCCTATTTTTGCATCCAAAACATATCAAAATGGCAAACCATGAGAGGGAGAAGGTGGGAACAGAAAGAAAAAGAAAGCAGAAATTTAGCAAGAGGGAGCTGGAGGTCCTCATCGAAGATGTCACCAAGGACCATGACAAGTTGTTTGGCAAGCAGTCCCTGCATGTGCTAGAATAAAAAAAAAAGACAGATCTGGCTTGCTATCCAGAACAAGATCAATGCCATCAGAGTCACCCAGCGCTCCATAGAGGATCATAAGAAAAGATGGTATGACCTGAGAAATACAGCAAAATGCGAGGATGGAAGAGAGTCAGAAGCAGGCCAGCAAAACTGGTGGAGGGAGGAGCACAGCACCTGCACCAACTGCCCTGGAGCTTCTGGTTGAGTCCAACCTCCAGCAGGAGAGTGGGGTTGGCGACGCAGACAGCTCTGCCAGAACTGCCAAAAAACAAGGTAAGATGCATGCACAGCATGCTGTGCACCCCCCCCCCAGAGAGACACAGGGACTCCCACTCCAGTACATGTTTTACTCGTAACCTGCACTGCATTATGGGAGATGTAGTCAGAAGTTACAAATGTTAAGAACAGTCAGTCCAGCAAACCCAAAGGCATGTGACAGCAATTAGCAAGCAGAGGACAGTCAGTGTGATTGGCAGGCATTATGTTTATTACAATGCTAATGCTGCCATATAAGTGAGCACATCTATATTCTGTCTTCACAGGCGAGACATCTCGCAGTGCAACAGAGGGGAGCAGAGGGAAGGCACAGAGGCCAGAGAGGAGACAAGAGGAGGAGGACCAGTCGCCTGCAGGGCACACAACCCCACCACCACCATCACCATCACCACAGCGACCTTCAACGCCACCATAACCACCATCACCACCGTCACAATCTACGCCACCACCACCACCAGGCAGGAGGCATGCAGTGGCCACCCTCCAGCAGATGGAGGTGCCTGAGGAGGACAGAACAGAGGGCCCACAGTCGACAGTGGCTGAGGACGGCAACAGGGCAAGATCACACTCCCCAACTGAGCGCACCTGCACATCTTCCAGACGCTGCAGGGCAAGAGCAGCCAGTCCTCACATGCAGGCCAAAGATGACAGTGTGTTTGCTGGGCTTGAAGGCAACATGCTGAAGGTCCAGCGCCTGCAAGGGAGAGCGATCAGGTCAGTGCAGCTGGAGATGGCACAAATGAATGCTCACATTCATCACATTGAAAAGGGAATCAGTGCCATGAACACTATCATGGCTGAGGGCATGAAAGACGTGGCGGCGGTTGTGAGGCAGCTCTGCAGGAATTTGGAGGAGGACCGTCTGTCTAGGCGCAGGAAGAGGCAGAAAATGGATAATTACACCAAGGCGGTGGACCGCCTGTCCACTGCAACCTCTCTTATGTGCAGACGCTCAATAGTCATGCAGGAGGAGATGGCACACTGTAGTTGGAATGTGGCTAGGGGGCTGGTCACGGTGACCACTGCACTAGAAGTGCTGCAAACACTACAGCAGATGGGGGTGAAAGTGAGGAGGCTACTAGCTGCAGTGGCATCACGCCCTCTACCACAGAGACCAGGAGGGGCAGCGAACTCCACAGCGCTGGCCCTGGACAAACTGGGAATTCAGACAGTGGGGCAAAGGAATGTGGCAGTGCAGCGTGTGGGTGCAAGAAATAGAGGGAGCCATGATATGGTTGAACTGAAATAGGTGCTGTAACCCATGTTTGTATGGACATAGCTTTTGATCTTGGTGGTGTACTCTGGTCATCAAACACCATCACTCAAATTCAGTAACTGGCTAGGTCTCCTTACTCACTCAGAAATAGTTGCGTGTTATCTCAGCACGCCTGTGTCTCCCATCCGGTGCTGCTGCCAGACCTGCTGCGCTGTGCTCTGGCTGTGGATAGTCCTCACCCTCGTCCTCAGAGTCAGTTAGTTCCACTGCTGTTCCTTTCTTTGTGGCAAGGTTATGCAGCATTGCACATGTTGCTATTATTTTGCAGCAGATGAAGGGGCGGTACTGACGGGTACCTCCACTTTTGTGGCGGCAACGGAACCTGCTTTTTAGTAGTCCAAAGGTGCGCTCCACAACGTTGTGCATGCTTTTATGTGCCACATTGTATCTCCTCTCACTTGGGGTGGATGTGTTGAGGTATGGAGTTTGGATGAATGACCAGACGGCATATGTGCCATCACCTAAATGGGAAAGAAAGTGTCATTAATTTGGGTCACCAGTACATTCTTCCAAGGTATACATCCGGGTGTGTCACATTGATTTACCTAGAAGGTATCCTTCTCTGAATTCACCAGAAGCCAGACGTGTATAGATCCCACTGTTCCTGAATATGTAGGAGTCATGGGTATTCCCTGGGAATTTGGCCACAATGTCAATAATGATGTAATCTGCATCACATATCACCTGCACGTTGATGGAATGAGTGGATTTGCGGTTGCGGTATATGTATTCTGTAGTTGCAGGTGAGCAGATTGGTATGTGGGTCCCATCGATGCAGCCTATTACATGTGGGAACTGTGCCTTTTGGTAGAAATCCAGCTTTGTCTTCTGCAGCTCCGCCTGTGTGCTGAGGAAGCATATGTAGTGATGCATTCTTTGCACCATGGCGTCCAAAAAAAAGTTGAAGAAACGAGACAGGCAACTCTGTGACACACCACCTGTTGCAGCTACCACACCTTGGTAACTTCTTAAAGCGAGTCAGTGAAGGCTACAGAGCACCTGCACGTGTGGGTATGGCATGCGCCCTTGGTGTCTGATGCTCCAGGTATGGTTGCAGGTCTCATATCAGGTCTAGGATGGTTTATGGGTGTAGGCTGTACCGGTCATGCATTTCTGCCTCAGTCATTTGGAACAGCGTGATACGCAGTCTGTACACACGCTCTTCCAGTCTCCAAACCCTCAGTACTGCTGCTTGCAAACGTTGCCGCCTTCCTATGACGTAGAGGGCAGGCATTGTGTTCACACTGTTGCATTTTGGGGCTTTTTTTATGCACTGCACCTGATTACCACCTGCTCTGGGTCAGTGGTAATTACCGATTCATAAATACCGATTTTGTACAAATTCGGTATTGCCGATTTTTGGTACATCGCATTACCGAATTTTTACCGATTTCTTATTTACCGATTCGTTATTTTGGAGTTTTGGTGTTGGCTGATTCGTTATTACCGATGGCATTCAGTAATACCTACATCTCACATGGCTAAATACCGGTCAGTAATGCTGAAATTTACTGAATTTCGGCTTTACCGACCGGTATTTAGGCACCTACATCTAGCCCTTAAACATCGAAAGAAAATCAAATTTATAGCGAGAGGGAGGTACATTAGTAAGAGTGATGATGTCGAAGAGTCAGAAAAGTACATTGATAGCAGCAGGGCACAAACTTCACCAATTTGAACAAGGGCAGAGAAAGTATGTATCATGTTGTTTCCAAGAATATTGCAGTTGTTGAACTTGACCCAAGGGTAACAGAAGGAAGACCCTGACACTGTCGTAAAATATGTATTTAGAGGTCAAATCTTATGACCTGTGATATAATCTGACCAGTAGACTTGTGAGTATGGACAATTAATTTTCCAAAGATACCTCACTTTGTAACTTTCAAAGTTACAAACAAATACCTGTCACTCACAACCAGGTGCTACCGTTAAGGGTCAAAGGTCAAATACTGTGATTTCAAGTGTCTAAATATCAACTAATACATCACATGTTCCCCTCTGTGTTTTTACACAGAAAGAACACAGAATGCTAAACTATTCTTTTCACCTATTTTCATAAAGCACTAGTGTTTTTGTTTCCATATCTAGTACGCATGGGTCCAAGATGCCTATATAAACTTTACAAAATGCAATCTTTGGCTCATCAATTTCTGGTGCCCCTCACCCAGCACAACTTTAACTCATTGTACTATTTCCTCTTTGTATTTCGTCTCCTAGCAATTTTCTATCCTAGATTTACAACCATTCTTTTGTTGCTCTATTAAGGTATTCAGTAACTGTGGTCCCTCCCCTTATTCGTATTGTCTAGCCACTGTGTATTTAACTATAAATGTAACCTCTCAGTGCCTCTTCACAGAACTCCTACAACTAACCCGAATAGACTCTAGCATTGCATTAACGTCAGTATTTGATTGTCTGTGTCCAGCTCTTATAATTCCTTCTCAAACAACTACGTCTCCTCTAGCATGATTTCAATATGTCTGGCTAATACTGCTTTGACTGCAAATTCCTCTGATGTAGGTTTCTACGGCATCCCTGCTCTATTCAGTGAGCTCATGATAATCTAAAAAAATGACAATCTCAGTTCTTATCTCTTCTCTAAAGACTGTGTCCTTTAGACCCTCTGATGTGAAATGCCACAGTCTGGCACAATACGTCTGAGCAGGCAATACAAGTTCCAGCAGCACCAGGGCATGATCCGAAATTGTCTGCATGGGGTGTCTACAATTACTATTGAGAATACATATGTTGCAAGAAGCCAGCTAATAATCAGTTTGTGAATACACCCCATGAACTGACAGGCAAGATTTGAATTCATTCTCAGTCCAGTGTAGTAACTTCTACACATCTACCAGACACTCTGCTTCCATTGTGCGTTGTACTATTTTAGCTGACGCAGTTATCTTCTTGGTGCTATTCCTGATCTGTCTAATCCTCGATCAAGTATGACACTTAAGACTCCACCCAATATTATTGAGTGCAAAAGAAATGTACGTTGTTTGCAGAATTCAGGTAATCTAGTATTGGTCAGATATATTTCTTAATGTGATGTTCTGTCCTCCATCAGCACTTGTATAGGTAAATATCTCCCCTCAGGAGCCGCAATTTTTTGTACCACTCACAGTATTGTACCTATTCTCACCCAGAAGGCTACCTATGAGTCAAAGTGACAGGTGCTCCCCCAGCCTGTCTGTTCTCAATTTCTCATGTGTGGGTGACAGGTGTGTCCCTGGCAATATTGCTGTATCTATTTTGTGCCTATGTAGGTACGCACAAACCCCTCTTACCTTGAGGGCATCATTCATGCCTTCTAAGTCCCAAGCTAACAGTCTAAGGTTTAGCCAATTCTGTTTGTTACTCATTTGTTCTGGAGTTCTGGGTTTTGTGCCTAAAGGTTGCTGTCCATGTGTGTAATATCTACCCCTTTCTTTTTTTTGTTACAATGTCCCTACTCTGCTGTCCTTTTAGTCACACAATTATGGTTCTCACCTACCTCCTGTTGACACAGGCTAACCAAGCATGCAGTGTTAAAGTCCCCATCCACCCATATGATAAAGTGTAAGTGTGCAATACAATGCTTAGGGATCAGGAGGTCATCACCACTACCTCTGCTCATACAGGGTGGAGTCGCCGCCTCTTGGCATAGGGTTTTTCCTTCTGCTATCGACCGTCTTTCATTTCTAATTGTATCATAATTCACTCTCTATTGTTACCGTACATAGATATTGCTGCTAATCTCATGATTTACATTACTTAAATCCATAGATGAGGCTGGTAGTATTTTTCTAGTTTTGCCAAGCCTTATTCACTCCCCAGCACAGTCTTGATGCTAACCCACAAGGTCCAGATTATTATTGTGACACTGTAAATACCTTATGATTATTTATTTCTTTCTTTAATCATAGTTCTCTCACATGGGATCCCGACGCTGTATATCATAGTTCAATTCTAAACACTGATTTATCAATAGTATATATCTGTTTTGAAAGGTCAAAGCAGCTTTAATCTTAACGGTCATTTATATTGTCCAAAATGGCTCTGCTCAAGGATTGGTTCGATGTTTGAGATTGTTCTTAAATATTTTTTTAAAGAATTAGTTAGGAGTTTGTAGATCTGCTAAGATTTTTGCTTTGTCGTCCCATACAATCTTTAATCTTGCTGGGTAGAGCATTATGTGTGTGAGACCCATTCCCTGTAGTTTCTCCTTTACTAAGGCAAAGATTTGAGGTCACTTCCTGTACCGTTATTGTTAAAGTCGGTGTAAAGGGATATTGAGGAGCAATAGAACTGAAGATTCCATTTTTATGTGCTAGTCTCAAAATTGTATCTCTAACTTATATGCTGAATGTTCTCACAATTATAAGTATGTCAGCACCAGTCTTGGGGCGAATGACCAGTGAGCTCTTTCTACAATGAGGACCTGGTAAAAGCTCTCCCTTCCAAAAAGGGTCAGTGATCCTATTATGATTCCATGTTTCCAATGCTCTAGGATTTGGGATGTTGATAAGTTGTAGATTGTTCATTCGTTCGTCACTTCTAGTGCTTCTTTTTTGGCTCTGATTGGCTTCAGCATTTTCTCTTTTCCCAAGAGTTTATCAGCGAAAGCGATGCAGTTGTTTTCCAAATCTGAGATTCTTCTTTCAAACATGCCTCCTTATTTAAGCATTCCGACAGGCAGTGTATTCTAGTAGTCATTAGGCCTACTTGGCCAAGTACACTTCTCAGACTACCACTCAGCTCCTTAAGTATATCTCTCACTCTTTTTTCACTGTTGGCTGTCATCTCATTATCTTCTTGCAGGTTACTCGCTGTCTATTGGCCGTCCTGTTCCCTTGGACTCAAAAGAGAATTTTGCCAGATAAAGGTCAGTCCTCCCTGTCTTGGCAAATGCTCAGCATTGTTTTTAGCTGGATGCTTGTTGTCCTGTTTTTTTAGGTGCACCTCTTAACAGTCACTGTGTTGACACCACCCCAAGCCTCTCACATTGCATTTTCTTCTCTGTGAGCAATGGTGGAGCACGTTTATCTCTATTAAATTGAGCACATTTTGGGGTACTTAATGTATTGTTTAGAAGGTGAATTTTCCTTTTATCATTCTTTGGTTAGCTGTAGCTGTTCAGCATCATAAATAGCTCCCACAGTATATTTAAGGCTCTCGTGCTAAGCCTGCCATTCTGACTGTTGCTGTCCCGTTATTACCAGAAGCATCCAGAGAAGTTTGTATTGTAAGCGAGTGCACCTACATATAGGCCAGCCCCTTTATCTTTCGTTCACACTCGTTTAGTTTAAAAAACAAATGAGGGATGTGCATTCAGTTTATGAGTCTTAATTACTTTTTTATTTGAATGATAATGCCTCAGAAATGGAAGTTTGTTTGTTCATATGTTGTTAAGGGTTCCTACAGTGTATGTTGAGCACTGTTGCTCTCAAATATTCTGAAGCCCACATGAGGAGTTCTGAGAGTCCTCCCTGGCTAACATGCTTTACCTTTTTCATTCCTTGAACGCTTTGGGCCTGTTCAGGTATCCTGAGTCCTCCTACGCCTGGCCGCTGATCACAGGACTACCCCTGTTAGGCCATGCCTGGCTTGCTGATGCGTGGCAGCCTCAGAGGCCTCATGCCCGGCTGCCTTGTCAGATTGAAACCATGCTGTGATGTCTTTAACCTCCCACAGCCTCTATATTGCTTGCTTACTGTAGTAGGAACCGTGTCCTTCATGTACTGCTCCAGTAACAAGGGCTGGCTCCTCCGCTAAGGCAGAAGAGCGTCATCCCACAGGAAAAATGATAACAACAGCATATTATTGTCATTTTATTTTTCTGTTCTCCTCTGCAGGGGCGGGAGAGGCTGGACTGCCCACAGAGCAGGGAGAGGAGTGGTTGGGGCACTCTCTAAGTGCGCATGACAGTTTGGCCGGCCCTTTTGTCCAGGCAAAACCGTCATGCGCCCTTGGCATGTTCTCCACATGGCTGTGTTGCACGGCCTTGGTGGACAAAATGCCCAGGCATCCATGTTCCCATCTGAGCACCAAACCATGGTGCTCAGACCAATCACGGCGCTGCTACCAGCAGCGTCGTAATTGGCTAATGGAGTCTGGAAGCCTGGGTGCTTCCTTTTCCTGCTTCCTGATGGACGGAAGAAGCAGCTATGGGCAGGTAAGTTACATTTCTTTCCTTTTATTTATTTTTCTTTACTTTTTTAACCCCCTCCCTCCCAGCCCCAACTCTACTGCCCCTTGGCAGCGGCTACTGGCAGTACTCTTCATGGTAGGCCCGGCTGTTTCTCCGTAATTGGTGTGGGATTGTTGTCCTCCTGGACGATTAGCTAGTGAACACTAGGAGTGATCCTTTCTAGGCTACATTTTTCAGTATTTCCTTTATTGCACAATGATTTTTAAAGTCCGACTGCAGATGTGGAGGGATTAGTTGAGTTGGTTATGAGAGTCAAGCTTGCAAAGGCCATTCTTGCATTTAGCTAGTGGCTGCTCCTCCGAAATGGCAGAGGAGCGCCGCCTTACTGCCTGGCTCAATGCCAGCAAATGAAAAATAAAACTATGTTCTTGCATAGTTTTAATTTGCATTTGCCGAATATTAGCCAGCGCTGTAGGGAGAGGTGATGGCTAGGCATGGCTCTGCAAAACAGTGATTGGATGTGAGTCTGTCCCAGGGGCTGCTGGGACCAGGCAGGGAAAGGAAAGGTGGTGCAAGGTAACAGAAGGCGGCTAAATGTAAGTTTAACTTTTTTTAAAAAATATGGTATTTCTAATCCCCCTACTCCAGCCGCCCACCACCCTTTGTTTATGGTGCCTGCCTCTGGCAATGCTTCCCCATACACTTATGTTATTTAAATACAACTTAATACACTATCACTTTGAAAAATGTGATTATTTATTTATCTGTTTGAAAGTCAGCTCTTGTGGATGTGAAATGGCAGGTACTGAATCAATTTTCTGCTCTTTAGAGCGTTCCTCGATATTGGACGTCTACTAACACTTCATGCAGTGTAATGATGCTGTATGCTGTGTGAACTTTTGAATTTGTCTGCTGGATTAATCTGAAATTAGAAACAGTAGGTTTTCTCAAAGAATAACTCTGCTATAGTTACAATGGGGATTATATTGTTTTTGTCATTATAGATTTGCTTTACCCCTTATAATTAATTGAGACATGGTATATTTTGGATGTCTTGTTTTGTCAAATTAGAAATAACAAATTTGTTGATTTTTTTCTAGATTAAAAAAGCAGGTGTTTCTTTCCCTCTCCTCCTATTAGAATTTATTTCTCCAACTCTATTTGGGGGAGTTCTAATGGAAAGAATTTGCAATATCAGCATTTCTTTTAGAATTTAACAACTAAAACTTGCACTGTTTTCCCTGCTTCCAAATTTGTAAACAAAATAAACAAGGTGTCTCATGAAACAAATATTTATATGTATCATAATCTGTTACATATCACCTTTATTGTGATGCCCTAGTGCAGTGGTTCTTAAGATTTTGACTTCAGTGGAGCACCACTTAATCATTACTGGAGCCCGGGGGCCCTCACTGAATCATAATTGGAACACGGGGACCCAGCCCGGGGACCCTCACTGAATCATAATTGGAACACGGGGGCCCCTACTCAGTCATTACTGAAAGCAAGGGACCCGCCGACCTAAGTATTTTTGATGATACGAACCACAAAATAATACACAAATAATACAGAAACAAGCCTTCAATAAACAAATACACAAATGATGAAACATGTTATTTAATTTGCAAACAAGTATAAAAAAATCAACATTTTTAATTTAATAGGAAAATTGGAGCTTTTCTAAATTCAAGTGAGGTCACTTATCGTCCATACTATAGTCCATTTGATGCACTTGCACTGCTCCCACAAATGAATCTAAGGATACTAATTTAATTTGTTGCCTCCAATTTCAAATACCTTCACATTTACAGAACATTTAAAAAGAGTAAATTTTTTCTTCTTTATTTATAAACACTCAATTAATTTGTTAATAATATTTAATTTTCTACTCAGTTGGGGACTTCCTGAGTAGTTTTGGTGGACCCCTAGGGATCCCAGGAGAACCACTGCCCTAGTGGTGGGTATAGAGTTACAGAGAGGTCTTCTATATTTATGTAATGTGAATTGATTCATTCACATCCATAAATCTGTATGCTGCTTTTAATGAATGACTGGACTTTGCATTTAATCATCAGATTACGTTATGTACTGAAGAACGAATATTGAGCTTAAGTTCACTCTCTCAATTAGCTCAATATATTTTATGGATGGTAAAGCCTTATGTTTTCCCTTGGCACCTCCAATTTTGAAAACCATCCGAAAATTAGTTATCCATCAATTATCAGCTGGTGTTTGTTCATTGTAAATAGAAAATTGCTTTCTTTTTTTACATACCTATTAAGTTCGGGTTTGCCTTGCCTATTTATGTCTGAAAATTAAAATTCTAATAAAGTCACAATTTTACATCGTTGGAGATAGAATACGTTTGTGAAACTGAAGAAGACTCCATTTTATATGTTCAAGACAAAATGCCACTGATGCATAACATGCACATGCAACTTGTGATTGTACAGTACTGTAGGATCAACAAACTGTCATCTTGACAGAACTGTTTGAGAAATACTGTAAAATTTTTTACTGTTACCTTCTGATATACTACACTGTTACCATGGTTATCAAATTATTAGTTGTGCCATGAATTACTTAAACACCCCATCATTGACCTAGACTTTGTAGGCACTTATCAACTCTTGTAATTCTTTTTAGGTATACTGTATGTTGCATCAATATTACAGAATTCCTCCCTTTTCATTAATTGTTGGGGTAGTCGGTATATCCTAAAAGTGTGCCTCTTTAATAGTCGTCCATTCCCTTGTGGTAACCATAAAAATCCCAATTGCGAGACATATAACAAACACACACCTTAGTGCCAAAACTGTAACCAAACCATCATACAGAAAAGTGTGTAAGAGCGAGATGGCACCTCACGGGCACACCACCAACGGGAACCTGGCAGGTACTCACCAGGATTGCCCTGTTCTCATCATTGGCACCATCAAGCTCAGAAAGGAAAATTGTGTCCAGAAAACACAAACAGAAAAACGTGTATTGTGTAAGTATGCAGTGAGGATAGACCACAGGACAACTAATAAAGTGTCAAAAAACAACATATAAAATACACACGACAACACAGATATGCAATTTTATTTTGTCTCTTGTGTTGGGTGTGTAGCCTAAAAAAAGTGAGTGTGGTTGCTAACTATCCAACCAACTCCACTTTACTTGCCGACATGTTTCATTGCCATTGATTGTTTGGCAATTTCTTCAGGGCGTCATGTATATTAAAGCCACTGCATAAGGACAGACTCGTCTTTGCAACCTCACACGGCCATCTGTGCCCACAATCAAACCCAACAGACCCCACAAAATGCCTCTCGATCTTATCCAAAGATCCATTGCTATTCACTTTGCCCAATATCACCTCAGAAGAAACTGCTGCCAACATGAAATCTAACCACTCAAGAGCCCCATCAGAACCCTGCCCCCCACTGCACCAACTCCAGAGGACTGCAAACCATCAGCACTATTCTCACACTCATTCTGGATGCCTCCACTTCTTTCACAATCTTTCAGGATGCTTGGAAACATGCAACTGTCCTCTCATTGCTAAAACCACCCGCGGACACTTCAATGCTCGCCAACTACAGACGGATCTCCCTTCTATCATTCACAGCAAAGGTATTATTGAAAATCATCAACAACCTCACCGGTTACCTCAAAGACCACCAACTACTTGACACCACTCAGTCTGGTTTCAGACCCAACCATAGCATGGAAATTGCCCTCATCGCTGCCATGGATGACATCTGCATGACTCTGGACAGATGAGACATGGCAGCATTGATCCTCCAGGACCTCTCAGCAGCATTTGGCACAGTACCGCACTCCATTCTCATCCAATGCCTGCATGACTTCAGAGTCCAAGGACGAGCACTCTGATGGATCTGCCCCATTCCTCACTATCTTCAACTCATACATGTTCCCTTTAGCAAGCATTGTCCATTCTCACAGTATCAATTTCCTCTCCTCCACTGATGGCCCACAATAAATTATCTTGCTCATGGACAAAATGCCAAGTGCCCGGATCAAGTTCAATGAGTGCATAACTGTATGAAGACCAACTTCTGAGGAAGAGGTGTGGCGCCGCGGCTAGGGCGACTGACTCCGGAGTATGGGGATCACGGTTCGATCCCTGGCACCGGCGGCAGATTAGCCCAGCACCATGTGACTCTGGGCAACAGCTTAAATAATCTTCCCGACGGCCCCCAGAACCTAGAGACCCTTACAGGTGATTGTGCGCTTTACAAATGTGGATTATTATTATTATTATTATAACTGTCTAAAGCTGAACACCAACAAGACCAAAATCATGATCTTTGGGAGGAGCACATCACCTTGGGACTCCACCTGGTGGCCAACAGAGTAATGACCTACACCCACCACCCACACCAAGAACCTTGGGATCATCATTGACAGCAAACTCAACATGATCACCCAAGTCAATGTCATCAGCGCCTCATGCTTACATACCCTAAAGAAGCTGAGGAAGATTTTCAAATGATTAACAATCAGCGGTATGCAGACAAAATATCGATTTTTAAATATTGACATACAATAATGTTGATGTTTAAATATCGAAGGGACATAATATAGAAGGTAAGTTATAATGATAGATTTAATATCGATATTAGTAATATAGATGTTTTAAATATCGATGTTAGTAATATCGATGTTAATAATTTCGATGTTACTAATATCGATTTTTATATTATTTGTATGTATATTATGTATTTATTATGTTTTTAATTTATATTTATTTAATTTAATAACATTTTGCAGTTTAGTACTGTAGCGGGTTGTGGGTTTGTAGGGGAATATGGTGGGAAGTAATTTCATTATACTAAATTAATTATTAATTTTTAAGAATTATAAATTAATTTTAATTAATTGGTAATTCATTTTATTTAATTGATGTTTAATTTGTATTAATTGATTAATTGATAATGATGTTCTGTAACGGGTTGTGGGTTTATAGGGGAATAGGGTGGGAAGTAATTTAATTATACTAAATTAATTATTAATTATAAATTAATTTTAATTAATTGGTAATTTATTTTAATTAATAGGTAAATATTTTTTATTAATTGATTAATTGATAATTATGTTCTGTAGCGGGTTGTGGGTTTATAGGGGAATAGGGTGGGAAGTAATTTAATTAATTATTATTAATTGGTATTTATTATTATTTTTTTAGGTAAATATTTATTGCTAATCATGTTTTTAATAATTATGTATTGGTATTTGTAAATGGTTTCTATTTATTTAATAGTTACGTTTTTTATTATTTTAAAATATTAATTTATTTATAAGTATGTTATTTTTACCCGTACGCTATCCACCACCTTCATTACTGTTGCACTCTCTGGAGTGGGAATAGTAATTTTAACTCTACGCTATCCAACACTTTCCCTACTGTTGCACTCTCTGGAGTTGGAATAGTAATTTTTACCCCTACACTATCCAACACTTTCCCTACTGTTGCACTCTCTGGAGTGGGAATAGTAATTTTTACCCCTACGCTATCCAACACTTTCCCTACTGTTGCACTCTCTGGAGTTGGAATAGTAATTCTAACCCTACGCTATCCAACACTTTCCCTACTGTTGCACTCTCTGGAGTTGGAATAGTAATTTTACCTGTACGCTATCCAACACTTTCCCTACTGTTGCACTCTCTGGAGTGGGAATAGTAATTTTAACTCTACGCTATCCAACACTTTCCCTACTGTTGCACTCTTTGGAGTTGGAATAGTAATTTTTACGCCTACGCTTTCCAACACTTTCCCTACTGTTGCTCTCTCTGGAGTGGGAATAGTAATTGTTACCTCTACGCTATCCAACACTTTCCCTACTGTTGCACTCTCTGGAGTGGGAATAGTAATTTTTACCCCTACGCTATCCAACATTTACTTACTTTTTAAAATTTGTTTTACATTTCTATTAATTTTTATTTATATTATTATTTTATGTGTATACATTTATTTGTAATTTATTATATTTTTATTGATTTATAAGTTAATAAAATATTTTTTAGAGTTATTATTAATGAAGTATATACTATGTATTGTATCTATATTATTATTTGTTTTTATTAAATTATTAATTAATTTAAAGTATTATAGTATATTTTTAACTATGTTTATTACATTTATAAGTATTATTTTGTTTAAATTAAAAATATATACATGAAAAAAAACGATATTTTGGACATCAATATATTTTTTCTCGATAATTTTGTACTTACCTTGTTAGAGATAGGATGTCGATATTTTTGTAATCGATATTTTTGTTGCAATAATTTTGTAGGTAGATATTTTTGCAATCGATATTTTGTCATAGATCGCCAATCAGCATCCAGAAACTGTCACGCATGCCCTGGTAACAAGCCAGCTGGACTAATGGAACACCTCAATGCCAGGGTCAACAAAAAACTCACCAGAAGGCTGTAAACTATTCAGAACTCGACAGCCAGAACTACTCTCAATGCCCCATGCCACACTCACATCACACCACACTTGAAGATACTCCACTGGCTCCCCATTCACAAACGGGCACAATTCAAACTCTTCAACAGCACTTTCAAAGCACTGCATAACACTGGCCCAGCACACCTCAACAATCGCATCTGCGTTCACTAACTTTACTGACACCTCTGCTCATTTATACTCTTACTTGCACAAATCCCATGCAAATGGAAAACTAGATTTGATGTTCGAGACTTCTCCTACATCACTCCTGCCTATGTACATAAGCGCCTCCTCCTCACTTCTCTAAGTCCACAAGAAGCTGAAGATCTAGCTTTTTGAGTCGTCCCATTAACCCATAAGTGTGCCTAGACCCACACCTGCTCAGTGCAGGATACCCTGACGGGTAATAGTGCACTCTGCAAATCTGTATAACATAACATGTTACTTAGTATATATGAAATGTGTTCATTTTTAGGTTTGAGATTGCGTCTAGTTAGAAGAATTTTGGCATTTCTAATTTCCTGTGTTTTTAATGGCAATACATATTTTTGTACTCTTCTAAATGAAGTTATTATCCATAGGTTGTTGTTGTTAATATAAATACACAATGAAGGTTTATTAAATTAGAGATTTGATGATATGCAGATGTTTGAGGTCTTTTTACGATACATAAATTACTTTATCATTTTTATTTTTTATATAAGAAAGAATGAAATTTTTACAAAGCACCATTCATTTACTTGGCAATGTTGTGAGTGGAATGTTTATCTGTCCAAAGACAGAAACTATCAACTTTAGAGCATCCTGATCCCTTTTGATACTAGCATCGAAACACTATGCCCCTCACCGTTCAGCTGATATTCACAGGTTTTATGTATTTATTTATGTACCTCCTTATGTATGTCATTTGTAAAGGACGTAAATACAAAAAGCCTTCATAGAGCTGAGAAATGCTGGAGACGAAGACATGGATGTACCTTACTAATCAGCAAAATACAAAAGGTTTTCAGAGTTGTTTTAAAACTACATGATTTTCCAGTTTTATGAGTTACTGTAAAAAGGTATACAACAGTTTTGGAACCAAGGGGAGAAATGAATGACCCTTAATTCCAGCCCTCCTTACTTATTACACACGTAACAGAAACTGAGTTTACAAATGCAAAAAATAGGCAATGGTGTATGGTTGCAAAACTGTAAAATGACATCTCATAAGCGTTTTTCGACATTGTCCTCATTCGAGGGGATTCAAGGTAACTGACACCACAAAGTTCTGCCCAGGCTGCAAGTTGTCTATATGGTGGGCTGGCAAACCTAAATATAGATTACAAAATTCTACAACAATGTATAACATAAAAGCAGGAGGAGATCAAAGCATTGATCTCTGGCTTTATTGATGTTTGCATATCAATCAACACTCCCAAAGGAGAGAATCCCAAGAGTCAGGATTGCTACTCAGGTTGAGCAGTTCGGTCTTTTCAGCATTGAGCTTAAAAAAGTTGGCTCAGTCACCAGAGGGCCCCAAAGTTCCTGCGCAAATCCAAGAATCCTGTTGTCCAAGCTAACAATATGCTTAATATTAAGTGTGGTGCGGAGCCCTCCAACTATAAGTTGTATAAAATTTGACTAAATGATGGACATCGATGCTAAACTGTATTGGGGGTAGTGAAGAACCCTGTGAGACACCACCTGGATGGATGGATGGATGCCTTATCAGATCTGAAGGATGGGAGCAAAAGACAATTGGAGTTCCACTTTAAGAATGACTTAACCTGCCCCTATTATCAAATTAATAAAGATTGGGAATCTGCAGTCAAAGGTCAACTGCGTCAAAGGAGGCAAAAAGATCTGAAAGGATCACTGTCACCATATCATTTCTATTAATATCTCAAATTTGATCTGGGGCCTAGAGGTAGGATTACATGTGAAATCCCACTTGTTGTTGGTCAAGAACATTAGAATCTAACAATGTTGAGAGTTGTTTAGCAATAAATGTTTACCCAAAGCAAGCACAAAGGTAATTGGCAGGTAAGGCAAGGCCAGTAGAGTTTTAATTATCATTTTCCAGGAGTGAGAACATCACCCGAAATCTCTAGTTCTTTCCCAGATGTCAAGCATTCATTGCTGAACTGATTAACCCTGCTCCTAACTGCAAAGGGTTTGCAGAAATAGGATACTTCAATATTCTCTAAGACAAGAACCCATATTTCACCTTCTCTTCCTTGAAGTTATATCAACTATGTCACCCTTGCACTCTTCAATCTGCTAAGAAACAAACCTACTTTCTTAAGTGCCCACAAGTCCTCTGGATATCCACTGGACAAACCAACCTACATATCTCTCAATCTTATCAACATAGCTGTACATGGCGCATCACCTCTCTACAGTTCAAGTTACACCCCCTCATAAACTATGCACACGCTATCATTCATCATTTTGTCCATTCTTAAGCTACCCTGTACTCAATCCAAATTCAGAAAAGCTTGCTTCCTGCCAATGCAGCATATTCCCCAATAAACTTTGAACTGAATGTTCCCTTCATAATGCCAAATCGGACTTAAAGACTCACCTCAGAGCTTAGCAACCTCCAGAGTACTAATCCTCTGAATCATGGCCCAGCCTCCATCAACTACATAATACAACATGCACTTTATCTTTGTTATATAATATGGTGTTATTGTATTGTGTCACCAATAATATAACAACTTTAAATAATCCATTTGTTACCCTCTGTACTACTTTTAAGGTTTTGTTTTGCCAAGTTTGCTTTAGAAAAGCTTTCTTTAAATATAAACCACAAGTACAAAGTTATTTCTACTCTTGTGAACTTCCTAGCTAGCTTTTTTGCAATCTACCACTAACACGGTTGCCAGCTATGATGCCAGTAATTTATCTTTGTTAATGGACAACTAAAAAGTGTGCTTATTTGAAACTAGGTTACTGGTTGACTGGAGTGTGAACCCTAGTCAAGCAGCAACCACAATGCTAGCGAGGGTAAGGCATAAAACCCCCAAATTAACCTGTGCTCAACCGGCTAGTCGCGTGATTTAGAGCAGTAAGGCTTAACTTAGAGGCAACGTGTAAAGTATTTGTGCAACATTTCAAACAGTAAAACAGGGAAAATACCACCTGAGAGATCCCAAGGTTAGAAAAGTAGAGCTTAATTTAATAAATAAAACAAAACCAAAACGTAAAAAATCCAATCAGTAGAGATAGAGTTTTGAATTTTTAAAGAATAATCTGCAAAAAATAGTACCTAAAAACATAAAGCACCAACTGTGGCTATCTGGTTGCCCGGCCCGGGTCAAAGTCAAAAGTTCAGGCCGCAGGTTGGAAACAGTCCTAGATAAGTCCTGCTGAAGGTCTGCCTTCTCAAGTTTTGTGCCAAGAGTCCCATTTGAGTTGGAGAGGGTCCCCGGGAGCAAGGAGAGCATCACATGTGGCAGGTGGCATGGCACGAAGGTCAGGACGGGCAACGCCAATGAGAAGTCTGGAGCTTCGTTTTGGGGGTCCCCGGGACTGATGATGCTGCTTTGTGAAGGGACAGGCTTGCTGCAGCTCGCTCTGATTTTCGGTGCGAGCAGCATGGTTCGGTGTGAACAGGCCCGTTCAAGGTTGCAAAGAGACCAAAAGCTTGAATTTGAGAGCTCAAGAGCCTCACAAAGGGCCAGGGCCTAAGGGACACCTCTTGGGGGTTAGGAAGTCGCTGAAGACGGGTCTAGGAGCTGTTGGGGAGCCTGTTATGCTCCTGAGGCTCAGATGCGGAGTCCAGTAGACTTGCCCTTCGGGTCACTCTGGGGTCCTAGGCTCAAGATGGAGTTCCAGGAGAAGGTAGAGATAGAGAGATTGCGATCAGAGAGGACAACAGAGAGAGGAGAAGAGGAGGGAGTTAGAAAATAGGTGAATGAAAAGAGAAATTGAATGGGGAGATGAAGGGAGTGGGATTGATAGGAGTATTTTAGCTACGGTTGTTTTCATTCCCCGGCCGTGTTTGAACTGAACTACTTTATTCAACATTTGTTCCTCTTTCTATCCACCAGACTTGTGTAATGCTAACCTTTGAGAAGATAGTACTTCTCCAGCTTGTACTTAAATACGCACAAATATGATCTTTAAAAATGCATGCATAATAAATTAAAATATTTCCGACAAATTTATGAACTAAAAACGTGTAAGATTTCTTAAAATGTATATGCCATTCCCTGTTGTGCCAGCTTGTATATGGATAAAATATAACAATTTATGGGGTGTGCTGTCTGTACAATGTGATTGGTATTTAAATTGGATTACTACAGAAAGACTAATAAAAGTGTTGTTTCCCACAACAATTCTTCTGGTACGAGCATCACCTGTGGATCAGACATCTGGTAGATACCTTGCTGCTTCAAATAAACATGTTTGTTTGCTGAGAAACACAGAAAGACAAAAGCGATAAACCTGAACGTGCTTTTAAAACATTTATTTCAGTAAAATACTGGTCCAAATGTATTTCCATCAAAATGAAAACGCCAGTCGTCTGACCTTGAATTAATTATATCATGTTCATTTAAACCAAGATGGCCTTCTGGTTCACCACAGTGACATGGAGCCACCTCTTCCGGGTCAGAAGGCTCGTATGTTTGGTTAGAATTATCCTGCGATCCTAATGCAGAAGCAGATCAACCTAATCCTATTAATTCACTTAACAAAGTCAACACGGACAGGGTCAGATTGAGACATAAATAAAAGTGCCCAACATATATCAACTGAGTAGTAAAATGCAATAAGTGGACATGTTTGTAAATCGAGCTGGTCTGAACCCTTTAAGACATGTTGTCTGGGTGGTGTCTGAGAGGCGGGAAACAACAGGCATTTTTGCTTGCTCTGGGCTATACGTGTGGTAATATTTGAGAAATTCATCAGTGAAATTCATTATGTTCCTTCCCCATCAAATGAAAAAATATTGGCACATACCTGCTCTTCTACACACAAAGTGCAATGTATTCATCCTATCTCCATCCAATGAGATAACAGGATCCACAGCCTGCACAGCTCTACTTGCTACTGCCCACAAGTCATTTAAGAGATATTTAAAATACCAGCCCCTGCACAGCCACAAACCTGGCCCACCACAGCACAAAGAAGCCCACATACAGACTAGGAGGACAGAACAGAAGAAAAAGAACCAGGAGAAGGGGCTGGAAGTAGATGCAGTGAGAATCTGCTTAAATGAAGAGCAACAATAGAAACAATCATTATCAAGTCCAATAGGTCTAGCGTATGCATGAGCTATTTGCTTTGCCAATATGTTTTAGAAATGTTGTACACCAGAGTAGCTTCTGTTGAGCAGGGCTAAAAGTTAGTAGGGTGAAGAAGAGTGTCGTGGAGTGGAATGTAGTAAAGTGGAGTGGTGTATAGTGGAGTTGAGTGACATGGAGAAGAGTGAAGTGGAGTGTCATGGAGTAGCGTACAGTGATGTGGAGTGTTGTGGAGGAACTAGAGTGTCGTAGAGTGGAAGGGTGCAGAGTTGAGTGAAACACAGTGTCAGAATTGAGTAGAGTGTCGTGGAGTGGCAAAGGGTGCCGTGGAGTGGTGTAGAGCAGAATGGAGCGGCATAGAGGATGTTGCGTCCAGTGGAGTAAAGTGTTGAAGAGTGGCGTACAGTGGAGTGAATTGGCACAGAGTGCAGTGGCATAGAGCAGAGTGGAGTAGTGAGTCATAGAATAGAGTGGAGTAAAGTAACATAGAGGGAGTTGGGTAAAGCGTCAGAGTGGAGTAGTGTTGTAGAATGACAGAGTAGAGTGCTGTAAAGTGGAGTGGTATAGAATGGAGTAGAAGGTCAGTGGAGCAGAGTTTACAGTACAGTGGTGCAGAGTAGATTGGCGTAGACCTCAGTGTCGTAGAGTGCATTGGTTTTGGTTAAAGCGGCGTAGAGTGTATTGTTGTAGAGAGCAGTGGCAAAAAGTAGTGTAGAGTGCAATGGCACAGAGTACAGCTGTGCAGAGTAGTTTGCAATGGCATAGAGTGCAATGGAATTGAGTGGAGTAGTGCAGAGTAGAGTGGCACAGAGTAGAGTGGCATGGAGTTAAGTGGCATAGATGGGAGTAGTTCAGCATAGAGTGCAGTGTTGGAGAGAGGTGCAGGGAGTACTGAGGCAGAATACAGTGGTGCAGTGTAGAACAGAGTGGCGTAGAGTGCAGTGGTGTAGAGTGCAATGGTGTAGAGTGATGTAGTGTGTAGAGGAGTACAGTAGAATGTTGTAGAAGTTAGTGGCGTAAAGTGCAGTGGTACAAAGTAGTTGGCTTAGATGCAGTGCCATAGGGGGCACTGGTTTTGAGTAAGGTGGTATAGAGTGCATTGGCATAGAGTGCAATGGTTTAGAATACAGTGCACAGCGTAGACTCCAGTGGCACAGAGTGATGCAGAGTGGCATAGAGTGCAGTAACATAGAGTAGATTGTTTCAGAGTACAGTGGAGTGGTGCAGGGTAGAATACAGTGATGCAGAACAGATCACAGTGACATAAAGTAAAGTGGTGTAGAGTATTTTGGCACAGTATTGAATCCAGTGGGGTAGAGTAGTGCAGAGTTCAGTAGGTGGTGTAGAGTACAGTGGCATAGAGTACATTGCTTCAGAATAGAGTGAAGAGGTGTAGAGTGGATTGGTGCGGGGTAGATTGGAGTGGTATAGAGTAGTGGCATAAAGCGCAGTGTTGCAGAGTGGAGTGGAGTGATGCAGAGTGGAATGGTGTACAGTGCAGTGTCATAGAGTGCATTGGTGCACAATAGATTAGAGTGTTGTGGAGGTGCATTGGTGTAGAGTCCAGTAGAGTGGCATAGAGTGGTGCAGAGTAGAGTGCAGTGGCGCAGAGTAGAGTGGCATTGTGTTCAGCGGCAGAGAGTGCAGTGCTGCAGAATACAGTGTTGTGGAGTACATTGGTATAGATTGCGGCAGCAGAGTGGTGCAGAGTAAAGTGACATGGTGTAGAAAGGCATAGAGTGCAGTGTCGTAGAGTATAGTGGTGTACAGTGCAGTGGTACAGAGTGGACTGGTATAGAGTGCAGTGGGGTATAGTGTATTTGTTTTGAGTAAAGTGGTGTAGAGTGCAGTGGCATATAGTGCAGCAGTATAAAATTAAGAGGTGTAGTGTGGAGTGGCATAGAGTGGATAGGTGCAGAGTGGAATAGAGTGGTGAGCCTGCTGTGGCACAGAGTAGATTGTTTCAGGGTAGAGTGAAGAGGCATAGAGGGCAGTGGTATAGAGTGGAGTGTCACAAAGTGCAGTGGTGCAGAGTGGCTTAGAGTGGATTGACGTAAAGTACAGTGGTGTAGAATGGAGTGATGCAAAGTACAGTTGTGTCGAGCTCAGTGGCGGAGAGAGCAATGTTGGAGAATAGAGTGACAGAGTGAAGTGGCATAGAGCAAAGTGATGTAGGGTATGGTGTAGTGGAATAAGAGTGGAGTGATGCAGAGTAGAGTGGTATACAGTGCATTGTCATGAATAGAGTGGTGCAGTGGCGTAGAAGGCAGCAGAGTGGCATAGAGTGCAGGGGCATAGAGTGCAGTAGATTAGGGTAGAGTGCAATGGTATAGAGTGAAGTCATGCAGAGTAGAGTGTCAGAGTGCAGGGTAGTAGAGTGCATTAGTGTAAATTTGGTGTGGAGTGGTGTACAGTGCAGTTACAGAGTACAGTGGTGCAGAGTTGAATAGAGTGGTGTAGAGTGCTGTGACGTGGAGTTAAGTTTCAATAAGTAGAATGTTGTAGAGTACAGTGGTGTAAAGTGCAGTGGTGCAAAGTAGTTGGAATAGGTACAGTGGAGTAGTGTGCATTTGTTTTGAGCAAAATGGTTTAGAGTAAATTGGCACAGAGTGTAGTGGTGTAGAGTAGAGTGGCGTAGTGTAGAGTGCAGTGGCATAGGGCGGCACAGTGTAGAGTGGCATAGAGCGGCACAGCATAGAGTGCAGTGGCAAAGAGTGGAGTGGCACAGATTGATGTAGAGTGCAGTGGCACAGAGTAGCATACAGGGTAGTGGCAATGAGTGCAGTGGCATAAAGTAGATTGTTTCAGAGTGAAGTGGAGTTGAATGGTGCAGGGTAGAGTATAGTGGTGCAGGGTAGAATAGAGTGCCACTGAGTGCAGTGATGCAGAGTAGAACAGAGTGGCATAGAATGCAGTGACGTAGAGCAGTGGTTCCCAAACCTTTGACTCCGGAGGACCCCCATTGAGTTACCACTGGAAGCCGGGGACAACCAAGCAATTTGCATGAGTTAACTTTCAAACATTAAAACAGTAATTCGAAAACAATATACACTTGTGCACACAAAACAAATACTCAAAGTACTAAGGATTTTGGGGCCAGATGTACGACCATTTCATTTAGCACCTCGCAATTGGCGACACATTGCGAGTGGCAAATTGCGAGTCGCTAAATGAAATGTACAACAGTATGTTTAACACTCTTTGGGATTTCCAATGGAGTCGCAAATTTGCCAGGTTCATTAATATTAGTGAGCCTCTCGCAATTTGCAAGCCCATTGGAAATGCCAGCCCTCCCAGCGATGGTGGCCTGCTGGGCTCTGCAGGCCACCATGTCTCAGACTGCTTTTAAATGAAGCAGTTTAAAAAAAAAATGCAGCCTGTTACCATGCATTTAAAAAAAAAAAAAAATTTAAACGTTTTCTTTTCATTTTCTAAGGGCATGCAGAGGTCCCTGGGACCACTGCCTGCCCTTAAAAAATAATTTTGCATGGACCCCTTCCCATTTGCAAATGCATTACCATCTACCTGAAGTAGGTGGTAATGGTGACTGTTTTGCGACCGCACACATTTGTACATGGTTTTGAGACTCGTTATTTGGAAGGGAATGCCTCTTCCAAATAGCAAGTTGCAAAACCTATTTAGAGAGTCGCAAACAAATTGTGACTCGCGAAATAGGCTATGTACATGGCCCAATAGGTTTTTGCATGTGCAAACAGGCTCACAAACCGGTTCACGCATATAAAAACAGATCGTACATCTGGCCCTTAGTATTTTATATTGAAGTAATAGCCCCTCTGTCACATGTATTTCATTTGTTTTATAGCATCTCCCATACCATTGTAGGATGTCAGATCACTTTACATCACACACATATAGAGACATTGAATCATACATGTAAATTAGTGTGTATATAAAATGTTTAAAGAGTGCTTGGTCTGGAAAAGCACAAACTCAGGGTTCAGAACATAACACAGTGGCTAGCATTGACTTTAACAAATATATCTTTTTAGCAGCATCAGGATAATTAATAACTGGGACAAAATATAAGTTACTAACTGGTACCAAGAAGTTTGCAAGCAGCTTTTTGATGTCAGTTTATAGGTCCCTCTGCTAGATTTCGATTGTCACTTATGAAGTGCACAGTAACAAAAGAACCTCTGTGACAAAAGCAGTAACTACGAACCTAGGCACATAAAATACTGCTTTTTAAGATGCATGTTACACGTTCTTTGCAGTAGGCACATTAACCCTCTGTGCTACATTAGTTAAATCAAAGCTGCCACTGAACAAAACTCTCCTCACTCTCCAGCAGGTACATTAATCACTGGCATTCTCTTGACACTTTTATTGTTGCTGGAAAGCTACTAATTATACAAGAAACGTTTCTGTGCTTTTAAAACGGTTGCCCGCGGACCCCCTGGGAATGTGTCACGGACCCCTGGGAGTCAACGGACCACAGGTTGGGAAACACTGACGTAGAGTATAGTGGCATAGAGTGATTTGTTGTAGAGTAGATTGGCGTAGAGTGCATTGGTTTTGAATAAAGTGGTGTAGAGTGCATTGGCTGAGAGTGCAGTGTTGCAGAGTGGAGTTTTGCGGAGTAGTGTAGAGTACAGTGGTGCAGAGTGAAGTTGTGCATAGTAGAGTAGTATGGGCTAGAGCATAGGTACTCATAGTACGGCCCGCTTGCTGCCAGAGGCCCTGTAAGCCTTCCTTGGCAGCCCGCGGACCTTGCAGACATTGTACCTGTGTTTTTGAAAACAAATGTAAAGAGTGTCAGCAAACACTGCCGCAGCAGCGTGGACTCCGAGACACTCTGCTCCATGGTGGCCAGGCGATTCACAACAAAGCCTTATTAACAAGTACATGGTCTTTTAAAGACCTGTGAAGTACTAGGGTGTGGCTGTGTGTCTGCCCGGGAAGCTGGGGTGAGGTGACAGAGGGTAATAGACAGAGGGAGGGAGACAGAGGGAGACACAGAGAGAGAGGGAGAGAGACAGAGGGAAGGAGACAGACAGAGGGAGGGGGTGACAGAGGGAGGGTGACAGAGGGAGGGAGACAGACAGAGGGAGGGAGACAGACAGAGGGAGGGAGACAGAGAGAGGGAGGGAGACAGAGAGAGGAAGTGAGACAGAGGGAGACAGACAGAGGGAGACAGACAGAGACAGACAGAGAGAGACAGACCGAGGGAGACAGACAGAGGGAGACAGACAGAGAGAGAGGGAGACAGAGGGAGGGAGACAGAGAGGGGGGGAGACAGAGAGGGTGGGAGACAGGGAGGGAGACAGAGAGGGAAGGAGACAGAGAGGGAGGGAGACAGAGAGGGAGGGAGACAGAGAGGGAGGGAGACAGAGAGGGAGGGAGACAGAGGGAGGGAGACAGAGGGAGGGAGACAGAGGGAGACAGAGGGAGGGAGACAGAGGGAGGGAGAGAGAGGGAGACAGAGAGAGAGAGAGGGAGACAGAGAGGGAGGTAGACAGAGAGGGAGAGAGACAGCGAGGGAGGGAGACAGAGAGGGAGGGAAACAGACAGGGAGGGAGACAGACAGGGAGGGAGAGAGACAGTGAGACAGGGAGGGAGAGAGACAGGGAGGGAGAGAGAGGGAGGTAGACAGAGGGAGGGAGTCCGGGGAGGGAGATGGAGGGAGGGAGGGAGGGAGATAGAGGGAGGGTGGGAGACAGAGGGATGGAGGGAGGCAGAGGGAGGGAGAGAAACAGAGAGAGAGGGAGACAGATAGAGGGGGTGAGAGGGTGACAGAGAGAGGGGGTAACAGAGGGGGGTGACAGAGGGAGGTGACAGAGGGGGGTGACAGAGGGAGGGAGACAGAGGTAGGGAGACAGAGAGAGAGAGACAGAGAAAGAGAGACAGAGAGCGAGGGACACAGAGAGAAAGGGAGACAGAGAGAGAGGGAGACAGAGAGAGAGGGAGACAGAGAGAGAGGGAGACAGAGAGAGAGGGAGACAGAGAGAGAGGGAGACAGAGAGAGAGGGAGACAGAGGGAGGTAGACAGACAAAGGGAGACGGAGGGACGGAGACAGAGGGAGGGAGACAGATGGAGAGAGAGAGGAAGGCAGACAGAGGGAGGGCGACAGAGGGAGGGCGACAGAGGGAGGGCGACAGAGGGAGGGCGACAGAGGGAGGGCGACAGAGGGAGGGCGACAGAGGGAGGGCGACAGAGGGAGGGCGACAGAGGGAGGGCGACAGAGGGAGGGCGACAGAGGGAGGGCGACAGAGGGAGGGCAACAGAGGGAGGGCGACAGAGGAAGGGCAACAGAGGAAGGGCAACAGAGGAAGGGCAACAGAGGAAGGGCAACAGAGGAAGGGCGACAGAGGAAGGGCGACAGAGGAAGGGCGACAGAGGGAGGGAGACAAAGAGAGAGGGAGAAAAAGAGAGAGGGAGACAGAGAGGGAGACAGAGGGAGGGAGAGGGATACAGAGGGAGAAAGATGGAGGCAGACAGAGGAAGGCAGACAGGGGGAGGCAGACAGGGGGAGGCAGACAGGGGGAGGCAGACAGGGGGAGGCAGACAGGGGGACAGAGAGAGAGAGAGAGAGAGAGACAGAGGGAGGGAGACAGACAGAGGGAGGGAGACAGACAGAGGGAGAGAGAGGGAGGGAGACAGAGGGAGGGAGACCGAGGGAGGGAGACAGAGGGAGAGTGAGGGGGGAGACAGAGAGAGGGAAACAGAGAGAGACAGACTGAGTGAGACAGAGAGAGACAGACTGAGTGAGACAGAGGGAGACAGAGAAAGGGGGGAGGGAGAGAGAGGGAGACAGAGGGAGACAGAAAGAGACAGACAGAGGATGGAAGACAGGGGGAGGCAGACAGGGGGGACAGAGAGAGAGAGAGAGAGACAGAGAGAGACAGAGGGAGGGAGACAGACAGTGGGAGAGGGAGGGAGACAGAGGGAGAGAGAGGGAGGGGGGAGGGAGAGAGAGGGAGACAGAGAGAGAGAGGGAGGGAGAAAGCGACAGAGAGAGAGAGAGGGAGGGAGACAGAGAGGGAGAGAGAGAGACAGAGAGAGAGAGACAGAGACAGAGAGCGAGAGAGAGAGAGAGAGATAGAGAGAGAGAGAGAAAGATGTGTGTATGCCGGGTCTGGTGGCTCCGTGGGCGAAGGCGTCTGCTGCAGAAGCCTGTGTTCAACCTCATGGTCAGTTTTTTTTGCTCTAGCCCTGTCCCCCGCCCCGACCGGTGCGGCCCTCGGCCACAAACCATACTGTAAATTTGGGCCCCGAGAGAAAGTTTGTGAGTACCCATGGGCTAGAGTGAATTGGCATGGAGTGGAGTGGTGCAGAGTAGAGAGGCATACACTGGAGTGGTGCAGTGTGGAGTGCAGTGGAATGGAGTTTTGCAGAGTAGAGTAGAATGGGGGTAAAGTAGGGTATGCATAGTATAGTAGCATATTGCCATTTCAGACAGCACATCTTCAATTGAAATGGCCATTTTGATTTGCACTTATACAGTTTTACTGCTAAAAGTATACAGCACACAAACGGCATTGCACGGAAATGTCATCACACAATGTATTGATTTGATTGTCAGAACAGTTAATTTACAGACATTTAAATTTTGTTGTGCGCTTGAACGCTTGAAATAAAATTACATCAGTACAGCCTTCCTCAAGCAGTCCCCGACTAGCCAGCACGATTGTCACATAAATCCTCGCACTTTGAAGTCAGGGAAAGAAAAATAAATACCAAGCGCCCTAGAAGACAAAGCCAGACATTTGACCTCTGTCTTTCAATGCACAGCAAATGTGACAAGATAAGAGCAAGGTTAAAAGGCCTGTTTACAGAACCCAAATTCATGGAAGAATACAGTAAACAAGGTTTGGGCGATGGGAGGGACAAACACGAGGTGGACAACCTAAGGCAAATGAAGCCAGCAAATAAAAAGCCAGAAAATATGATTTACAAACCACAAAGCCAACAGTAAGCATCAAGTGGACTGTATACCTAAGTCAACTTTCTGAATGTCCCCAATATGTGACCTAAAAACAGAGGGTAAAGGGTTGTGGGGGAACTCCTCTTCCTGTTTGAAAAAGGTGTGTGTAGCATTACATAGAACCCTGCCCTGTGTTTAGGGTTACTGGCACTTGAAGTATGTTTATGTTTTAGTTCTCTATTCTTCAAGATCACTGTAGGAATCCCCTTTCTTCAACAGTCCACTGACTTGAGTAGATTCCTATTCTGTCCCTGTATCATCAGACAGCCAGTAGACTACCTTCCATAGGGTGGATTGGACTTTTTAAAAACATTACGTCCTAATATGTGAGGATATTGTCTTTAGTAGAGTTTGTTCCATCATCGGTGTGGGCTCATTTAGATTTTTGACTGCCCAATGACTTTCTGTATACTTCTGGATTTATCGTAGAAAACTGGAGCTTACTTCAGGTGTTGTGTTATGGTTATAAACCCTGTTTTGTGGCTGTGTCTTTTCATTGTACTGCTGTGAGGACATGCATTTGTTGTGTAATTGTTTTGGGCAGAGAGATTTGCCAATTGCCTCTACATTGTCTAGGTCAAGGGATTCAGAATAGAAAATACTGTAAGAACATTATATATAAGTAGGGTAGCTTAAAAAGGAGTGACCACTGCACTGAAATGGGTTTGACAGCATAAGGCATTGTATCTCAAATGTTTGGTAATGAATGAAGGGACTAAGCCAGTGAGTCAAAGTAGTCTCCAGATATGTAAAACCCCTGTCAGGACAGAGAGACAATTAAATTGAGCTCTGCCTGTCTATCAGCATGATTTAGATGGAACACTGTGAGTACCCTTGAATGTCCCAAAGACATGGAGGCTGGCACTTACAAGGGTAACCAATATAAGGGGTTGAAAAAAAATCATTCATGTAGGAATTAGGTCCCCTATCATGAAAAACTATGCCATTGTTAATTTCCCTAATTCACAGACATGGGTGTGTGGCCTTTGTTGCAGGTGTTGTCATGTTGTCAGCCACTACTGTTTCAGTGACCACTCTAATGCTCATCTCCATTGCACAGCATATGCAAGCTGTTGCTTACCTTGGGGCCATTTGTCAAACCATCAGCGAGTGACCAGATAGTTACCATATAGGTTCACTCATATGTTTGGAATAATATTTTACATTTGTATGCATGCCCAAACAATTCCAGGAGCTTGCAGGTGACTTAGCACCTTTCTTGGAAGTACTCACATGGAAAACTATTTCCCCATACAGATATCAGGTAAACATTGCCACAGGCAGAACTTGACATAAAAATACATATGAAAAGGAACTCTTTTCTCTTCACCATAAAAGTAGGGTGTTACAAATTGCATTTTCTCCTATCACCAACATGGGCTAATCTATAAGCATTATCCAGGTATGAATCAAGCTGTATAGTGTTTGTGAATAACTACAAACTTTCAAGTCTGTGTCAACGTTTGCTGGTGGAACCATTGTGTAATATTATGCTCCCAATAGATTTCCTCATACAAAAATTGCAACATATTGTAAGGTTGTCTGTGTGATAACATTCCATTTGTAAGATAGAAATTCCACAATTAATTTATAACAACAAATTGACCCTCAGCATTGATCAGATAGACCAAATCTTTCAGGTTTATCTGGGTAAGTTTCCCCTGAATGGATGAAATGGCCACTGGCTTACAACACCATTTAGAAGAATTATCACCTGTAAGCTCCCATTTAGGGTGAACTGTAAACGAGTTGTCAAGTGCCCCTCCTAGGAGGCATAATGCAAAATGCATTAGCTTCTGTATTCTTGATCATGGTGGCACATTAATTAGAAAAAAACTCCACTCCAAAGACCTAACAGTGAGGTTCCAATTCATACAATAAATGATACAGTTTCATTGCGGGTGAAAAATGAAACAAACGAGGAACACTGTAATAAATGGATTAAACAACTATTATGGAAAATCACTAATACATGTGCTCATTGGCAGAAAATCCCAATTAATTTTAACGGAGCCAAGTTGACTACTCTACATGTAAATAGCTTTTTCTAAGCCACTGATGACCGGTTTAGAGAGCAAATAGCATTTTGACAACAAACACAGATCCAATTTGGCAGCACATGAAAAGATAAAATCATTCTAAACGAGCAATAGCTTTACGAGTTGAGATGTCCAGGTATGTAATGGTAGAGGCTTCATGCTTTTAGTTGTTAACCCTTTCTATGCTGATGACGGAACCGCTCCGTCATCAGCTGCGGTGGCGTTGTGCTGATGACGGAGCAGTTCCGTCATAGCCCGGATTCCGCGCCTGCGCTGGGCGTTCTATTGAGCGGGCGGGGCCATGACGGAACCGCTCCGTCATCAGCACAGCCCAACCGCGGCTGGTGACGGAGCGGTTCTCTCACCAGCATGCGGCCGTCACGCGGCCGCCCCGCCCCCTTAGCACTGCAGCGGAATAGCCGCCGCAGTGAAGGGGCTAAGAGTCCTTTTAGTGTTGCATCCATTGACATGAGGGCCAGGAGGCTGCTGTCACTGTAGGTATAGGTTGGCTCAGTTAACATTTAAAGTTGAGGGGTGGGGCTTGTGGGCTGCTTTGGAGTTGTCGAGATCGGGCCTGAGCATTTAAGCTGCTACAGCAGGTCCCTAGCAATGTTCATTGAGAATTTGAGAGAGGTTGCCTAGTCAGACCCTCCAGAATTTCGAGATTTCGCGATTCACGAAAAAAATCGCGAAATCGGCCAACTAGCGCGATAGCCGCGATATTGACAAATATCGCCGCGATATTTGCCAAAATGTGTCTTCAAAACAAACAATGTCTGTTTATTGGCTGTGCGCGCACACGTCACTAGGTGGCGCCGCCCAGCCGTCCAATACCAGCTTCCTCTCTGCACTAGAGTTTCAGTGCCGGTATCCAACGCTGATGCTCTGCAGGCGGGCCTAAATGTCCATATTAGCGCACCGAGGAGAGGTTGCATAATATTACCAGAAACCATACAGCTTTGCAGCAGATGAGGTTGCTTCTGTCAGTCTGTATGACGAAGAACTTGGACATGATTACCTTTTGATGCTAATAAATGGTGGTTGAAAAGGCATGATGTGGTGCAGTATATGTATACTTTGACGTGGGCTGTCATTACAGGCAGTAACTGACAATGATCTTGTCATACTTTATACTGATTGTTGCCCCCGTGATAGTGAGCTTCCTAGAATGTTCGCAACAGATGAACAATTCAGACCGTGACTGTAACATGTTTTTCTTCATATTCCTCCCAACGCTGATATAAGCTGTCTTACTTAGATCCTTCATTCATTCAGGACAGTTCTGGCACTGTTTCACTGATTTTCGGGATGCTGTTGCGTGCCACTTGGTGGAGGATTGAGTGGCCATGGATATCTGTCAAACCTTATCAAAATATATGTTTCTCCCCATGTTGAGCATGTCGCCTTTTGCCGAGCAGTTTGTCTCATTCGTCATTGGCCTGCTGCAGTACCCCCAGTGTTTGGGAGTTTTCTTTGCTGCCATCTACAGTCCCCAGCTGCTCAGCGCATGTGCAAATCTTTCTCTCAGGTGAACGGTATTCACTGGCTACCAAAACTGAGTTTTTGTCGTACATCCACTAATCTTGTTCACAGGGGAATAGCCAGAGGGTATGCATTTACCAATAATAACGATATAGTGCAAAATGAAAAAATGTAATACACGGACTAAAAGTGAGTACTTAAACTGAACAAGTTACTGTAGGGCAGTTCAGAGATTAATTTTATATGGCGCAGTCAAGTTTTCAAGCATGACGAAATAATGGCTAGAGCACTGCAAAGAAACATTTTTCACCACAAATACAATGCAGAGTTTATCTTGTCGGTTGGGGTGGGGGGTAAAGGGTTTCAATGTGCAGTCCTTGTTCGTCACTGAAAAGTCACAAAACTCTGAGACTCTTGGAATACTGCTTGATATGTTTCTGTCTGTTTCTGTATCCATCTAAATTGTGATCTCTTTAAAGCAAGCTGAATACTAACATTAAGAGTGATATACATTTTGGATATTTACTTATGTTGCATGCCTTTCCAGTAGAGTCTGGGTGTTTATCCTTGTTGAGCAAATTATGTAATGTTAATCTTCATAGCCTGACCCAAAACTTTTGTACAGTCAATAACTATAACCCCACAATTATGCCACTCAAGGGAATTACGGAGACAGGTAGAACACACGAGTGTCCTTGAACACATAACTTTGATGAGGTGTGACTAACTCAAGTTCATACTTTCAAAGATGGCCTTTCTTCAGAATGTGAATCCATCACCACCTGCTAAACCCATTTGACTACAGAAGTGTTCCCAAGCTTCTGTGCCTGCACTTTTGCCAACAAAATTAATACTATCCATGCGGGTGTGGGGAAAGAAGTAACCCGAAAAACATTCTTGTCCCTGCAGATCCAGCCGAATGCTTGAGAAGCACGCAACACAAAAATAAAAAAAGGATTTTTCAAACAGGTGATTGCCACAACCGAAGCTTTCCAGTTTGGAAGTAACACAAAAATTAAGCACTAAAGCTCTGCCCATGCCATTCACACCTGTTCATGTCACGAGGTGCCGATTGAAACTGTGCTCCGTAGAGCCGTAGACACTTTAAACATGCTAGTTTCACAGTGGATACCCTGTTAGATCAGTTTACATTGATTTAAGGCTGAAAAGGAATGATTACAGATAAACTAAGGTGCCGCAATAATGCCGCTAAATTTCCACTTTTGTGCCGCTAAATTTCCATTTTTATGCCGCTAAATTTGCAAGTCTATGCCGCTATATCCTGGGGGGTCTGCCTAGTGTCTATGTGAATACATATAAGAATGTTTCAAAATAACTTATAAGTAGAAAGGTAGAGAGATCATTTGCAAGACCAAAATAAAGCATAGTAACAGATTTATTGACGGACAGGTAGTAGCTTTTAACATTTTAGTCTATAATTTGGCTCAGCCAGGAGAGGGTAATGGTCGCCATGTTCTTGGCAAATACGTAACAGAAAAACCTGAATGAGTAGACTTTTCCCCACGCAAACTATGTAAAGAATAGATTGGCATGTACAGAAAATTGAAGGGAACAAATAGGAGTGTGGTGATGAATTATGTTGAACACATTGAGCACATTTAGCCATATTAGAACAGGGAAGAGGCGTGTTTCCAGAAAGGCGGTTACCAAGCTGCTTACAAAAATTGATATTCAGTACAAACTTCTTTTTTAAGAGTTGGGCCTCCCTGCTGAATTTTCAGGAACTGAAACATGTGTTCTGAAGTTATTGAAAAGAAAGAATATTGCCACGTTTATGATAATTTGCACTGTTTGCTCTGAAGAAGTGGCATATGACTTTGAAAGTTGTGAAACACATGTTGCTTTGACCTTAAAAATTATAAAAACTACTAAATAAAATATTTGAATTTCATAATACATCTCCTGATTGTAAAAAGTTCAGATTTTTGGCTTAAAAAAATCTGATTTGTTTTGTTTTTGAAGTATTTAAATGTTTCTGAAATGAACTTTTTCATGGTATATAGTACAATGAAAATCATTTGAGTATAAATGTCACCATTCTTAACATGGGTCTCTGGAGAGAGGAATTTAACAAGATAGATGTTTAGAGGCAAATCATGAGCAGAACGTAAGCATTTCTAAGCTCTAAAGTGCATCTAATAAATTAGATTCTTGAAGTTAGTATTTAAAATATAAATGGTTGATAACCAATGTCACTATAAATTGGTGCTAACAGGCTTAGATACTTAAGATTGGACAGAGAACCATACAAGAAAATATGTTTTTTCTGAAGATGTATATTTACTGCTTCTACAAGAGTATGAGAACTGAAGAACTGACTAAATTGTCACATGTTGTCAAAATCCAAAACTTTAGAGAAATAGTGGTCTTGGTGTGCTATGCTATGAACCAGATCATCGGTGGAATCAGGAAATCCTGACTGTTAGAACCGGCTGTCTCTAGTTGGCAGAGGTATACACTTCTGACAAATAGGGACACTCCTTTTCTAGTCAGGGCAAGGGGATCACACCCTTTGATAACCCCTGCTCACCCCCTTGGTAGCTTGGCAGAGCAGAACAGGCTTATCTCAGAGGCTGTGCGTTAAGCAACTATGACCACATACAGTAATACCGGGAATGCACTACAAATGGACACGACACAGTAGTATTATAAAAATAAGAATTTTTATATAAGGCTTAGCACAAGACCAAAATAACGACAAACTGTACACAATCGGAATAAATACGTTGGGAAGGGAAAAAAGGATAGTTCAAAGGTAGTTTCTTCTTTAGTACAAAGTTTTTTGTATCAAAGCAAATCTTCTTCTTGGCAATGCAGTTCTTAGCAACAGGGTAACCCGCACGGGGGCTACACGACGTTAAGGCAAAGTTAATCCAAAGGTTCGGCGTCGACCGCGAGGAGCGCTACGTCAAGCCTGGAGTCACACGGACCCCCAACAACACAGTACCTTAGGAAAATGAAGCACACGATGATCAGCGGCGTCGAGCAATCCGGCGTCGCGTCTTCGGTGTCGATCCGGCCTCAGCAGGCGTCGTCGTTGATGATGCGGTTGCACAGAGTGAGCAGCGCTCACAGCGTCGAAGGGCACACAGGTGATGCGATCAGCAGCGGTGCAGACACGAGGTCCTCTGGAGCTAGAGCCGTACTCCCACTCACTGGCGTTGCTGCTGGCGTCGGTTGGGCCTAGCGTTCGGTTGTCGTGATTGCTGATTCTTTCAGAGGTGCTGGATTCACGGTTCCAGCAAAATAGCACTTTAAGCAGATGAAGTCCTTTAGCCCTGTGACTTCAGCAGGAGACTGGCACTCTTCCAGTCCTTGGAGATTTTCTTAGCAAGCGTGAGAGTACACACACAGTTCCTCTCTCCTGGTTCCTTGGCAAAAATAAAGAAGCACTGCAGGATTCCCCCAACAACAGCACACTGGCAGAAGGGGTAGGCAGTCCTTAGATCAGCGGCCTCTTGTCCTTGGTTACAGGGTTCCTTGTCAGAAGTGATCTAAATTCTTGGTTCAGGGGTCCTACTTTTATACCCCTTTTCGTCTTTGATCCCTTTGTCCATGCCGGGGGTTTCCCAACATCCTGGGTCCGTTGTGGGTGGAGCCAGGCAGAAGCACCTGGCCTATTCACTGAGCAGGGCTGGGTCCTCAGACGCCCAGCAGGAGGTGGAGCCAGCATTGACACTGGCAGGAGCAGAGCTATCGGCCACCTGGCAGGAGGTGGGGCTAGGATCGTCCATGGCAGGCACAGAGCCATCAGCCGCTTGGCAGGAGGTGGAGCCGGCATTGTATCAGGCAAGGCAGGCTATCAACAACTACTCTCCCCCTACTCTCAACGTAACTGTCCCACTCATCTCACACTGACTCATCCAGACCTGGGGAGCCACCCAGCTCCTGTCACACACACGCAAAACCAGCAGAAACCAGATATGGTTAGACAAGAAAATAGACACCTTCTAAAAGTGCTATTTTCGAACCCAGTGTCCAAAAACCATCCACACCAACGGATGCGTAATTAAACCCCGAGTTCAGGGATACCAAACTCGACATTGCACCATGCTCTCTGAGCCAGCGAGGATCATAGTACTAATAATCCCGGCGGCCCATTCTAATCAATGGAGAGCAGGCTACCTCGCAATAGTGAAGGACCAAGATGGCGGTAATTCACTATCAGGACATGCCAACTTGGTCAGGCGTGTCCTACCTCAGACTTACAATGCACCCTGCCCGAAGGCCTACCATAGGGGCGACTAACATGAAGCCAAGGGAAGGTTTGGAGGGCTGGCAAGTAGGTATACTTGCGCGGCCGGCGTGACAGCACGAGGCTGCACGTGGGTCTCGCAATGACCGACCCGTAGACATTCTTTTACGAGGCCGCTCCTGTGGGTGGCACAACACGTGCTGCAAGCCCACAAGCGGCATTTGCGTTTACAAGCCCCGGCACTCTGGGTGCACTAGACGAGGGACTGATAGTAAACCAAATAAGCCAAACATGGATACAGTAGATACATCAATTTAACATAGGGAGCACTTGCGCTATGGCACTGATCAGCAGTGACACGGCGCCCAAAGCATATACCAGCAAAACATCGTAAAACAGTAGAGGCAAAACAGAAAAAATGGAGGAGAGACTCAAGCCAATGATGTCAGGTCTAACACTGACCTAATGGTCAGTAGGCCTTATCCATTATGTAGAGATTCCCAGAGTACATTAGATAACCAGGAGAATGGCGATTCGTATGTATGAGAAAAAAATTAGAAATCAAATCTTGAAGTGTGCACTGGAATAGAATCCACGCAGTCAGCAAAGGTTAGAGAATGTGAACTCATACTTACCAGGCGCGCAACACCCATTGGACTCACCGGGCTGCAGGCCCAACCCCCCCCCCCCCCACCCGGCGTGTGTGGCAGCCCGGGATGAGGGAGATCCCGGGCACACACAGAGCCGCACCCGAACGTTTCACAGGTCTTTAAAAGGCCATTTGAATGTTAATTAGGCCTTGCAGTGGTTTCACCCCTTCTAAGAGACCCTGCAGCTCCACTCTGCCTACTGATTAAAGGTACAGCCTCCCCCCCCCGAAATTTTTTCTTAGCCCCCCCCCCCCCGAAATTTTTCTCTACTTGTGTCTCTGATACTTACTAAGAAACAACTATAACCTACAGCAAACACAATACCATTGGGGAAATGCCCTGAGAACTTCTTGGGGAGGGGAATACGGAGGTTAGCTGAGAGCGCTGACCAGGAGCTCCCTCCCACTTCCGTGGGTAGCATGGCTATCAGACACTGTGAGCACCGACTGTGGGCTGCCTCCGACTTAGCTCCCTTTGAGGATTGTGCTGGAGAACACGAGGGAGACTAATGACAAGGGGTGCCTTATGATTCCTGAGTGAGGTGCTGGTTAATTGGGATAAAGGGAAGCCCCGAGAGCCTACTAAAACTAGGGTTGCAGGCAGGAAAACAGAAGGAAATTGGTTAGTGAAACCGGGGGCAGTAGACTGTTTGGAAACTGAACCGGAGAATGTAAGAAACAGGTATGCACTGAGGAATAAGAATAAATGTTTTGAGCTAACAACTGAAGGCAGGACTCAGCAGTTAGATCGGATCTTTCCTCCTACACAGATTATTAGTGGGAAAGGAGAAGATAAGTACACCAATGAAAAAACAGCAAGATGGTTAATTTGTCTCTACCCCCACATCATTGTTTGTTAAACGAACCAGGTCTGCAAAAAGGTGGCGAATAAACAAAACACAGGTGAAGATATGACGTGACATGAAGTTAGTAATAGATTTGAGGTGTTAGCTGAGGGTAAGATGCTTGAGCGGATACAGACTTCGGAAACACAGTCTTAAGGTTAAAGTCCTGAGCCCCACGGCCCTGAAATGCAGACAGCAATTGAAAATAGTTTAGTAGCTTTAACTGAAGAGATCAGGGGTTGATCTGTAATTTCAGGGAAAAAAACAGAAGCTTGTGATAGCTTTGAGAGTAAGATGAATACTGTAATGGAGAGAATGAGTGTGGTGGAAACCTCTCTAGAAGAACTCAATAGGGAGAAATTCAAGCATTACAGACGAGGATGAAGAACTTGTAGACAAAATAGAATCCCTGGGAAATAATGCAAGACGAAACAATGCCAGGGTACTGAAGATCTTGAAAGGCTCAAAGGGAGATAGCCACAAAGGGTTTATGATACAGCTGCTCAAGGAATTTTTTCCTTTCGTTAACCCTGATGAGCTTGAGGCGGATATACAAAGGATTCATCGTGATCCCTTGACAAAAAATCCAAATAGGAAAAACCTCAGAAAAATCCTGATAAAGTTCAAGACATATTCTCTGAAAGAGTGAATTTTATTTGAAGCTTAAAAAGCTGGTAACTTTACAAAAGGAGAGTGGTCTTTTTAAGTCAGCTATTTCCAGGGCTACATAGGACAGACAGTGGGAGTTAAGGAAGTACATTTAAGAGCTTGGAACGCTAAGAGTCACTGCCCGAAATGAGATTTCCCACTACTTTAAAAATCATGTAGAACAACAAAGTGCATAACTTAAGAAACCCAAAGGAGGTAGGAAACTTACTGGAACTGATTGAAGCACACCAGTAACAAAATTAAAACACAGTGAAAGACGAGGGCCTAAATGGGTACTGTGAGAATACCCAACATGGAATTAGGGAGGGTTCCTAAGGGAGGGCAGGTAGGAGTGTTGGGTACAACAAGAAGGTGAATGGATAGGAAATCATTGGGTGGCAAGCATGTGAGAGAAAAATTAAGAAAAAAATCCTCTTTTTCAAAAAGACAAGAAGATAAAGGAGATCACATCGAGAAATAATAGAACTCTAGAGTAAAATGGTAGGCCCAAAGAAATATTTACCATTAAAGGTCTTAACTAAGAATATGAATGGTCTTATGGTGAATAGTAGGAGGAGGAGAAGAATTCTGGAGTTTTTGAGACAATCGGATAATGAAGTCTTAATATTTGAGGAGACTAATCTGTTACAGGAAAATGAAAGGATATTTTAGAGAAACAAAAGTGAGTCGATCACTGTGTGCACTAACCAATCATGCTGTGTTAAGGTGGTGGTAATCTTGATCAAAAGCTCTGCTAAGGCTGCTTTGTGTGAATACATTGCAGATCTAGGAGGGAGATGGTTAATTGCAAAACTGAAAATATATAGAACATGGTACGCTTTTGTGGGATATTATGGTCAATCAGGCACCCCTTTTAGCTCTGTGCTGCCAGCTGCTGAAGGTTAAAATTCCTATAGTGATAGGAGATTTTAATGTATAATTTGCCCCAACCCTTAACAAATCCACTAAGAGGAGTACAACAAACTCCCCCAAGCTTCCCAAAGATGATGATGCTTGTAAGACAGTTGAGGAAATATTTGGGTTTAATTGATACTGACTGCACCCGTCTGCAATGGGATATCTGGGAGGTCCATGGGACTCCCTTTACACCCTGCAGAGGGCTGCTGTCAGGAGGCGCCCTGACAGTGCGTCACCTTTTAAATGGCGCACTGTCAGTGTGCCTTCAGAGTGCTTGCCCCTATGCATATGAGGGAACACCCTCTGAAGGTAGCACTGGCGCATTAGGCGTGCCAGCCCTTATCGGTATTATAAATGGGGATGCACATGCGACTGCGCCCTCTTTTATAGTACCAAAAGTGCCCTGGGGCATGCAAAGCAGGCGCAAACGCCTGCTGCTCTCCCAGGGCACTTATTGTAATACAGCCCCTGAGGTGCATTAAGCTTCCCATGGTACAGCAAATTCCTTGGTGATGAAAGCTAAATGAGCGTTTCCTTGTGATTGAATAAGAAAGACAGTATTTCTGAAGTGTTATCCTTGACACAACTCACAATTGTGTCCAGGGGTTAAATCACGATAATAAGTGAAAGGTATCAAATATGTTTAAGGATGCACAAAACATAAAATACCATTGATTAACAATGACCCTGGTTGGGTGAAGAAATGTCAGATACACACATGTTGCAAAGGGAAATGAGTATCATAACCTGATATGTATTTGTAATGCTTACAAATACCAAAGTGGTTTCTTGGTGCTATATTGCATTTTTATTGTTTCCCTTCTGAATTGTACTAATTGTTTGAGACTTTGTTGACCCTCCTGGATTTGAAACTGTGACTATGGGTCAAACACAGGTCCCTGCACTTGATGCATTAGTCCAATGAACCACGAGAACTAACAATGAGAGACTTGGGGCTTTTTAAAAACTTAGTACTAGCTTAGGAGTCTGATTATAGCACTTTGATAGCAGTAATAAAGCAAAGTTGATGGACAGAAAGCAGAACTAATGAAAACATTCACCCCCAGTCAAGAGACCTGGGTTAAATCTATCCTTCTTTTGCTCACCATGCCACCCCAGTTTAGACCCGGCCATATGCAAATCAGCCTTGATCATGTGCCTCGTGGGAACAGTCCAGCCTGAACTGCCAAACCAGGGCCTCCCTGGACCGGAAACAAACTTCCTAGGACCGGCTGCGGGGTTTCACCCCATATCAGCCAGGATAGCTTGAATCCAGTGGCACAGTGGGCCCGGGTACTACGTCTGGGCATATCCGTCACACTTAGGGCAAGAAAGCAAACGACAGAGAGACTTAATGCTTGCCAAAAGTCTTTGAAGCCATCTTAATCTAATGAGTATGAATTCCAGCAGAACAAACTCAACTCTCGTCCCAATGTAGGAAAATGAAGCACCACTAAGGTGGGCAACAGAACAGCTGTTATTTACAACCATTCGTAGAATGAGTCAGTGCAGTGGTTTTCCCCTGGTGAATTTTACCGGTAGGTCAAGCTTACTCACTCTTTAAATTGAGCAGGTGGTTGTGGTGGGGATCACTGGCACTCATTTTTGGGGGCTGGCACTTATTTTCCTCATCAAACATTTTTAGTAAGACGTAAAAAACTGTGACCAAGGGGCAAAAGCCTGCAAGAATCAGTCTGAGGGGCAGGGGGTATCTGGCAGGGGATTAGAGAGAGGTGAGGTGGATTCAGGACTACGCAGCTTTGGTATTCGGCACGCTGACTGTTAATTGTGCTGACCGCGGGCTTCTGAGCAGTGATTTGGGGCCCAGCCTTCATTATTTTACAAATGAAGGGCCATATGTATCATCAAACTATTTTGCATTTCCTAAATAGCGAATTTTAAGGAATCGCTATTTAGGAAATGCAAAATGGTATGCATGAACAAAATAGCATTTATTTTGCGATTCCTTAAGCTTCCTTAATTGCGAATTTGCATTTTGCGAATTTGCAATTAAGGAATATTTTCCAATGCATTCCTATGGGCCAGGAGGCCCATAGGAATGATTTCCAAATAATTCTCAAATTGCGAATTCGCAAATTGCTAATCGCAATTTGAGAATTTTTGCAGGGGTGTCTCAAGGACACCCTGCTGCACCCCTGTAAATTACATGTGTGTGCATTTGGTGCACATACATGCCCAATGGGCATGTATGTGCGTCATATGCCACCCTCACAAATGCACAAATGTGCTTATTTACAAGAAATCGCAAATTACCACCAACTACAAGTTGGTGGTAATTTGTGATTCCTTAACCAAAATTCGCAAGCCAAAAATGCTACATACATAGCATTTAAGGAATCGCAAAATTGCGATTCCCTAAATGCTATGGCAAATTAAGGAATCGCACAAGTTTGCAATTCCTTATTTTGGGAATGTTTCATACATCCCAAAACATGCAAAAAGGCCGTTTGCGATTCTCAAAGGCCGAAATTCTGCGAATTTCGGCCTTTGCGAATCACAAAAGGCTTCATACATATGGCCCTAAATTCTGATTACCAAAATGTACAGGGCGCAGTCCTCATTGTCAAGATGAAAACTTGGAGTTGGAGGCATTTAACACAGCTCCCAGTGGGGTGTGCATTTATCAATTGCGAAAAACACCTCACTGCCTTTGGGCCTGCTCGGAATAAGGTTTAAGAACCAGCTGCAGGGCGCTATGGAGCACTATACATAAAAACAATTTTTATTCCATACACTGCCATTAAACAACTGAGCAAATCGGTGAAGCGGCCAGGGCGAGCAAGACGAGCAGAACAAACACGTCCTATAAAATACACAGATACATTTCAACATTTATCCCGTTCCAGCACACAATAGGACAGTTCCCGTCATATCGGGAAACAGGTGTGCGTTATACCGACGCACAACAAAGGTGGCATTTGATTGACTCCGCTTGTTAAAGGCTTTAATTAATTCACACTGCCGGTAATTAAAACCAACCCCTCTTGAACAAATAGATCGCCAACACAATACATCACTGAGCAAGGAAGAAACGCGGCGCTGAATGTCAAGGTCGTTCAACACGAGTCATCCCCGCCGCATCACTCATATCCGCGGATCCTTATGCAAGTGTCGTCCAGGACTCGCAAACACAATCAGATTAGCCCACAGCCGTCAAATCAAGCTGTTCTTAAAGGCGCCCGCAGGGGCACCGTGAGCCGCCGTCCCAAGGTCTGCGATTGCATTATTTTCTGTCAGGTTTAGCCAGTGCGTCTATATTAGTATGCAGTAAGTCTCCGGGAGCGGGGTTGCTATTAACGTCGATGTAAAGCAGACCTCGGAACACAAAATATAGACAGTGCGCGGATTACTGGTTTCCCAGTGGTCCCCATTACAGCTCAAACCCCACATGCGGGCTGTCGGATAACAAACCCTGACAGTAGACCTCGAATAAAATCGCAGGGAAAATAGAGGCGGACTCCTTCGGCCCTTCTTTCCCAGGAACGTCAACTTCCTGGCATCTCTCAATATCCGTCACTTCCTACAAATCCTCGCGCCTTCAATTCCCCGCCCGAATCTAAGCTGCCAATTGCCTTTGATTCGATGCACTTAACCCTTCAAGACACGTGTACGTACAAAAGGCATTTGCAGTTTGGAGATTACCGCTTCCCTTAAATCAATTATTTCTCTGACACGAGGGAGAACGGTTGGGTAATAAACAGCCTCACACCATAACAACTGCTCGTAGCCTTTATTTATCAGCACCGAGTGTTACAAGGAGCGACATATATTATTAACGACCTTGCAAAGACGCTCGGCTCAGATAAATGCATATTAAAAAGTACACATGTAAAGACAATGTTAAAACCGGTGTAATGTAGCAGGCCATAAATTATAATCTGTGTCATATATTAAATTAGCTGGGTTCACTCAGTTAGAAATACATGATGACTGGGTGCTAGCAGGAGTCCGGTTTTAATTGCCTGTCCATTGATGCTGTTGCATTTGTCACATTTAGCTGGTTCAAAACAACAGGCTCAGCTCTCCCGGAAGAACACAGCCAAGCGGATTGAGTGTAGGCAAAGTTAGGGATGCGCAATTGTTTTTTTTTTTTAAACTAGCAATTTTTTTGCGAGGTTTCGGAGTTTCTCCATTTGCGTAATTTGCATTATATATAAGCTTGAGTTTAAGCTCACCTTCGCATGTGCAAAATGTTTCTGTGCATTGTGAAATTATAAGGAGGAACTGGACTTAATCTGCTTGACTTTAGAAGCAAGCTGCAGAACATTCCGACAAATTAATGGAAAAAGGGTTCACATCAAGCTAATAAGCAAAGCCAAAAAGAGCCTGTAAATTATAGGGAATCTGCTAGAAAGCAACGATAAAAATCATATTGCTTGTGTTACCAATATTTTTCTCTGTGTCTAATGATGTAAAAAAAGCATGCAAAAGGTACAAAGTGATGGATGGAATGCTTCAATTAATCTCAGCCAATAGCAATCGCTCAGGACACATCCAATCCATAGTTTTCGCCCACTATGCACTCAGAGTCTGTCCTATGCAGTCAGTCTTGGTCGTGCTCCAACATGAAAAGTGTTGCTTGAACTGTTAAACCAAATCACCTCCAGACAGGACTCCCAGTCTAGTTTCAAACGACTTAGGTCTTTCAGTTAAGCGCAGGTGGAATCCTGTGGCATAGTGAGTCCGACGGTGACCAAATAAATATGCAAATTAATCTAGGTCCTGCTTTAATAGGAACAATCCAGGTCGAAATGCCAGACCGGGTGCCATCCCGTCAGGAACACCAGCCAAAAACGCCATTTGGAACAATTAGAACAATTTAAATGTATACCTAAATATATGACAAAGCACTCTTATCATTCAACAAGAGAAGAAACATGAGAGATATAGTGGTCCATGCAAGACCAAACAGCTAACAACAGCAATGGACAGTGTCGGACTGGGAAAGAAAATAGGCCTGGGCACTAAAAGAAAGTGCCCCTATTAGAGAATTAGCTAAAAAAGGGGCATGTGATTGCAAATTGGGGCAGTTTTGAACTTGTAAAGACATGCTGTACAAATGTTATGCAAGGTATTGAAGACTGCATGCATTTGTGCTTGCAGGCAATATCAGGGAAATCAACAGTAAAAACTAGCCCACCAAAGCCGATTAGAGGCCATAAAAGCCACAAAAAAACAGAACTTCTGGCACTGCCTGATTGCCCTATTAGTAACCCTGGGCGAAGCACTACGCTACGCTCGCGAAGTTTGCGCAACTTCGAACTACGCGAGCTGCACGTAGCACAGTGCGAACACACGTAGTGCAGCGTAGCATAGTGCAGTGCTCATTTTTTGCTTGTTCGCGGTCCTGAACGTCATGTTCGCGACCGCGAGCAAGCAAAATGACATCCCGGCGAGATTCTCAACGTGGGGAGGTAAGGTTTCTCATTTTGAGTGGTTGCGCATGCTCGCGACCGCTCTCAATGAGAAAATACCAGTTCGCGTTGAGAAAGCTGCCGCTCAAGTAATAATCTACTCGAGCAGCAGAAAACTACAGCTCGCACTGTGCAAGATGCCGTTTTCGATGATTGCACAGTACCGGATGCTTGTCCGCACTGTGCAATCATTGAAAACGCATCTTGCACAGTGCGAACATGCTACTACGCAGCTCGCGTAGTGCTACGTGAAGTTTGCGTAGTGCAAAGTGCACTTCGCGTAGCTTCGTGTAGTGCTACTTCGCGAACTACGCCCACCGGGACCCTGGCTATGCAGTTTACCTCCTGTAATTGGCTACTTTCTCAGTGGAAATTTTAACATTTGTATATTCACAAAGGAAACCCAAGAAGCCGGACCAGAGACTAACCCAGTTGCTACTCTTGTTGCCATCTGAAATGGTAAACCATGTGTGCTGCTGCAAATGGGTACTTCTCTCATATGAAAGCTAAATACGAACTTTACATTGTAGGAGCATTTTCTGACTCTTTCTTATTATCAAGTCCTACTCCAAAGGCTAATTAGCAAATCAAAAGAAAGCAGACAGTTGCCACCATGGAAACCTAGTCAGGGTTAAGTGAGGGTAAGTTTCCATAACAAACTTCAAAATAAGCTCTTTTCTATGCATGTATTGGCATTGTTATATAGCAAACCTAGCTAGAAAGCAATGGATTTTGACTGTGGCCAAACCACAAACATCGTGGGTGATGCATAATTCTCTCTTTGGGAAAGCTACAGTGGTGTTAAAAATTTTGAGTCAATACTTGGACTCCATTCAGACATCTTAGGTCCTTACAAAGAAACTTGGCAAAGGAGCCTCAATTTAAATGTAAAACAGTTGATGATTGATCTATTGCAGTAAACAGTCTTACAATATAGTACGCCATCCAGTGGAATCTGGAAGAGCACCAAACATAAGGCTCTTCAGAAAACATAACTTTTTAGAGAAACCTATCTGTAGTGTTCACCTTCTTTTTGGTCATATATTTTTTATCATGATTCTCTTTTTTCTGGAACTTTGGGAATGAAGTATGTGACTCTAAAGAAAAATTGACTTAAAAGAACCATTTCTGGAGAATTATTCTCCACAAACCCATTTTTTAAATTTATTTAAAAATATTGACATTCCCAAGATGTCAAATCTAATGTGGTGAATGCCATTCTTGTTGAAACCAATCTTGGCAGGCATGGTAATCTCCTTGAAAGGCAGTTATCATGCTGCTTACAATAATCAATATTTATCCTAAACTTTCTTTTGAAGAGTTGGTCATCCCTGCTGATTTTCCAGCAACCGAAACATTTGGGCTGAAGTTATTGAACTAAAAGAATATTGCCACATTTGTGATGTTGCGTTGTTTGCCCTGAAGAAGTGGCCTATGACTTTGAAAACCGCGAAACACGTGTTGGTTTTGCCCTAAAGCTTATAAAAACTCCTAAATAAAATATTTGAACTTTTTTAACTTCACATTTCCCGATTATAAAACCTTCAGATTTCAGTCTACAATTATTCAATATTTGCAAGACTTGGAAGTGTTCTTGCTTTCCCAGAGTTGATTGTAGTTGATAGGTTTAAGGTTCCCTGCTGCCTGTGGACTTCAGTTGTCTATGTATGACTCAAGCTGTTTCCAGAGTTGCAGCAGATGCAAATTCATCCTGCTGCGAATGAAGCTTGACACATTTTCAGTACCACTCATGTTAAGAAGGACCTCCATCGCTAAAGTTCTTCCAAAATATTTTTCAATGTTCCTCCTTTTTACTTCAAGGCAGGTCACTGTAACAACTCAACATGAAGTATGTGATATGCATCTTATATTGTGCTCAAGAAATTCCATAAGCATGGCCTTATTAGTGCATCCCATGCATTATGAACTTTTCCTCAATTGTGTATAATATCTTAACAATGTGAACATGTTGTTGGCTTAATTAGGTCATTTTATGTATAGAATGTTCAAAGGTTGCCTCACTTAGAGCTCACCTGGGACCTCTGTACCTTTAATAAGTTCTTCATTCATCTCACTACTTCTATTAATACCCAACTACCACTTTCACTTACCCCAAGCCATCGTTAAATTCAGCACATGCACCATCAATGATACCCGGCAAAAGAACAAGAACGTCCTCTCAACCACATTTTGTCTACTGCATTAGGTGGATTCTGTTCCTGAAGCATATTTAAATGACTTCGACAGTGCTCTTCTAATCTCCCTTCACATCTTCTACCTCTGCATGTGTCAGACCTTTTCAAATTGAACTTATTTCATGTACTGTAAATCTCCATTTCACCTGAGCATTAAAGATCACATGCAGAAGCCCCTTTGAAAATGAAAAGGGGCCACTGCCCATCACCACCAGAGCATTACAATGTCACCCTTTCAGCTCTGACTCATTAAAATCTGCAGCTTGCCCAATCTTATATTCTTACAATGCACCCACCTCAACAATAAGTTAAGACACTCCATTTTCATTACTCCTTCCTATCACCAGCTAGTACTTCTACATGATTACTTTAGACTTTGACTAATTTTTCTCTTTTTAGATCTTTAAAGTGTATTAAATATTTGCCCCTTCCTTCTTTCCCTTCTCCTGCATCTTACTATGCCTCCTGAATCTTCACTTTCTCCTAATACCCCTCAATGAAAACTTTTTTCCTACTCGCCAGAGAGGCTGACAACATTCTCTAAAAAAGAAAATCTCTCATGCACCTTACTTGGCAAAACCTCATATCCTCCATCTACCTGTTTTTCCCCTCTGCATCATTCTCCCTCTTCTCTGATTTCCACACTATGGTATTTTCCTTTACTCCAGTCCTTTTTATCTGCCTCTAACCACCTATTTCTCTCCTATACTCACCTGTACACTTTTCCATGCCTAAGTTCCTCTGTCTATGTATACCCTATTCCATCTGCCGCTATATTTAGCACAATAACCAATACCAAGCCCCCAACCCCTGCCTATGCCACACTAATTTACACCAGCCTATACCACTTGTTCCCCCTTCCCATACCCTAGACACTCTATCACTATCAGTGCCCTATTAACTCTATCCTCCAGTAATCCCAACACAGCTACACCTTCCTATAGACTACTATATCCAACATGACCTACACCTTACTACCGCTACCCTTCCTTGTGATTGTCTTGAACATATTAATAAGTCAACCACTACCTATACTTTAGTGCCCTACTTATAACCTAGTATTCCTACCCCACATTATTTTGTAAGGCTCTAAAAACCTGGCTCCACACTCCATTCGCTGGCCAGGTGCATGTTTTTTTTTAGCATTTTAACTCTATCACCAGGACCACATTTAGTGAGCTCTATAAAATTACAATTAATAATAAACATAATAATAATTCCTTTGCACCTGTTTCTAGTATCTCCCTATTACATATACTCCCGTTTGTACCCACTTGGACTTCTAACATACCTTATTTATGACCCTTACCTATGACCTTGTATCCTGCCAATACCATTGTATATGTATATTTACCTCAACCTCATTACCTCTATATGTATACACTGGAACTTATATCCTTGCACCACCACTCCCGCTCCACACATGCAGAATCCGATCCGGTGGTCGTGGCTTCCCCTGCCTCACTCCCAAAGCCTGGAATGACGTGTCCGACCACATCAGAGCCTCCTCCTCAGTTCTTGAATTCCACAAGAAACTGAAGACCTGGCTGTTCACCTACTCCGACTGCGGCTCGGCGCATACAGCTCCTGCTTCTACACCAGGATACCCTCCCGACAGAGTTAGGTGATATGCAATTACATCTCTTTCTACCTATATCTTGCTAACCATAGCCTAGTCTCTCTCGTCCTACCTATACTAAAGTGCCATTACCTATACACAAATATTTTTAGCTACACCCCAGTACCTCTACCTCAACATACATCTCAGTGACTATATGTCTGCTAATACCCTTGTATCTAAACATTAAACATACTCAAGTGTCTCTGTCTCGCTCTCTCTCTCTCTACATATACCCTGGTACCTCTCTTCCTTTCCTCTCCATTTACTGTGTCCTCTTTTCTGCAAACCTCTTTTATTTTCCCCTATCCTGTTGTTTTTTTTTTGCACAATTTCCTTATCCTTTTACAGGAAAGAGGTTGTCCTAATATATAAAATTCACTTACATAGAGTCTCTACAGCCTGAGGTCATCAGACTGGTGGGTGCTCCACCATATACATTTTCGCCCGAATTTGACAGTGCTGAAACCCAGCCTTAACCCTTTATGGATGTGCAGAGACTTATGCAACTGGGCACCATATAAATATCACAAAATAAAAAATCACAGTTATTGCTGTTCAACAAATTTTGGAAGCTGTGGGTGCGGCTGCAAAAATACTGGGTGAGCACCAGGTGCAACACTAGCATTGTCTATGCAAAGGCATCCTGCTGCCTAGCATTTGAAGAGGTCCTCAAGAACCCCAGGAGAGTGAGAGCAGTCTGTGACTGTAATCATCCTCTTGGGGTCCTACATGGCTGCACCCAGAAGTTGTTGTGCCTCCGGAAAAGAATCACAGAACGACGTTTAAAAGCACGCCATCATGTTTCCCTACTGCAGGTTTCAACTCTTGTGCTAAACTGCGGTGGCTGGCATAACTCGCAGGTGGCGGGCGGGTCGGAATGCGGGTCCCGCGCAGGGAGGGGGGTTTGCACATATTTAAAAATAAAATAAAATAAACTTACCGTTGCACCGAGTCCCACTTCTCCGCTCCTGCTCTTCTCCATCTCGGCAGAAGCACAGCCAGGCCCCCCTGACCAATCACAGCGCTGCATTGCAGCTTTGTGATTGGTTTTGTACGTCCTGATTGGACGCTCACCCAGGGAATGGGAGCCTGGGCTTGTTCTCCATGCAGGCCATAATGCAGCCTGCATGGCGAGCGGGTAAAGTGCGCATGACTCGTTTGGGTGGCTCGAGAGGGCCGACCAAACAGTCACTGCGCACTTAGGAGTGGGCAAATCACTCCTCCGCTTCTCCGAGAGCAAAGCCGCCCTGCCCACCCGCCCGCCCACAAAGCAGCAGGAAGCATAAAATGATAATAACTTAAGGTTATTATCATTTTATTCTTTTTCTTCGCACTGCTCAAAAGCAGTGGGGCGACGCTCCTCCGCAATAGCAGAGGAGCCGCCACTGGTGCTAAATCGGGAAGTCGGGGCATGTGGAGGGAAGAGTGCTTTCTCACTGTGTAATCTGGCACACTGACTCAGACTGCTCCAGGCTCACAATCGAGTGTGTACATCTGCACAAACTGGAGCCACGCATGAGCTTTGGTAATGTGTCCGAGGTGATTACTATGATATGAGCTCATATTAAAATTGTGTCGCTGTAATTGTTAATGAGGACTTGGATATTAAAGGCAAGGTTAAATGCATTATCTGAGATGTTTTCAGAAGAAGGTCGTTTATTTGTCCATGTAAATTGGTGGAGCTAGACCCGAGCCGTCGTATAATATCATCACGAGCCTATGTAAATGTTCACTGTGGGTTTTATGCTGATGCTAATGAAATTGGGACCATAACTTTGGATGAAGCAACAATTGTTCTTCTCAACGCAGATTCTACTGATGAATAATATATACTGTCAAGTTTCAATAAGTAGACTTTGCAAACCAAAAGATAATTACTAGACTGTAATCTGTGCGGATCAGCATTAATGTGCACAGGGATGCAGCTGGATAATTGTGAATTAATAAACAATATCAATCAAACTGTGTCTTTAGTTAACATATACCGCCAGTATAGTTATCCAGTGACTTTATTTTATAACTGTGGAAAAATCAGCCAACAAAGGTATTGAAATTCTGGCAGTCTGTTTATCATTCACAGATCCACTGATGAACGCTCTGTGCATGCTTGGAAACAGGACTTGCATAGGGGGAAGAAGGAATATTGTATAATGATAAACATCCTAATATCTATTTTTAACAGAGCGTTTAACAAGAAAGAGCAAAACCTTACAGTTTTTCATTTACATTTCTAATACCTGCTTTTCTTGGGATGATAAACTCTCTTAAGTCTCCTTTTGAACTTGAAAATAATAAAGGCGGCAGCCATCTTGTTTTTCCATCAACTCTATTTTTTTAATTTTAAATAGCTTCGGCTCTTATGAAAGCTGAAGTACAATACTGTGGTGGCGATGGAGCAGGGTCTGTGAGTGGCCTGTGAGTTGCAGCCACTGCTGCAGATTGTAACTGAAATGCTGGGCTCCACCTCACATCCCTCTCTACAATCCCAAAAAAAAGGAGGAATGGAAGCGGTCAGACATGTGACTAAAACAGAAACAATGAATAGAGTAAAATGAGGCAAAGAAAAAACATATAGAGCACAAAGGTGAAGGAGCACAGTTTAAGGGGTTTTTAGGAAGCGGAGAACAGCTCCACTGCTCACCACGCAATGCTGCAGACTTGCTGTATGCGACCTTCAGCATGCTTTTTAGGTCTCGCGTGGTGCGGGTGAGCACATGCGCACTCGAGCTCGCGAGATTTAATGACTTTAGTGTACTTCACTAGCATGGGTTAAGCCCCGCCCCTCTTCTCCATTGGCTGGCCTCCTAAACGGTGTCCAGCCATTGGAGAAGAGGTTCTAGTGACGTTCTTCTTTCCATCTAAGCCCCGTCCTTTTTGGATTGGGGGCATGTTTTTTTACTTTCTTTCCAGGCTGTAAACAACAGTTAAAAACACCCCCCCTAGTCTGAAAAGGACGGGGATTAGATAGAAAGAAGAACCATTTGTCTCTAAGCCCCGTCCTTTTCATCCTGGGGGCGTGTTTTTGACTGTTGTTTACATCCTAGTAAGAAAGTCAAAAACACGCCCCCAGTCTGAAAAGGATGGGGCTTAGAGACAAGGCCTTTTTGGCCGGGGCCTTCTTGATGGGGACTTTGGCTGGCAGGTTTGTACACTCTGCTCACACTGCCACTGTCAGGACTTCAAACTCCAAGCGAGCTCCTTGGCTTTGATTTATATAGACACTGGCTGCAGTGCTTTACTATCTGTTCAGCAGGGCCCACCTCCTCCAAAATCCTATTTCTAGTCACAGAGGGCACGCAGGGGTTGTTTGTGCAATATTGCAGATACCTAAGGAAATTCTCATCCTCGCAGGTCTTCGGTGCACATTTCGTGATCAGAATTCTTTCACTATAAATGTAAATTGATACTTGTATAGCGCACTACTCACCCATAAGGGTCTCAAGGCGCTTGTACGAATACCGCTGTGGAACCCATCCTGGCTTTCACTGTGAGGCGTCCACTCCTGGGCACCCCCAAGGTGGAGGCCAGGCATCCTTAGCGTTGTGGGGGCCGTTGTGGAGATTAAGCAAGCTATTGCCCAGAGTTGCAGAGTGGGACTCCATGATTGGAATAGGCACTGAGGCGAGAATTATCAGGTCCGTGGAATTTTGAGCCCAAGACCCGCCGAGGCGGGGAATTGAACCCTGGTCCCGGGCTAGACCTCTGCATCAGGCTCAGTTAAAATCTACAGCAGTGGCTGCAACTCACAGACCACTCACAGATCCCTGCTCCATCGCCACCACTGTATTGTACTTCAGCTTCTCCAATTCTCTTAGGGGGCCATGGGATCCGTTGACAGCTTGGATGAGATGAAGAATACAACAGGGTTTTGGAGTATGAGAAGTCATTCAATTGTAGAGATGTGGCTGAAGACAACAAGCTAACAAATGCAATGATCTGTAAAATGCCAGTGCGGGAAGGGCAAGGCCAGTACAAAATGACAACTACTGAGAATACTCAGAGAATCTTTAGCAGCACTAACATCCACTGCATCACCAGCAGAGTGCATCAAGGCCACCACAAGCACAGCAGAAGAAGAAATAGATAAGACGACACAGTGATGCTCTGGGTGCTGATGTCACATGACATAAGATTAGTGATAGAGATGTCCTCTGCAGGGGTGGCAATGCAATTGCTACATATAACTTTTCAGTTCCAGAACAACTTCAGGAAAGTGGCAGTAAATGTAGTGGAGATGGGGACGATGATGGAGCTCATTAATAATCATTGTTATGAAATCTCTTTAAGAGGGAAGGAACAGGAGGTTTCTACCCACATCTCCACCCTCTTCCACACTGCCCACCTGCTATTTGGAAAATGAAAACATTGAGAGTGACATTGGCCTCAAAAGAAGACATCATTAGTCCATCTGTCTATTCATCAAGTACCATGTAAAAAAGAGGACCTGGCCCCCGGGAGGATAGAAATAGCAAGCTGCAATTTGTATTGCTTCCAATTTACTTTACAGTTGCTTCATGGCACACAAACCGGCCATACTTGTCTCCAGTGTAAGCACCAGAAATTGGTGGAGGGAGTGATTTACACCAGCTTCTGTCTGGCACACCTTTTTAGTAATGTTAACAAAGCAAACATTGCTCAAAGTGACTTTTGAGCCTCAACTCACAGTTAGCTCAACAACAAGTCAGCTCACAACATAATTCATAAAGAGTAGCACCAATGGCATTAAGGAAACTAGGAAGCCAATGGTTCCTATGTAAGAACAAGCTGTCCAGTCTGAAACCAATGAAAAAGCATGTTAAGGTTTATTTATATATTTATTTTTTCGCAAAAGTGACTGCAAGCAACTATGATGGGCTTGGGATAACCTTATCATGTCATTAAGTGCAGATAGTCTGCTTCGGGCAATTACGGTTCTCCAAATGCGCGGGAGAGGTGGCACCTACCTTTTCTTCAGAACGTCAGTCCAGAACAGATTGAGTTTCTTGCAACCTGACATATCGCACAATGTGTGCATAATGCCATCTGTTTACGGGTAGTAAAACATGCGACAGGCTGGCAGAAGGGTATTTCCTCTTGACTGAAGATGACGTCAGCCACAGAACCGAATTTAATTATTGTAACAAACAAACGTCATAAAAGAAAGGAGTAAACCTTACTGTTTTGGAAGCCAGGTAAAGTGATTCACCTAGCCTACTTAGCCTAGTGCATGTCTGTGAAACACTAACACACTTTTTAAAGTGATGGTCCACAATACAAGTGAAATACCACTTAGAAGACATCATATCTAAATGGCCTGATTCCTACTGCCACAGTCTACCTGCTACATGGAGATGGGATACCATAACATGTTAGAGGTAGGCCTGCCTTCACAATTACACTTCCACAGTCCATCTTTGGCTACATTACTGCAATGCAGGGCTTTACGTGGGATGAAAAAACTGGGGAGTCTGTCAAAGGAGCGTGGTCAATGTGATTAAGGGCGTAGCTTAACATATAAGCTAAAAATCTGTGTTTAGCACGGTGTGCCGCCCGACTTGTATTTTGTTGTTCCTGTCATTGCGTCCAGATATATGATACAACAAGTAACATCCTACCTACAAGTCAGGACTGTTGGCTTTGTCAGTAGTTGCTAGTTGCATAAGATAAATAAGCAGCAACTATGGCTTGTATTTAATATTGAAAAAACTTCCACTTAAAGCCCTGGTGACACCACAACAATGTTGCTGCTCCTGAGTTTCAAAAAGAGAAGGGAAATCTAGCGAGAAAATAGCTCTATTTAAAGGATTTCCCTTCCCTTACAACGCTCACCAAGCGCACTTCGATGTGCTTGCGGTCCCGTCCGGAAAAAACAAAACGGACCGCCAAGGCACAAAACAGAGCCCGATAGAGACCCGTTTCGAGGCCCCCTTAAAAAAACTGCTGGCGCTCAGACCCGGTGAGACCCGGCCCAATTAAAACCCTGCTGCAATGTCCCAGATTAGTACCTTGGCAAGGGGCACGGACAGAGATGTTGAAGTAGCAGGAGTCGCCCAAGCTAGTCTTCTGCCCCACGTTCGCTTCTCAAAGCACCGGTAGAGACCCGTTTCGAGGCCCCCTTAAAAAAACTGCTGGCGCTCAGACCCGGTGAGACCCGGCCCAATTAAAACCCTGCTGCAATGTCCCAGATTAGTACCTTGGCAAGGGGCACGGACAGAGATGTTGAAGTAGCAGGAGTCGCCCAAGCTAGTCTTCTGCCCCACGTTCGCTTCTCAAAGCACCGGTAAACATTACCTCCTCGTCTAAATGCATGAAGGCGAAGTTAAGCACTCCCCAAAGAGCATTGCCAAAGTGAGGTGCATTCATGTAGGCCCAGATATTGCAGACCCCCAACTCCGACACCACCAATAATGCTTTGGCTAATAGAGCAGGAACATCAAAAAGTAGCCTTCACCCAGCATGGTTTAAATTATCTGTTCTATTTCTATTTCTATTTCTATTTAAAATTATTTGTACAGCGCACGTACACCAGCGGTTTCTTGGCGCTAGAAACTGAAAGAGGTCAGAGAAGAAGTCCCGGGGTAGGCGAAAAAAGAGAAACTAAGGAATTAATTAAAGGATTTGGCAAAAAGGTATGCCTTGAGTTGTTTTCGAAATAACAGATATGAGGTTGAAGCTCTGAGTTCTGCAGGCAGAGAGTTCCAAAAAGTCGGGGCGAGGGTCGCAAACTTTGAGCCTCCCCATTTCTTTCTTCGAAACCGTGGGACAGTAAGAAAGGATTGGGAAGATGACCTTAGTTCCCTAGATGGAACGTAGGGGATGATCTCTGAAGAGATGAAAGCTGGCGCCGTGCCCAGTCGTGCTTGGAAGGTGATAGATGCAAGCTTAAACTGGACACGGGCCCAGACGGGAAGCCAATGTAAAGCTTTCAGAAGGGGAGTGGTATGGGAGGATTTAGGGAGTTTGAACACCAGGCGTGCCGCCTGGTTCTGGATCTGCTGCAAACGCCGAAGACTATATGCAGGGATACCTGCATATAGGGCGTTGCCATAATCCAGGCGGGATACGACCATGGCAAGGGTGATAAGTTTTAGTGCGTCAAAAGAAAAGAAACGGGACACCTTGCGAATGGTGCGAAGAGCCAGGAAGGAGGAAGAAACCACAGAACTCACCTGGGAGTGAAGGGTAAGTTGTGAGTTGAGCTTGATGCCAAGGGTTTTAACCGAGGTGGAGGGAACAGGTGGGGCACCAAGGGAAGGGGGCCAGAAAATGGGGGACCAGGGGCTGGATGAACCACCCGTCAACACCAGCTCGGTCTTGTCTGGGTTGAGCTTAAGATGGTTGTGGTTCATCCAGTCTCGGATATGAATCATGATAGTTTGAAAGTTGGAGACAGAATCGGGGGAAGAGGAGAGGTTGAACAATTCATTCCTATAAAACACATGGAGCTGCCGGGTTAAGGTAGGTTCTAATCCAAAAGTGATTATAACAACTTCGTAAGCATCTAAGAAACAACTCAATTTAGAAAACTCCATCAATGAAAGTAAAACAGTATTCCCAAACGAAATCATAGTTTGTAAACATTACTTCCAGACAGATGATCTCCGAATAGATGAACTGCCTCTTGGAAAATATATGGGCCAAAGAGGAAAGAAAATACATTTTACATTTTGAGATTATAAATTTAATTAAATGTGACCTATTTTACTTGATGACCATATCTTAGGAGAAACAGATGCTCTAATGTATTAAACTTCATCAGAAGAAAAGGGAAAACAAGCAGTATTTAAAAACGCATGCTGTTTGTCCAGGATTCTGAAGAAATTGAAAATCACTTTGTGAGTGTCAGGCTAACACACCTTCATGCCTTGGGAGTTGCAAGTCTGAGAGAAAATGTGAGGAAGGCCAGCCCTTACCGTGCGCAGATTCTTAAGTAAACTTACAACCAAGCTTCTAACCCAGCAATTTACTGTAATATCCGATAAAAAAAACAGAAGTGGAATATTACATTGTCTCAAAAGCCAAAGGTATTTCCTCTTTAATGCTCCTTTCTCCTATTGTAAAATGGGGGATATTAAAATGATGAACTAGCTAGGCTTGCTAAGGGTGAAACCCTCGGTAAAGGAGGATGCTCACAGTAGATGATGCTGGTCTCAGAGGTCTCCATTAAAAAGAATAAGGATTGTTACTTCTCCAACCTTGTCAGCTATAAAGCAGATTACCTGCATGCACAATTGAGGCACCAAGGGCAACAGCCACACTCTGCCATAAACCTTGTCGATGCACTTACATATCAAATACTGTGGGTATTATTTCGACAAGTTCGCTCGCGGTGTGCCGGCGAAGCTTTTGAAATACATGGGAGGGTTGAGGAGGGATAGCAGAGGGATCCTTGGATTCTGACGCGTCTAGTTCCGCCACAGTGATACGGCGCTCCAATGAACTACAGCAGGTTTAATGAGCAATCGCGGACAGAGACACGTGTACTGGACACGCCGGGGATGGAGATTATGTGGATAGGGACTAATTAGCATGAAATATAAATACATTCATGTAAGTAGTCTTGATCTACAGCACTCTTACAAGTAGAAGGGAGATTGTATGCGTGGGCTTAATGACGAGAACTTCAGAAGCTAGCCTCTGTATAGAATTTCAGATCTGTACTTTCAACTGCATTTGTATTAGAAGAAACTTTAAACTACCTGGACGACTAGCAGTATTGCTATAGAATTCCGATGCAAAGAAGTAAAATCAGTGTTCGCGTTGCATACTTACAAAACAGGCATGCACAGACAAGGGTGTGTGGACAGGAAGTGTGTAGTTCAGCACTCCTGTGTCAAGCTAAAGACTGAACAAAGAATGGGAGCTGGAAAATATACTAAATCTGAGATCACGCGACTGCTTGAACCTTGCTTTATATGGTACGGCCATGCCGGGCTAAAATGGGCGTGTTGAGACTATCACCGCCGTCCTGTAAATTTAACACATTATAATGTCCAGTATTCATGACATGAACCTGAAAGAATGGCTCTCATGCATGCTCCTCTTCTCGTAAATAACATACTACCAGGTCCATGAATGTTTTCCAGATTAGTTTTGTGTGTATGCCCCTGCCAAAAGCAGAAGGCATGGGATTAGCAGAAATGGAGAATAAAATGCTGAGTTATAAATAAATCTATATACAAATGTGCTTTTTCTTTGCTCAAAGTATGTCCGACCAAACTTTTTGGCCATTCCATGCATTCAATCAGTACGTGGTTAGGTTATGTCTAATAAAATCACACTGGAATCTATTCTGTCATGCTACACATGCTGAGTATATTTATTTGTAAGCTGGGTGTTTTTAGGACACCAGGATAACTAGGGGTCTCCCAATGTTGCTTTTTGACACGGCTGAGACTAGCTGTGTTGGCTCTGCAAGCAACCAGCCGGGGAATCGCAGGGGAAGATCTCCCTGAGTCTTTGAAGTGATACCTTGGATGACATCCCCCTTTCCTAAACATTTTGCTTGACGTTTCAACAGGGGAGTAAAAACCTCAGGATTGACACGATTACAAATCTTGCAGACAGTAGGGTACTGGTCTTTTCAAGAAAAACATCTGAGATGATAGTGCTTTCTTTCTTTGTCATCAGTTTGGAATATAAAAATCCATTTGATCTGAAAACCAGGGTGGGCATGACAGTGATTTGTCTATTTACCAGGATGTTGGATAATATTTGCACCTCCGCATTAAATAGGGAGGTCGGACGATATCAGAAACACTCAATTCTACATTTAGCTTCCTTTTGTATCATCACAACTGTCCCCTGGCAGAGGTGTCAGACTCTTTCGCTTCCGCAATCATATTGAGTGTTTGGGTCGCCAGTATAGAGGATAATGTATTAAACAATTTTCTTGGCAGGCCCTTAAGGCCCAGTTACTTCCCTGTGTGCCTTAGGGCAATCACTTCCTCCATCACTACCAATGCCACTAGTTGGTCTCGCTAATCTCTATGGTCCTCTGTCAACTTCATGGATTCTGTTCTGTAGAAGAAGCTCGTCACTTTTTAACCCCTTCGCTGCTGGCCCGTTTCCGCCGCTGTGCGGTAAACAAATGAACAGGGGCGGGCCATGACGAACCCCAGCCGTCATCAGCACACGAGCACCGTAGTGCATGACGGCTGGGGTTCGTCATCAGCATACAAGGGGTTAAACAACTTCACCCCATATCTTTATATAGGTTATCATGAAAAGCTGAAAAGGTTTGGGAAACAGCCTTCGCATCCCTCGATTCGCCACCTCACCAAGTCTGCATCACCTCCACCTATCACAGTTCCCTTCTCTCGGACTGAGCCACACTAGCAATTTGCTGGCTTTGGTACCCATCTTGTATAGCCTATTATGAACAGCTCAGAGTTAGGAATTGGTGCAATTTTGGAATATAGCCCTGTCTTCCACCTGAAGGCACTCCAGTTGCCTCTCTAACAATTCATCTGTTTACCTCGCTTTTTCTACCCCCCTTTTCTACTATTCTTCCTCTAGGTCTTTCATGTTTTCTCATCTTATGTGCAGTGTACCTGTGCAATGGCCTGTGATGGTCAGGGGTGTAACAGAGTATCAGATCATCTTTGACTTAAGACTCTCTGTATAGTAGCATGTGAATGCTTTGAAGAGAAGTAACCTGCAGAGTAAGGTATTCACTAAAAATGTCTTGACGTTTACCAGCATATCCGATCATGCTTGCTCTGTTAGTTCTTCATCAAGGGCCCCAAGTTGTCCACTATTCTAATAAAATGATGTACAGATAATTTACACTCTTTCGATATACCATATTATTTACTCATATTTGAATGCTTTTGGGGGCACCTAGCGCATGTTTTAAAATATGTAACTACTCTGGCCTTTTTCACTGATTCCATCAATTATCCTACCTTTGTTTGAAATGCTTTCATAATACACACAGTGAGTGGTAATCCAGTATGGCAGCACAATATATGGTCCTGCCTCGTGGAATGATTCAAAGAGCAGCATGGTTCGTGTGTTAAATGTATGGTACCAGTGTGGTGACAAACAGCTATATTACCATCCATTCTTTTTAGATTAGTCTAGTCAGTCTGTAAGATTTCAAAAGCCCTTCTGTCTTGCTTTGATGTGTTCAGCATTTTCTTATTTCTCAGCATCTGTGACCACATTAGATCAGACCCAAAAGACCTCCACTGACTCCCGATGGATGCAAGGAAAATGTTCACAGTTGTATGTACTGATCACAAAGCCTTTAGGCCAGAATTACTATAGAAACTGACCCCTTAGTATGAACTAACTAGAATCTCAGCCAAGTATCTGCACTTTTAATCACCCAACAAATATTAAAACAGATGAAATCTCGAGGCAAATCCCTGGCAGTTCCAGGTCCCGGGATATTGAAAGCCCTGACCCCAAACCAGAGGACCAAATTATATTACATGAGATTCAGAAAAACAACCAAACAACAGACTTCTTAAATTCGCCTGCTTAACTCCATGCTGTATTGGAGGGGTCATGATTAATGAACCTTGAATATTGAATTCCTACCTTCTCTGAGCAGACTAACCTCGCCAAAGTCCTGCATAATGAAGAACATTGTTGTTTTTAAACTCCAATTTTTCACTCTGGAGTACATGAAAACAACACACATTACTCCATAAAACTACAAAAAAATTAATGAATCAATACATTAATTCTCATTCTAGAGGTTGACAAACGTTCTGGTACTCAACCAATAACAATTGTAAATGTGCCCTTATTTTGAGTAATTAATGTTTCAGGGCCATGTACAAGCTTATTGGGATGTGGAAAGCAAATACATTGAATTATAACATTGTTTTATTTTTAAGAAATGTAATGTGTTGCTGGCCTGAAGATCTGGATATCTCTTCTTCATCTCTTCTAATTCACAATATGGGAAGCTTTCTCGGGTTCACTTTTGCAATTTTCCTTTTTAGGGTAGATTATGGCTATATTTAAAACAGGATTAAGTAATCTAACAACAAACAGAAGGAGTTCACTTACAAGCATAGCAGTTTAGAAGAATTTCAGAGCCCTTGCAGAGCTCAAGCCAGCTAACTTTTATTTTTTATATTTTTTTTTTTAAAGAGTTTTATTGAGATACCAAAACACAGAGCAAAAAAAACACATTAACTGAAACGACATAATGAAAGCCTGTGGCTGATACATATTTTTTTGCATTTTGCCCCCCACCCTGGTGGATCCATCCTCCTAGAAAAAACAAAAAAAATACTCATCAACTGTACAAGGACTACAGCTTATTCATACTTCCTTGATAAGCCAATTAGTTAAAGACAACCACAATTTTTCCCTTTTCTCCCTAGCCCGCCGACCCTTCGTTTATACCCAGCAATTTCCCAATTGTATATAGATAATAATTTACTAAACCAAACATGTTCTGTCGGGGGATCTGCATCAAGCCATACCGTGGCCAGACACAGACTAAATACCGCCATTGCAATGAAAAACATTTTCCTGTTGGTTTCTTCAATGACTTGATTAGAGATTCCCAACATTATACCCTGCGGGGTCAGTGAAACAAAGTAGCCCAATACAGACTCCAGTCGTCGTTCAATTTTTGATAAATCTTAGGAAAGACCTGGGTAGGTGGCAAACATATGTGTGCTATTTGCAGCCAACAACCCACAACGCGGGCTATGTATCCCTGATATACCCCCCCACCCCCAAACGATGTATATGTGCCGGGGTTACATAAAGATCACACCAAGTTTTAAAGCATTGCACTTGCAAGTTGGCTGAAATACATGATGTTTGGCTGAGCAGTAAGGAACAAGCCAGCTAACTTTTAAATGAGTAGGTCATGAAATGCTATCTTTTTCAACAATTCAGTTTTTATTGGACCCATGTTTCCTCAACGTAGGAAGCAGACACTATATGTGGCTGAATTAAATTCTTTATTAGATGTCGAAGAAAAGGTTACCTGCATCAACAAAATGCATGCTTTCAGTGCAGGTTCCATTTGTTCCAACACATAAAGAGAGGCCGATATTAGTATCAATCCCTGTCCAGAACCCTTTGCGGAGCAAATTAGTTTCCAACCCCAGAGCCTGGTTATTTACACTCAACTACACTTTGTCTAACCCCTGATTTTTTTTCTGATTAGATTAGTAAATTTTTGGGAAGTGATGCTGAGAGCATTGAGCTGGGCTTGTCTTAGGGTCTGTATTGTCATTACAGAACAAAAGCAGAATTTACATTTCCAATTCCCTTAACAACTTTTTAGCACAGAGACAAACTTCTGTGAGATGCGTTCATCCCAGAAATACCTTTTCACACTAAAAGTAGTGCAAACTTGACACCTAGACTCCAGTACAAAGCAAATGATCACCGAAGACTTAGTTAAAAAGTCCCCAATCAAAAACCTACAATCACAGCCTGAATTAGGTACACAATATGCAGTGCAATTTCATCTCCAACACACCGTGCTCAGAGACAGCCCCACTGTACAGTTCTTCATGTTTAACTCCCTTTTTTGGCTCACAGTGAAAATTAGGGATGATCTGGATTTTGTTTTGCACTTCCAGGTATATGATATATCCTGAATTAAAAAGTGTTGGTCAGTGAGATGTAATGTTGGGCGTTTGCTCTATCACTGTTGGATGAAAGTTCAGCGCAGTTGCAATTCGCAATGGGGAACATTCATTAGCATCACAAAAATCACTGGAACAAGAAATACATATTCTTGCAGCACATATAGAAGGGCTGCCCTAAGTAAAAATATAACTTTGATATGAATGTGGGGGAAGGATATTGAATCTTAAGAGTTACAGCTCTGGAAATACCATGCATTATATATTCCACTCCAGATGGTCCAGGCAGAACATCGCTCACAAATGTAAATGTAAATGTAAATGTAAATGTAAATGTGGGTGTACTTGTAAAGCGCACTGCGACTCCATAGAGTATCATGGTGCTGAAGACCGCTGGGGAACCAGTCCTGGTTTTCCCTGTGAGATGGTCCCTTTCTGGGTATCTCCAGGGTGAAACCAGGCATCCCTGGCGTCTGTGGGGGCCGTTGTAGAGATGAGGCAAGCTAATGCCCAGAGTTGCCGAGTGTGATCCCTGGTTAGAGTAGGCACCGACGCGAGAATTATCAAGTCCGTTTTGACCCTCGTCCACAACCCTGCCACGTCGGGAATTGAACCCTGGTCCTGGGCCGTTCTCTGCTTACGGGGCTGCCGCCTTTAACCAGTGAGCCACACCACCCCACTGAGCCACACCACTCCACTCCAAATCTATAAGATGGAAATCTATGTTACAGGGTTCACTGATATTTTAGGACGTGCAATCCACTCTTTATTATAATTGCACAACTTGAATCATCACAGGAAAAACTCAAGACGAGGGCTCCTGAAATGCATGGAAATATTAGAAAGAATGTGGAAGAATATCACACACATAAATATGGACATTGTCCCTGCTGTGTCCTCCACAGCCAAAGTAATAAAATAACCAATAAGTAACTAAGCGATTGGTGCAACAATGACATGATGGATAACATATTTTGATGAATTGGTCCTTGTAGTATCAACCTATAGAAGATAATTAGAAATAGGACACCGTGAATATGATAGAACTATGAGCATTGGGGCGTCGTCATGAAATATTTGCTCTTGCATTCATAGTAATCAAATGACAGCCTTGAGGAAACGCCATGTTAGAGAGGGAAGGTTTACTTCAGTGCCATAATGCTTATTTTTGAACATCGGTCAGTACACCCTCGGTTGATTTCCCTGGCACATTGTTTAATGACCCTGGGACCAGAAGCACCAAGGAAAACTCCCCATGAAGGACATTGTGAGTCATGAAACATCCATGTTACTGATACCCAAAATTACTAATGATCATTGGATATGCCCTGTGCTTTATAAACAGGAGGACATATCAATAAAAACTTAAACAAATGCAGGAGCAGATTTTAAAGGCGTGTCCTGTTTGAAGGAATAACTGCTCTTCAACCGGCTATACTGCGCAGAACCCAAACTCCAATATATTGCTTTTGCCAAGTGGCTTGCAAGGGGTCAGTAGAGGGAGATGCATAGAAGAACTGACCTACATTGACAAGAAGAAGGATCCAGTCAAGAGTACAGTTTGGTTTGAAGAACACATAAGTGTAGTTCCAGTCATCATAATGCCTTCTTAATGGATTTTCTGAAATGATTTACTTAAGTTGTTGTCCTCAATCCCTGAAGTGTGTGATTCAATGGGTCATTTTTACATCCTGATCTGGGATTGTTCTTTTTATAGAGAAATTGCTCCGCGGTTGTTTTCTGATCAAAATGGTGAGGCCGACATTTAATTCTACCAATTGACATCAGTAGAGAATCATCTAAAGTTCTAACTCTGGCGACATCATCCTCAAAAATCATGGCTGTGATACATCTGACCACCTCCGTATTCCAAGATTCTGATGCCACTGGTATTAAAGTGAATGCAAACATTTACATTACGTTATCATTAAAAATAGATCAAATGTATTAAAATGGGTGTGAAGTTTTGTTTAGTTTCTTGTTTTAGAGTTTTATATAGCGCAAACTAGACCCGAGAAATCGTGTATCAGAGCGCTTTACATGAGCACCAGTTTCGTTACAGATGGACACATTCTTTTTTTTTGTTTTGTTAGGCATAGGGAGAGTAAGTGATTTGCCCAGAATCACATGATGTTGAGCATCGTTGCCACACGCGAACCTGGTTTCCGAGCTCGGAGTTCGACCGCCCTAGCCCTAAGGCTACATCCTCTCCCTAAATTCAATATCTTTCTTCATTTTGACATATCCTGCTACCCTGAACTGCCCAATAACTGAATGCGTATCTTCACGATGCAGTCAAACATTCATTTCACTTACTTTTCAGAATTAAATTAAAGGTGCAACAACCTCCAAGAGGTTTTTTCTAACATTTAAGTCTAAGGTGAACCATTAATTTTTGATCAGTTCATATGCATGGCTCATAACATCTTGCTTCTGATCAGGTCAATACCATTACCAATATGTTCTTGTACCTTTGTGTTAGAAACTGAAACTCACTTCCTGTTTAGTTATGTGGAAGTTTTAGGATTCTTGAAAGGAGATACAATATTGCGCTTTACTAAAACGCCATTATTTTACATCATTAAATTCTGTATTATATGCATACCTACAATGTATTAATAAACAATTCCTTCCGCCTTATTTTTTCGAGGAAAAACAGATGTGCTTGCTCAGTTCAGTTAATGATTAGGAGCTGTGCTTGAAATGCATGTGATTAAACGGCACTGATATGCAGAAATATAATTAAGGCTGGCTCAGTTTAAGCTGGAGCAGCAGTTTATAATCCAGATTTTATCAACAGTTCCCTGGGCGAGGAGAATCCCCTAAGCATTTCGGCAGAAAATACAGCCTGCAAGTGGTAGTTGTTAATGACAGAAATGGCAGTTGGTGTTTATGGAGACTGTATTTTAGTATGTTGTGTTTCTTGTTTTATTTGATTCGCCGTCCTTTTTGTACACTTTCTGACAAACATATTCCTCCTCGTTTCTTTTATGGCTTGCATCACACGGAGTATGGAACTTTGTCAGAAAATAACATGCAAGTGCTTTGATAGTGTGTGTGTGAACCAAGAGAATACTGCAAGCCGTTCCTTCAAATCCCATATCCCACTGGATGAAAGAAATAGATTGTGGAGCTGCTCTCTAGCCACTGCATGATGTCAAGTAGATGAAAAAGTGGCACAGGGTTTTGAAAAGGTAAACAAGTCTTAGCCAGTTACCAAGCAACCGCGGTTATCACCAGACATCATACTGTTATGGCCACGCTTTAGAAATACTCAGACTGCGTGTGGACATGCATGGTAATGTAGCACTCGCTGCATAACTTAGAACAGCGGAAAATTGGGCCAATGCCATAAACTTTCAGTCCCTCATTGTTTTCTGGTCAACAGTGTTATTGCTGCTAGGTTGTACAGCCTCGATTTCCATAATATGGTAATGGGTCTGCAAGCCTTAGTATGCTTCTTGCTGTAGGCTGTGAATCAGAACTTACTAAAAGCCACCTACATGGCAAGCGGGCTTTTAGCAGCTATGGTGTGTGCGTTTGCACAGCAGGTTCTAAGAGTGCACATAAGAGGACAGAAGCGTAAAAGTATTCGGAAGAGAATTGGTACTAGTCAGATAATCAGTGTGAGCTTTCTTGAATGTTGCTGGACAAATGCAGCATGATCTGGAGTGACATGTTAGTATGTGGAGTGCAGCGATGCCTAGATTCTGTGTGTGTACGAGAGAAAAGCAGGCCAGCGCCTAGAGTGAGCTTGCAGGGCAGGGGGGTTTAACCAGTTAACTTACGTTTCAAGCATTCACTCCAAGGAGATGTAAGTGTGTCTTCTGTAGGTTTATGAAATGGGTATCTTGTCTTGCACCGAGAAGTCAAAATATTTTAAACGTGGCTTCCATTTATAGGAGAGCATTATGCGCCTCCCTACAACTTGAATGTTGGGGGATCTTAACACATTTTGTGAGTGTTTCGGACCCGCTCTGTGCGGATTTACATTTACATTTAATATACACAATTCCTTGGTAATATTACTTATGAGTAAAAACATTAGGAGTGCACATTCACATTTTGAAAATATCTAATGTGAATTTGCATCTATAATCATTGACATTTGTTCTGTTAAACCCATTCGGGAGCACGAATAGCTTTGGTAAATACGTCACAGTGATATTTAATAGTTTCAAGGGTCCAGGGTATGAGACAATGGGCCACAATACCTCCATGCGACTATAGGAGCGGTTTGCCATGTTTGCTTTGACATAGTCAAAGACTGATGGGACATGGAAGTAGGAAAGGAAGTTGGAAAGTGCACTCAGGAAAAGGTTTACATGGGCCTTCTACTTCCTGGACCCTAGACCTCCGCTTAGCTCAATTATTCAAGCTAATGCTCAGGACATGGGAGACATCACATTTTCTTAAATGCGAGGCTCATTTTTGGAGCACTATTTTAAACTTTTTGTTTTCTGTATATGTCATGTGCCCACATAGACTGCACTAACATAGTTCACCCTAAGGACAACATCTATTCTAATTAAGGTAGGTCTATATAGATTTTAAAACAACGGGAGTCTATTAACAGATCACATTGTCCGTGTGCTTGACCAAGATGCTGCAGCTACACAAATGGAATAAGGACAGAAACTGCAACACCCACTTGAATGACATCCATCATAGGCATTTCAATGCATATGTGCTCTCTCTCAAGGATAGCAAAGCCACAGCCCATGGTACTCCACCAACATTTTCCACCAACACCTGGATGTCACTGGCATGCAAGTGACACCACCCAGTTCCACACATTAAACACTTCTGCATGTAGGAAGGAACAGTATCCATCTAAAAGACGACTACGACCAGGTCCCGACGGTCACTACACATGAATACCTTAATACGAGAAAAGGGGCAAAGTAAAATTGACTGTTTTTGTTGCTGTTGACTTTCTTACAAGCAGGATTCTGTGCATCCTTCTTAAGAGCATCAGGGTGTCAAAGGTGCAGGCAAAATCAGTACTGCTTGCTACCCCATAAAGTTTGGTAAATCGCATTTGTTTTCCTTTTGAAGAAGCAACTGAGGTCACATTACAATATAGAGTGGCCTAACGGCTAGGGCGGTCGACCTCAAAGCTGGGAAACCGGGTTCCAGTCTCGACGGGGAAGCTCAACATCCTGCGATTCTGGGCAAATCACTTAATCTGCTAGTGCCTAAAAAAAATGTGTCCTTATGTTAAGCAACTGGTGCTCCTGTAAAGCGCTCTGATACCACTGGGTCTAGTTTGTGTTATATAAAACTAGAAAAAAATCAACAAGTGCAATATAATCCAGAAAATAATTTTGTAAGGGTTGGTGAACAGTTATGGGAGGTAAGAAACAGGATGAAATGATCACTTAACCCCTGCAGTTATTTGTGATTAAGACATAATATAGATATTGCTTTAGCAGAAAGATGTATTTCATCACACCTTTTTTTATAAAGTGCTCATTGAGGTTAATCTCAACGTGTGTTCACAGAATATTTAAAATTTAAGTTTTTGTGAAATGTTTTAAGATGTACCAGGATTTACAAAGTCATACTGCTGTCTTTGTCGAAAGTGTTCTGCTGTACGTGTAAAGAACAACACTGTGCTATTGAGCCGGATGGACATTGCACATTCAGGTGTGCATGTGAAAGTACAATTTACACTGGCTGGTATGATAGCTCTTCAAGTTGTGTGCTCGCTGCTGACATCTGTGTGTAATCTGTAGGTTGCAGGCTCAAATACCGACAAAGGTCCAATCTGCCTTCCATTTTTCTGAGGTCAGTATAATGAGTATCATAATAATAATGATAGTATATACAAAGTTTCTATGTGAGGTGCTTTGGATAAAAGTGGCATATAAATAAAAGTTAAATATTCTACATACCTTCAATATAAAACATATTGAATTCAAATATAGAATGACACCTTAGAAGGAGGTCTGTGCAGGTGTCTGTTCCACTGTTACAATGCATGTGAGTCAGTTGCATACCTGTTCCTGTGTATGCGGGACCTTCCCATTCCCCCACTGGGAGGGTTGGGGTGGGGGGAAGATGCCATATCTGCTATAGCACAAACCCCGAATTATATCTGATCACCGGATTGTGATGTGGCTAGAACTATCCAAGTGCTCAAGAAAGATTGCCATATCTCTTCTGCCCAGACCCACTGACATAACAAAGAGAAGGGGCAAGAGTGAGCATGCATTACTGATACATCATTGCAAGAGCAGATATGCAAGCCCACCCACAACCAAACACAAACTAGGCGGGGAGAAGGGGGGGTGTGTGCCCATCTTAACCCTTTCAATCTGACTCACATTTAATCTGCAATAAGCACAGATTCTTAGATTTACATTATGTATGGCTTCAAACCGGTAAATGGCTGTTACAAATCTCTTCCCATGACTTCAATATTAAATGTAGTGTCTGGGAAGCTACTCTCGTTGTTTCTCTATTGTCATAAAGGTTTTCCAGAGAAATTCTTGCCAAGTCTAGAATGTGCTAGAACCTCGACCATACGAGCTATTTTTCATCTTCCAAATTACGCTTCAAATATTACATTCAGACCTGTCCTGCCAAGTGCCACACATCTTGTGTTACACTAACACACTTTAAGTCACTGCAGTACCGCAAGCAAAAAGATTGTCACACAAATCCGCTTATTAAAAAAGTTAAGCGTATTACCTTTTTTGGTCCTTTTAGTATCAGCTCTACTATTTTTTGTGAGGGTAAATTGAGACATGTGGAGAAATCAACAGCCAATGGATGTTCTGGTAAGTTATGATGAGGCTGGCTGGTTTACCATGATTGGACAGTGATTTATTTGTTGCCGCAGAGCATGCTGACCTGACTACCTACCCCTGGCACTCATTGGTCACTACCTGTACACATGTGGGGTGCTCCACAGCCTGCCACACACCATGAGATTTACCGCTACCCGGTCAGTGGAGTGTGTGTGCTGGGTAAGGAAGATCGGCAGCCGCTTCAGTACGCCCACTGGTTTAAAAATGGAAAGTGAAGCAAAGATGCATCAGAATCCCAGCAAGGGTGCTCCGTCAGTGAGACGCTGATACCGACATGTAATGACACCTGTTGGGGGGGGATCTCCGAGGCTCAATGGTACCAGGCGACTGGAGCCGTGATAGTAACAGAGGGCGTCCATGCTGCATCAGACAGGCCGGTCCACCGGTGCACATATGACACAGTAGCAGGAGCATGTCGGCACCAGAGCAGTGTCTCCGGCTGCCGGTAAGGATAGCTACAGGGACTGAGGCATGGTGACGGAGAGGCAGGGGTGACTTTTATTTACACAGAAGTAGGTCCTGAGACCCCCGCTCACCGACAATTCGCAGTACAACATGAATGAGGGGGATGAGTCGAGCAATGACCATCACTGAAGAAGCACAGGTTAGATGAATCCACGTTCAGTAAGCTATCAGCGATTGCAAGCTTTCTCATGAGTCCTGCCTTTGGTAGAACACTGTTCCCTACACGGGTCTCACTGTAAAAACAAGACGCAGACTGCACTGTAAACCATCTCTTCCTATGTTGTGGATAGAGCAGGCCACTGTGTGCTCAAGTAAAGCATGTTTAATCTTATGACTCATTTATGGAATCTTATAGGCGTCACTGATGCTGCTTTACAACTTATACCATTCAGTTCCGTAAGAGTCGCGGAAAGAGACTCAGCATGATAACAAAAATACACAAACAAATACAGATACATTTTTACAACTAGGTTACATGACTTATGATCTATTTAATGCATAATTTAGATCCCTGAAATGTACCAAAAGTGATCATTTCTGAAATTATTATAACATGGATAGAACATGCAATAAAATGTCATTCCAAGTGCCACACATGAATGTCACGCACAAGCACTCTACCTATGTGGAAATGTCACACATATCGCAAGGGAAAACTTGGCAGCTACGTCATACTAGAGCTTAATTAATTGCATCAGGACCTTAACGTGATAAGGCACTTTCTTGTATCAATATTTAGGCAGAAACCTGTCCCCAGATAACACCATGAAAGCAAATGTGTGGGAATCCATAGACATTTTGGGTGCAGTCACGCCTGGGTCACTAAGAACTCAATTGCTAGTTTGGGACTCGAGTGTGGATGGCAGAGAGGCTTTAAAGCATGGACACAGTGGGTAATTGCCCAGGGCCCTTCAGTATTTCCTGGTCGCCTGAACCAAAGGGGAGAGGATGTGGTCTCACAGCTAGACTGTCGCCTTTGGAGCTGGGAAACCAAGGTTCGAGCCATGGAATCGACCGCGTGATTCTGGGCAAATCACGTAATCTCCCCGTGCCTACCAAAAAAAAATGTGGAGCATGAATCTGCAAAAAAGAAAAAGAAAACAAACACTGAGGTTACGGACGAGGAAAAGTTATTTATAAATTTGCACCAAAAAAAAAAAAAACACTGAGGTTCCTGAATTGGATAAGTTATTTCGACCTAAGGAAGGACAGTAAAATTCCCTCTTCTATGTAGAATAAAATGCGATCACAAACGAAGGACAGTCGCCCATTTACGTTTCATTGTCAAAAAGCTGTTGTCACTTTATCCACAAAACAAACATAATCTTTCAGAGTTCACACAGTTTGAATCAGCGACCGAATGCAAAACAATGTGTTGTGTCCACGCTGCCTGCTTTGTCTCGCTGACATTCACAGGCCTTGAACTGAAAGGGCCCCCCTAATGTTTGAAAGCCCCTCTGTGCTGCAGGGAGTCCGATGACTGTGTTACGCCATTAGTTTGGATTAGAAATGCATCCTTAAACTATCACTGATCGTCTTTCTGCAGGAGGCAAACGGAGTTCAATGCACACCGCCTGCAATGTTTGCTTTATATTCAGAGACACAGACGCTTGAAGAATGGTGCAGCAGCGCCACCCCTGGTTATTACGGAAACACACAGACGATAAAAAGAGATTCCAGTTCCTAGTTGTCAGAGTAGGTTTGATTCCGTAGGTTTCACCGTCCGTTTGTACAAATCACTGCGAGTTTAGAACAGCTCGACACCATTATACCTTTATTTGAAAAGAGTCTTGCGCTCATGGCTGTTTTTCGCATTTACAAAGTGCTCGAGTCGGCATGCCTGCTGAAGGAACTGTATTGGCTTTCAGCGTCTCCTCTCGGGCGAATGAACAGAGCGGTTCTCACACTGAATCACTGCATTGCATTATAAGCGGCTACCCACAAAATGTGTTGCTGCACCGTAATGCAAAGTGATCGGAAGCTTCTGCAAATTGTGGCAGCAGGCTTGTGATGGAACGTGCAGAAGTAGAAAGGTCATAGGTCACGAGGGGGCTGAGGGAGGCTGCAGACACGCACATTAAAGAACTTTCAGTTGGACAGAACAGATTTCATTCAGTGGGTATGTTTTTTGATATTTAACGTAGCAAAACTCATTAGCAGCCTTTAAAAAATCATTTTTAACTCTTCCCGGTGTAATTTCTGTCTCGCAATACTTTTTGAAGGCCCCAAATATGGCTTCTCCTGCATTTTTTACTCGCCTCTGGCCTGGCACCACACATTATTCATATTCGCCTCGCCCCTCGCTAACTAGAGCACACCACCCTTCACCTTAGAAGAGGAATCCTTGGCGGCCAGAGGTGATACCGATGACGAATTCACTCTCCAGGCAAACCACCCTTCGAGGGAATTCACCGGATGCCCAAATACTCCTGGTCTAAGCACCGTGTGCATACAAAACACGTTCTAGTGTGTGCCTTTCCATTTCGTTATGTGTCTAGAGCGCTGAAACAATGCAAGATATGCTGGGATCTTTCAGGACACATTGGCTGAGGTTCTTTGGCCATTTCCAAGCCCCAATAACTTATGAGTGCCCAGCAGTAAGGCCTCGTACCAACCTCATTTTGGAGTCAGGCTGCCAAGGGCAGCAGGGAAGCCCAGATCTACATTTTCGAGGTATTGCACTGCAAGAAGTGAAGAGCAGCCAACCCTGGCCTGCGTATGACAGATCCTTTTGTGTTTTTTCACCTCCAAATGAATGGGGGAAATCCACAAGGTCTGCTGATGCGGAGGAGAGAAACATTTAATAAGAGAGTGTCTGTCAGCACTGTCGTGATCAGGGTAGTCTGCCTGCTTACACTCAGCACTCCCCCCTCTCCTCTAAATTAGATAGCAGAGTCGTTTCAGTTCAGAAATGTTGAATGTTTGGTACAAGCGAGTATATTTGAAATTAGGACTAGTGGCACTGGTGTTGACGTTGCCTGCAGCCTGCTTCTATACCAGCAGTTCTGTGTGCAGTTCTGTGTGCAGAGTTAGTGGGAATCCTCTGCCTCCGACACATACTATATATATTGAAATCTAACTCTTTAGTCACCGTGCTGCACTGTAAAGGCCTTTCTTGCCATACACATTGCAAATATTCATAGCTGCCAAGGTTTCAGATTGCCATCAGGCCCGGAGTCTGACAGCAGGCAGCTCCTGGCAGAGATGGAGATACATTGTAGCGCGCCGCTCTCAGCTACACAGAGCTGAGAGCTGCAGTCTCAGTTTACTGTTTAGGCACTCGGGCTGAGCAGCACCTCTCTCAGAAAAGCAGAGAGAGCCCGGGCACTGAAGCGCCGCTGGCACGCCTGGCACAGGTCAAAAATGCTTGACAATGCATTTCAGTGCGGTGATGCAGATCACCGCACTGAAATGCGTGAGCGTCACACCTGTTGCGGGACGCTTGGCAGGACTGAATATTGGACACTGCAAACATGTTAAATGCATGCCATGCTCAAAGCAAATGATACGATAATAGTTTACTTATATAACACTATACACTTCTGTTGGTCAAAATAATTGGCTGTAGCCAAACACAGTTACAAAGGACCACTGGCAGATACAAATACAAGGCCAAGTTGTGGGATGTTCCTATTGCACTAAATTTAGGTCAATGCAAAGGCTGTTATAGATGCTTATGAACTACCATTGTTTTTCTAAGTGACTTACAATAAACTGCATATAATACGTTATTGCAACCAATTGTTATAAGTACATAGGTGTGTTAAATTTCTCACTACATATATTCTTCAACATTTCCAAGTATATATGTTCAAGCCAAGGAGACAGAGGCCATTAGGTTAGACTTTTTGAGACAATTGTAATTGTGTGACCATGTATTATAAGGCGTACTATACAGAGTAAACTATCCTCTGTCATACGTTAAAAGGAGATTTCATATAATCTCGGAGTTTCATGACCTTATAAAAAGACCACACTTCCGTCCTCATCTACATATCCTTACGATATACACCCAAAGTGAATCTAAAAAAAAACGATGACAAAAAATGTAAAGCAAACCAAATTATATGTAAAATACAAAATTGCTCTTCCTGTGACCTATGCATCACATTTGGCTTTTCAAATTAATATATTTGTTTAATTTAGTGTATCATAAATGATGAGTTAGATCTGTTATTTGGTACATAAACATGAGTCGCAAACGTGATATTCAGAAGAACCAATCTCAATTTCATGTGACAGAGTGGAGACACATCAAAGTGCCACCTCACATGCTGAGGTCAGTTTTTTTGCCTGTCTCTTTCCATGCCCTCAGACACGAAGTGTGAACAATTGGAAGTATCAGTGTGCAGATTTCTAACTTGTGTAGTTTTAGATGTTAAAAGTAGGCCACTTCATAGAACCGAGAAGTGGGAGGGTGGTGAGGAATCGGCAGTTTAATAGACTATCTACCCGAAAGAGCTCTACAGAAGGTAGTATGTCTTACTGATGGATGCGTCAACTGCAGATACCTCCAATTACAAAAGAATGACAAAACAGTATCTCCCCCTAGTGAGGGTCTGTGGCTCAGACCAAAAAGTCCTGCAAGACTGAATGGGCAACATGGCCTTTCTGTCAAACCTGGTTGTCAAGGTACTAGTGCTTCGTAAACGTCTGCATTGACGCCCACATTACAGCTTGGCAGGTATCAAGAACAGGCACTCTGCATGCCAAGGCAGTGGCAGCAGCCTTGGCTCTAATGGAATGAGCTCTCAGACCTTCCAGAGGCTGCTTCTTGGCCAGTGTGTAGCAGATCTTAATACAGAGGACTATGCACATTGACAGGGTCCTCTTTTCTGCCACTTTCCCCTTCTTTGTGTTGGAGAACTCCAGAAAAAGCTGATCGTCCATACAGTGGTTCATTGTATGATCAATGTAAAAACTTGAAGCTCCTTTGGAGACCAGTGGATGAAGCCTCTCCTCCTCTTATAAGGGGTGCGAAATGTCATTGGAAGTCATGATGGTAGGTAACAAAGGCACACAAGTCCTCAGAACCAATTTGTCTTTGATAAATATGGTGTAGGGTGATCGATTGAAACTCACTAGTGTGATGAGTTCAGGTGATCGCAATGAGGAAGAAAGTCTTTAGAGTCCGAAGATGCAATAGCAGCTCTGTATTGGCTCTAAGGGCATACATGCGAGAAACTGAAGGTCCCACTTTAGTATCACCTATGCTCAGGGAGGGAACATGTCTGTCAAACCTTTAATGAGCTGCTTCACAACAGGAGACATAAACAAAAATGGTTGGCCTGTCCAATTCAAAAATGCCGAAAGGGCTGACAAATAGCCTTTTATAGTGCCCACTATAAGGCTTTGTGGGCCAAAGACAAAACAAAAAATCAAACATCCAACAGTTTGGTTTGTAAAGGGTCTGTCTTTTGAATTCACACCAGACCACACATTTGTCAAACACCAGGGAAAAATGGAGGTTCTGGATGAGCACTTGGTGGTAAGGATAACATCTATCACTTCGGGTGGTACATCAAACACAGTTAAGTGCCATTGCTCCATTTCCACAAATGGAGGTGTAGATTATGCAGTTTTGGATGAAGGACTCTGCCCTGCTGCTGCAACAGAACATACTACCAAAGTGGTAGCGTGCTCGGAGAGCAGATAACCATGCTCAGAAGCTCCAGGTACTGCAATATCCTGGCCCAATGTGGAGCCACTAAGATGACTTGGGCCCAGTCATTTCTGATCTTTTTAAGAACTTGGGGCAGGAGAGGAAGGGGTGGTAAGGTGTACAGGAGTCCATTGTTCCATTCCAACTTGAAAGCATCTGTAAGTGAGTCTCTTTGCGGAAACTCCAATGTGCAAATTGTTTGACACTGTGTGTTCTCACTGGTAGTGAAAAGATCTAGCCAGGGTTCTCCCCACTGCGCCATCTCACGATGTAGATGCCAATTAGGCATCTTATCCATTCTGGCATTCAAGGATCCCACCAGGTGGTTGGCAATCAGAGAAATGCCCTAACTCTCCAGCCAACTCCGGAGGCACAGAACCTCGGGCACAGGACCGAGACCCCCACTCTGCCCTCTTGTTGAAGTACCACATGGCAGTGGTGTTGTCTGTGAGAATGTGCACCAGCCTACGCTTGGTGGGTGGCAGAATGCAGCACACATGGAAAGAGGAAATAAGGAGGGCGAAAAACAGGCAAATGCCACCCATGAAATGCCTACCGCAACAAAATTTAATGCAGTGCAAGCCACTGCATTGCATTACAGTTCTTACAATATAACACAAAGGTCCCCATCCTTGTTCAGCATGAGGAGTAGCAGCCATACCCTATTTCCGAGTCTGGAACCATCTTGATGGCTCCTTTGGAGAGTAAAACTTGTACCTCATGCAAAAGAATGGACAGGTGTTCCTCTGACTGACAGCTGCCTATACACCAGCCCCCTAGAGTTGCCACATAATTTTCTAAACTGGTGAGGAAACTGTTTGGCAGGCGTCAAAAGACCCAGAGAGCAAAGAGTAGCCCTGTTCTCTTTGAAATGTTGCAAAGCAAAATCACCTTTTTTCCTAACAGGAATGACCCACTGAAAGGCATATCAATGAGAGAGCCTGAACATCTCCAGAGAATCCTGTGGAGCGCATCCATACATTGCAGCGGAAAACCACACAGGTACCAACCAACCTTCAAAGACAATCAATAATGTCAACGCAAACATGAATCACATATTTGGCTACACCTTAACCATTCTGAATGGTTTGAGCTAGTGAGGCTGTAAAGTCTTCTAGGGCCACATGAAATATCCCACTGGCCATGCTCCAGAAGGCATGCATATATCAGCCTGCTAAAATAACAATCTCAGTACTAGACTAGCCAATGAGCACATTGGCTTCCAGGCACCTCAATCCACTTACTATCAGTATCGGGGAGAGTTGTAGGGAATTATTTGAGGTTCACCTTACTGGTTGAAGCCTTAACAATCAAACTCTCTGGAGTAAAATGTTTAGTGAGGAAATCAGGTTCACATCTGGGAACCTCCTATTTACCGAAGAGCAAGAACAGGGCTTTATTGACAGGGAGCAAAGGCTCAGGTTGGAGCAGTCTGTAAGGTTTCCATAGGGACATTTGTATAAACCTCAGTAGAAGGCAGTTGTAGATCCAGGGCCACAGCTGCTCATCAAATTACTACTGCAAATGATGCACTTGGAAGTCCAAACGGTGAGTTCAGTCTTATATCAGGTAAAGTATCAACGCCACTTGCCTCTTACAAGTACATGTACAAATGGTCATCATCATAATGAAGGGTAAACTATCTCAGTTCCAAACATCATCATCTTTGGATGATGGCAATCTTCACTCAGACTAAGAGCCAAAAGTATAATGGAGCCTCTGATGGTACATCTGCTCTAGCAAGGGCATTGAATTAGAAACCAGATGCATGGTGACTGGCTGTGCTTTAGTAATTTTGTAGCATGACATTGGTCAGGTCCGTGCTCAAGTTGATTCAGGGTCAGACATCGTACCCAGTACTGGAGCCTCCTTCTGTTCTGGTGGCATCACTACTAGCATCGGCAAGGAAGGGATCAGCCCAGGTCATGGAGCCGGACTGCAAGTCTGTACCGGAGCTGATAAGGAGCGTGTAATGAGTTGAGGGAGGTCAGACAGTGCTGAGGACAGATATGTCAGCAGTAACGTTGAATGAGGGCCATAGCGGATCCTTGGGGAACAAAGAGGAGCGAGACGAAGCTGGAAGAGTGCCAAATATCTACAACATCCCCCTTTAAAGGATTTGATCTGCTGCAGCATCACTGATGGCCCAGGTAATTTGTGACCAACCTCAGACGTGGCTCCACAATCAGAGATTTGGAAGGAGACCGCCTGAAACTGTGAAACCTTTGTACATTCTCTTTAGCTAGAAATTGACAGGATGGGATTGAGTCTCCCTTCGATTTCTTGTGGTTATGTTTATATTTTGATTTACCGGAGGACTTTGACACTTGAGGAGGTCACATTTTACGCGAATTACTTTGGGTGTAGAAGCTAGTCTGTGCTCTCGACTTGGAGTGGGTTGCACACAAGGCCCACGTCTTCTTATGTTCTACAATGTACAGATTCACTTCTCAGCCACTGAAATTTATGCCCTCGAAAAAGTTTTTAACTAGCCGCGATTATTTCTTTCATAGCACTATTAAACAAACCATTAGCCAATAAGCTGTATGTTTTAGTGGCTGCTTTCAACAGACACCCAGAAATATTCTAATGCTTCATGGCCTGCCACAATAACCAGAAGCAGTATTTCACTGCAGCCGTAAAGCAAGTGCATGCCCACAAGTAAGCCATGTGCTGCTCCTCAGACCTGCTGTCATGGCTTAAAATCTGTACGGGTATCCCACCTTGAAATCAACCGCACGTCCCCAAGCCCAGTGTGGGCTTCCTTGTATCCTTTGTGGTTTCTCCCGCCCTGAAGACCAGAACAGATCGGAGTTCCCTGTTATTTAAAAACATAATAACAGAGAGAAAACAAGGGAACAAACTCAACTGACATCCAGACAAAGAGAATATATGACTCTACACAACTATGGCAATTATTGGATGTTAGGGGGTGTCATTGTTTTGGTATTAATGATATGATAGGTAATAATTAGTTTGTACATGAATCCTTGGTGGAATCACTGTCTATGGAATACAGCCAAGTGTAAAGTCTATGTGCCAATAAAAGAACATGCTCTGACTTTAAGCACAACCATTATCGCCACGGGACGTCTTTACTGTCAAGTGCAGTTTTACAGATATGCCTGATATGAAGCCCAGGTACACCAATGGAAAGAGGCACAATATATTAAAAGGTCTGGTGCTTGTGTTAATAAAGTCCAATTTACAAATCCCAGAATCCTCTTGTCAGCAGAAGAGGAATCACAGAGGGCATGTTGTCATGATAGATTCGCTTAGTGATGTCTGTCATAGTTCATTTGATTGGCATCTACATACACCTGGCCCATATTAAAGCATGTTTTATTAAAGCAGTCACTGCAAAGTCTGACACCGGGGAATAAACTAAAATGCTAGCAACTGCGGGTAAGATAAAATCCCTACAAAAAAAACAGCTTCCGTTTTATGGAGCTGTGTTGAGGAAAAAAGCAGCATTGTTCAAAATGAGACAAGCCTTTTCAATGGCTCGGTGATATACAAAGTGGAGGATGGGAGACTCACTTCATCATCTTCTCTTCTCAAAGTCTGCAACATTACCTAGCAGGATTACTCAGTGAGTTGATCGCTTTGCATTTGTACCATACGATGAGCAGCAGATCACAAGCTGGGAAGTCTTCAATCCTTACGAGTTTGGTAGATTGATTACAATTAAATAGGATAATAGCAACACCTGTTAGTTACATCTCCTCGAATCAACAGATGGGCATACATAACAAAAAAAAGTCATTGTTATTGTATATACACAGTGAAAGGAAAGATGGAGATCAATGCGCAGAAAAAGGGGATGGAAAAGACTATGGGCTGTATAATACATATGGCACATTTTCCTTGATTGTACCTGGCACACCTTTTAAAAGGAGCGCCCGACGCAATCAAGGAAAATGCAGCGTATTAGGATGAATGCGCTGCCATCAGGGCGGTCGCAAACTTGCGCTGCCCTTGGTGAAGCTCATTCATGTGAAAAACAGAGAGGCTGCTTTGAAGCTGCTCCGTGCAACAGGTCTGCATTTTTAAAGGGGATTAGAGATTCCCTTTCAGGTGGTTGCAGTGAGTGACTGTACCCACCTGCAAGAGGATGTCTGGAGGGTCCAGAGGGCTGCTATCAGGGGGCGCACTGACAGGGTGATTCACAACAGCTTCTTTGCCTCTGCGCCCGCATCTGTAATATGGCATGGATGCCGAGGCAAAAGTATTCCCTTATTTGCATGGGGACACGTCACCATGTAAATGAGGGAACACCCTCTGATGACAGGGCTGGCGCTTTATGTGCGCCAGCGCTATCGGCATTACAGAACGGTACGCACAAGCATCTGCAGTTCCTTCTGTAATACCACATTGCCCAGTGGGCACGCAAAGAGGGCGCAAATGCCCGTTGCAACCTGGAACACTTCGGCAATACAGCCTCATGTCTTTAAATTAAGGATATTGTTAGCAAAGTGGTGGTTGCGCTGTCAGCTTCACAGCTTGTCTGCAACAAGTGAGATCCATCATCGAAGAAAGTCAAGCCAATAACTCTCTGGAAGTTGGACGGTCTACTTTTACTTGGATTAGGAAACAGGTTTCTAAAACTGTCAGGTAGTAAATGGCACAGGTCACGCAGAAGATGTACGTACCGCACTCTTTTAGTGATTTGTAGTACACTAGGCTTTGGGTTTAAGCAAGCATACCAGGAACGAATACGTTCATTGAAAAATACAAAAAAAGTTTTCTGAAAAAAGAATAAAAAATATAAAGCAAGATCAGAAAGTGAGAATATTTAAGCACCTGTCTTGAGTTGAGCGGATCATGCAAACACCAAGAGGCCTCCATTTTCAGATTGCAAAGTGAATATTTAATTTGCCTTTTTGACATTCTGCCCACGCAGCAGCACAGGCTGGCTTCAGCCAGTGTGTCACACAAAAGAACATGTTCCTGCTCTTGCAAAACAAATGCTAAGGAATAAAAGGACAGCTCTCAAAACTTCTCAAGAACTTTGCGAACATTTTAAAAAAGAATAATTCAACGTGTTTTCCTCGCAACTGTTGCTGTCTGATCCCTGGCGATGCTGAATGTTTTCGATGGTAAAGCGTAAACAGAACTCTAGCGTTAAAACAATGAAACCGGTAGCAGAGTAGGACTTGGTATGCCTTACTAACCCTTACTCCAAAGCCATATCCCTGAGCACTCTATTTCGCAAGAAGATTTGCCTTGTGAACTCAATCTCTACATAGATAGCAATAATGCCTTTCTCTATTGTCTCTAGACATTCTAAGTAATTTCATTGTGGGTGTTTTGTTATCATTGAAAGCTTTAAGGAGGTTCCCAAACAAAAAATGGAGGAATAAACTATTTTTAAGCCAGGCCCTCAATCAGCCTAAGACTACATAAAAACCTGTATTTAGGTTTACACTGGACATATTCTGAAAAATGACTATTTATGAGTACTGGTGCCATACACTAATGATATATAAACGTTATTTTTCATTTTGTAATAACGACACAGTGGGTAGACATGTGTGAACAGCAATCTCATAGCAGCATATGTTCAATACACCATAGGTACCAATGACACCTCGGATTCAAACATCTGGATAACAATAATCATGAAGATCAAAAAGGAGTATGCAGTTCCTAAAGAGGCCACAAGTGATTTAGGAATGAAGTGCAAGTGACTGGCTACCAAGAAGGAGGATGGGGAATCCTCCTTTTGGATTTAGGGGCCTCACACACCCAGCCTGCTGGGGGTCATGCTCCATCATTGGGCATGCTCCTTGTAATGATGTATAAATGACATCATAATGTGAGGTGTAAGGTATGGAAGCTGATTTACAAGCTCCATTAAAGATATATTAATTAATTATATTTATTGTGTCTAATGGATTTCTTTACACTCCTCATCAGGTCGGTGCTGCAATACCTGACGGGCACCCTCAGTGGGGGCTCTTTGGCGGAGATCTTTTAATCCTTGTCGTAGGTGAGTGCGTGTAAGGGGCCCTAAAGTATAGAAGTGTAGTGTAATGGTGTCTAAAAGATTAAGTTAAAACAATATTCCTGTCTCCCACCCTGATTAAAAGGAGTGATGGCGAATGTCTATAGTAATGTTATAGGCAGCTGCTCAATGTGCCATGCGGTCAACATGTTTCTTGCCTAGTTTGTCCCCTAGAGGATCAGGCGGCAATTCTTCAGGACCTACAAATAAGAGTTGTAATGTACACTAGGTGGCTGATAATGAGCTGTAGTACCCTAAATATTACCAGTCTCGTGGCACCAGCGGCGTGCGGTGTCCGTGGGTGCAGTAGTCAATCTTGGAAGGAGCACAAATATAAAAAGAAAGCAGTCACTTATAGTATGACTAATCCTAATAGGATTGTCTCATCGCCAAGTATGTCAACAATATCCATACATTTTGTACACCAATGTAATTAGATGTGGAATAGTTGAATAATTCAGTGTAATGATGGTATGTAATTACAGAGCATGTAGCACATTAAAAACCAAAACGGTAATTGTGGCAGTAGAGCAACAGAGTAGTGGATGCTAAACACACAAAGTGTAAGGTGCAGCCACTCACCTATATATAGTATAAGACTGGCCCTATCGGGTGGCGGCATCAAGTGGACACGTTCATCCAACATGTGTCCTAAAAAGAGGTGGAGTGGCCATGGGGAAGGTGATGCAAAAGGTATCATAAGTTAATAAGGAATGCATTCAAAAGGCAGGCTGGGACGTGTGGACCCAGCGTTCAGTGATAGCGTTAGCGGGGCAATACATCCCTGAGCAGTGGTTGGTACTGTTTACTGTTCAGAGGCAGGGCACCCCGGGCTAGGTGCTCACAGATCGGTGCACAGACGTGAACCCGGCGGAACGGGATCCGGACGGATCAAGCGCGCCGCCGGGGCCCAACTGTCCGGCGTTGTGTCTGTCAGCATGTGTGGCAGCCGGAGCCCATAACCCCTGAGAGGTATGCTGTCAGATCCCTAAAACGTAGGGAACCATACCGTAATCAGCACGATGTTTGCTTCTAAAACATCTTTAAATGTTGGTGGATCTTACCTCGTTAGTTGGAACAAAAGAGAGAGGTCGGTACTCACAGTAACTCGCGCCCACTCGGCAGAGGACCTAACCTGTAATGCCGGTTCCGGGAAGGTTACTAGCACATGCATCTATCAGTCCTGAAGTGCTATTTAAAAATTGAACAGCGCTGGGTCCACCAATTTGTGGTGTCACCATGCTTTTGTATCATTGTATACAATATGAGAGCAGGATATACTGTATAGAACAGGAGCCTTGGTATAATCGTAGGCTTGTTGATCTCGGAGACACAGTCAACAAGGCGACGCTTTACTTCCAATTCTCCTTGCTTGTTGGGACCCTGGCTAGCTTCCTTGTGACCCGAGGCGAGCTTTCATGTGTGTGCCTTTGTACAGAGATGAACGCAATGCCTAGTGAAGCTCGCTCCATACAACACCTTCGACAGAGGCAGGTGCTATCAAACAGCTATTATTTGCACTGTGGTGTTCTGGAAAAAGAAACACATTCCACAAAAAGCATCATACATGCAATTCCTGGGAGATGCTTGCACCGGATACCGAGACAATGGTTTCGCTTCAGCACCGTCACCCCTACCTCCCTTAAGGTCACGTCTGGCTTCCCTGCCTTTGTGTTCCAGCCAGCATGAGCGCACCTCTGCACATTGGAAAGTGGGTTTTTATATCAGAACATCATAAACACCTCGGTTTGAGCTATTGACGTCTCACAATCGCTCGATGGGTAAAACCTTAACACAATTAAGAGTCGCCACACAGCCGCAGCGTAACTATTAGCGCCCGTCACTGCGTCTGTCATATTAAAAAATGACAAACAAGGCACCTAATCTAAGATTAATAGAAGATTTAGGTGAGAACATCAGTACTAATTTGATTTTCTGCTTATAAAATATAAAGTTGTGGCTTTTGTATCGCAATAACAAAGCCCACATTCAGCACTAAGTCACTGCGAATGTGATTTCTACAAAGCCGGCATTGCTGAGCTAGCAACACTGAATGTGGAACTTTTCGCCTTCCGTTTATGTGCCAAACACAGTGGCTGGCATCGTCCAAGGGGGCCAGCTGAGCCCGCGGCTTCCAGAAGGGCGGTCTCTCACCTTTAGATGAGTTAGTCCACAGGCTGACCAACAGCGCTTCTTTTTTTAATTTTTGAATTCATTTCTCCATCTAGTACATACATTACTTATTTTTTCCCCCATTTTATTCAAAGAAATCAAACAAAAGTTCAAAACAATCTACCAACTCATAAATAAGACATACAAGGGAACTCAAAATACAATATCTAGTACATTACATTTAGCGCGCTTACATCAAGCTCACCGTGGACATTTCCATCAGGTCCTTTTTTTGTTGTTGTTGCATACAGCTGGCGTGCACCGTTTGCTCATTCCAGAGCAATGGACGTATTTACAATACTCCTAGATGTCATTTTGTGACATTTTATAAAAAGATATCACTGTGTAGCTATGCTAGGCCAACCCTTTTCACTATTTGTCTCTACTTGTATAAAAGGTGCTAATGGAAGGGAGAGATCATTAAGAAGTCGTGTCTTTAGGTGAAATGAGTAACACGGGTGCCCAGCTGTAAGACACAAAGCGAGGCATTCCAGCTTTTATCTTCAGTCACCTCAAGAAAGGCATCATCCATTCTCAGCATGCATTCGAGTCTAGCGCTAGAAAGCCTTACAATGAACATTGTTATGACTTTGTATTTTACACATTTGAGACAACAGTAAATGCAAATATTGTGAGCACCTTTCATTCTGTAATGAGTAAAAGAAAAAATTGAAATATTTAAGATAGGTTTCACAGAATGTCAGTCTGCATTATAAAAATAAAACCGCCCACCCATTGTCAAGGCCAAATTTCAGATTTACGAAAAAACTATCAAATAAATAAATTGAGCATTAATAGATCAATTCGGCAAACATGTTTCTGATCTTGAATTTGAGAAGCACATCATTTAGTGTCACTGAAATCCTATGATTATTAAAATTAACATTTTATTCCCTGTGAATTGGTTCTGCCAGTAAGTAATAGTAGTTTGCGGATGGACTTGAAAGATTGTGACCTCGTTAGACATTCTGAGCATTTGAATTGCCGATGTTTTGTTATTATTTTGTGCTTTAAGGAAGTCCCCCACCAACAAACAAAAAATTTGACAAACTATTTGTTCACAAGATCCTCAATCCGCCTAGGAGGTCTGCACTAAGAGTACACAAAGATCTGAAATTTGATTAAGACAGGTCACAATCTGAAACTTTCCTACGTATGATTACTGACGCCATACACCAATTTTAATTAGATCTGAGAAGGAGCGGCTCTATATGCTGTTTGCAATGACAAGAGAGAGGACTCTCACCGTACTAAATTCCAAACATGTGGATGTGTGTTCAAGGAAATTAATTTAATTTCATTTGTGGTATATCAACGATCTGCGGTCTTCGCAGGTGAGAGCGGTGAGGCCAGGTTGGATTCGACAGCCGACCACAAAGGAAAATTAAATAAATAATGAAATTGCCCTTGACGCCATTTGTCGAAATCCCCCCCCACCCCACCGATCTTACCTGCATAGGCCGCAGCTGATATCAACCTTTTGTATCTTTGTATAAATTATTATTGCAAGGTAAGCGACATAGACTCAGGAGTCCTGTTATAATTGTAGGATTGGAGATCTCAAAGACACAGTCAATAAGGCAACACTGTACTTCCACGCTTTCTTGCTTGTTGAAACTTTGGCTAGCTTCTTCATTTACTGAGGCTATCATTTATGTAAGGGCTTTTGTACAGGGATAAATGCACTGGCTACTCACGCTCATTCCTTACACCTGAATGTTTATTTCAAAAGAGGGAGGTGCTATCCAGCAAAGTCCAGATTTACAACACAGAGGATTGAATGACGATAACATAAGTTGTTGTGGATATTGATCTTAAAATAAAATATATTTAGCCAGACTTCCAGCATTTAATTAAACTACATAAGTATGTGTATATGTATGTGTGGTAGGACATCCTTCTTTGGCCCTCTAGTCTGCTCACACTGATCTTCCAAATTATGGGTTGGGAACTAAGGGCCTGATCACACCTTTGGCGGTCTTGGTACCCCCGCCGCAGCAGCGTCGAATTACCCGACCGCTGACTAGGGGGCCCGTCAGCCTAATTAGGATGTCGGCGGTCCCAATGATAAAAGCCCACAGGAGTCGTACCGCCTCTGATGGTCTTTCCCTCCCACTTCGATGGCAGTCACAGGCTACAGCGTCTGACAGCTTGAGTCTAGCCCCTGTTCCCGCACGTGAGAGTATGATGTGGCTCACCGATAAGCCAACTGTGGCTGGAAGATCACCACACTCAACCGTTTGGGAATGTGAGATATAAGGTTTGAACTCACCTTAGATCCAGTTTACATTCCTCTTCCTAACACAGAGTCCTTCGTCCAGGCCCTCCCTTTGCTGCAGACACTTGCCCACGAAGAAAATACACACTGTTAGCATCAACTCCGAAGGTAAGCCACTCGTACATTTTTTCAATGTGACAATAGCTGTGGACCCGTGCTGTTGGACAAGGTATATTTTCCATAGGTATGATAAAGATGTATGCATTTTCAGATTTTCTTTGTGTACATACATGCATATGATTCGCACTGAGAAACAAAACCTACAAATAGTGATGTCCCTAGCATGAAGATCAACCTCCGTCAATTCAAACAATCCTATTTTGCCATGACCCCTCTAAAAGACCAGCTGCCACCACATGGATGGAGATCCAAAGCCAGGTAACCTCTCCAACGGAGAACCATGATAGGTAGTCTCAACCAACAGAAGGGAACAAATAAGGGACAGAGGACTACGGAAAATGAAGGAAGAAAGAGAGCAGAGAAGAATACTGATGGAACACAGTGTCCGAATGCAGAGATAAGACATTTTGTACCTTAACAGTTATAACGTATGAAAGTTTTAATGTGGTGTGACCTGTAACTTTTATGATTTAAGGTAGCATTGAAATAATCTATTCACATTGGGTAATTAGGGAAAAGTGGGCTCAAGGTTAGAATATGTTGGAAGTATGACTTGAGAGTCACATAAAACAATTAGTGAATTGAGTTAGTTTACTTCTATCCATAGATGTATGATCCTGTCACTGGAAAGACCATCTCAAATTGCGTTGAGAAGCATGGAACTATGTTTGTCAACTTACGAATGGATGAGTAGACTTTCAGTTAAATAATTCAAATCTCTCAGCCACTCAGAATTGTTCTATTTAACGCAGTATAGAAGAAAATCATCAAACCAAAGTTGTGTGTATTTACCAGACCATAGTTTTTCAAATTTGTTATTAAAGAACTTAAGCAAATTGCAGCACTGAAAGACAACTATGAGGATCTTCACATAAATAAACTGATGGAGATAGATACAATGTTCATTAGGACAATTCCTGACTTAATGAGGGACCCTTGCATCTAAGCATTTAGTACAAACATGTATGTAGGTGAGGAAGACAATAGTTGGTGATGTAGCTGCCCTGTTTTTGAGATATTTGAAAAAATAAGAGTCAGTGGTGGTGGGATTTAGTGAACGAAATCTACTAAGGATATAAGGAGACAAAAAATATAAAAATGTATCAATCAATGTGTATTGATTGTTAAGATAAGATCCAGTGAATAGAGGTGAGAGAATGATATCTGGAAAGAGTCATGGACTGGTGCTACATAGCCCCAATCTATATTACCGTTTAACTTAGTCTGACATTTCTCTTTCTGTATACATGTTTTTTAAAATTACAACTTTGTTCACTTAAACCAATTCATACAAAATGCCCCTAAATTATTTCTAAACAATTTTGATTAATTTTGAGAAATTTTAGGGCGATAATTTCAAATGTAAAAAAGGTGTACTATAAGTCAAAAAATGTTTCGTTTACCACCAGAAGGCCTTGAAGCTTAATGCAGGATAGGCGACAGATTTTTAAAAGAACCCAATACAATTATAAGAAATGATATTGGTTTGACTTTGCTTGTACTCGCTTGAAGTAGCTAACTGGTTTTGTACAACTGCTTTTTTAGAAATTCCTCACAAATGATGTCCTCTACCATCTAGGTAGAGAGACATTTTGATAATTAAGGGTGTCAATACAGATTTGTAGCTTCACAATTTGGGTCAATACAGGACGATTCTGTCCACTTAGTTAAAAAAAAATAAACTACATACTAAGCATACAATGGTTAGTGTTAGGTGTGCATCTTTTGTTGACACAATATTACTGCATTTGGCACAGTGTTTGGTGGACATGCCTGGTGAATGGGTTCCACAGCGGCTGGTGGCCCCTGGTATTTTGGTGGGCCAGTTAGGTGTGTGTGGACTGCTGTCATCCATGGTTTTGTTTGTTAGACATCAAAAAGGTAGTATATTTACTTTGAAAACCTGCTAGTTGAGGCATATAAAGGTATACGGGATTTCTATACCTAGCATAAATGTTGGAATATATCTCATATAAAGCTAACAAAATTTAAAAAACATACCCAACTGAAATACCAGCGAGGTTACGAAGCAAAACTTCCAAATTAGTAAACCAAACAATTTAACAAATGACACCTTTAATGGTGGTAATTTGGAGTACTCTGGGATCACCAGTGACGTAATCATCGATATGACTGATAACGCCACCAGAAAAAAACGATTCAAAAGTACAGGAGATGTTTGCAGAGCAGCACACTGCACTCTTCATGCACACTTCTTGTGCAGACAGATGCACAAGGGGAGACAAAGAGGTTGCAGCAGGCTTTAGCTGGGCTAGTTTAGTTCTGGATACATAAAGCAAAGTGAAGCTGAAACTCGGGGCAGAGATTTAGCCCTGCCCTGGCACCTGGTCATTTCAAGCTGGCCCGGAAGGCAAGTCCAACCCAGTTCTGACACTGTGGCTGTCACGTGCAATAACCTCTGGTTTTTGGAGTTAAGGGCAGGCGAGGCATGCAAAGGAAATAGCACAACGGGCATGCTACCAACCTTCGTGTACTAGAGCATGCATAATAGAGTGCGCAATGAGTGTCTTCAAAACCTCTTCAACATCCAGGATTTAATCACTAAAATCTCTAGAATAGAGTTTACTAGTAAATTATTCTAGGCATAAACCACTAGAGAGCGAAAGGCTGTTCTCCGAAAAAATCATTTTTTATATTTAATTATATTTCCCGAAGGAATTTTTAAAAATGGCCTTTTTCCTATTTCTGCATGTTTGGCATTGACCTATTTTCACCTGCAGTCATCCGTGCGGATAATATGATCTACAGTGCACAGTACAGGGGAACAGCATTTTAAAAACGCGATAGGACGCTAATTCCCTGATCACAGAGGGGTAACTTACAAAAGTCGATTAACATCAGGCGATTAGCCACAAATAAGATACACCTCGAATGTTATCTGCAGTAGCGGCACAGGCGCTGTGCGCAGCGTCAAGGTCAAAGAGCCTTGGCTTTGCAGACGCCGAGATGCGGCGACTCTCTGATGGTCTGGCCTGGATTCGTCAGCCGCCCAGTCTTGCGATACATATTTTTTTTTCCTGAGCTTGCCTTATGCCGTTGACAGTGAAACATCTGTTACGTTTCCCAGCAGGATGGCGGAAACTGTATCTGGAGATTAGACGCGACGTGCCTTCCCCCGTGGGCAAGCCCCGATCCAATCTCTCATTATTAATTGAAGCATTAAACAGACCTGAAATGACGTGCTGAGCAACATTTGGCAGCAGTGGTGATTCGTGTCAAACCTCACTTCGCGCACCCCACCTTGCAAAAAGCAAACCTAAACTTCCCAGAACCACGCAGTAAAGACCGAAAGCGCCACCGCGGTCGCCCCTTACCCCCTCCATGCTTCTTGGATTGTGTGATGTGGGTTTTTGGAAACTTGGACTGGGGTGGAGATTTGAGGTGTCTCCCTTGCTGCTACGAGTCGGTTCATTTGGTTGCGTTTTCAGAAGATTTTCTTAAACTCTGTATAGTTAAATTTTAGAGCACAAATAAACAGTGCCTTTCAACCACGGTGTATGGTGCTGCCTAGAGATTGAACCAATTGCAAGGGTCATATTTGGAGAAAAAAAATCCCTCTTACACTTTGCATTACAAAATGAGCATGTAATAATAATCTGCTTGAGTTATTCGCACAGCGCCAGGCTACCGAAATGAAAGGTCTGGCTTCTTGTCGACACTGCCATGCACACACATTCCTCCTGGGTGAGAAGCACGGCTCGAGTCGGGGTACCACACGGGTGGACGGCGTCCCCCACTTATTTTTCCCGGGGGACACCATCCCCCCTGCCAAACTGCTGGATTTCACTCTTTGGCCTCTCTGGGACGAGGAGCTCGGCACCTTTGGTGACATTACTTCCTGTTGTAACTTCACTTCCGGTGACAGCGTCCCCCCACTTTTTTTTTACGGCTAGTGTCCTGGTGAGAGGAGACTATCATTTTGAGACCTGGAGTGAAAAGCAAGTGAGATGTGGCTTCAGGGGCTATGACTGTGGGCTGTTCATAGGGTTGTAAACAGAGACACTTACCACTCCGTCCATCATTTGTGCTTTTTGCTTTTGTCACCTTAAATGGGTCTCATGCTCACTGAGCCACTGGATTCAAGCAAGCCGGTCTGATGAGGAGTTATACCCTGAAACCGATTCCAGGATGCTTGTTTCTGGTCCAGGGAGGACCTGGCCTGGCAGTTTGGGCTGGACTGTTCCCATGGGGGGAAGGGTCAAGACTGATTTGCATATGTCTGGGTTTAAACTTGAATGGGATGGGCAACAAAAAAAGATGGACTTAGGCCCAGATATCTGTAATGGGGTGAACGATTGACACTGTTTAACATTTTGTCCATCAATTGTTCTTTTTGCATTTGTCACCTCGAGTGGGACAGGTATGCCCAGACAAGGGTCCCGTGCTCTCGATGGCACTGGAGTCAAGCCAGCCTGGCTGATGAGGGGTAAAACCCCAAAACCAGTCCCAGGATGCTTTTTGTAGCCCAGGGAGTACCTGGCCAGGCTGTTCGGGCTGGACTGTTCCCATGGGGAGCAAGGTCAAGACTAATTTGCATATGGCTGGGTCCAAACTGGGGTGGTGAGCAAAAAAACGATGGATTAATCCAGATCTGTGACTAGGGGTAAATGTTTCATTTGTTCAGCATCCCTTCCATGTTTTGTTCTTTTTTCTTTCTGTAATGCAGGTAGGTCCAATGATGTTCTCTCATTTGAAGAGGGATACAATTCGCCCCTGCTGTTTTATGGATGCAAGTGCAGAGGCAAACAGGCCGTCTGGAAGAACACTGGCTGTGCGCCACAAACAGGCACTGCATAGTCAATGGGCCGTCTGAGGACGACCCTAAAAGATGTGAATAGAGGCCTCATGGAACCCCAGACATCACCCTGGAGGCAGGTGCCACCAGTGACAGCATTGTAGCTTGAAAATAAAAGACAGACCAGCTGCTTTAAACAACCATATTATGTTTTCTTCAAGCCGCTGTCCAGGGGTAGCGCATGATATGTGATTCGGTGCACTGCACCTGTTTGGGTCTTTTGCACCTAGTGAAAGACGCACTGCGGCGCAAACAGGAACTGTGCACCCTTTTCATAATGCGGCCCCTGATGTCTGTAGGTTACAAATTAATCAATGCCGAGTCCTCGTGCATCATTCAGTGGGGAAAAAACGTGAGGTCATTGGTAGAGCGTAACAGGAAGTGAAGCATCCCGATAAGTGGCCATGGCCTTATCTCAATGACAAACAAAAAACTCAAGCATGGAATGAAGTTGCAGGTAAACACTAGACAATATAGAAAAAGAAGCAATAGGATGCGAATCAGTAAACAGCCAGGCTTCTTACTGTAAAAGGAACTTGCACTTAATGGTTCTTAAGGGCTGTTGTCGAGCCCTTAAAGGATAAACAACATTCCAAACGAGCTTCATGGTCGGTGATGGGAATAATAATAGCTCCGTTATCAAATGTCCCACTCGGCCTCACAGTGACTTCAAATAAGCAGATACTTGGTGCAAAGGAGCAGCTACTCCATGTTTGCACCAGTGCAAAATTACTATTCTCAAGCCTTTGGTGGACTGGAATCGTTTCTGCAACAAACACTATTAAACTGATTTGGAGGCATTTTTTTACTTTTTATTTTGTATAATGCAAACTCACTTCTAAAGGGGAGCCGAGAGCATTTGATAGGTGCACAATCATCTTATTAATGAGGTGTTTACCTTAGAACAGTCTACATCACAGCTGATTACAGAGAGCAGAATGTAATGTGGAATGGGGTGGACCATTCAATAGGGACAGTACAAAGGGCCAAGGTCTATTTTCACATCAGGTCTGCCACTACGAAATGGAGGGAGATGAGTTAATATGTCCAAAATCAAACGTTTTGTGATCTGCTGCAGACGCTGGGATTAGTCTTAAGTATGAAAGGCAAGCAAACACAAGCTACCCGGCCGAAGCTACTGCCGTTAATTCTATACACAGCGGCGAAATCCATCACAGATAAATGAAACAGCACTACTGACGATTAATACAAGAGATACTAACAGATCAGGGACGGTGACTGCAGTTAAGGGAGAGCCAACAGATTTCTTAATGAATTTCTGCACGATTCCCGATTGTTAAGGTTATGCTGGACGTTACTTTGAAAATGTATGCCATATTGTGATTTTTTAAAGAGACGTTTAAGACCTAAATGTAATAAAATTAGTAAATTAATAAAATCTATGTCAGTGGAATACCAACAAGAAGCTGACCGAAACTCAGAATACAATCGAGTGTGACTGTTTATTGGCAACGTTTTAAAGTTGTGCATGGGCCTCGTTGCACGTGTGACTTGGGTGCATGGATGTCTGGGTGGTGGGCGGCTCGAGTACGTCTTATTTTAAGAGTCGTTTCATAAATTGATATGTGCACTCACTTCACACTGATATATCCATACTGCAGCAGAGAAAACCTTTTGGGTAGCATCATGACCATATGTCGGTTGAGACGGAGTCGCTACCGAGGGACAATCGAAAGTCTCAGGTCATCATCTTCAATACTTCCCTCCAGCACCCCCCTTCACAGTTTTTCACTTATCCACAGCCCTCCCCCACGCTCCCAATCTCTTGATCCCACTCTTGACCCTTATCCATCTCACTTTCCTTCATCTCTAGGGTCTACTTGACTGCAATTTAACTTGTCACCAGTTATTGATCCATCTGAAGCACTTCCCATGCTTGGTCTCGTCGGTAAACAATATCTGAAAGACTTTTCACTGAGCCTCTCAGATGCTTTGCACACTCTGCATTGTAGTTTTCTTTGTTAAACTAACCTTGGTAGTTTGCTTGTGGGACCACACCATCACCTTTCTGGAAATCCATAACTGGGGACAATGCCGGCCTTTAGCCCTGCCTAGCTGGGCCCATGCCCTGGGCGCCGGCCATCAGAGGGGCGCCGGAGCAGTCTGCAGCAGTCTCCATCCAACCTGGCTCTAAAGAAAAGTGTCTTAACTATTGTTATGAAGTCACTTTTTCTCCTTTTTTCCCTCTCCTCATTTTCCCATCACAATGACATTTAAAGAGGACTAGTGGGAGAAGGGTGCCATACTGTGTTTATCTGACCAAAGGCCAGCTCTGACTGGGGTACTCGCATCCCTCTTCGTCATCCTGCAACACTATGTCCCCCACACCTACAACGTCTCATGGCGGGAGAAGTTAAATGCAGGTGTGCTGGGCTCCGAGGGAGGTACCTCCAGCCCCGGGCTTTCCTAACTTCCTGTCTCTGCTGTAATGAGCTCAATCCTTTGACTCTCACGTATGTGATTGATTATCTATAGCAGATATATGCTATCCCTCTGTGCATTAAGTGGGCCAGGAACTGAGGTGAAAGCCTGGCAGAAGCACCCTCTGAAATAGAAACAGGTCAGATGGTCACTGCCCATCAACGCCCTCCTTTTCACAGTTCTAGAGGGATTAGTAGTGCTTAATTTATAAAAGAAAAATAGTGCCAGGGTTCTCGTCATGTGCCACTGCAGCTTGCACCACACATTGCCCCTGCCACGCTGCCAATGATAGTAACAACACAACTACAAACCATCACACTCCCACAAGAGTGACAATTCGGACTGTTCCCCATGAGCTTTATAAAATTGTTTGGGTGGCAGGTAATGGTCATTTTAGTGTACTGTTGTTGTGGTTATCTCTAAATTAGCGAGACAGTGCCATCTTTTGGCAGACTGTCACAAGCCCCAGTGTTGATAATTACATGCCGGTGCCAAGCACAGGAAATTACCGGCTCAAATTAAGCACTGGGGATCAGTGTGGCGGCAAAGATTTTCTACCTATCCACGAGCTATTGAATGAACTGTAATGGTAGAGTACAGCGAGCAGTGTTTCTGAGTACTACAAACATAATGTTCCTAGTCAATGTCATAGGAGATTACACTGAGCAGCGTTTCTGAGCATTACATGCATAATGATACCAGTCGATGGAAGCATGTTGTGGGAAAGTACAGTGAACAGTGTTTCGGAGTACTACATACGTAATGTTTTCATTCTTTGGAAATATCCCATGCAAGAATGGGGTGAGCAGTGTTACCAAATACTACATACATGTTCTCAGGCTGTGGAAACATGTCATGGTAGAATACAGTAAGCATTGTTTCGGAGTATTGCGTACATAATATTCCAGGGCAATGGAGACATGTCATGGGAGAGTACAGCGATCATTGTTTCTGGGTACTACATACATAATCTTTCCATTCTTTGGAACCATCCCATGGGAGAATACAGCGAGCAGTGTTTCCGAGTACTGGACATGTAATTGTCCTGGTCGATGGGAGCATGTCTTGGGAGAATACAGCCAGCAGTGTTTCCGAGTACTAGACATGTAATGATCCTGGTCGATGGGAGCATGTCTTGGGAGACTACAGCCAGCAGTGTTTCCGAGTACTAGACATGTAATGATCCTGGTCGATGGGAGCATGTCTTGGGAGACTACAGCCAGCAGTGTTTCCGAGTACTAGACATGTAATGATCCTGGTCGATGGGAGCATGTTTTGGGAGACTACAGCCAGCAGTGTTTCCGAGTACTAGATATGTAATGATCCTGGTCGATGGGAGCATGTTTTGGGAGAATACAGCCAGCAGTGTTTCCATGTTCTACATACATACACAATGTTCTCCGCCTATGGAAACATACCTTGGAAGAACACAGTGCACAGGCATTCCTAGCACTACTTATGTAGTATGTTCACCTTAGAGAAACATGACCTGGAAGGATACAATGAGCAATGTTAAAGGAGCATCACATACGGAATGCTTTTAACCCATGGATGAATAGTGTCTGCAACATTTCCAAGTACCACTTACATAATGTTGTCTGTAAGCAGAAGTATGTTATGGAAGAACTCATGAGCGATCTTTCCCAGTGGCAAAATGTTTTCAGCGCTTGGAAGCATGCGACGGGAGAATATTACTAGCAACAGTGCCCAGTACCATATGCATAACGTTTTAGCCTACGGAATGTGCCGTGGAATAATGCTGCACGCAGTGAACATTCCATTATCATATATGTCATGTTTTGAGCCTATCCAGGCATTCGACTGGTGCATCCAAAGGGACTATGTGTCAGAACCACTTAGAATTATTGTCAGGCATTGGAAATACACCACGGTGGTATACTGCGAGCAGTGTGGCACAGTACCACATATAATATGTATTCAGCCGATTGCAGAATGACATAAAAAAATACCATGAGCAGCTTATCACAGTACCACTTATGCATTGTTTTTAGCCTAATCAGTGCATTTTACGTTGCATAACTTGTGCTTTTATCCTGCCGGTACTAGCTACAGTTCCCTATTTACATTAGACATTATGAAGGTGACCATGCCATCCTTCCTTAAACCCAATCCCATAATTCTAGCATAAAGCAAATATAATTTCCCTCATGTATTAATGCATTTCATCAGGTTATAAAAGGGTTTGTGTGAGGTCACTGAGACAAGAACCTGTTATGTTTGTCTTCAGCCCCAATAGGTTATTTTTCCTTAACTTTGTGCTATTGTCCTTTGTCACAACCATTACAAAAGAAGTGTGGAGTGCCTCACATTTTGAGCTGGTTTAAGTGACACAGAGATTGTTTCATACAATTCAGCGCAGTGCATTTTGCTCCTTGAGGCTATGTAAGTGCAGTTCCTTTGCAGGCAGTTTCTGATTCACTATTTCACTAAAGCAACCTGCATGTGCCGGGCAGGAGAATGCTGAAAACTACCGTTCCACACTGCCTTTCCTAACATCCATGATGGCTGGTCGCTGTTCATTTACTCCAGTAAGCAACACTGGCAAAAGTAGAAATGTCTGCTGATATCAGCAACAACCTTGGCTCTCCACCATATGAAGAATCATTGTAGAATTGTTGGTCCTAGCGGAGACCTCTGAGTTTTAACTCCCCAAATGGAGTTTCACTCACAGAAATTATCTAAGAAAATTTGTTTATAAGCTGCAACCTCCCGGTCTTCCTTTGTTTTTAAATCTGGGCCTATGGACAGCTACGGTAAGGACCTCAGGCTATTTGCACACACAGGCACACATGCAGAATGAGCAACAGAGTTTTCTGTTTGGCTTGCCTTCAAGGAAGCAGCAGCCAGACCCATGAGTAAAGAGAAGCTGGCAAAGATCACAGAGATGACCCGTCGACCGACCCCTAGGCACTGGAACCACAATCAGTGGTTGGGATTTTTGAACTTGCGTCCCCTCGGCCCCTCGGATACTGCAGAGGTCCAGCACCTGACTTGCTGGCACCTTAGCTGGACTCCAAAACTCAAAGTAGTCCTGACTGGATCGTCTGTGTCCACAGGCCTTTAACTCTGATTGCCACCAATGGTCAGAGTATGTCTACCCCCCCCCCCCTCCTTAGATAGCTGGAACTGTCCTTTAGGGAAATGTAACCACTAAATCAGTGTCATTGACACCTTTGTGTCTCTAGACATCCAATTTTAAATGAACTATGCTAACCAAACTCTAAAGTGGAAGGCAAAGAACCTTTCCATGTGAATAACTTATCACCATAAATGAAAAGGGCTTGATTTGCCGGAAGTAGGAAATGTATGCACTCCCACAAAAAGTTGATAGTACCTCCGAAGCTGTGCGAGTGATGTCAAGGATTCACAAAACTTTAAATCCACCCCTAAAACATTTAATTTTACTGTGTGGGAATTGTGTTGCCTTCCAGTACATTATATAGTGTGCTAGTTAACATATTCCTAAAGATGTAATTCAAAATGTAATCAGTGCTCTCACATCTTCATGGACAGTGGGTGCAGCATGGCAGTGTTGTGGGAAACTAGAGAAGGTGCTTTAAATAGAAACACGGGTAACTTTCAAGCAGGGTAGGCTGCAGAGCACAGCAACATAGATGTACTTCTCCGTGTCCCTTTAAATATTGCAAATGTTCTAGTGCTCTGAAACGCTCCGAACAGAACTATTAGCACCGCTTTAACCTACCCGAATAGTATGCTGCCGAACTTGTGGACGTCAGTTTATTGTTATTTGTGGGACCTCGTAGTGAGTGGCTTTTTCATAAAATGTTTACTCTACATAACATATACGATTAGAACATCACAAAGAAGCCCAGTATATAATATAACATCAAACATACACATCCCTAAGTATATGTTCTATTTCAAAACTTAATACTAAAATCCAGAAACTGTAAAATGTAGCCAAGACTTAAAAAATGTCAGGTATTTCAGCAATAGAACAAGAGTAACACATACGGGAAGGACCACAAATGATACTGCCGTTATTAACAATATTGTCCAACACAGTTCCGTCTGCTGCTTATGAGATGTTATAGGGAGTTAAGGATGACCGCACTGTTCAAATGCCACATGTCCCTTTGTGAGTCACATTACTCAATTCCTATTTTGCCATCTGGCTCAGAAGCCAGGGCGTCATTTAATCTCATCTGTGTCCCCTGTAACATGATTTCCTGTTATCGAATCATTGTGCCAAAGGTTACGTGATGTCATTTCTGGTGACATCTTAATTACAAGAATCATTTGTAAACCTGAATAATATTACTTCTTTTTGCTATCATGAAAGTAGCATGTTTGCATCTGCTCCTAACATTTGCCATACATGATCGAGAAAAGGGGGGGGGGGAAAGAAAGTAAAAAAAAAAGAAATGACCGGTTCTCAGAATTCCATAACCAGAAAAACACTGTTCGAGGAATGTATTTGGGCGCTACAGCTGTTTACTCACGTCCCAGTAGTTTGATAAATCCGAGATGAGTGGTCAGCGACTCCTCTTACAGCCGAGGAGCAGTGACATGTTTAAGTGATGAGGCACTGATGCTTTGACTGAAAGGGAAGCGGCGGAGTCCTGTCCACTTTGAATCACACCTACTCCTCGCGGGAGAGCCGCGGCTTGACAGTCCTTCAGAGTCCTTCAACTTTAGATCCCCTCTCAAGCACAACTTCAGAGCAGCACTTTTCAAGAGCGGCGCTTCCTGCATTGGTAATCTGACATCCATTCCCCACGGGCCCGCATACATTAGGGATGCGACAACTTGACAAAATCTGGAAGCTCGGCTTATTCCCTATTACTTGTCAGGGCTGCTGGTGCACATATAGGAAAAATAATGCACGGCTAACTCGCATGGATATTCATTCTTCACCCGCATGTTTTCATTTAATTGAAAGTAGAGCAGGCATACGACTAAATGCATGACAACATTTGAAAAAAGAGCAATACAACTATATGTATCAAAGCATAGTATGGTGGAATCAAGCGGCTGAACTTACAACAAGATCATGCAACTGGAATGACTAAATAGTGGGAGCAAACTGGTGAAAAGGGTGAAGATCGCAGCTATGTTTGTGTCTTTGGATCTTAGCAATGAGAAGGACCAGAAACAAAACTGATCACAGAGCAGGTGATGAGCATCCAGAACAAACTGGGAACCAGAACGACAGGAGAGAATGTCAACACAGAGTTTAACAGCAGAACACAGATAGAGTGGAAGCAATCATAGGATCAGTAAAATATGGAACGAAATATCAAAGAACGGCAGTGAGGTAGGGCAGGGATCTTTTTCTATATATTTTCCCTCCTGTAATACCGATAGCACTGGTGCACATGAAGCGCCAGTATTATATTCAGAGGGCGTTTCCTCATTTGCATGGGGCGTCATGCAAATGAGGCAATCCCTTTGCCTCTGTACCGTATTACAGATGTGGGCGCAGAGGCAAAGAAGCTCTCAGGAGGTGCACTAACAGTGCGCCCCCAATGACAGCCTTCTGGAAGGGGGTGGGGAGAGGGTCCCATGGACCCCCCAAAACTGCCCCTTGCGGGTGGGTGCAGTCACTCACCGCACCCGCCTGCAGGGGGATCTCTCCCCTTCATAGTGCTGTCTGGCTGCCGCCTACACTGTAAAAACATGTAAGGGCTCCAAAGCAGCTGCTCTGTTTTTTACATGAATTTGCTGCCCTGGAGGCAGCGCGAGTTTGTGGCTGCCCTGGAGGCAGCGCGAGTTTGGGGCTGCCCTGAGAGCAGCACATTCATCAGAATAGGGCGCATTTTCCTTCAATGAGCCGGGCGCACCTTTTAAAAAGTCAGCCAAGCACATTGAAGGAAAATGCGACACATGTATAATACTGCCCCTCAAGTTTTATTGCAGCACAAAAACCTACCCTGTGACATTGCCCCCTACAGTACAGTGAGAGTACACCTGGTCCAATCATTATATTAAGAATCAAAAACATAACTTGGTGTGTCGAGGGCACGGCCTGTGACATTCAAATATCAAGAGTAAACTGTGGATTCTGGCTGTTAAACCATGAAAAGAGGACCTAGAGAACAGACAGTGATACACTCAGCATGGAACCACAGGAATCAATTAATTTGTCTGCCCTGACACAGATCCTTGAAAGCAAATAGCGAAAATACACAACCAAGGCATCTAGTTTTAAATGTCCTCTCTCAGGGAAGCATCCTAAATTATCTCTTTTCGGAAGACGAGAATGAGCTATTTTAATCGACGTGATGAGTGCTTTACTCGAAGCTGAAATATCACCAGTCTACTGTGAATGCTTAATCCTCCCAGGGAGTTTAAGTGGCATCATCAATATTAGTCCCATCATAACTGATTGATATTTAAGAAGCTTCTGCTAAAAGGAAAGTGCAATTCATAATGAATTGTGGAGAAGACTTAATAATATTGACAAGACAATTACGCAACAAGCAAATATGAGCACTTTCTGCCGCTGTACCCAGTGTACCAAACCGCTGCTAAAATAAGTGCTTGTCGAGCTGAGAGAATTGAACTGTTTTCAAATGGAAATATATCAAAAGTATTCAATGATCCACAAATGGCAGAAACATTTTTATTTACTCGATTCATACTGTGCCAAAAGCGTCATCAACAGCTAACATCTAAGGCATTAAAAAGTGAATTAAACACCATGTGTTCTCTATGAGGGAAGGTGTGTGTGATTTCTCCAATACAATAGCCTTCATGCATATTCAAGAAGTCCATTAATCAAGACCATTAATAACTCATGCATTAGTCTGAACAAATGAAACTGAGCCGAGAAGATCCTGTCCTAATCAGAAGCCCCCGCATTAACTGATACAACTCTAGGCAGGGACATATTTTCTCTAGGGAATGCATCAATGTATAAAAGTGGTTTTAAACATATTGCGATTTTTACTTTATTAATCAATCAGATGGTATTTCTATAGCGCAGCTCATGATCCAAGGAGGGGGGATCCGGGTGCTGAGGACTTGACAGCCTTAGTCTAAGAGCCACGTCTTGAGCCCCTTCCTGAATTCTGCGAGTGAAGGTGAGATTTGAAGGTGGAGGGGAGGTAATTCCAGGACTTAGCCGTGAGGTGGGAGAAGGAACGACCTCCACTGCAGCTCTGATGGATGAGGGGGACATGTGCGAAGGGGAGGGAGGGAGGCAGAGCAGAGTTGTCTGGAAGGGTGGTGGAAGGTCAGGCGGAGGTTGATGTAGGTGGGTCTGATGTTGTGGAGGGCTTAGTTGGCATGGGTTAGTAGCTTGACCTGGCATTTCGTCTGGACGGGGAGCGAGTGGAGACTTCGGAGGTGTGGGTGATGCTGGTCCATTTGGGAAGGTTGAGGATGAGTCTGGCAGCATTGTTCTGTATAATCTGGAGTCCTTTGAGGAGTTGGGTGGTGGTTTCAGCGTGGAGTGTGCTTCTGTAGTGGAGTCGGCTTTTGACAAGGGCTTGAGCGACTGTTTTTCTGGTGTTAATGGGGATCCATCTGAAGATCTTTCAGAGCATGCAGAAGGTGTGGAAGCAGGAGGAGGATAATGTGTTGACCTGTCACTTCATGGCGAATTGGCTGTCCAAAATGATGCTGAGGTTGCGAGCGAGGTATGCGGAGGGGTAGGCATGGGTCAAAGTTGGGTGGGCCACCATGTGCTGTCCCAGGGTGAGGTGTCCTTCCCTAAAAGGAGCACTTTCATCTGGTCTCTGTTTTGTTTCAGAAAGTTGGACCTCATACAGATGGTGGTCATGGCATTTCGGAAGGTGGATCTGGTGGTGGCAGGGTCTTCAATGAGGGGGAGTATGATTTGGGTGTCATCAGCATATAAGATGATGTTGAGTCTATGGGTTCAGACGTTGTTGGCCAGCAGAGTTATGCAGAAGGTTAAGAGGGTGAGGCTGAGGGAGGAGCCTTCGGGGACGCATCTGATGATGCTCTTGGGTTCAGAGGAGAAGAGCGGTAGGTGGATTCTGGTGTGCATCCTGTGAGGAAAGAGGTGATCTACTTGAGGACGTTACACCAGACGCCGATGTGGTGATGTCTGGTGCTGAGAGTGTGGAGGAATACAGTGTCAAAGGCCGCTGAGAGGTTGAGGAGGATCTGGGCTGCTGTCTCACCTCAGTCGAAGAGGGAATTGATGTTGTTTGTTGCAGCCATCAGGATGGTCTTGGTGCTGTGGTTGGAGCAAAAGCCAGCTTGGGCAGTGTTGAGTAGTTTGTTTTCTTCCAGGGTTTTTAGTGAGCTGCGTTTGATACCATTATCCAGGACCTTAGCAGGGAAGGGGAGCAGCAAGATGGGACAGTAATTCATGAGTTCACTGGGGCTAGCGGATGGATTCTTCAGGATCAGTGTCACCTCGGCATGCTTAAATGCATCAGTGACGGTGGCCGTTCAATGTTGAAGATGTGGTGGGGACAGGGGTCCATTAGCGATCTGGAGACAATCGAGATCATGATGGCTGTGGTGGCCAACATGGTGAGAAATTTCCAATCGTTGAGCAGGTGGCTGTGGGTGGCATCAGTGGGTGTCAGAAGGTGCCTGAGGTCTGTTGGTTGTGGATCGAAGTTGCTGTAGATATTTGATATCTTGTTCTGGAAGTATTCCGCCAGGGTGTCTGATAGGGCCTGGAAAGGGTGGCTTGTATTCTCTAAGGCAAATGGGCCACAGAACTGCCTGACAATGCTGAAGAGCTCCTTTGTGTGATTGGCGCTTGCCTCAATGCGGTTGGTTAGGGCGTTCTTCTAGGACTCCCTGAAGCAGTGGTGGTATTGGCTGAGGGCTGACTTTAAGGGGATGAAGTATGTGGAGTGCCAGCCGAGCGCTATTGTCTCACCAGTTGCTTGCATTCATGCTTGAGGAGCCAGAGTTCAGGTTTGAGCCAGCTGGCATGCTTCCTGGATCTGCTGGTGGTGGATGTTTTCATGGGGACTACTGTGTCGGTGCAGTTGGAGATCCAGCCCGAACTGCCAAGCCATGTCTTCCTTGGACCGGAATCAAGCATCCTAGGACCGGTTTCTGGCTATCAACCGTCATCAGACAGGATAGCTTGACTCCAGTGGCATAGTGAGCATGGGACACACGTCTCGGCATACCCTTCCCACATAGGGCGTACAGCAAAAGCAAAACACACAAGATGATGGACGGAATGTTGCACATTGCCAAAACATTCGCCCCCAGTCACAGATCTGGTTTTAATCCATTGTTATTTTGCTCACCATGCCACCCCAGTTCAGACATGGCAATATGCAAATCAGTCTTGACCCTGTGCCTTATGGGAACAATCCAGCCCAAACTGCCAAGCCATGTCTTCCCTGGACCGGAATCAAGCATCCTAGGACCAGTCCCAGGATGCTTGTTTCGGGCCAGGGAAGACATGGCTTGGCAGTTCGGGCTGGACTTTTCCCATGAGGCACAGAGTCCGACTGATTTGCATATGGCCATGTCTGAACTGGCGTGGTGGAGTGAGCTAAAGAATGATGTTGGATTAAACCCAGATCAGTTGACTGGGGGTGAGTGTTTGGTTTGCTCAAACGCTCCATCCATCACCCCCTTTGGTATCGCTTTGCTCGCCCTAAATTGGCAGGGTATGCCCAGGCGTAGGTCCCTTGCTCACTTTGCCACTGGATTCAAGCACGCTAGGCTGATGGTGGCTGATTAGCCTAAACCGGTCTTAGGATGCTTGATTCCGGTCCAGGGAAGACATGGCTTGGCAGTTCGGGATGGACTGTTGCCATGATGCACAGGGTCAAGACTGATGTGCATATGGCGGTGTCTGAACTGGGGTGGCGTGGTGAGCAAAATACCGATGGATTAAACCCAGATCTGTGACTGGGGGTGAATGTTTTGTCAATGTGCAACATTCGGTCCATCACCATGTGTGTTTTGATGTACATGCGTGAGCACGCAATGCTGTAACGTCATGGCACCACTTCCGAGTCACGGATATGCACACTGTCTTGACTTTAAAACACAAGCGCCCTTCCAGTTAAACCCATCAACAGGGAGAAGCATGGCCTGCTAGATATTGGGATACACTCCCTTTTTAGAAATCGAAGAGAACAGCGTGCATTACCTCTTTTATGAGAACAATCACCAACAGCAGAAAATATTGCATGCCTCTAATATGGTATGCACATTTCATGTCATATTTTGTTGATAAATATTTGTTTAGTTTCTTCAACAAGATTACCAATATAACCTGGATACAAGTGAGTGTTCTGTGTGCTTGATATGAGTGAATGGTATGAACAGTAAGCAGATCAGAACATTGACCCTGCAGACACAGCAGTGAACAGTAGGAATCACATCCTGACTAAAGCCCCCAAACTACAAAGCAGAGTACTTGGCTGAGATATGATGATGATGAATGGATGTTGGGGATACTAGGTCTCCAAAACATCTACCTGATTCGTTTTTAAAAAGGTCTGGGGAGTTCCAATTAAACAAGCATAGAACTTCCTGTAGGCAATGGTACTCTTCTTTTTCCATACACACAATGTACAGCTCCCTCTGTAGAGGTGGCAATAACCCTGGAAGAGCATCACCAGGTTGCGACTCGAAGGTGAAGTAAGCCACATTAGTGGACTAGGGTCACATAATCAGAAGAAAGGACTTTTCCTTACAGATCCCAAGATTTGGATGTTTTTGCTTGGGCAAATAATATCAGCAGGTCTCATTTCAAAACAAGAGCAGGCCTTGATTATTTCATTATTAATAAATATTAATAAAAACAAAACATCGAAACGTAAGTGTCTTTCTCCTACCTAATCAATCCAAAAAGTAAAGTGGAGCAGCGACGAGTTTTTTTAGTCAGCTTCTTGAGTTAGAACACTTGGATTATTTTTTTTATTTCTCACATTACATGCGAGCGTGAAATGAAACTGGAATGAAAGTAGCATGTTGGTTTTGACATGCATCAACCATCGAGATAGATTTCATGTTACAGAAAAATTGAAAAAAAGTCTTTTTGGAGCTGTGGGACATAATTTTGACAGCGATTCATCTACTGACATAGTCATATCATCTTTAGGAAGTGGAAACACGAGCAATGTCAAAAGTGGCTTCTTTTAGAGAGGGATTCCCGGAGTTTCAATTATTTGCACTTAACTTAGATTTTATTATATTCTTGAATGACAGCATTCCACTAGCTATGTTTCCACAACCATGTAGTTAAGTGAAGCTAATCATGGGTGAAGACACCTGCATTCATATATAAAGAGGTTTACATTGGTTTCTAATTGTCAGCTGTCAAAATTAAATGGGCTTTATGTGGCTAAAAGCCATAAAGGCCATGTAAAATACATGCAAACATAAATACATTAATAAATCCCATAATACAAAAACATAATACTAGAAAAATATCCCAATATGAGGCAGTCAATGAAAATATTGTGAAGTATCATGTGCATTGGACAAAGAAGAGTATTATCTCTTCTCGCAATTCTAGTATAAAATCAAATGGAAAAACATAATAAAGTGTCTTGTGCATAAACAGTAAGAAATATCAACATAGCACAATCAAGGAAGCGCAACGAATGGGCAATTCCTATTAGGCACGCGGTAATGCATGATCGTTACTTAACAAGCCAGAATTCCTGTGCCTCTGAACGTGCTGAATATAACTTACAATGGCCTAACAGACACTCACAGATGGAAGCTATTGCAAATAATGCAAAGCTATCCTATAACCTCTAATATTAGCATCCTTTAAAAGTGGAATTAAAAGATTTTTCCTGAAGGAACAATAACATTACCAAAACAACATTAGGTACAAAGTGGATTGTGCAGACAAATTATCACAAGGACACGGCGCAAGAGTCATAGGATGTCTGACAGGATCAGGAAAAGCCACCAAATAATACAAAGTGCTCAATCTCAACCTGGTTAACAAGACCCGCTGGTAGTTGTTACCTACCTTACGAGGTGAGGATTATAGTTGACTCCAGGTGTCAGTATGTCTTCACACCAAGCATTATGGCATGGTGGATCAAATTTCCTACCATTACATAATAACATAACTTTTATTTTTACATGTTGCCTGTGGCAAGAGAGTTTTGGCCTGTTTTTTCCAAAATAAATCACCCGTGCGACACATACTGATGAGACAGGGTAGGTTTCACAAAACATTATGTATGTATGCATTATCCAGTGCAATATGTACCATCACCATGACAACTTTCTTCCTATAACGGTGACATTCTCTAATTATAAAAATATGTTTGGAACTACTGTGCTTTGATTCAGTATCTTTGGAATGTGAATTGAAAAGGATGCAACAAATTCAATAGAAGCCAATTAGGGAAGACATAGGGTAATGAAAATACCAGAGACACATTTCATTAACCACAGAGCACATTTTACTTATATTAAATTGCAATATTTCATCACTGGTGATCGCAATTGGCAACCTTAAAAAAACTATGGGTCCTTGTACTTTATTCACGTATTTATTTATATAATAAAGACAAATTGTGAGGCCCAATCTTGCTTCACAATCACAAGAGAAACAGATCAATCTCACCTAATAATGTCCTGAAGTATCATGGTGATCTGTCAATATTCTGAAATGGAGAAACAGGAATTTCTCATTCCTTGCAATCGCCTCCTCATCTGTTCCTAGGTGCCACCATTCAAAAATCCTTCAGGCTTCTTGCTGTGATGCTGAATCACTACAGCTTCCCGCCACCCCCACTTCTACCAGGTTATGCCCGCTGACAAAAAAAATGCCTTTTATGCCCTTTGCACACCACTGGTGACACGCTCAGTTGTTGCAGAGTGTCGGAGGAGGCAGCCCTTGATTGAAAGCAGCAGACAGTACCTGAAAGTGTTGGGCACTGTGCATTTGGGTGAATTAATTCATGTATATTTGAAAAATGTTGTCGGATCCCCATCAGTTTTTGCCTTGAAGCGAAGGATGTACCCAGTGAGTAAAGAAAAATCTTTTTTTGCCCAGCTAACTGCTGGGAAGGAGCCTGAGATATTCCGGGAAATTACCATTTTGAACGTGGCTGGTTAAGCCCACCCTTTAACCCCTCCCATGCTCGTGACGGAACCGTTCCATCACGAGCCTCGGGTGGGCTGTGCTGGTGAACGAACGGTTCCGTCACGGCCCGCTCGCCGCGCCTGCGCTGACGTTCTAAAGAGCGGGCGGGGCTGTGACGCAACCGTTCCGTCACACGCACAGGCTCACCCGCAGGCCTTGACAGAGCGGTTCCGTCACGAGCACAGGAGCGCCGCGCGGCCCCACCTCCCTCTTAGCGCTGCGGCGGAATAGCCGCCGCAGCGAAGGGGTTAAATGTTTTATTTGCAATTGGTACTTATTTAGTCATGGGATGTAGTCTATTGTCCTTAACTTCTAGTATGTTTGGCTTGGTCCTCATGTGCTTCTGTTGCAAATGGGCCAAATATTCCTTACAAGAACACATTTCCTCACAGAAAAAGCTGCACATTGGGGCTGTTTGCTTTTTCAAAATAACCAGCAATATAATGTTATTTTTTATTGTTCTGAAAGTGCCACACGACTACACGTGTAACATAGGCTGCTAGAAAGGATCAAAAAGCACACGGTTCTGCTTGCTTCTATTTCTCTATAGTGCAGTGCTGAGTCACCTGTGATGCACTAGCTTTCTCTGATGCAGCTAATGTCTTAAATTAATTAAACTTCGGTTTTAGAGCATCTGTTGAGCTAACTGTGCAACTGATTGTTTAGCGGCCAGTGTTCCTTGTACAAAACCTTTCGAATACAACTAGCATTTTTATACCCTAATTGAAAATGTTATTTTATTTTAGACTTTAAATATTGTCACATTATTAAGTCAGTACAATATAAATTTTGTTGCGTGCCAATAATTACAAACCTAACGCATTTGCCAACTGCACTTCTGGGAAATTGTAGGCAGATGGCTCTCCAGAGATTGAACCACCAACGTGTAAATCACACTTGACAGTAAAGGTCTTCAATACCCTGATGAAATCACAGCACACCAGTGACAACAGTACTTTTTTAACCTGTAATGAGGTCATTTTCATTTGATTTAATCAAGCAGAGGGCATATCAATGGGATCCTAATGAGAATATCTCCGATCCCATGGAAAATATTGCAAACAAAATCTTCTGAGTTTTTAGGATTACATTTCACGAAAAATGTGGATGTTAATTAAATTTGAGGAAGAATATTATTCATTCTTGCCTGGTTAGAGAATTAATTTAATTCATCCGATGTAGGTTTTAGTAATTAAAATACTAACCTATACCCACAGAACCTGCCCATATTTGTATAAGACATATATCTGATTCCCTGGGTGAGATGCAGAACAGTTCGTCTTACTTGATGAATGCCCTTTCAAACTAAATAATGAAAATGATGTTGAGAAAAATCAGTTGCCTTGTTTATAATCCCTGGTCCTTGGAGGTTTTTTGTCAGCGGATTGCATCCTTTGACTCTTGTGAACCCCAGTTGCTCAATTAGTCCCTAGTAGCTGGGGGTTTATGAGCTACAAGGAGAAAGAGGAATCCTATCAGAGGTCTCTGAGTGATAGAACTGTATGATGTTGCCTTAAAGTCATACGTTGGATTATCATACTTTGTTTCTACTGGGCACTGGGGGTCTAAACACTGTAATAACCATGTTGGGGAAGTGTTGTTGTACTGGACTTCGTACTTTGGAAAATCCCAAGAATGGGATTTGCACTTAGCAAACAAGAGTGTGAGTTTCAAACAAGTCAAAACATCCAGTTCTACAAAACTGTTCTTGGACAAAGGACTTGCCAATCCCAGGAGGTTATCCACTTCTCAGCTTTTATCCTCATCAGTTCAAACTCATAGAATTCCTATCCTCACACAGACTGCTGTTGCATTTCATGTTACTGTATGGTTTGAAGGAGACCCATTTTCTGCTGGTGCATGGATTAAAAAGTAATCCCCTTTTTTGCACTTACATGGTTTGAAAGATACCCCAGTCTTGTTAATAAAAAAAAGATTACTTTTTGTGAAGTTGTGAGGGTTGATAGATCTCTCTTTTTTTGCTGTGGCATAGGTTCAAAAATACCCCAAAACAGGTTAAATAGGGTTGAGATGTGCCTGCCAGTGGGGGGTGACTTTAGCCTTAAGGGTCGATGTCCCATTAATTCTGGGTAAAATCTTGCTACTGGTCTCTGGTTACAGCAAAACCAGTGGTTCCCTTTATCTTGCAGTAACTTCTCGACCAAACTGCACGCTGACAACTCTCCCAGGTCCAGTAGACTCAGGTGCAACTTGTGAGGGTCAGAGCTCAGTCCCCAGGCACCACCTCAGCATCCAGTTAAAGTCAGACTGCGAGTCATGACCCTAAAAAGCTGCCCCGAGTCTACTGGACCCAGGAGAGTTGTCAGAGTGCAGTTTGGTTGCCAGTGCATGAGATGTGGTTCCGTGGGTCTGAGGTTCAGAGATTCTGAACCAGTTTCATGAAGGTCGTCGTATCATGACGATTTTCGTATCAATGGACCGCAAATGACGAGTGCGGTATGTACGAGTGTTTTCGTCATAACCGATCAATGGGAACACTACGTATTCATGGATTCCGTTCTGAACCCTCGGGTTCCATTTTGTGTGTGGCAGCCATTTTGTGTGGTTGCCCTCACATAGGCCGATGACTATGGCCGAACGAGTCTTTGGGACACGTACATCCTTAGCTGACTTCTTTGTGACCTGAACGAACTGACTCTTTGCTCGAGGCTGACCTCGTTGAGCCAGTTCCTTGTTAAGCAGCTGGTCAGATAAAGATCAAAGAGCAGGACATTGCTGAGTTTATGGTACATGCACACACCCTTCTATCTTGTTTCTCATCTGTTTCTGTTTCTTCCTTTATGGCTTAATCATTGATATGGGTTGAGGTCTTTATGATGGGTTCGTCCGGCCCGTTCGAACAGGAATGTTGGTTTTTGCTTGGTCATGTCTGGTGGGCTGGACAACGGAAAGTGGGATTGTTGTTATACAATATGTTTGAAATGTCACCCTATGATTGGTCCATTTTGTATGTAATTGATGCGAGCCAGGAATGTGGTTTTTGGTATAAAAGACGATGTCTCGCTCCATGAATTTGTGCAGTCACTAGCGAACCATCCGTGTTGTGCTTCGTAGATCTCTGTTCCTGGTTGCAGCCAATAAAGTTGGTCTTTGACGTCATCGAGAAGTGTCCTGTGTCTCTGTTTGCCAAGGCAGGGGAATCCGAAGACATCGGGCGTTATCTCTGGCGCCGCTGGGTTCTAAAACCCGGTTCTTCAGAGGATCAAGGGGTGGACACATGAAGACTCCTGACAAAGGCTCAGTAACCTTGAGCATCTTCAGCATCCTGTATCTCTAGTATCGGTACCACTCCATTGACTTATATGGTAGTTCGCCTACAGGACTCCTGACCAGATATTTCTCTATAATCCACACCTCTTATCACACATATTTTCAATGAGGCCTATCTGGCTATTGTGAGAGTCGTACATAGCTGATGATGTTGGTGTACCTTAAGGGGGAAAGCGAGAGAGAGAGACAGAGATCCTATTAGGAGTGCCATGCAGAGATTCTTGCATTGCTGCATCTGCTGTGATTGCTCTTGGTGTAAGAAATGTTTGGACTGGTGCTTCATGTGATGTACCTGTCCTGTGTGTGCTGCAGAATGGACTTGCTGCTCGTGATGTACCTATCCTGTGTGTGCCGTAGAATGGACTAATGCTACTCCTGATGTATGTGTTCTGTGTGTGCCATAGAATGGACCGGTGCTACTCGTGATGTATCTGTTTTGTGTGTGCCATAGAATGGACTGGTCCTGCTTGTGATGTACCTGTGGTGTGTGTGCCGTAGAATGGACAGGTGCAGCTCGTGATGTACCTGTCCTGTGTGTGCCAAAGAATGGACTGGTACACCTCGTGATGTACCTGTCCTGTTTGTGCCCTAGAATGGACCAGTGCTGCTCGTGATGTACCTGTTTTGTGCGTGCCGTAGAATGGACTGGTGCAGCTCATTATGTGCCTGACTGGTGCTCCTCATGATGTACCTGTCCTGTGTGTGCCATAGAATAGGCAGGTGCAGCTCGTGATGTACCTGCCCTGTGTGTGCCGTAGAATAGACTGGTGCTGCTGGTTGTGTACATGTTCTGTGTGTTACAGAGAATGGACTGGTCCTGCTCTTGATGTACCTGCCCTGTGTGTGCCGTAGAATAGACTGGTGCTGCTCGTTGTGTACCTCTTCTGTGTGTTACGTAGAAAGGACTGGTGCAGCTTGTGATGTATCTGTTCTGTGTGTGCCGTAGAATAGACTGGTGCTGCTTGTTGTGTACCTGTCCTCTGTGTACCATAGAATGGACTGGTACTGCTCATGATGTACATGCCTTGTGTGTGCGGTAGAATTGACTGGTGCAGCTCGTGATGTATCTGTCCTGTGTGTACTGTAGAATGGACTGGTGCTGCTCATTGTGTACCTGCTCTGCGTTTGACATAGAATAGACTTGTGATGCTTGTGATGTACTTGTTCTGTGTCTGTGCGTGTGACATAGAATGGACTGGTGCTGCTCGTGGCGTACCTTTTTTTCTGTGTGTGTTATAGAATGGACTGGTGCTGCTCGTGATTTACCGGTTCTGTGTGTGCCGTAGGATGGACTGGTGCTGCTCGTGATGTACCTGTCCTGTCTGTATACCGTAGGATGGACTGGTGCTGCTCGTGATGTACCGGTCCTGTGTGTGCCGTAGGATGGACTGGTGCTGCTCGTGATGTACCTGTCCTGTCTGTACACCGTAGGATGGACTGGTGCTGCTCGTGATGTACCTGTCCTGTCTGTACACCGTAGGATGGACTGGTGCTGCTCGTGATGTACCGGTCCTGTGTGTGCCGTAGGATGGACTGGTGCTGCTCGTGATGTACCGGTCCTGTGTGTGCCGTAGGATGGACTGGTGCTGCTCGTGATGTACCGGTCCTGTGTGTGCCGTAGGATGGACTGGTGCTGCTCGTGATGTACCTGGTCTGTCTGTGCTATAGAATGGACTGGTGCTGCTCGTGATTTACCGGTCCTGTGTGTGCCGTAGGATGGACTGGTGCTGCTCGTGATGTACCTGTCCTGTCTGTATACCGTAGGATGGACTGGTGCTGCTCGTGATGTACCGGTCCTGTGTGTGCCGTAGGATGGACTGGTGCTGCTCGTGATGTACCTGGTCTGTCTGTGCTATAGAATGGACTGGTGCTGCTCGTGATTTACCGGTCCTGTCTGTATACCGTAGGATGGACTGGTGCTGCTCGTGATGTACCGGTCCTGTGTGTGCTGTAGGATGGACTGGTGCTGCTCGTGATGTACCTGGTCTGTCTGTGCTATAGAATGGACTGGTGCTGCTCGTGATTTACCGGTCCTGTCTGTATACCGTAGGATGGACTGGTGCTGCTCGTGATGTACCTGTCCTGTCTGTATACCGTAGGATGGACTGGTGCTGCTCGTGATGTACCTGGTCTGTCTGTGCTATAGAATGGACTGGTGCTGCTCGTAATGTACCTGTTCTGTACTGGCTTCATATATGATTAATGGTGCAGTATTCCTGAAGGTAAAGCTGCACGGGATTACCTAGTTTCTATTGAAATCACACTGGATCCTTAGAGAAACAGATCCCGTGTGTAGCCTCTGGGTATAATGCAGTAAAGGGAATTAGGGACCAGTACTGGAGAGAAGGGACTGATAGAGGTCAGAACAGTAAGCATCCTTGGTGAGGCAAAGAGTGGTCAAATTGTAAGGACTGCAGTCTGGGCTGATTGGACATCTAAAAGCAGTCCTTGGCTAGAGTGCTGTGACTGAGTCATCAGCTGACAGGCATGCAATCAATGCGAAATCTACCAGCTATTCTACTGTGCATCCTATTATTATGGGCACAGATTGTGAAGCTGCATAGACAACGGTACCAGTAAAGCAGCGGGCCAGGCTGAACAGTGACCATCGAAAACAAGAGCAGACTGGCAGTCAGAGTAGTCATCTGCTTCTAAGGAATATTCACTTTGCATCAACAATTTGTTTTTCATTTTTCCTGGTATACCTTCAGGGAGACTGTGTACCACACATACTTTCTCTGCTGAAGAACTCCTCTCTGGACATGCATTCAAAAGCACTCCTGCTTTCTCTACACAGGTGTTGGTCCAGGGTCTGAGAATCACCACTGTTAAGTCTGACCTAGGTGTGCACTCATTCACCCATTTATCTCTGCCAGGCTCTCTGGAGGTCCTGCATCCAGTAGGATTTGTGTTGAATGCCTCGAGGGCCACCTCAGGCACCCCTGAAGCATTATCAAACATAGCACTCAGCAGTCCCGGACAGGGATACGAGACAGGCTTCATTGTCTAAGGTCATCTCTAGTACAATATGGCACAGGTTAAAATATGGAAAACCTCTCATAATTTCAGAAATCAGAGTCTTCACTGGGTTTCACAGTGTTACTTTTAGAATTACTGGGGCCTCTGTCGTGCTGCATTTAAAATAACTTTGTATCCAGATGCTATCCACCAGTATAACATTACAAATTACATTCGCCAACTGAAACCTAGGAGAACACGAAGAATTTTTATCTTTGACTAGCTCTCGATTAGAGTTCATTTAGACTTCAGAAAATCTGCCTTTATGTTAAAATGGTGCCATTCATTTCATTAGAAGGTGGTAGCTTCCACCTTTTTATCGAACATGCTTGCGGCTCATAGATTCTGAGCCATATTACCAAAATTTCTGGTTTTCTCTGAAGAATATTACTTTAACACTTGCATTGAAGTGCACATTAAATACATACAATTTTTTTAAATAGGACCTCTGCTTTTTAGAGCCCCAATCATTTATCTAGAACCAACATGTGCTGTTTCTACAATGAGTCAGTCCTTTCCCACTCGACCACAACAACATCAAGGAGACTACTAAACCCTTAATATCAATCAATTACAGCCTCACAGTCTAGAGTTCTGGGTAAGTAGAGACAGAATCCACTATTAATTTGAAGCTGCAATGTACTCTATACAGTCTACACCCAACATAATTTGGAGGAAAATATTTCTAATCACTAAAACCCCCGTTTCCTTTGGATTTATTAAAAAGTCGTTTTTCTTCAGCCCAAGGTGTAGCTTTTAGTGTCGCACACAGATCGGTTATCCTCGCAATGCAAAATATACACAATGAATAAGGTCCGTGGCTGAAATGTGGAGGTCCGTGGCTGAAATGTGGAGGCTCGTGACTGCGCCAGACTGAGTCCAAAAGAACATCTGAATGTTCGGAGCATATCTAGTGGAATCCCTTTTCACAAGGGAGGGATTTGGGTTCTCTGGAATTAATGCCGGGTGACTGATCCGTAGGTAATGTTAGGTCTTTTTTAGGGGATATAAATCCTGGAGGGTTCTAATTTGAGTCAATACAGCGTCACCAATAGACTAAGTGGGTGGCCAGACAGGAGGTCTCTCATGTAGCTCTGCAAAAGTCAACATGAGCTTTTCTACGTTGCTTTTGAAGGAATATCATTTGTTAACATGGTGGCTGGCAAAGAGGAGATGTGGCACAGAAGGTGTATTCTGGTCACTTGTTTACCTTCTCTCCAACCTTCTACATGGCCTCTGCAATTAAGAAGGTACAGGAAGGGGTTTTGGACTCCCACAAATCTCTACTTCTCTCTCTGAGGTCTTGTGGGCTCCACACAATGCCTAGCACTTATTTTACCCAGGATCCGGATGTGTCCTTCTGCGTGACTCTTAAATGCTACACCTCCAAGACCCTGTGCTTTTCCCCTCTGACCTGGTGCAGCTTCCTCAAGGACAACAGAATGCACTCCCTGGACTATGCTGTGCTCCCCAAGATCCTGTGCTCACTTCTGCGGACCCTGCACTGCACGCCATGACCTCTAAACTTCTCCTCCCCCTACAGGGCACATAGTGGCCTCCTATCGCATTGACCCGGCGACACTGCTACCTGGCCCCTGCACCCTGCATTGTAACTTGTGCTGAACAGCACGCCTTTGTTACTGTGCTGCCTAAGCTCTCTTGGCACTGCAATTTCCCTCCATCATTTTAACCTATGGCATGCACTCTTCAGATCTTAGTCTACTCCTTCCTCTTGAACCCTGTGCTTCAGACCTGACCCTGCACTGCTCTGTTTCCCTCTACCCCTGGACATTGTTCACCCTCCATAACCTTAAACTGCACCACATCCGAGGAAAGTACCAATCATTTTGGATTTTCTATATTGAAAAGGTATTCATGAAGCTTTAACTCATGTGCAAGCCAAATAAAGTTGTTGCATCTGCAAAGTAAGCTATTATTTAAATGGAAAATGCCAACACAACTGGCATAACAAATGCTGTTTAGTCTTAGAATGATTCTTGAATCAAAAGAGAAACTAATTGAAAATGTGAGGATGAAGGGAGTCAACCAACTGGGAATAGTATTGCGTGCTCTACTCTCATCTCACTTAGGCGTTGGAAAAACCATTCTGGTCAATATTCTACAGTCCCATCTTGCACCTCTTAAAGGCGTTCTTCACTTCTCTGCCAGATTTTTTATTGTGCACGAAAGCATGTGGCCATAAAACCCCAATACTGAGAGACTTACACTGTTACTACTGGAAGAAAGGATCACATTTAAAATCTGCTGCCCCATCCACAAAGAAGGCTATTCCACCTGAACTACCCACCATGCTTGGAAAAACACTTTGAGATGTCCAGCAGTTAATGTTGTCTACGAATCAAAGACTCACTTCTATGGAAACTCCGAAAATTGGTGCCCCAATTCATGAAGTATTCACCGGCGCTAGACCACCCTAAGAAACTCTCTTCTCTCTCAGTTACAAATTCAAGACCATGTCTTTTCATTAGGGGAACTGCTAAGCACACATCTTTTCCAAGTTCAGCTAGAATAGACTACCCACATGAAATTACTGATCTCTGGCCTGCTATTCTCCTTACTAATTTGGTTGTCTACTTCACAATTCTGCTTAGTCTGTTAGCTTTCATTGTTGTAAATAGCTGAACATTAAATTGGCTGCAGGCATGCAAAACGAAACAGTAAAAAATGAAGAAAATGTAAATAAATTATTCTTGGTATGTATGCACCAGGAACCAAATTAAGGAAGTATTGTCTAAGTCTTTGCAACAGCTAAAGAGAATTTTGTCCCAGTTCACAGCATGCTACTTTTTAACTATCTAGATGGAGTTAAAGAAATTCACAGAAAACAATTATGCATCGATTTTATACTTGAAAAGCAGGCTGAACTATTGTGTTATCCCAACAGAAGCAGTATTTAAAATCAATAAAATAAATTTTAGTAAGCATCACACTGTAATTGCGAAACAAAACTTGTGTAAAACATAAAATACAATTTGTGCAGGCATCATACAGGAATACAGCCTATTCTAGGTACAACTATCTGCAAAAAATCACCCGTACTGTTAAAATGATATGCAATGGTTATAGCAAGAATATGGTACTAACAAAAGAGGAGTATCACCACAAGGACCTTAAAAAAGGTTCTAAATGGGATGTCAGAAAGCAAAAGGGATAGTATCCTTTTGTTAGAAGACCCCTAACTCACCAACCAGGTTGGTGAGATGCTTCATCATCGGGGTCCCACCCTGACGGCCGAGTTTGGTGAGTGAGGGGTCTTCTAACAAAAGGATACTATCCCTTTTGTTTTCTGATATCCCATTTAGAACTTTTTTTAAGGTCCTTGTGGTGATACTCCCCTTTTGTTAGTACTATATTCAAGTCCTGGGGACTAGGAGTACCCTGCATTCACATATGTGAAAAATCCCTTACTCTCTCCTTTTCTTTTATATATAGCAAGAATATGACCACCTCATTTAAGTGGTGGCATGATTCCTTTTGTTTTCTATTTATTTTTGTTGCCTGTAAAATAAAAAGAGAGGCAGACATTATGCTATGTTAGCCATGTTATGCTATGCCTTCACGTCCAGCAACAAGATCACTTTCAGCAACATCTCCCCACTCACATGGACAAACCTCTCCATCGAACAGGTCTAATTCAGTGCAGCCCACCCCAAGAAACCTAAACCGACCATCAAGCTCAGCTGCATTTGGAGCACCCTAACAGAAGCAGTATGCACTAGTGCCCTCTGAGCCAATCAATTGACTCTTACAGGCGACATACAGATAGACCTTACCCACCTATGACAACTGGATCTCAGACTGCGCCAACAACCTGGCCCCCTTGAAAGAAATCAGACACACAGGAACTCGGGCTCAAAGATGCTGGTAGATAGAGGATCTCAGAGACTCCAAGCAGCATTGCAAGCAGCTGAAATGAAGATGGAGGACCAGCCGAGACAACACCTCCTGTGACACCTTTAATTCTTCTCTCAGAAAGTACCACACACTAATAAATAAAACGCCAGAAAAGTAGTCCTCTTGATCAGTCTTGATTCCTGCTCCAACACCAACAATAAGCTTTTCAACATTGTCCAGGAATTCACAACCCAACAGCCATCACCAACACCTCATCCCCTCGCAAAACCTCCTCAACAAACTTTTGGACTTGATTCTCAACATAATCCTCAAGATCTACTCCAATTTCGAACCCCAGCCCGCCATAGAGGACATCTTCACGCAACCTCCCACCACCAACAGGATCACCCACCTCCTAACAAACTGGAGCCCCCCCTCACCACAGATGACACCATCAGAATCATACAGACCATCCACTTAGGATCCTCCTCAGACACCCGCTGTTACCACATGTACGATTCAGAAAAGGGGGTGGTGATGGACAGAGTATCTGAATTAATCAAGACACTCCAACCCAGTCCATAGATCAGGGCTTGATCCATCACCGTTTTCTAGCTCACTGCATCACCCCAGTTCAGAACCTGGCTATATGCAAATTAGTCTGTCGCTGGCCCAGTGTATCATGGGAACAGGGCAGACCAAACTACCAAGCCAATTCTTTACCGGAAAGGACGCAAGCTTCCGGGGACCAGTTTCTGGCATTTCAGCCGTCGTCGGCCCGGCTTGCTTGAATCCTGGTGGTGCAGTGAGCAAGGGACTCATGTCTGAGTATACCCTGCCACACCTGTAGTGGCCAAAAACGATTCAGAAAAGGGGGTGGTGATGGACAGAGTATCTGAATTAATCAAGACACTCCTACCCAGTCCATAGATCAGGGCTTGATCCATCAACGTTTTTTAGCTCACTGCATCACCCCAGTTCAGAACCTGGCTATATGCAAATTAGTCTGTCCCTGGCCCAGTGTATCATGGGAACAGGGCAGCCCAAACTACCAAGCCAATTCTTTACCGGAAAGGACGCAAGCTTCCGGGGACCAGTTTCTGGCATTTCAGCCGTCGTCGGCCCGGCTTGCTTGAATCCTGGTGGTGCAGTGAGCAAGGGACTCATGTCTGAGTATACCCTGCCACACCTGTAGTGGCCAAAAACGATTCAGAAAAGGGGGTGGTGATGGACAGAGTATCTGAATTAATCAAGACACTCCTACCCAGTCCATAGATCAGGGCTTGATCCATCACCGTTTTTTAGCTCACTGCATCACCCCAGTTCAGAACCTGGCTATATGCAAATTAGTCTGTCCCTTGCCCAGTGTATCATGGGAACCCCCTTTTCTGAATTGTTTTGTCCACTATAAGCGTGGAAGGGTATACTCAGATGTGAGTCCCTTGCTCATTGCACCATCAGGATTCAAGCAAGCCGGGCCGAAGACGGCTGTAATGCCAGAAACCGGTCCCCGGAAGCTTGTTTCCTTCCCAGTATAAGAATTGGCTTGGTAGTTTGGTCTGCCCTGTTCCCATGATGCACTGGGCCAGGGACAGACTAATTTGCATATAGCCAGGTTCTGAGCTGGGATGGTGCAGTGAGCTAAAAAACGGTGATGGATCAAGCCCTGATCTGTTGACTGGGTATGAGTGTTCTGTTTAATTCAGATACTCTGTCCATCACCACCCCCTTTTCTAAATCGTTTTGTCCACCATAAGCGTGGAAGGGTATACTCAGATGTGAGTCCCTTGCTCATTGCACCATCAGGATTCAAGCAAGCCGGGCGAAGACGGCTGTAATGCCAGTCACCACCCCCTTTTCTGAATCGTTACCACATGTACAACCTGGGCAGCCCACTGATCAGCACCAACCTCACCACCATGATCAACTCCTCCATCCTCAGCAGATACTTTCTGGCAGCTGGGAACATGCGGAAGTCACTGTTCTGCTGAGGAAACTCTCCTCTGATCTGAAGGATCTCAGCAGCTAAAGGTCCATCTCGCTCCTACTCTTCCCAGCCAAAGTCCTGGAGAAAGAGACCAACAAGCAGCTCTCCACCTATCTTCAGCAGCAACACCTACTGTACTCCACTCAATCAGGATTCAGCAACTCTCCTGGCAGGCACAGGTGACATTCGCTCAATCATGGGCAGAGGAGAGTCTGCTGCACTTATCCTGCTTGGCCTCTCTGCAGTGTTCAACACCATCTCCCACAGCACCCTCATCACCAAACTTCTGGAATCAGGAGCGCAAGGACTCGACTGTTGGATCACCTCCTTACTTTCCACTTTCACCTCCAAACTCAAGCAGCTCATCTGTGGAGTCCCCAATTGCTCCTCCCTCAATTCAACCCTGTTTCACATTTACAGGACAACTCTCGCCCTCGTCATAAGAACCCACAACATCAACATCACCTCCTATGCCGATGACATTCAGCTCACCCTCTCACTCACCAAATGAACACCACCACCAAGAACAACCTGCATGTTCGATGTAGAAAACTGGATGCGAGAGAACTGCCTCAAACTCAGCACCGATAAAACAGAGATCCTGATCTTTTTAAATAAGAACTCTCCCTGGGACTCTTCTTGGTGGCCACCTGAACTGGGTCATAAGGCTACCCCTACAGACCACACCAGAAACCTCGGCATCATGCTTGGCGTCAAGCTCTTGATGAACAAACAAGTCAACGCCATGATCGCATCCTGCTGCCACATGCTCACAATGCTTTGCAAAATCTTCAAATTACTCCCCATGCACTCAACTGCAACAATGCACCATACGTCGGCATCCACAGCCAATTCAAACAAAGACTCCAAACTATCCAGAACACCGCCACCAGACTCATTCTAGACATCCAGGAAGCGCACATATCACACCCTACCTTGCGGAACTGTACTGGATTCCCATCTAGAAATGCCGCAAATTCAAGCTTCTCATCCATGTCTACAAAGCCCCCCACAACACTGGACCACCCTACCTCAAAGACCGAATCCAACTCTACCAACCCTCCAGACATCTACGCTCCACTTCTCTCTCTCTCTCGCATGAATCGCCTGCACCCGCAAAAGCAACACAGGTGGTCGCGATTTCTCCTTCATCGCATCCAAAAAGCTGGAATAAACTCCCTCTACTAATCAGGACTGCCACTTCACTCCTCGACTTCTGCAAAAGGCTGAAGACCTGAATGTTCAGCTAGGAGCACCTTCAGACCTATACTCCTGCTCTGGCGCCTGGTTCCCCTCACAGGTGATAAGCTGCACTATACAAATCTACATAAAATAGCACCATGATCAGACCTATTGAGTTTGGCATTGCTTTTAAACTTTTTAAGTACTAAATATATGCGAAGGTACCTGAATGTTGCCTCAATAACTTCGAACGTGTAATGCATGTCCCCAATTAGCTTCTGCTAGGACAGAACACCTGTTAAAAGACAGCCTCCGCCTTAAAAACATCGAACTGGAAAACGAATTACCGGAAAGCGAACGGCCCAGCAAGTTCTCGGTTGTGGAATAAAAAATAACTGCGCATTAAAAAACAAAGTTAAACAACTGACGCCTTTATGAGGAAAACATTTTTTAAAAGTTAGAAGAAGACAACTTTATCAGGAGATAAAACGGAGGCTTCGTATTAGGAAGAAGTACAATGTGTGCGCGTCAACAATGTGGCAGTGTGGAGACTTTAAAATCCCGAGACACGGAAGAGAGCGCTCTGCGCGATTTACTGCTGCGCGAGAACAAGAGGAGTAAAGCCTTCTGCTCCCGCTCCTTCCGCAGACACCTCGGCTAGAGAGATTTGCATGCAGCATGTTATCTTTGCACTTCTGAGTTACAGCGGCGGTAATGGCGCAGTCAAACTTTTCTGCCAAAATCATTTTAAACGATTCTCTAAATTCAAGGCCTGAGATTTTCTCCAAGACAAATGAGACGGGCTTAACCTCAAAGAGACGCGCGGCATCCATTTTTCATGAATCAGCCACAGTGGGTTTGCATTTCTCGAGAAGAAAGAGTGAATATCGATTTCACACTCGGTGAACTGCCCCACCTACTGATCCGAGCGAAAACAGAAGAAATTCATCACCGGCTTATTGACAGGCACGTGGCAGTGTCCGTCTCGCGCCGGATCTTTATTGGTGCCCGGATTTTCTGGTGGCCCATTAGTAATGTTGTCAACAAAGTTCAATGGTAAAGCAGTCACATCCCATCTGCTGAGCAGCTGCCATACACAGCAACAGCTCAATCGTTTCCCAGAGAGAGGGAACGCCACTTTTGCAACGCAACTGTAAAAAGTGACAGCGCGTTCTTCCTGGGGGGTAACGCTGGAAATCGACATCTGAGAGCCCGCGAGATGCGCGCGAGACAGCACCCGCGCGGGGGCTCTTTCAACTGCCAACGACCGTTCGCTGTTAAAAGGAGGCAATTTCATTTTTATCAATTCATCTCGTATACGTCGGCTGCTGGATTTTGAGTTTAGGAAGGGAAGGGAGGTGACGGTGCCACAAAAAAAAGTGAGGGCGGAATTCGTCCTTAGGGATTTGATGGATTTTCGCCCTTGAAGATTATTCTATTTTAGAGAAGAGTTTCAATAAAATATAACAAGTTTTGCGTCGGCATGTATTTCTCTTTGACATACAAATTCTAACGCGCAGTGGAATTTCTAGATAAGAGGGAACGTGTTAGACAACCAGTAGGAGACAAACATTTTCAACAAGTCTCCCACTGGTTAACTCGCCCAAGCCCTAGTTCTAGCACTTCGGTGATGGGGTTGGGCTGCCTCCAATAGAAACATTTTTGCAAATGTCATCAGCATTAGGATGCCTGCTCGTGATAGCTTCTATTCAATTTTTCTGAAGAGTGGTAAGTATTTATCCTCACAGGCTCGGCGAGTGGCACAGTGGCACTGGTACATGGCAGGATAGGCATTCTAAAGATGCCTGGCATTGCCTCTCCCACTGCCTGAGAACCACGTCCGGTGGGTTGTGTCAGCAACTTCCTCTGGCACATGGGGGCAGCGGGCTGTGGGGCAATTTGTGGCAGGTGAACACTCAACAGAGCAGGTGGGGAAGTGATGGACGCTGTACAGGCTGCTTGCTGGGATTGGCTCATCACAATGCGGCACTGAAAAAGGGGCAACGCCATGACACTTCTGAGTGTGCAGATGGAGGAGGCAGGCTGGAGCTCTTCCGTGGGCAGCAACCAGTGAGCGGGCATTAGACGGCTCAGTGATCTAGTTCATGTCTGTGCTGCATCTGCCTGGTTATGCAGTGCGTGACGGTGCTTGCCAGACAAACTCAGACCCCAAACTAGTGGTGGGCGGCAGGGCCGGAGTGGCTGTAGCAGGCAACTGGCTGTTGCCTGGGAGGCTGCAAGGGTGTGGGCGGTTTTGGAACAGTGGGGGCTTTTTTTGTTACTGGGGGCCAGTTTTGCAGCGATGCTGCAATATCGACCCCCAGTAAAAAAAAGCCCTTTAGTCAAGCAGCAAGTACTTTACGCTTGCACCCCCCTTGGAAGTGGGGGCCGGTTCGACAAAATATCCAGGGCTATGGTGGGCGTGCCAACAAATTCACAGGTTGAGCCCAGCCAGAGCTGAGCCAAGTGTCTGGCTTGGCTCTTACGGCCCGTGCATGAGCCAAGCCTGTAAATATATTTGCCATGAAAATCATACAAAACACATCATGTAAAATATGATAGTCTCCTCAAAATTCATGTGGAAGCTTTGACATTAATATATCACATTATAGTACTGCACGGAAAAGTACCTATTAAAAGTGATCGTTTTTAAACACAAACTTAGAACTACCCACTCTGGCAACAGTGGCATTAGTGAATTAGGAGGCAAGACAATTGTCACGTGGCCGCAGTATGTGGCACAAAAATTTACAGATAGAGCAACAATATAGTATTTTACATTAAAAACAATAGGCTATTATGCAGCTAATAATCTGAACTCAGGCATTTGAAGGTGCATTCATATGTGATGATAAAAAGGATGATTAGTGAAATATTACTTTCTGCTCAAGATCACAAAATTTTGTTAAGAGGGGAAGCCGCAATTCATCAAGGTTTTCCGGTCTCACTTTGTAGAAATTCAAATGGATATGTATTTGTCTATCCTTTTTACCTAAGGTGCGAACACTTTGATTTTACCTCTATGCATGAGGGTAGAGCGAGGGTGCCAAGCAGAAGCCACATGGAAGCTCGTCTCGCTATGGGCTGGAAGTTCCAATGCGACCTCGAGCTTAGCCAGAACAAGGCTTCAGACTCAAGTCTGGTTCGATCTTTCAGGGTCTTGCCCACCTCTACCACAAACACAGTGACTCAGCCAAGTATGTTGGTGTGGCTAGGCAGTGGTTGAGTGGGAAATTAATAGCCTAGTGTACCAGCAGTAATAGAGTTACCATGAATAAACCTCAAATATAGAGTCAGCTGGAAATGACTTCATGATGCACAGCCCCTTTAATACATTTCTACATTTTTTGTCACAACATTTCCCTAAACACCAGGAATGAGAAGATGCACCGGACAGATGTAATCCCTTGTATGAAAGCACTGACAAGGGTAATGACACAAACTAACACCATTCACTTGCATGCCACACTGGGTATCCCAAAACCCGAAATGAGAGACAGACAGGACCGCACAAAAACAACCCTCAAATGTTGTATTTGTTCATTCTTCACTATTTAGAGAGTGCTCACAAAATCACTTACGCATATGGTACATGCGACAAGGTAGGGAGCAGTGAGAGACTTGCCCCAGAAACTGCTTCACCGTACTGATTCCCCCCTCTAAGTTCTCATTTCTTTATAGTGCTTCATGGTCCATAATGGGCTGGATTTTGCCCTCCTTCAGAACTACCTGCATTAGTAATTCCAAAGATGGGGAAAACCTGGCCAATTTTCTGGGTCATTCCTAATGAGTGCCTTCCTTAGCACATTTTAGTAATTGCAACTGTTTCTTTTCACTCTGCTGTTCTGAGAAGTCAGAGTTGCCTTTCCACCAAGGTACAAGGCGCTTCGGCTTCCAAGGATGCTCTGGTTGTTTCTCTCAGTTCTCAGTCTGCATTGCATCACCAGGGCCGGACTGGTCGCAGTGGGCACCAGACGTTTTCCAGGTGGGCGGAAGGGTTGGAGATGGTTTTTGGACCCATGGGGGCCGGTTTTGTTACTGGGGGCCGGTTTTGCAGCTGTGCTGCAATATAGGCCAAGGGAGCGGTGCTTTTCACTACCACCCCCCAAACACCCTGGTACCAGGGCCAGTCGAGTAGATTGCCAGGAGTGGTTACTGTTCCCAGTCCGGCTGTGTGCATCACACATTGTGCACATTCCCTGCTCAGCTGTACTGCCCTCATGGGTGCAATTCATGCAGGCAAAACTATGTTTCTGTCCTGTAAGCACTCAATACGTGGCTATAGGTCATTACCTTTAGACAATGTCAAAATATTTTATTGGTACTTTCTGAGTGCTTTGTTTGCACTACATGGGTAAAAGTGGATATATATATATAGGTAAATTTTTTATTCTAGCTGAAATATTTACTATTTTCAAAACCATAGCGCCAAGAATGTGGTCAGGGTGGCCCTTTGCAGTGACAATAAACTTACCTTAGAGAGAAAAACACAGGTAAGTGCCCTTACTGTACCAATAGTTATTCTTCTTAATGGCAATTTTAAGTTATAGTCTCCTAAAGTTTGATTTTGGATATGTATCTGACTGATATTTTGTTATTTTGTGTTATTTATTATTTAGCTACTAAAGAATGGACAAATCGGATATGCTGAATCAAAGGAAGCTTAGATAAAGAAATAAATGAAAGTACCAAAAGTCTACGACTGAAGACTTGGACAACTGTTTAATATTCGGACGCCTACTTAAATATGATTTTCAATAAATCGAATTGCTGTTAAGTTAAGAGGTTAATGGTGAAAATATACAGAATCAAACTTTGAGGAAATCGATAATATTACATTATTCAAATGCACGAATAACGTAATATAGCACATAAATATTCTGACAGCTTGCCACCAGCCAAGGCTGACAATACACTAAATTGAAATGCTTTGACTTTGCTCTTCCCCTCTTTCATTCCAGAATGTTCTGGCCTCTGTGCTGGTAGTGTGCTCTCCATTGTGCTGGGACGGGTGGCTTAAAGGGTGTGGCCTATCGTCATTACTGGCATGGCAGGGTAAGTAATGGACTTGGTCATTGGTCAAGTGTTGTGCGCATGTTGGGTTGGACAGGTGACTGTCTCAATCCAGCCTGACATGCGCACTTGAAACCTACCGTACTCATGCAGTACTAGGGAATACAGGGACAGGCTGCTGGTCTCCTGTGGAGCGTAGGTTTCACCTGTCCGCTCCAATCTTGACGCTGCTGTTTAGTCATAGAGAACGTTGCTTGGATTGGTTCTGCACAGGAGCAGGATAGTAACAGAACATGGGCAATCACTGTGCAGCATTATTTTGATGCTAGACAGTGAGCCATGCGTCTCCGAGAGTCTGCCTGGTGTTATGATGTTTGTCTTCCTGCCGCACGACTGACGGTAGTGTGCAGTAGGAATGGATTAAGGCGAGAGTCTTGCGGTGAAAGAGCAGCCGGCTTTGTTTCTCGGCACTGAGTGAGCGTGCACAATCCAGGCCCAATGAGATATTCAGCAGCCCTAATGTGAGTTTCTATTGGTAAAATTATGTTATCAGAACAGTGGATTGGTTGGAATGCAGTCGTGTTTATTGAATTTCTAATAGATGCAGACACTTTAAAATGCATTCTTTCTGCTGTACATTCAGCCATGTGAGTGGCTTTATCAAACCGTCAATCAGCTCGTTTGTCTAGAGGAACAGGCTGATTAATGACTAGATAAAGTCCCTCATGTGCCAGAACTAAGCACTCACATACTACTAAAGTTGAAGAAAATGGGATGTTTGTTTAGACAAGAGGTCCCATCAAGCGATAACATTGTACATTACTGTGTTTAAAGGTTAATTGAACAAAGTTAAGGTTAGCTTTTAGATACATATAAGATGATGAAAGATTTTTAGGAGGAACATTTATTTCCAGCCGTGGCCTCAAAGAGATATGCAGGCATGCACAATAAAAAAAAACACTATATTTTTTACCGTGATCAACACCTGGAGACTGTTCATCTGAGCACTGTATAGTTTTGTTCATGCAGGGAATGGAAAGGAGACAGAGTGCGTGTACTATAGGAAGACATCATAGATAAACAAGCATTTGCAAAGCAATAGGTCTCGCATTAGGAAAGTTTGAGCTATTGGTATTGTTAATGACACATTTTTTATTTATGTTTTGCTTTTGAAAATAGCGAAATGAATAGCTTTGTCATTTACAATCCCAAAAGTTTTAACTTTCGCAAATGTGACACCTATAGCATTTGTAATGCAATATGTGTTGTATTTATGTGACATACATGTATTGAAATTACAAATAACAATGGCTTTTAATTTTTTTAAATAATTAATACTTAAATAAAAGTTATAGTAATTTATAATGGCAATAGCTTACACTTTTGTAAATAACTTTTGTGAAGATTATGTTCGGTGTATTTTATTGTGACGAAAATCCAAGAACAGAAGTGAAATATTAACATCTTTTTGTTACATTTGTAATAAAGCTTGCAACATTGAGAAAACATATTTGAACCAGTTGTTGTTGAATGGTTGCACTGATTGATGCTGTGGTGGAGCTGAGTGATGCTGTGGTGCTGCTGAGTGATGCTGTATGCTATGCTATGTTTTGTTTTGCTATCCTATGCTTTTATTTGTTATGCTATGCTAAGCTGTGTTTTGTTATGCTATGCTATGTTTTGTTATGCTATGCTGTTTTGCTATGCTATGCTTTGTTATGCTATGCTATGTTTTGTTGTGTTTTATTATGCTATGCTTTGTTTTGCTATGCTATGTTTTGTTATGCTATGCTATGCTAAGCTTTGTTTTGGTATGCTATGCTATGCTGTGTTTTGTTATGCTATGCTATGTTTTGTTATGCTATGTTTTGCTATGCTATGTTTTGTTATGCTATGCTTTGTTTTGTTATGTTATGTTATGCTATGTTTTGTTCTGCTATGTTTTGTTGTGTTTTGTTATTCTATGCTGTTTTGTTATACTATGCTATGTTTTGCTATGCTTTGTTATGTTATGTTATGCTTTGTTTTGTTATGCTTTGTTATGTTATGCTATGTTCTGCTATGTTTTCTTATGCTATGCTTTGTTCTGTTTTGCTATGCTTTGTTATGTTATGCTATGCTTTGTTTTGTTATGCTATGCTATGTTTTGCTGTGCTTTGTTATGTTATGCTATGTTTTGTTTTGTTATGCTACGTTTTGTTATGCTGTGCTATGTTTTGTTATGCTATGCTATGCTTTGTTGTGTTTTGCTATGCTATGTTTTGTTTTGCTATGCTATGTTTTGTTTTGTTATGCTATGTTTTGTTTTGCTATCCTATCCTATGCTTTGTTTTGTTATGCTATGTTTTGCTATCCTATGCTTTTTTTGTTATGCTATGCTATGCTCTGTTTTGTTATGCTATGCTATTTTTTGTTCTGCTTTGCCTTTGAGGGAGTGTGAGGGTGTGTGAGGGTGGGCGAGTGGGTGTGAGGGTGAGGGGGTGTGAGGGTGTGAGGGTGAGGGTGAAGGTGTGTGAGAGTGAGGGGGTGTGAGTGTGAGGGTGTGTGAGGGTGAGGGGGTATGAGGGTGAGGGGGTGTGAGGGTGAGGGGGTTTGGGGGTGTGGGTGTGAGGGGGTGCGAGGGGGTGTGAGGGTGAGGGGGAGTGAGTGTGAGGGGGGGTGAGGGGGTGGTGTGGGGGTGTGAGGGTGAGGGGGTGTGAGGGTGGGGGTGTGGGTTGTGAGGGTGAGGAGGTGAGGATGTGAGGGGACAGGGGTGACGGGGCTGAGGGGGGGTGAGGGTGTGTGTGAGGGTGAGGGTGTGTGAGGGTGAGGGTGTGTGTGGGTGAGAGGGTGTGTGAGGGGGTGTGTGAGGGTGATGGTGTGAGGGTGTGTGAGGGTGTGTGAGGGTGTGAGGGGGATGAGGGTGAGGGGGTGTGAGAGTGAGGGTGTGAGAGTGAGGGTGGGTGTGGGTGAGTGAGGGTGTGTGAGGGTGGGTGAGGGGGTGTGAGGGTGTGTGAGGGTGAGGGGGTGTGAGGGTGGGTGAGGGGGTGTGAGGGGGTGTGAGGGTGAGAGGGTTGTGAGGGTGAGGTGGTGTGAGGGTGAGGTGGTGTGAGGGTGAGTGAGGGTGTGTGAGGGTGAGGGGGTGTGAGGGTGAGTGAGGGTGTGTGAGTGTGAGAGGGTTGTGAGGGTGAGAGGGTTGTGAGGGTGAGAGGGTTGAAGGGGTGTGGGGGCTGAGGGTGAGGGTTTGTGAGAGTGAGGGTGTGTGAGGGTGAGGGGCAGGGCCGGACTGGGAACCAGAACCGGCCCTGGCAATGTGCTCGGCCGGCCCCCCTCTCCCCCTCCGGGAGGAGAGGGGAGGGGGAGAGGTGCGACCGCGCACTGTGACAGGGACGGTTTTCGGCCGTTTTTGTTTTAGGGCCGTTTTTGCAGCATAACGGCCCTGTAACAAAAACGGCCCCAGGGGCCCAAAACCGGCCCCCAACCATGCGGCCCACCGGGGGATCGCCCGGTGCCCTCAACGGCCAGTCCGGGCCTGGTGAGGGGGTGTGAGGGGGTGTGAGGGTGTGTGAGAGTGAGGGGGTTTGGGGGTGCGAGGGTGAGGGGGTTTTGGGGTGCGAGGGTGAGGGGGTAAAAGGGGGTGCGAGTGTGAGGGGGTGTGAGGGTGAGGGGGTGTGAGGGTGAGGGGGTGGTGTGGGGGGGTGAGGGGGTGTGAGTGTGGGTTGTGAGGGTGAGGGGGGTGAGGATGTGAGGGTGAGGGGGTGTGAGGGTGAGGGGGTGTGAGGGTGACAGCGGTGAGGGGGGGTGAGGGTGAGGGAGGGTGAGAGGGTGTGTGAGAGGGTGTGTGAGGGTGATGGTGTGAGGGTGTGAGGGGTGTGAGAGTGAGGCTGTGAGAGTCAGGGGGTGTGAGGGTGAGGGTGTGTGAGGGTGAGGGGGTGTGAGGGTGAGAGGGTGTGTGAGGGTGAGAGGTTGTGTGAGGGTGAGAGGTTGTGTAAGGGTGAGGGTGTGTGAGGGTGAGGGGTGTGTGGGGGTGTGAGGGTGAGGGGTGTGAGGGGTGTGAGGGTGAGGGTGTGTGAGGGTGTGTGAGGGTGTTGGGTTGTAAGGGTGAGGGGGTGTGAGAGTGGGGGTGTGAGGGTGAGGATGAGGGGGTGTGAGGGTGAGGGTGATGGGGGTGAGGGTGTGTGAAGGTGAGGGTGTGAGGGGATGTGAGGGTGTGAGGGTGAGGGGGATGAGGGGGTGAGAGGGTGAGGGGGATGAGGGGGTGAGAGGGTGTGTGAGGGTGAGGGGGTGTGAGGGGGTGTGAGGGGGTGTGAGAGAGAGGGGGTGTGAGAGTGAGGGTGTGTGAGTGAGTGGGGGTGTGAGTGTGAGGGGGTGTGAGGGTGAGGGGGTGATGGGTGAGGGGAGGTGAGGGTGAAGGGGGTGTGAAGGTGTGTGAGGGTGAGGGGTGTGAGGGGTAGTTCATTTGCATAATCAGTTTTGTAAGGGCTTCCAATGCATGGAGATAAGAGAACAAAGGTACAAGATCACACAACGCGTCAAAGTGGCACAGCTAGGATTCGCTTTATAAGCACAGCTGAATGTGTTCTTTACAGAGTCCTGTAAAACCCCAGGCAGCAACTTATATTTCTGCTTGTCACTTCATAAAATGCTGATCGGTCCAGATCTCTTCTTTTCATCAGATGCATTTGCACGATCTTTCGAAGCTGCAATATTTTGAATATAAAAATAAACTAACCCTGGTTAGTTTAAGTCTCTATCTAACGCTGGTCTGAGGTTGTAGGCAGTGGTTTCTTTAGGTATTTGCGTCTAATTACCTATCAGGAACTTCCATTTTGTTTGCCATCTCTTGATATGGGCATTTCATGGCTGCTCTATGTTGCGCTTAAAAAAACAGTGATGAAATTGTGGCGATTGGATAAAAAAAATTAGCCCACACCGATTTAAAAAACGATACCACAATGCACACATAATAAAATAGCCTGCTACTGAAGTGTGACAGTCTGTAATGTAAGGTGTAGTGAATCCAACAAATAGCATTTCTTTCTTTCTCTGTGTGACTGTGTTTTCCAAGGCCTTACAATTTGACAATACAAACTGCGTCCTTGGTTTCGCTTGATAAAGTCCTTGTACTATCTTTGCAATGGTGATGATGACCTTTAACTACCTCAGACCTACCAATACTCTTTGATGTTTATAAACATTTCAGAGGTGCTCCTTTCGATCTGCCTTTTTAACCCCTTCTCTGCGGCGGCTATTCCGCCGCAGCGCTAAGGGGGTGGGGCACCCGCGCGGCGGCTCCATACTAGTAACGGAACCGCTCCGTCACGGCTCGCGGGCGAGCTGTGCTTGTGACGGAACGGTTCCGTCACGAACCCGCCCGCCCATTAAAGCGTCAGCGCAGGCACGAAATCAGCGCCGCGCAGGCGCGGCGAGCGGGCCGTGACGAAACCGTTCTGTCACAAGCACAGCTCACCCGTGGCTTGTGACGGAGCGGTTCCGTCACAAGCATGGGAGGGGTTAATATAGTGCTTTTTAACCAAATTCTACCTAAAAAAATATTTGCTGTAAAATACACAATTTTGCCCTTTAAAAAAAAGAATTCTCCGGGGAGAAAGCCTCCTGTAACTGCTTCCTTCGCTCACTTCATCACACTCGTAAACAGCTCTTATGCCTCACCTCTCTCAAAAGTTACCGGCTGCCACTGTTTTAATTGCTGTGTCTTATTTCTCACACATGACCACCTAAGCGAGACTTTAAGTGGGCTGGGTCCTTCCAGGTCTCAGACCCAGTATTTAAAAGTTGACATTGTAGTCATGTCCTTAACTTTACAGACAAACGCCCTGATTGATTTCCAGGAAAACAATGTAGAAAAAGATAAGGTAATCTATGTCGTGCCTGTTGTATTTCAGTTGCTTTACACAAGTGTTTGCTTTATCCAGGATGTTGTGATAGAGCAAGCGATTTTTTTCAGAAAGAATATTACTCCTGAATAGAGCAGCCTTTGAAGTGAGCCGCATCCAGGTGTTTATAATGGGGTACATTTAAGTTGTGGCTGAAGGCAATGCGAGTTTCTCCCAGTGCCTGTCAGGTGCTCATAATACAGGGTCATCCATTCCTTGGCCTCTCTGCAAAGCTCACAGAGAAATGGTCACACATGCCAGTTGCATTTGATATTCTATACAAATGTGTGGTTAGGGTGGCACCCTATGGACATTTAAGTTTAAATTTTGAAGCCACACTCTTAATCATATAGCCCACAACCCTTTCTGGGACACCCACTTTTGTTTATTCCACTTAAAGCTCAGCGACTAATCCTAAATCGATGGGTAAGTACCACACATCTCAACTGCTTTAATTTTATTACCACCATGTGATAATTCTCTAAACTTATGGTAGCATTCTAAATGAGCCCCCCAGAATTAATACCTTTTACACACCTCAGAGTTAAGCTTCACACTATGCTCAGTGCTTACCGAAGGGCTCACGTCAACATAAACACGTTTTCTTTAAAAACGATGCATGCAAGTTTAGAATCGAGCATCACAGGTCGAAGGCAGACTCCTGCTGAAGTTCATTATCCCACGTCAACTTGAACTTCAAACTGTAGTGCAAAAACATTGAGCATAGGCAAATTTGCGGATTTTTTATTTTTGCGTGTTCGCGGGGAACTTTTGCGTATTCGCGGGTCGCTTTGCGTGTTCGCGGGTTTTTTTTTTTGCCTGGTTCATCAATGCCACCCTCTCGTTTTTATGCCCTTCTGCCCTCTGTACCACTTGTTTTTGTGCCTTTCTGCCCTCTGCCCCACTCTTGTTTGTGCCCTTTTGCCCTCTGCCCCACTGGTTTCTGTGCCCTTCTGCCCTCTGCCCAACTCATGCCCTCTGTCCCACTTTGTGCCCTTCTGCCCTCAGCCATAAGTCAGCTTCAACAGGAAGCACTAATAGATAAAGTATAGCAGGTGCTTGAGTTGAAGGTCAAATTAAGTTACACAGTCATTAATCACCCCAAGTTTGAGGTGATTAATGATTGTGTAACTGAATTTGAGATTCCACTCTAGCACCTGCTTTACTTTATCTATTAGTGCTTCCTGTTGAAGCTGACTTTTTGTAACTATTTTAGAGGCTCTGGCAGCTTGCCGGCGCCATTTTAAAATAGTTACAAAAAGTCCGCTTGAACTTTTGACCCAATCCGCTCCGCTCACGGATTTTGCGGGAAATTCGCGAATCTCGCGGATTACGAATTTACCGAAAATCCGCAAAATCCGCGAGTGGAACGGATTTTCAGACCATGCTTAAAAAACATTTACGACACACGTGCTGTGCACATGTAATGTATGGCTGGCTCTTCCTTACATTAGAAGTTATTTTTTTTCATGAAGTTAACTTTAATGAAGTATTTGATTTAGCAAAGCAGCAAGAAGAGCATTCATCCAAAAGAAAACAACATATTTCCGTTTTTCCTCATTAATCCAATTTAAGCTTAACATTTCTACCAGTTACGCACAGACTGAAAATGCACTATAGACCTCCTTTATGCACGAGCTAACTTTACTAATGAACACATTTGCTGTAATAACATTCAAATGACATGTACACAAATCTGATTATGATGAGTTTTGGAAAACTATAAGAGAAACACTGCCTGCCATGGTTTTACTTTTCAATGAACAGTATATTTATAAAGGTTGGTATCTTGTGCTCGCTGCCTATTTCAGAGGTCGTAGTGGGAGACTTCCCCCTCTGAGCATATTAACCACCCTGATGATTGCAGTCCAGATATATTCTGTTACAGTCGGACAAACCACGTGCAGGGCATGGTTTTGAGAGATGAGGGCAATCTCGCCCATATGTTGTGATGTCTAAAGTTGATCAAACTACAGAAAATGGCTATAGATGTAATGTTCAAGTATACTAGAAAACCACTGCTTGGTGCCCTCTGTTGATCTGAAATCCATAATGGATGAGAAGATGACAATGTATAAGCTATTAATTCCTTCTAACTTAATAATTGAAAAATATTGAATGGCTGTGCATGCCCCCCCTCTCCCCCGAGTTCACCTACCAGGTGCCCACTATTTTGACAGGCTCGCTTGCAGACCTATTATTTTAGTTTATCTCTTTTTATGTTTGGCTTTAAAAATGGTGTAAAGTGGCATTCATATACTAAAGCTAACTAGAGTTTATGTGGAGTTTGATCTGCGAACTGAAATGCTATCTTTAAATTTTAATCTTGCCATTTACAGCTTTACCAAAGTACATAGAGTGTGGGTGTTCCCAATGCCAGGCTATTGTGAGAAAAAGAAGGGGCTCGTTTATTATTATTATTTTTTTTTTTTACAAATGTCCAGATAAGAAATCCTATCAGACATGCTTGTGGTCAAATGTTCATGTGAATACACAGTAACCAATCACATTAATGTGCCTACAATAGAAAATAACGATGTCGATTCTATTCTGGCAATGCATACATTCACACAATGTGCATCACGTGTGAAAAGTCTCATATTGTGAAAGAGAGATAAGAACTGCTGTCTAGACATGTAGATTCGTGAGCAGAGACTCTGGTTCAGTTGCCATAAATTACAAAATAAAGAGAAAATAAGTCCTAATCTTGCTGAAAGGAAGGGTCCATCTTTAGAAGGAACCAAGGTCCAACCCGCAGCATCAGCTTTTCTAAAACAGATTTAGATCTAGAAGAAAGACTCCAGGTTCCCCCCTAAAGGTGATTTAAGAAAAAGATTAATCAGACTAATCAGACTCCTTTACATTTTCAATCAGGTGCCAATGGAAACAGGGCATAAACAAAAACAAATCTCAATCCAGAGTGGGATGTTTCAGCCTCAGACAACTTTTTTAGTGTCCTGGATCTAACATCACCAGACCCCTTGAACGTTCACTGGGGCTTTTACCACAACACATATAGTCAAGAGAATGGAGACAGAGTTACCAAGATCGAACCTGCCCCATAGAAACTGAAAATCAAGTCCCTGGGGCAATGTACCTACACTTTCACTAGGCCTGAAGTGAATCATAGTGACGGGCAAAATTATTAGAACATTGGAATGTGGAGCACTCCATTGAATACAATGGAGTGCACTGAGCTTTTATGGGCCGGTAAAAGCCTGCAGAGCAACATTTCAATGTTGTTTTACAAAGGCACCTCGGGTTCCAAGAGGCCTTTGTTTTATTTGTTAGAACATCCTGCCCTCTAGTGGCAGAATGTTCTAATAGCCTTATAGCTCTTCATAGAAGGACGATATCCGCCATTAAAGTCCTGCTCCAGTGTTAAAGGCCCTCCCCTTCACCTCAGGCCTTTAACGCTGGAGCAGGCCTTTATTTATTTATTTATTTATTTATTTATTTAAAATATTTATAAAGCGCGACTGTCACCTGGCAGGTATCCTGGCGCTGATAGCTACTCTTGTGGTTTATTGACGGGGGTGAGCTGGAAAAGGCCGGTTTTTATAGGGATAGGGGAAAGAGCCAAGTTTTGATACGCTTCCTGAATGGGAGGAGATAAGGGATATGGCGAATTTCGGCAGGTAGACTGTTCCATAGCTTGGCTGCAGCTACTCTGAACGATCTTCCTCCCATCCTGGCCTTCTAACATATGGGCACTCTCGCGAGGCAAGCAGTTGTGGACCTAAGTGTTCTGGTGGGGGTGTACCAGGAGAATAGACGTTGAAGAGGTCTGGGTCCTGTTCCATGTAGTGCCTTGAAGACCAGACAAAGGGCCTTGAAGGCAATGCGTTGCCTCAAAGGCAGCCAATGTAACTCGGCCAGTGCGGCAGTGGCCGAGGATCTCCTGGTCCATCCCAGAGCCAGTTTGGCTGCTGCCGACTGGACTCGTTGGAGTCTGTCCAGTAGTGTCGCTGGAGATTCAAGCAGCAGGGCGTTGCAGTAGTCAAGGCGACTAAGAATAGTACACCTGACTACTAGTGCTCTGGCGGAGGATGGAAGCAGAGGCAAGACTTTGCGCAGTGAGCGCATAAGGCCGGTGCAGGTTGCGACTGTTCTTGAGACCTGAGTCTCCATGCTCAATTGGTGGTTGAGCATGACGCCCAGGTTGCGGACGGTGGTAACTGGTGGGGGGTTGTTGGAGTTCTCCGGGGGCCAGAACTCAGCGGGCAGAGGGCGGGGAATGCGACTCGCAGGGCAGTACATCACCTCAGTCTTCGAGGAGTTGAACTGAAGTGAGTTCTGATGCAGCCAGCGTGCCGTGTCTCGTAGGCAGTCATGGAAGGCTTGTAAGGAGATGGAGTCTTCGCCTTCCCACGAGAGAAGGAGCTGTGTGTCGTCCGCATAGTTTACTGTGGTCATGTTGTGTGACTTGATTAACGTGACCAGAGGTTTTAAGTAAACGTTAAAAAGAATCGGACTGATAGAGGAACCCTGGGGGACACCGTGTGGGACCGGGGAGAAGACCGATTGAAAAGGGGGGAGGGAGACAGCTTGTTTTCTGTCGCTGAGGTAAGAGTGGAACCAGATAAGGGCCGTACCGTCAATCCCTGCCGTTCTCAACCGCTGGAGCAGGACTCTGTGATTGACAGTATCGAATGCGGCAGACAAGTCAAGTAAAATGAGGGCCACAGCTTGGCCCCTGTCTGCGCGCATTCGGAGCTCCTCCATGGCCGTGAGCACCGCGGTTTCAGTGCCATGGGCTGGGCGAAACCCAAATTGGAATTCGTCCAAAAAATGGTGCTGCTCGAGGTGGGTTGAGAGGCATTTACTGACCCAGCGTTCGAGCACCTTCACTGGGAAGGGCAAGAGTGATATGGGACGGAAGTTGGACGGACAGTCTGGATTTAGCGTGGGTTTCTTTAGCAGCTGGGTAATAAGCGCTTGCTTCCAAGAGCGGGGAACGACGCCACAGCTCAGGGATTGATTGCAAATCAACCGAAGGGTGTGAAATAGTTGGTGCCCACAGGCTTTCCATATTTTCGGTGGCAGAGGGTCAAGGGGGGATCCGGAAGTGATGCCCTGTGCGACTATTTCAAATTCTGCTTGAGAAATAAGAGGGAGAGCCAGCAATTTATTCGTGGAAGAACAGGTTGGCCTCAGAGAATCAGGGTTGGTGGAGATGATTTCAGGGAGGGTGGAGAGAGTGGAAGGCGGGGGTGTTGCCAGGTTATTAATGATGGTCTCAATTTTATCAGTGAAAAACTGAGCAAGACTGTCACAAAGGGACTGAGAGGGGGGGATGGAGTTTTTGACGCAGTCGGGGTGTAAAATATTGTCCAAAATCTGGAATATGCTTTTTGGACTGTTGGCCGCATTGGTAATGGTGGAGCAGTAGTAGTTCGCTTTACTTTCTGCAATAGCGGACTTGTAGTCACGGAGTGCCTTCTTCCAGAGGATTTTATTGTTGGTACAGTATCCGTGTCTCCACTTTCTCTCAGCTTGTTTGCAGGCTGATTTAAGGGTTTTCAAAGAATCGTTGTACCAGGGAGCCGGGGCTCTACCTTTCGGTTTACAGAGCTTAAGAGGGGCAGCAGAGTCCGCAAGAGAAGTGATTCTTGAGCTAAAGGACCTGTAGTTATCTTCCACTGAGTTGGTAATAGTGAAACTGTCTTCCACCTCGAAGGATCCGGTGGAGGTACTGAGTTTTTCAAACGCTTTCCAGTTTCGGTACGAGAATTGTGGGGGTGGGTGGGATTTGGTTTTGCTTGTTGTAGCATTCTTAATGTAGAGTTTGATGAGCGAGTGGTCTGTCCAGCTCATAGGCAAGATGTCGCCTACTTGGGTTAGACCTGGGCTTGAGAAGATCAGATCGAGTCGGTTGCCTGCGGAGTGAGTAGGGTCCTTTATCAGTTGTTGGAGGCCTACATTATCACAGGACAGCCGAAGGTTGTCTAGTCCTGCGTCAAGACTGCCGTTTGGCCAAAGGTTAAAGTCTCCTAGAAGTATTAGATTACTGTGAGAGGTTGCCATGTTGGTGATAGTCGTGAGGAAGGCTTGCTGTTGCGGGATAGAAAAGGCCCCAGGTGGGCGGTAGCAGACGATTACCGTAAAGGTTTCGCCTTGATGGCAGTTTATAGACAGCCCAAAGAGCTCGGTTCCAGGAGTCGGGTCTAAGTCTAGGATGTTCGTTTGCCACGAGGCCTTGAAGATGACACCAACTCCGCCACCGCGGCCTTTAGGTCTGGGAAGGTGGAGAATGTTAAAGTTTAGCGGACAAGCAGCTGCTAGGTCTGTCTCGCAGTTTGCATGTGTCCAAGTCTCAGTTAGAAAGAGTACATCTAGATGGTGAGACTCGATAAGAAGATTAATTTCAGTGGCGTGTTTAGGTAAGGATCTTACGTTCAATAGGCCTCCTACAATTAAGTTCTGTTGTATGAAGTCAGTTAGTGGGAAGGCCGATTCTTCGAAGGAGAGCTTACCTTCATGCGCATACCCTCGAAGGTCGAGCAGGGCATCCCGAGTGGAGCCAGGGGATGAAGGGCTGTGCCGGGCAGGGTTTGTGGCGCTAGGCACGTCCTCGTCGCGGACGAGCGCAGACGAGCTTGCCTTAAGCGCGCCTTCGGCGCGCAATCGGCGTGCCCGCTGCGCTCGTCCGCTGCGCTTCCGACAGTGACACATAGTTGTAGTAGTGACGGGTAGCGTAGGAGGGGGTGTGGCCAACAAGAAGTGGGCGTGGCTGTCGTCTCCCTTCGGCGTTCTATGGCGCCAAGAAACGAGTGGTTTCTGTGTCCCAGCAGCTAATGATCAGCTGTTATGGGATCAGATGTATTTCAGCTAGGCAAGTATTTTAAAAGCAATACAATTCACAATGGTTAAAAAGCGAGTCAATTACACCTCCCGGCTTTTCGCCTCAGGAGTAGCAGCAATGGAGCAGCGTTCAGAGGCAGCGCGCTCTATTTATGTCTGCGGAGGGGGCGTGGCCAACAAGAAGTGGGCGTGGCTGTCGTCTCCCTTCGGCGTTCTATGGCGCCAAGAAACGAGTGGTTTCTGTGTCCCAGTATAGCCCGTTCCGGTTGGCTATTAGGCTATAGAAGAAATTCTGTGGTAAGCTTTAAAGGCGTTGAATACTGTGGTGAAGAAGCCTGAGATTTGGAGGACAGCCCATTTAGTTTAGCGCAGAGCTAAGAAAGCAAAGTGGGGCAAGAGAGAGGCGGCATCCACTCTGGTGCCAATGCAATCAGTGTCAGAAGGGATCCAGCTTCATTGGTGTTTATAACAGGGTGACAACAATGAAAATGTCCTCCTCGCTGCAAAGGATAGTCAGGAGCTTTGAGATCTTGAGACCAAGAGGCAAAGATAAGGGGGCAAAAGGACTGTTAGTTTCCAAGCAATGCAAATCATTTCACACTGACCACCATAGGCTGCCCGGATTTATGGTATATCCTGAGAGCCTGAATGCAGCAAGTGGGCAGCAGGTAAAAGAGAAGATGCATGCTTACAATCTCAATCATCTGAAAGGGAAAATGGTAGCTCATTTTCAAATATTCAAACCTTTTCCTAAATTTGAACCATACTTGGACACAATCTTTATATTAGACTTAGATTAGGTAATTTGCCAGTGAAACTTTTTACTAGTACCTAGAAAAGCGGCAATATTTACCCACCCACCTGCAGTTGTGCATTTGGAGGGATGGAAGCTGTCATGCATTTTATTCTGTTTTGCTCTTTTACTCTGAAGACTAAGATATTACTGCCACCGCTTTCCATCACTAATGGCATTAGACGTTGCAAGGACTCTTTGGTTAATGCATGCACAGAGACTTTACAAATCTACATCCAGGTTTCTTTTTATCTATACGTAGCGTGGAGAGTCACTTGACCACTAGTCACTGCCAACAGTTAGATCTTGGGCATATGATAAGAGTCCTGTGTTTCCTGGCTAAGTTGCTGCATTGTTTAAGTTCTATTATGCAGTTGCTATTATTTTTATGTTTACATCTTGGTGCACTGATTCAATGAGGTGGTATATTCCTGAAATAAGTACCCGGCCAATGCTTCTATAACTTGCTTTGACCACTGCTATCAACATCACTTGCACCTTACCAGCACCGAATTCCTTATGTCCTAGGCCAACACAGTACTTATTATGTGTTTTTAATTGTGGTTTGTAAGCTGGACAGACAACACTTTGGCCAGGTAGTAGTTTAGACACTTGTGATATAAAACTAACAATTAGCCTGCTATATTTCTAAACATGTGGATTTAGGGGGGGTATTTTAGACTAATGTACAGGGATGCATTTATTGTTACATATTGTTTTAGTTCAATTTTATATTTGATCTCTATGTTCTATATTGTATGACCTGTTCTTTCAGGCTAAAACAATAAAGCTTATAATTAATTAACTGAGCAATGCCAAATAATCCACCCCTCATTAACAACTCCTTCCCAAAATCCGAACATGAAGCAACTTAAGTAGGAGTTAGTTGGTCCTAGTTGTAATGCTAAACTTCTTTGGCAAATGTAAAGGAAGATCTTGGGGCTAGGCAGAAGAACTGTGGGAAATGTAATACTCTAGACAGATGATTCACCCTCTCATCGTCCATTCTGGTGGCAGTGTGCAAAAGGGGGCCTCTGTCCAAAAACGTATCTATGTTATCAAGGAGGTTAAGGCATTGCACTTGGCCCTATCAATCTGCTTGGCAGCGGAGTTGGCCAATATGGTAACATTCCAATTCTAAATGGATTTGCTAGCTTTAAATTCACATTATAGTTTTACTATTTACAGTTTTAGCAAAGTACATAGAGTGCTTGTGTCAAGCTGGGTGGGGGAGGTGAAATACAAGTCAAGATTCAGAATTGCTGCAAGGTTAGGTCGGAATCTTGTGAAAGGCTCTGAGCTGAAACCTGACCCAATGTGGCAACCAGCCCTACTGGCTGGCCTTAGGAATAAACAAAACGGGGGTACCAGAATGGCAGGGACAGTCTTTACTGATGACATATTTGGGTATGAACTGTGAATGCATAATATACTTGATGTAATATTAGACTGTAATCAGACTCTCAAATTCATTTGACAAGAGTGCCCGGCAGTGCAGGAGTTGTCACAAGAGTCAGTTAGCCATACTTCAAATGAGACTATGAGCTGACTCAAGAATCCATCAGACACACCAGGACATTGGTGTGTCTAATATGCAAATGAATGTACACCACGTATAATCCAATTACATCTATAAGATCCCATGACTGATCTTTGGTAGGACCTTCTTCTAAGTCTCCATCTTGAACATACTGTTTGACCCTAATGCAGATCTATGACTAGTCCGATCTTATTCATTGCTTTCTGCACAAGGACCATTCTAAATAAGCTCCACCCGCTCACTCCTGCAGAGGCATAAAAGAGAAACATTTTATTAAAAACTAAATCTCTTAGAGAAAAAGTATATTGCTTGGCTTACTGCAAGGGCCAATAAGTCCACGACATAGAATTTTGAAGCAGTGTCTTTATAGGTAGGTAGTGAGAAGGTAATTCCCTCCCTCCCCCCTACACTGCCTGAAAAATTGCTGAATAGCACAGTTAGAACTTCTGCTGCATCCTGCCTGAGAAATAAGTATGTTAGAACCCCTTTTGGGTGGCCAAGCTTAAATATTGATTTGGAAGACAAAGAACCGAGATGGTTTGCCTCATGTCTCTGAGAATACTTTCTGTCCTTCTCCTGAACTCTTGATCCAGATTGATAGGAATGTGAAAACTAGCCTAGAGTAAAAAACAAAACAAGGCCACTACTTCATAACATGTGACATCGGATTGGAAATTGGCCTGTGTTTCCATGTCAGATAGGAGACCATATTTCCCTTTAGATTCTCAGAACGAGAGGATTTAGTTTAAAACTCCTTGACAAATGACTGTAAGCTATAGACCGTATTCATTGTCCCCTCTCTAATGGCAGGCAGAGCCCCAAATAAGCTCTTTTAACCCCTTCCCTGCGGGGGTTTTTCACCTCCGGTGCGGGGGGAGGGGGGCCGCATGCGGCGCCTCCGCCGTGCTGGTGACGAGCTCAGCACGTCATGAGGCACTGCTGAGCTGCAGTCATGACGAGCTGAGCTCGTCACGGCCACACCCGTTTTTCGAACGTTCAGCACAGCGGGGAAATTATCCCCGCGTGCGAACGTTCCAACGGCCGTGGCGAGCTCAGCTCGTCATGAGTGCAGCTCAACCGTGCCTCATGACTAGCTGAGCTCGTCATTAGCATGCAACGGGTTAAAGGATTAACTCTCCCTTGCAAACCATCTAGTAAAATGGAAATTTGCTCTGCCAAGAAATGATTCTCCTTGACAACTGTGCTCTCATAGTGTCCAGATGTAAAGATTACGGATGCTCTGTGAAAAATTAGTACAAGCTTGGTCAACATTATCTGCGCCATCTTGCCCCTTTCCAAGCCCATTCGTGCGCATAAGCGGCAGCCATTTTGAGCACCATGGCCTCCCTGCCCCTCGCTGATAGCCAGCGCGTCTCTCACTCTCTTAACCTCGCAAGCATTCCCCTCGCACACTGACAACCCCCGCTCTCTCATGCCTTGGGTCATAAACCCCTCTTCAGCGCAGCTCCGCCACAGAACCCCATCCTGTTCCCAGCGCGACACCTCCCTTCATTCCTTTCATGGTCTCAGATCCCTTTGATGCAAACCCCCTTTTTCCTGTGTCCCCGTTTGTCTTCCTTGTTCCCAGGCCACCACCTGGCCCTGCGGATACTGTTTATTACCCCGTACAGTAGGAAGCTTCCCCTCCCTAACAAAAGACCCTCGGGCCGATCAAAGCCCCCACCCTATGAGATCCGATCAACCCCACGCATTCCGTGAATCGGCGGAATGCCCTGCTGCGCAACAACCACCACCTGTTGTGACCGGGGTGGGGAATCCAACTGTAAATGTATGTGGGAACGGGCCTGATGGGGAGATTCCGAGGATGTTCTTTCAAGTGTCATAATATTGCGAGAATGTGTTATGTGCAATAAAGGTCATAAACTCTAGTATAAGAGGCCAGGCCTCAGAGATGTGGTTAGAGCACCTCGTGACGATACTTGCTGTCTGAATTGATGTGTTCTCCTCCGGAGAGAATAAAATCCTCGTTTCCTGCCTTCCAGTCTCCAGCGCTCGCTTCTTCATTGATTAACATTGGTGGGTCATAGAGGCGATACCGCCGGGCAACATAAAAAGGGTCTTTGGTTACTGGTTGTCTTTGGAACCCTTTTTTACAATTGGCGTCCCAAACGTGGGGCCCATCAGCGACTCGTGGATCCAGTGGGAGAGGTCCTGACGACAGAGTGAACGACTGCAACGATCGGAAGGTACCCTGTCCGATAGACCCTCGTCTGACAGCCGATCATCCGAACTTCACTGGTTCCGAACAGACCTCTCTCGAGTGATCTGCGGTCCTGACTGGGAACCATCAGGAGTGCCACGAGAAGTACGGAGAGAAGAGGACGATCGGGCGCTGGATTCGGAAGACAAGAAACTGTCCATGCGGTCCGGGTAAGGTCGTGTAAACACGACGAATTGCGAAAGTGATAGATAATTGAAAGTGATTGATAATTGTTGAGAAAATACTAGTATTACTTTTTGTTAATTTATTGGAGATTCACTGTCTACAAACGGAGAAACAACAGGCTCTCCCTTTATAAACAGCGAAGGATAGGTACGCACCCGTCGGACCTATTTTTCTCCCCTACTGAACAATTGCCCCTTCCCCCCATTGATTAACTGTTATAGATTGTTTTCTGGAGATTCTCTGTCTGAAAACAGGGAAGATTAGGTCCCCTCTTTACAGATAGTGAAAGGGTAGGTGACGCGAACCTTAGCGAGCTTACTTATTCTCCCCATTGACCATATTGATTTTTTATTTTTGACCTAACATTGATTGATCGAAATTGATTCATGAGGTATTCACTACGTGCAAACAACGTAGAATAGAAATATTCTGTCTAGTCTTTGCACGCAGTGATAAGATAGGTAGTGCTGACTATTATCCCATTGTGATCCGTCATGCCTGTCTTCTCCCCACTGGTTAGTAGCCTGTTTAACCCGGACCGCTTATTAGAGATGAACCATCCGGCTCCGCTGGAAGGCACCCCTAATAAGGACATGTTCATGAAGCATGGATTAATCACTATAGCCTATAGTGAGCTGTGGCATAAATATACGAAAAAGGATCGAGAAAGTCAGTGGCCACTGAGAGGATCCTTTGATCTTGACAAAATAGAGACGGTAGAAATAGCCCTTCGTAGGAATGAAACAACACCTATTATGCTCGATAGTCTCGGTATGTGGCGCAAAGAAGCCACCCGACGAAGGGAAGACGACGAATCTAGGAAAGGTGAAGGGCCAGCGATGGCGCAGTCCCGAGGAGTGGATATGAAAGGAGAACGGTGTAAAGGGGTGTGCCGACAAGTCAACCCCGGAACACAACGACCCGAAGGTAATCCCCCGACACTGCGCACAGGACGAATAGATTTAAAACAGAACCAATGTGCTTTCTGTAAACGTCTCGGGCACTGGAAAGCCCAATGCCCGACTCTGCAGAGCATAGGTAAGAACGGAAGGTCGACAGAAAGAACAGACCGACAGAAAGGGAAAAGGCGCGAGATAAATCAGACTAGTACGGACAGGACAGATAGAACCACCCCGTTTGATTATGCTCGATGGCACAGATTTCGTCAGACCAATTTTAACGACATGTTAGAGTTCTGGGACTGATTGCTCTCTGTTGCTCCCCCCCACTCTGAAAACCAAACACAATTGCAGATCAGTGTAAACAACCCCCATTAGAGAAAGGACTCAAGGAAACCAAGCGTCTATTATATAACTTAGGATTTAATTACGGTAAAGAGAACACACAACCAACAGTAAATAGAATAACTAGTAGAACTCTCTAAAAAAAAAAAACTTGGTTAATAGGAAAAATACAAAACATATTATGCTCACTCCGGAAGTCCTCGAAATGTAACAATTCGATGGTCCCGCCCATCCGAAACACATAGCACGTGTGGGGCGGGGCCTGCCAGCAACCATGGGCCAAAAAGGAGATTGCTGGCGAGAAGGTCCTGGAGGCTCCACCAAGCAGGCAATGAAATGGTCTTCCCATACTGCCCTTCCAGGGATGGCGTCCCCCGGGCCGCGAGTAGGGAGGGGGCGGCTGCAAATGACCCCCTCCCTCGTATCTCCTGGTCCGGCCATCACGAATTCCTCCAGCGAACGGATGCAGGGTGGGCAGGGAGGAAGAGGCGATGCGGACGAGCCTCTTCCACCTCCACAGATAGGAGGCTTCCCTGCCCTGGTCCGGCGCCGATGTCCTCCAGCCGGGCGACGGCCTGGTATATTTTCTCAGAACAGGACATGCAATGCCCGTCTGGTATATTTCCATAGCACAGGACACACAATGTCCGACGGGCATATTGCGGAGCACCGGATGTACAGTGGTCCCCCAAGAGTCGGAATCAGGGGTGTAGGGTGGTCATCATGTGCGCCCCTGATTCCAAGGGGCGGCGTAGGATGCGCCGGGAGAGGAAGGCGGCCCGGACGAGCCTCTCTCACCTCCCCAGACGAAGGCTCCATTGCTGCAACCTGGCGCCCTGAACCAAAATGTCCTGCTCCAGCAGCATGATGCTCTGTCCTTCGCCATCACAAGAAGTTTCTTCCACTCCCGATGGATGCGACAAAGGTGGCTGCCACAGGGTCTCAAAATGGCGTCTGGGCCCTCGAAAGGCGGGTCCAGGCCGCTGGAGTAACTTTGTCCGGAATTGCAACTCGGGCACTTGCCCACCTGGGCGCAAGCCCCCACCATCGACAAACATCCCCTCGACTTTGAAGATTCTACCAAAGTCCCAAGAGCCCTCAGCCCCTTCAGGCTTCCGGAGGGGAACAGCTGCATTGATCACTAATGAAATAACCACGGTACAGCAACAAGATGGCGGTGCTCTCGTGTCTGCATCAGCTTCCGTCTGAACCACCCAGGAACATTATGGGCTAACGAACTCGAGTAAGTTCCGGCTGAACATCAACGTGACCCGGTAAGAAAGACTCTACCCCCTCCCTCTCTTGATTGACGGTCCACACCACCAGCCCCTCTGTTAGCACAGTTTTTTGAACTGCCGAAAGGGACCCTGGTCCAACCGCCAATCGTCGGAGACAATTTTTTTCCTCTGATGCTACTTCCGGATTAAACCGGCCTCGCCCAAAATGGCGCCGGTATCAATGGAAACTAACGGATACCTCGTGGTATTCCTTAAGCTAATGAAACTTGATGTACTGAGATATATATACGAACCATTGTGCACTCGATGAAAAAGGGAGGAGGGTTCACTTGGCGAACATTTGAGAGGGGTTCCGTAAAAATGTTGATTTCAATGAACGATTTATTTTTGATGTTTATTGTAACTGGTACATAACGTCGCTTATGATGCACACCCATGGTTTACATCTAGGAAATACGATTCCTATGAGCTTGACTGTGTTTCCATTTATGAACTAAATCGCCCCTGATTCCCTCGTCACGCAATGAAATATTTTCAGTTACTTGCAAATAATAAATTAGGCCTTTTTACATGTTCTTGTGTTATAAAATAACCCCCTACTGTATGTGCCTCCATCGACGACATATCAGGCCAAATTATGATTGTGCTCTCACATTTTACGTACTGAATGATTATACAAATAAAAGCCTTAAAAACTATGAATAGGCATCGCATACTTTTTTGTAAATATGGGTATCGGCGGGAGGGTTTTTCTGCGCGCAACCGTTCTGCTCTTTTTTTAAGGTTATCCGAGAAATGATTGTCCGGCCCCGGATTGCTGATCGGATCCCAGGTATGATACGTTGCCTCCAAAATATGCGACTAAGCTCAGGGACTGACATATGAAGAAGGACCTCGACGTCTGAGAATGGGTAAAGTAAAGCGGCGTGATTGATGAAATGTTATAAAGATATGGTGGTCGAAGGTACTGAAGTACCGGGTTGAATGAAGAACTGATATGCCTTAGGACCTCACAGCTTTGGGAATGATTTAAGGATCCCGATGGCCAGATACAACTACAAAACCGCGTACCTCACGCTAGGCACCTCTGATTCCTTTTTAGCGTCCCCCTACTCACGATCCTTCATGCCATCCTCGAACCCCCCATGAACCACCTATCACATTGCCCGCCCCCCTTGACTGCAGAGACAGAGACCCTAAGGATTATATCTCGAAGAGATAAGTACGAGTATGCAGTAAGTAAAGGACTTTCGTGCCCGTACATTTGATGTGTTCGAATGTTGTTCCCCCACCCCCCCCTTTTTTTCCCTCCTTTTCCCCTCTGCAGATTACATTGGGGTCCCGATTAGGGTACCGTAAGGGATCTGGAGCCACGTCACGCCCGATGCATGAAAACGGACTACCGCTGCAAGACGACACAAAAAGGACGCCCTACCCAATGCACGACCTTTTTTATACCAGATCTAATGCTCTTCTGTCCCAAAACTGCATGCTCTCTACATCCTAACACAGACCCGAAACGTCTAACGTTGGGTGACGCACTGAATAGCCCAAACAATACACGGCCATTCTCCATGTCCTATGTGTACTGTTTGGCCTATTGTCTCTCTCTCTCTCTCTCTCTCTCCCTCTCTCTCTCTCTCTTTCTCTCTCTCTCTCTCTCTCTCTCACTCTTTCACCCCTCCACACTTTCCCTCTTCCTAGCGACTGACACCTAATTGACGAACCTGGTGCACCTCCTGATTGGCCCCAAATACCACAAGTATTTGCACAAATTTGTCCTAAATGAAATTGTATCGGTACCACGTTACTACCTCTCCTTTTCTGCTAAATATGGATGAAATTTAAATTGGCCAAAAGGAAAGGGACAGGTAAGACGACTGAGGTTCCCTAAAAATTTGACCCACAGCCAGGGAACCATTTGTCAGTGGCTTCTATGATAAAATATGTCTGTGGTAATGCGACCATCCCCATTCCAAATTGCCCCTACACCCCGAACAGTAAGAAATGATCGAGACACCTCCGTCTTCCCAAAATGCCCCCAGTTTGGTGTCAGCTGCCCTGAACGAGAGCCTGAAAAAACGCGCCCTGCTCTAATTCACTGTGTCCCTAATTGTTTTCCATAAGATCCCTCCTTCCCCGAGGACAAGTTCAATAATTACTGCCAACCACCCCCCCCCCGAGTTTTTGTAGTAACCAGGTTGCGAGGATTTATATAGGAAGTTAGAAAGATGTGTGCAAGGTTGAAAATTAGATCGAAAATCGAAAGAACTTGTTGCAGTAAGCCTTGTTGTAAATAAGATGTTTTATGTAATGCAGACTTGTTTAGCCTATGTTCACCCCTCAGAAGGATGCCTATCAGACTATGGTGAATAGCACGTTGCACTTTTGTAAAATACAAGGCCCTGAAGGCCAGCCTAACCTTGCAAGACTCGTACTAGGGAAATGGGTCTCTACCAGAAGGACTGACATCTACTATAATAGACGTATGCAATAAATGAGTACCAGACCTCGTACCTATTACAAATGAACGTAATAACCATCAAAGCGCCAAAGAATTAGCCAGCAAAAGGAAGTTGTAAGGAATCCAGCAAACCCATCATCAATTGTTTATACGTTAACCGCAAGAATCTCCAATGTAGCGAGTGCTTACCCCAGTTGCTTGGTGTTGGGAGAGAAATAGATTTATGTAATTACCTTCTTCTGCAATATCTCTAAAGACTGTCTTTTCAAAACTCATTTAAGGGTGTCACTGTCGGAGGAGAAAGAGACCGGATGTGGGAGCACGCGGCCTGACTGCGGATTGTGGAACATCAGCGACGGAGGCCGAGGCGAGACCACAGCAGTAAGGAGACGCAGGACGAGGCACTGTTTCAGACAAAGCTAAGGAAAAGGCTGACTTGAAGCCCCTGCTCTATGATCAACGTGTGCCACAAAGTCCCCGCTCTCTGAACATGGTTACGGACCCGCCTGTCGCAAACTCTCCGTCCCCCTGATCTGTTCCCGACTTGGCCTTGCTCCATCCCCTCCTCCTCCGACCTACCATAAGGACTGTTCACACCCGCACCTTTCCACCCGAACTCCCAAGTTCCTCCAAATCCTACTGAGCTACCCAGAGAAGAGTACTCCCTGCGTCAGAAGGGAGGGAGCTCCGATCAAGTAGACCACGAACTATGTTAATCCTAGGACGGTGACCTAGAACTCCACCAAGGGTCGCCTCTAAAGAAAAGATGAACGAAGTATGTGGTTCTACCCACTGCTGAACGCCTTGAAGATGATGGAAGCGACTGGAAATGCTCACCACACAGATTCAAGAGACAAACAGATTTCACAATTCTGGAACAATTGCATTTTCCATTGCAAATCTATGCTCTGCATTAAGGAAGAAGATGCGCCTGCTCCAAAACCGTAACGCATTGCTCCTATGAGGTCTGGCGAAACAAGACAAAATGTACCCCTGCCCGCAGACCTCCAACGACTCAATCCACATGAACATTCCTGTTGACAGAACAAATTGCAATCCAGGTGCTTAACAGTGCCAACAGAAGACGACAAAAGACAACGAGAACTTTGATATTTTTACTATCTCTCCTTTCTCTCCCAAGCACCATTGGACTAACTATGCACCCGCCGAATGCAAAGAGGACTTACTTATATAATAACTTACCAGCTCCTATTTCGAATGACCATAAGTACCTATGATCTGTACCCTACGCCCCCACTACGTAATTCTAGTCTGATATTGCATTACGATGATTTTTCCTACAACCGACTTAACAATGAACCCGTTTACTAGATGATGAGATTTTTCAATGTGATGTTTATGATATGATGTATATGCACAGTTCCTTTGCCTAAGTCCCCTCTCCCTTACTTATGACCGCTGCAATAGGTATAGATAGGAAATAGACCAGCAAGATGTCTTGGAAATGTTAAAGGGAGGACTGTGAAAAATTAGTACAAGCTTGGTCAACATTATCTGCGCCATCTTGCCCCTTTCCAAGCCCATTCGTGCGCGTAAGCGGCAGCCATTTTGAGCACCATGGCCTCCCTGCCCCTAGCTGATAGCCAGCGCGTCTCTCACTCTCTTAACCTCGCAAGCATTCCCCTCGCACACTGACAACCCCCGCTCTCTCATGCCTTGGGTCATAAACCCCTCTTCAGCGCAGCTCCGCCACAGAACCCCATCCTGTTCCCAGCGCGACACCTCCCTTCATTCCTTTCATGGTCTCAGATCCCTTTGATGCAAACCCCCTTTTTCCTGTGTCCCCGTTTGTCTTCCTTGTTCCCAGGCCACCACCTGGCCCTGCGGATACTGTTTATTACCCCGTACAGTAGGAAGCTTCCCCTCCCTAACAAAAGACCCTCGGGCCGATCAAAGCCCCCACCCTATGAGATCCGATCAACCCCACGCATTCCGTGAATCGGCGGAATGCCCTGCTGCGCAACAACCACCACCTGTTGTGACCGGGGTGGGGAATCCAACTGTAAATGTATGTGGGAACGGGCCTGATGGGGAGATTCCGAGGATGTTCTTTCAAGTGTCATAATATTGCGAGAATGTGTTATGTGCAATAAAGGTCATAAACTCTAGTATAAGAGGCCAGGCCTCAGAGATGTGGTTAGAGCACCTCGTGACGATACTTGCTGTCTGAATTGATGTGTTCTCCTCCGGAGAGAATAAAATCCTCGTTTCCTGCCTTCCAGTCTCCAGCGCTCGCTTCTTCATTGATTAACATTGGTGGGTCATAGAGGCGATACCGCCGGGCAACATAAAAAGGGTCTTTGGTTACTGGTTGTCTTTGGAACCCTTTTTTACAGCTCTAACTTCTCCGCAGCCAAAGGGTACTGTCTTGCTAGTAACTAAGGAAGGAAGGCATGTTTAGGATATTTCCATTCCATGGCACATGGCCTTCTCGGGTTCATGTAATTAGCCACTAGGGCCCCAAAGAATGCTGAAACAAATGAAACAGAGGGTAGTAACTTGTAGTGAGATGCTCCTCATCAGGTTGCACTCCAAAAGTATTCCAAATGATGCTAATACTTTTGGCAAGCCTCTCTAGTGTATATGGTTGATATAACCATTGCTCGCAGTCTGCCACAGCAGACGCTTATCCTCCCCATCTTCAATTAATTCTGTTAAAGGCCCAGAAGATAGAGAACAATGCGAAGAAATAGTCCAGTATTAAAACACCAAAGTGCAGTGATCTGGAAATGTGTACGTCTGGAAATACAGCAGCGCAAGCGATTTCTGCAAGCTTTATTTCCATACTTGCACCTCCTACTTGTGTGCTGTGGAGGAGGAGAGGAGTGGAATGAGTCTCTTTATTATATGCTTTCCCATGTCCTTCAGTAAATATATAGTGCCCAGATCATAGTTTAAATATGAAGAAAAAGTTCTTGAAAACAGCTGTACACCTTAATCTCGGAATACACTGTCAAAGTGAAACCTTCCCACTGGACTAGTGAATGCATAAAACCCCTGAAGAAGAATGGTGTACCACTGCTGCCTAGACATGCTACCCCACCACAACCCCGCACTCCCACTCTCTGACTCTTCACTCTCCTTTGCCGTGTCACCATCTCCCCACCACACTTTTATCTACGTTCAATCTCTCTCCCACCACACTGCGTATCCCCTGTTGCTCTATGGGAAGATTTGCATTATCAAAATTCACATTACTTATTATAAATAAAGATTGCTTTATCCATCTGCCATACTCCAGGTGGGAAACTGACACTGTATTATCAACTAAGAAACAAGCTTCTCTGTAGCTAGGATTATAAAACAAACGGTAAAGCATAAATATAGAACCTTCAATTTAGAGACTTGTATACGGTTGATGTTAATATCTTCGAGTTCACAGAAAGATCGTATTCTGGTAAGTTTGCTTTGAGTTGTTAATAAACGTCAGTCACTTATTATGCTGTGTCTCATTTCTAGGTTAATGTGTTAATTGAATGTTCGTGAAAAAATGTAAAGCTAAAATTAATGAAAAGCAATGAGCAATGGATATTATATAGTGTAGGGCAGACATTCAATATTGTGTTGGCTGTGCTATGGTCATTTGTGAGTGATTTACAGAAATTAGCGTTTTATTGATGACTTTTCCAAGACTTTACAATATTTCTTTTACTGTTCTAAAGTGTGTGCCTACTTTAATTCGTAAAATAATTCCAAACTCCTGCTAATGATTGCAATACCCCTATTTTTTTAGTAGAAGAAGTAGAGCACAGGCCCACTTTAAACAAAGTGAAGAAAACTGAGTGCTACGTTGAATGTATCAGTTTATTTAAAGGCAGAAAACTAAAATACAATCATCTAGAAAATAATTCAACTAAGCATGATAGCCATAGGTATGCCTTCTGCCCCCATGTCACAGCCTATTTCTTTCTACAAGCCTCTATACATCTTATATCAGGTGACAGGTGTAGCCACTACTCACTATCAGCATTCACCCGCTACAGGAAATCTGAACTGGACTTACGGATTTAAAGAGGTGTAAGTTCGACTTACGGTAGAATGCTTTAGGGGCAATCGGAGACGGCTCCACAAAGGTATGGTATTGGCTTCCCAAAGACAAATGGAGTATATTGAGACCACTCTATACTAGGACAACCTCACTAAACTAACAGCGTCTTACGGTGTGCCAAGAGCACACTAACTACTGCGTCCTTCAGCTCCTCAAAGCAGCAAACTGGCCAAGTCCAGCCATGGGCCAAAACGTGTTGAACAGAGAACAAACAGAAACACAGGAAGTGGAAGAGCCTTATGAAGGCTGACATACTGTCTGAACGAAGAAACACTTTTTTTCTACTTACTATTTAGTATCAGGAAACCAAACAAACAAATTAATTGATTTCTCGTAGACTTAACATTTTTAAGGTACTGATCCATGTTTCTTTTTCTGTCAAACGTTTCTTCTATTACCACTCCTGAGAATGTTTGTGTATTTAGTGAAATATCTGAAACCTTAGTTACAATAGACTGTGTGTATATTCCATGCAAAGATGAGTTATTGGTGAAGTTTTCTACCAGAGCTCTGTGTTAGAACTATGTTCATCAAACTGAATCTCATAAAGACACTTGGAGGAAGTTTCTACATGATAACGATAATAGAAATTGGTATATTAAAGATAATATTAAAGGTTCTCAACATACCTTGTGATAAGGGAACAAGAGCTTGGGAAGTATTCTGCTATAGATAAGTATTGATATAAACAGTCTAGGTATAATGATATGCAGTTCTGTACCAGGTGAAGAAGAACTGTCTGGAAGGGGTAGGTGAAATTATTTCTCTAGTCGCTGTTAAGAGACCAACATTCAAGTGAATCTATAATCATACCCATAATGTAATGTCCACTGTTATACATTCTTTTAAAGCTGTATACATCGATAAATATATTTCAAAGAGTATGTTGTCTGTCCTACATATCAGCTTCAATAAGTACAGCATATGGTATAAATCAGATATTCTGATCCACTACTTAAGCAATGTCTACAAATTGCGATTTACTCTATTTGACAGAGTCAAAAAACTACAATTATTAAAGTTGGGGCATGGAAACTATGGTTGAAGAAAAAATATCTCAAACAAAGGTAAGGATCAAAGTACCAGATTTACTAAGAGTCATTATAATTTCTCTTCATGATGATAGACAGACGCCTGTCCTCAGCACCCAGGGTCAGCGAGATAGAGCGGATTATCCAAAGCTCGATTAATGATAATATCTAGACTCTGATATTGTAATGAATGAATGGGCTCACTTACAAAACACTGCATTACTCTGAGTTTATTTCAACAATAACAAAAACGTATACATCTATTAGCATACATATCCTCACTTATTTTCTTTTTCTAGCTCCTAAGAGTGTGTTGTGGTAAGATCTATAATGTTGACAATGAACATATTCAAAGGAAGATCATTTAAACAGTTGAAGGTGACCTTGATTTGATAGGGATTACTATTTCATTTTAGTTAGGAAGGGCGAGAGGAACAGGACCAATACATAATTAGCAGTTGAACTCCAATTAATGTATGGTATTAGATTAATGTATGGTATTAGAGGGCAAATATCTTAAATTCAGGGAAATATCTATACAGCAGTTGAAAGGCTTCTGTACTAGTAAGGAATAGCACAGCGTAGAACAGCTCTCACTGAAAACAAGGAGGGCATTCCAAGAACAAAAAGGTAAATAGAACACAATATTGAATACTTAAGATAATTAACATTGAATTTCAATAATACATTAAGACAGCCAATAATGTCCAAAATACACTGATTAACGTGTCCGCAATTGTGTTCATTTCATCTGAGAGGCGGATGTTTAAACAAAGACCAATAATGACATTTTAGCCTTGTATGCTTCTCAGAAAAGCAATGTGTCTTTTTCTGACTAAATATAACTATTTGTTCCTATGCTCCTGTGGTATTGAGATAAAGGAAATCCAATTTGTACCACTGAAGGATGTGACATATGTTTTAAATATATGGAAACTTTAAAAGGAATGATTCATAATATTTTGCGTGTAATACGATATATTTGGCATGACCTCTATTTTGCATAGTTTACAGAACCCGGAAAGTGTGTCGCTAAGATTCATATTAAAAATGCGCTCTGTTTGTAGACATAAACATATAATATAAATTTGCATGATAAAAGTATTTGAAGTCATTTGCAAAATTCACTCGATTTAATGACACACAACTTTTAACTGTCTATGAACAAATATCAGATTCTGTAAGCAATACAAATAAAATGACTGAGCAGTTGTACCTCTGAATTCACCCTAGATTGTCTGGGGTGCCCCAGATCCCAGCTTCTAATGGCTCTGGCACTTACACAGTGTGCGGGAAGTAATGAATGGTGTAAGTTCATGTCTTGATCCACTGCAAGTGTAAAAGGAATTATGTTTTCTATGTGTCGGCTAGACAGTGCATTCACTCTCTCAATGAGACGTGTAGTGTTCTATCTGTGGGCTTCAGCACGCCCATAGCCTTTTCATTTCCTTGTCCTGTCGTTGTCCTCAAATCATTTGTTCCCATTTGTCCATGGCTCGACTGTGTCATGCCTCTCCTGTGTTTGACCTTTCCCACTGAGCATGGACCAAGTACTTGCAAACATCCACTGACCCCATTTTGGGATCTACTTTTTCTCTGTCTTGGAGCACTCCAAACAGTGCTCGTGTTTTCAATTCACTCGCTCCTCCATCTTTCATGAATAAGAAACTACTCCACACAAACTGGCCTACTCTTTGAGTATCAAACTGCTGCATCCCAAATTAGTCTAGAGTTTATAATGTATTGAAGTACTGTACGGCAAACGTCTAATATTAGTATTTCCAGATGACCATACTCCTCGCCCATTTTATTCTGTGTAAAAATCTGTACCCTAAAACGGTATACTGTTTATTTTGTATGTAATGTAAAGAGAGATTTTCACAGCACCATTAGAATTGTCTTGCAGCACTTCCATGTTCTGATTACTTCCCACCCTGGTTTAGAATATTCTGTGTATAGGTTTGGTTACAAGTGTGCTCAAACTCGCCTGGAATTGACTGTGTTTCAAACTATTGCATGCCAATGTGCCTATTGCTTGAACATCAAACATCCTCATGCCTAACCCACCTACATTCTATTGTGTATCAAACTAGCACAGCAAATCTAGCCCTGTGTTTATCCTGTGTAACACCAAAGCATGCCACAGAATATTATTTAACTATCTTTTTTATAATGCATTTATTAAAAGCACTCCCTAGCATATAATGAGCTTTCAGCAGGTGGTTGCTGGTGGTACTCACCAGCACCAATTTTGGGGGGCCAGGCCTTAGTTTTCATTATCAAAATTTTACTCACAACAAGATAGAGAATGGCAGAAAAGTAAAAAAAAGAAGGGAGGGCCGGATATAGATAGGAAAACAGTGACACACTGAGAAAGCGGGGATAAAAAATAACTTAGATAAAGAAACAGGAAGTATAGAATAGTGGTAGAAAAAGGCATGAAGGGCAATCAAGGCTAGGAGCTGTGGTAGTCGGCAGTGCTAATGGCGGGCTCCTAGAACAAATGCTGGTGAAAGTCACATTTTAGTACACAATTTAGTAGTAATAAATTAGTAACCGTCACACCTTCCACTGGCTGGCCAAAAAAATCTCTCACTTTGTTTTGACACAAAATCCAAGCAAGCATCATACATCTCCCATAAGCAAAACCTCTAATTTAGTTTCCTGAGCATTTGTCTAGAAATGACTCTCTGGCACAAACGCAAATCAAAAGGATTGATTTGATACTGCCGCCCAGTGGTTCTTAACCAGTGATCCAGGGACCACTGGACGTCAGCAACACCTACTCAGGGGGTCCGCGACTGCTTATAAAAATAAAAAATATGATCAGATTCATAAAGTGTATATAAATAAAGAAGGAAATGTACAATTTAAAACATTCTGTAAATGTGAAAGAATTTGAAACTGGAGTCTAAAAATTAAGTTGGTATCCTTAGTACGATTCGTGGGAGCAGTGAAAGTGCATCAAACAGAATATAGGATGGCCAATGAGTAGCCTCAATTGAATTAGAAAAGCCTCTACCTTTCTATTTAAATTAAAATTCAGATTCTTTTTATATATGTTTGTGAATTAAATACATTTTTAGATAATTTCTCAATTTCTATGATGAATGCTTGTTTCTGTATATTTGTGTATTGTTGTGCGGTTCAAATCATTAAAATTGCTAAGGCCGGATTCCCCAGGTTCAAATATTGACACAGTGGGGGTCTCCAGATTCCAACAGTGATTCACTGGGGGGTCCCTGAATTCCAGTAATGATTCAGTGGGGTTCCACAGAAGTCAAAAGCTTAAGTACCACTGCAGCAACCGATAAAGTAATCTTTCTTTTTCCTGCTGATCCTTAAAAAAAAAAAGATTAAACCGTTCAGATCCTTAAAAAAATCTTACAGTTCACGCCTGCTGCTGCTTATCTACAATATGTTTTTTTTAAAAATGTAAAATTAACTATGCAACTGGTCAATCATATTCGCTGTCTAGCTTTCTTTATTGCCTTTAATTGCATGTCCAAACGAAAGGAGCAAAACCAAATGATATAATGCATTCAGGTGTCTGCAATTAGCTTCCCAAGGCTCTTCATCTGTGAAATATGGCAAGTTCATGTCAGCAGCTACAACGCTTATTAACATATTCTAACTCATTTTAACAGACTCATAATGCTTCAGTAAACAGTGTTAAACCAACCTGTAGTTTTCTAGCCGTGATTATGGGTCGCGCATTAGATCCATCTTACTAAGAGAGCTAATACGTGTAAAGTTCATTGGGACGATGACGGATTAATGAGGCAGACATGCACCAAAATACACTGATTGTTTTATCATCTTTGAGGTGCACATAGACATGAAACAACATTTGATTTACTGTTTGCACTCTTTTCATTGTGGGCCAAAAAAAACAGGGCCACATGAATCATTGGCCAGGTATGATCAGGAGCTGTGTTTGCACAGAAGGTGCATGCATTTGCTTATTTATCTACATTGCAATTTGTCAGATGTCTCACACAACAACAACAAAAAGAGGCTAGTTGAAAGGCAATGCTGAAACCCTGGCCCATAATTATTGGTGAATACATTTATACTACACATCCTTGCAACCAACTGTGAATAATGGGCAGAAAACCCATCCCTTAAAGGGACAGGCATTTCAATGCCAAAAATATGGCACAAATAAGAGACATTCAGTGATTCGCATAGTCAACTTGAACCTCAAACAGAGGCATCTTTGTGTGATTGGTTACTGTCTGACAGAGGCAGTTGGCCACCGCCTGAGCTGTCAAAGCAATTTATACATGTTCTTTTAAATGACGCTGCATGTCAGAAATGTGTCACATTGTTACATTGCATTTTAATTTCTCTCCCTTGTAAAACCTGCCCTGCTGAGCACAGGCTTTCTGGGAGAGAGAACGTATAACACACCAGGCTTCAAATCTCTTCTAGGCACTGTTGGAATTCCTGGATGCGCGCACACAAGCATATGAATTTTTGGCATAAGTTTAGGAATGTCTGACATAGATTATGTGCATCAAGGTGTCCCTCCCCAAACGTTTCCTTATGAACATATAAGCTGAGAGGACGTCAATTCAGACTACACAGTGTTGGTTATGTGTCTGTAATTGGTCTTATATCACCTTGACAAGGTAATAAGCGGAAACTTGTCCCAAACTAATGTCGAATCAGATGTGATATCTATGTCATTAGTCGAATGACCTGACACTTTCAAAGTTCTTAGATGAGGTCAGATAACATCTCCATAAAAGGACATCATGGCAATGATTCTATATAAGCTGAGAGAGATGGTGATCTCCATAGTCTAAAGATAGAGACTGGGCCTACTTACAATGGAGTAGGACCTTATGCGCTTTACGTCAGGATGAAGATAATTGACCCAAAACCTTCTAGATGTGGATGTCTTATTTATGAATTCATTTTTTACTGCATGATACTACATCTGTATCTAGGGTAGACCTAAAAATGTCCTAATTAGAATTCATGAATTTCATTAGGGCAACAGATTGCGTTTGCTGGCCATTTGGGTAAGATAACGTAAAGCTGTATTAACCGAGTCAACATTTGGTAGCTCTATGAAAAAAGTCACTATTTAAAGTATATTGGTGTGTGTTATAACAATAATTCTTAAAACATTATCATTAATAACACCACAGCATTAGTAAACTTTAACTTTGAATCACAGGAAACAACACAGGCCACACTCATAAAGAAATTGTGGAGTATGTAAAGTAGAACTCCGGTAGTGCTAAGTCTTATGTGTCTTTGTGAATTGGCACAAAACACTTGAAATTGTAATATTCATGAAATATTCATATACAGTTATAACAGACAAAGAGGTCTGTGCCCTCTTAAATTTTCACGAATAGGTAGGAGCGGCTGGTGCCAGGGAAGAGTGGTGAGTGCAAGGGGATGGGTTGATGGACGAAAATAAAAAAACAATAAAAAAGAACTTACATGCAGCCCACCCCATTGCACTCTTCTGCTCCTCTCCATTGCAGGTACAGGTTCCTGCGGCCTATCCAGATGCTGCTGGCAGAATCAGAGCAACAGCAGGATTGGCCTGAGCGCTCTCGATTTGCGCTCCCAGAGAGACTGGAAGGCCATGCCTCTGTCTCCAACACAGCTCAGGTTGGACACAGCTCAGTGCGCATGTAATTTTGTCCGGCCTGAGACGGCCGGCCAAACCAACATGCGCACTGATAAAAGTGCCCACCACTCCTCCTTGTCACTGTTACCCCCATGGCCCCGCACCCAACGACTGGGCCGGGAAGGAAAATAATAATACTAATAATAATAATAAACATGTTTTATTAGCGTTTTATATTTCAAGTTTCTTAGGCTGCTCAAGGGGAGGGGGCAGTCCTACTCTATAGAGGAGGAGCCACCGCCACTAATAGGGAGTTGGATGTATGAGGGCTGGTTCATAAAGGTATGTAAGAGTATGTGAAAGAGCACTCCTCTACTAATACTTCCAGTACTCATGAATGCTTTAGTTAATAGGCCCCACTTTTTATTATCTTAACTTAATGGGATTCAGTTAAAAGCCATTTTAATTCATCATTTAGAGTCACATTCTGTCTTCACCTTGAACACACATGTTGGTGAAGGTGAGAGAGTTGTGTGAGGCCATGACCGATCTTCTAGTATTGACATTAACCAATACATTCATCAGCACTTTTCAAAGAAGGCCATTTAAGGTTTAAATTCACTATTGGCTGCTCTTTTTACAGGTTCACCCCAGATTTTTGTCTTCTTTTACATAACCCGTTTATGTTGGACACAGGACTCAATTTTACTTGGTGGTGAAACAACCCCAAAGTTATTTTTCACTGCGGCAAAGCCCGCCCTCCCATAGAAAAACACTGGGTTATATTATAATAGTTTATAATACTTAACCTTATTTAGGAAGCAGCAAGAAATGTGTTTCACAGGCTTATCTAAACTGTCATTTAAAATCCAATTTAATGGTAAAGTCAGATTTTATATTACTATTTTGTAAATGACACTTTTAGAAAAACTTTATTTTCCTCCCTAAAATCGCCTTACTGCCAGTGTTTCCTGGTGTTACCTGAAGGCTCCTGGCTCCCTAGTGTGAAATGTGTATTGCTGCCAGACAATGGACAAAGAGCCTGGATGTGGAAAGTTATGGGTCCTCCAGACAGGAATGCTGGGGAGGAGATATGCCCTTGACCTTGTTGCACTTCAAAGGGGCCTGACGCCGGGTGTGCCCATGCCTTTGTTTCAGTGGCTAGGCTCAAACCAAACACAAAAGGAGAAGGGGCAACTATCCAGAACCAGTTTAGGAGGTACACAAAGTATTGTTCCTCACCCACATAAAGACAAATGGGCATAAGTGTGGCATCCCCAGAACCTGAAAACAGAACACTCCTGGACCTGTTAAGACTTAGAAGGAGGACTGCCCTGCTGTCTGAAGAATGAAGGAACTGCTTGCCCTGAACTTAGGACTCCAGAAGTGACTCCAAGGCTAAGTAGGATGACCTCATGTGTGAACTACAGCGATAAAGCAAGTTTCCAGAAGTATTTTCTGATTCCCAGCTGAGCAGACCCAACTGGGCATGATCTGGTCCCCTCAGCTGGCTGCTTTGGAGTGAGTCCTGACCTACAGGTACTGGCCTCAAGGACACGGACTCTTAACTGGAGTCAGACTGTACTTCTCCCGGTCTAACAGTTTCTCTGGATCCAATGCAAAGCCATGTAGCTCTCAACTGAAAGCTCAACGGATCTTACACCGAGAGATGTAGAGCCCTGCTATGAATTTAGGAACTCTAGGTTCCTAAATTGGTTGTGTATTTTTATGGTGTTGTTGTCACTTTTTTACTGTGCTTTTACTACATAAATACTTTATACATTGCATTGAAGTTAAGCCCCACTCCTTTTGTGCCAAGTTACCAGTGTGTCAAGCACAGGCTTATTTAGTTTGTGGTTCACCTTGACAAGAATTGTGATTATTATTTGAGGAAGGCTCTCAACCCCAGAACTAATATTCAAGTTGCTACAGTAAAATTTGTTGTTCGAGTCACCTAAACACACACACAAGCTTTGGAGGTTCCTTATAATTACATAATTACATTCAAATTGTAAAGTTACCGCAAAATAGATTTTACCACATTATAGAAATTGATAGAAACAGAAAAAGAGCTAAAAGACAAAGCGGTTTTAGTACAGAGAGAATGTAGCCTAACGGTTAGGGCGGTCGACTTCAAATCTGGGGAAGCGGGTTCGGGTCTCGGCAACAAGCTCAACATCCTGTGATTTTGGGCAAATCACCTAATCTCTCCGTGCCTAACAAAAATGAATGTGTCCTCCTGTAACCCAACTGGTGCTCATGTAAAGAGCTCTGATACCTGATTTCGGCTCAAGTTCGCACCATATATAACTTCAAAAAAATTTACTGAGAAAGAGATAAATGTCAGTAGGATGGTATTGAGAAGAATATAGAAATATCCTTATGGTCTGCTTCACACAGTTGGCTGTGCATTTATGTTGATGCTACCTGTGCAAAGATGGTCTCCTGCCTTCTCAAATAGGCAGTTTTAATTTACAGACTCATGGTCTGTCAGCATTTAATGTCACAGTCGAATTGTAAGATTGTGGAAACATGCAAGTAAGGAAGATTGTATTGAGCTCTGAATTTAGGTGAAGGGTGAGGACATGGGTTTTACCAGTGGAAGGACACGTATACCTATGGGGAAGGTAATGAACGCCCACAAAATCATAACTGTAGAAATAATAACAAACCATCCCAGTTGTTTTCAAATGATATTATACACCTACACATAGAACAAGAGGTTGTGAATTACAGCAATATTCCACTCATTCTCTATTGATTCCATGAAAGACATTTTTCTATGTGAAAAACAAATCCATGAGGAGGAAAAAATAAAACATTCACCCTAACAGATAGATAGATAGATAGATAGATATAGATAGATAGATAGATAGATAGATAGATAGATAGATAGATAGATAGATAGATAGATAGATAGATCACCCTAGATGCGGCGCAAATATCCCTCCCCAGTGCTGCGCTGTCCATTGGAACTAGTGCTGAATGGACGTCCAATGGTCGTGCGCAGCACTGGGGAGGTAGTGTTGCCGTCGGCGAACGCCCCGACGCAGCACTTAAGAGGTTAAATAAAACTTTATAAATAAATAAATAGATAAGACAGATGGGTAGATCGATAGGTATATTCTCATTGTGCGTCTACACATCAACTCTAATGATAACTACCATAAATGCCAACCCTCCCAATTCAGGACAGAGACTTCTGATTTCAAGGCTAGTCTTCTGCGTCCCGATTCCTGCATTGCAAAAACCAGATTCTTCGAAGGGCTTCCCCCAACAAGGACTGGTTTTGAGTGACTCAGAGTATGCACTGCCAGTAACCTGCTCCCACAAGCCAGAGTTCTACATGTTTTGTCTCTCTCTATTGGATATAATGCTTTCTCCGTGCTTCTGACAGGTATGGAGATTATTTTTTTGTGCTTTTCTGATATTGGGCCTTGCAGCCACACACTTGCAATTCCCATTAAGGCCTCGATTTAGGCCTCACCTTCAATAGAAGTCAATGGGAAAAATACATTCTCCTGATTATTTTTAAAAAATCATCTCCTGCTTTCCCCTTCTAAAATGTTGGCATGTATGATAGCAACATCACCTTAATTCTACTGCCTGTCTAAAGCACCTTCCAAGAATATAAAAATACAGATATATGATAATTTTTAATTTATAGTTCATAGCTAATAATGCAACTTAGGTGTTTACCTGGGTGCCAGTGAAGCGCACTACTTCTTGCTGCTCTGACTGGATAATTCGCTGTATTCAGAAGAACGATTTGTATTAAATTCTGAAGCCGAGGACAACAATTCATTACACAAGAAAGGATGGTCCTTGGCAGAAAATGTAAAGCTCCATGGAAGGCCAGGGCATTTCAGAACGTACGAATCACAACACAAGGCCTTTGCAATGTATTTCTTAATGATGTTAGGTTATGAAGCAAACCTTTTATCAGAGAGGATTTAACCTTCACTTTACCATGGTTATTGGCACACATGAAAATCACAATTAAATGTGATGCTTTTAATTATTTTATTGCATAAATGATTGAATGGCATGGTCGCATTACATCAAATACAAGGCTGCAGGAAGGGAATGGAAGGGTCTGATACCACCATATAAATGCTTGTCCCCTCCACCAAATGCAACTGGCAACATGAGAAGGATTGCCTTCAGAACAGACACTCAGCTCATGTTTAGACTTTCTTGACTACTGAATACATTCAACATGCAAGCTAAGGTTAAAGAAGAAACTTCAAACGATTTCTTAGTATTCAAGTGAACATTGACACTGCTCTTATGTGGTCACCTACAAGCATTAGCATGATGCAAAGCATAATCTTAATGTTATCCTACAAAAAACAATCACTACCCCCAAAACATTGTTAGATCAACAGGGAGCACATTACATTAAGGGCCCTTGGGGGACAGCAGGCATTTGTGTCAGCTTCTAGTACCGTGGGGTCACTTTGGTATTACCAAAGTAAATCTATATTCTATTTACTGCTTGTATGACCTCTGCTACAATTCAGATTGTGTAGTCACACATAGTTTTGTACTCGTTGAATGATGAAGTTGAAGTAGGGGGAATTTATAGAGCGCACGTATACCAAAAATGTTTCATGGTGCTAATTCAGACCGGCCGCAAAACAGGGCAACATTAATAATAATAATAATAAATAATAAAGGGGCTTATAAAGCGCCTGGTGACGCCTCCCGGCGTATCCCCGCGCTGTGGAGAAGGGTCAGAAAGCAGAAGAGGGAGAGGACCTAAAGGGCAAAGAGGTAGGTTTTCAAGAGTTTTCGGAAGGTGGCTTCATTGCTCGCTAGCCTAATGTTGGTGGGGAGGGAATTCCATTTGCAGGCAGCCAGCGCACGGAAAGAGCGCCCTCCCATTCTAGATTTTTTTATGCAGGGGATTTTGAGAAGGCCTGTTCCCATCGAGCGAAGAGATCTGTTCGGCTCGTAAGGAACGGCTAGATCCGACAAGTAGGAAGGTGCTTTCTGATTGATGATTCTATGGCACATGAGGAGTGCTTTAAATAGAATTCTCTTCTTTATGGGCAGCCAGTGTAGGGTAGCCAGGGTAGGTTTGGAAGCAACTCTTCTGTGTAGTCTCAGCACTAGCCGTGCTGCAGAGTTTTGGAGCACCTGTAGCCTCCTGACATTCTTTTCCGAGGTTCCCAGAAGAAGCACGTTGTGGTGCGCCTGGCCTCCAGAGGGAGGAGGTCCAGGGTGCGGTTGAGAGTTTTCATGACTCCAAAGCACTTCCCTATGATTTTATTTACATGGCTGTCAAATGAGAGTTTAGTGTCCACCCAGACACCAAGGTTCTTTGCTTCCCTGCCAGGAGTGGGTAACGGTCCCAGACAGGGTGGCCACCAGTCTTTGGTCCAACTGGTGTCCTTTCCTCCTATTATTAACACCTCAGTTTTAGAGCCGTTAAGTTTGAGGCAGTGTTGGGTCATCCAGTCTGCAAGATCGCTCATACAGGTCTTAAAATTTTCAGCAGCCAAGGAGGGATCTTGGGACAGGGAGACCAGCAGTTGCGTATCGTCGGCGTAAGAGACTAGCTCTACGCCGTACGATTGGACCACCTCTGCCAGCGGGGCCATATATAAATTGAACAGGGTGGGACTCAGGGCAGAGCCCTGAGGCACCCCCTGTTCAAGAGCTATGCTGTCAGAGAGAAAGTTGCCTCTCTGAACCTGAAAGCACCGGTTGGTCAGAAAGGCTTTTAGCCAACCCATTGCCTCCCTGGTGACCCCAGCTTTGCTTAGACACTGTAGCAAGATGGAGTGTGCTACAGTGTCAAACGCGACACTTAGGTCAAGCATAATGAGTGCTATGGTCTTACCCTCATCTGCTCCATCCCGTAAGGTTTCGGTCGCTCTCAAGAGCGCAGTCTCTGTAGAGTAGCCCGACCTGAAACCAGACTGAGAACTGTGTAGGGCATTTTGAGATTCGAGGTGAGCCATGAGTTGGGTGTTGGCTATTTTCTCAGCAACTTTCGCAAGATAGGGTAGTAGAGATATCGGGCGTAAATTCTCTAGGGTGTCCTGGCTCACATTGGGTTTTTTCTTTATGGGAAGGACGATTGCCTTCTTCCAGTCTTCTGGCAGGCAGGCTGTAGAAAAGGAAACTTTGAGCACGTGTATGAAGTATGGCTCCAAGACAGCTAGACTGGTTACTAATACCTTGGGAGGGGCAGGATCCCGAGGGGAGCCAGATTTGATGCTTCGACAGGTTTTTAATAGGATTTCCGACGAAGGGACCGAAAACTTGCGTAAGAATGATTCTGTGGGAGTGGCAACATCACTCTCAACAAAGTCCTGGCCAGATTTTATGTTAGCAGAGAAGTTGGCATAAATATCAGTGATCTTGCCTGAGAAATATTTAGCGATTTTGTTGCAGGTTTCTACCGAATCAGTGTGGGAAGAGTTATTGGAGGTAATTACAGAGATCTCTTTAAAGATCTTAAATAGCTCTTTCGAGGAGCACTCTGCTTCCATGATGCGAGAGTTATAATGGGATGCTTTGGAGACTCGAATCATTTTGTTATAGTCTTTTTGAGCTTTTTTGTAGAGGGTCTTAATTTTAGGGCAGAAATTGGTGCGCCATGTCCGCTCAAGTTTTTTACAAGCAGATCTGGCTAGGCGTATTTCCTGGGTAAACCACGGGTTGGTTTTCCTGGCCTTTTTAGCGTTGGCAAGTGTACGAATCGGGGCAGTGCGGTCTAGAGCGGTTATGATGCATTTTTGTAGCTGATTATAGGCTGTCTCGCAGTCAGACCCTCCTGGAGGTCCAGCATTATCAAGTAGTTTTATGAAAGTGTCAAGGCAGAAGTTTTTCCATTTTCTACATTGATAGCGTTGAGCGCTAACAGTATTGAGTTCATTGTCAGCAATCTGTATTTGCATGGAAATTACGAAATGATCAGACCAGGTTACCGGTAGTGGAGACAGAGGGTGTACTCCAGTCCAGTTCCCAAATATGGGGTCCAGCAGATGTCCTAGTTGGTGAGATGGATCTTTGTTTTTAAGTTCAAGCTGTAAGGAAAGCAGTTCAGACTTTATGTCCGAGGCCTCATTGTCAAGGGGGTCATCAAAGTGGACATTCATATCTCCCAGTATAAGTAGTCTGGTTTTTCTAGAGCTAAATGTGTCGTAGCCTCCATAAGGATGGATGTAAAATCGCGAAGTCTCCCTGGGGGTCGATATACAAGGATACCCGAGAGGGAGTACTTCGGCCCTATTATGATGGTGAAGGAACCGGCTTCACTATGATCTAGCGAGAGCGGAGATAGGGAGCATTCTAAGGGTGCTTTGGTTGCAATGGCAATACCCCCACCTCTACCATCCTTCCTATTGAGTCTGGAGAGGGAGTAACCAGGTGGCATGGCCTCTATAATATCGGGGTCAGAGTGTTCACCTAACCAGGTTTCAGTAAGAAACAAGATGTTGAGATCCTCATCCTCAAGTAGATGATATATCTGAGTGCAATGTTTCCTAAGGGATCTGCAATTCAGCAGAGCCGCTTTTAACAGGCCTTTCGTGTTGGAAGGAATGACGTTGTTTTCAGGAGTAAAGGAACATGTAGTGCAGCTATGTATCGATAATGCCTCCATAGAGTGTTTACATGGAAGGGTAGTTATAGGACATAGATCCAGCAGTTCTTGTCTGTCATACCTTAAATCGTGGGACCTAGAAGTGCCAGGGATTGTGGCCCCGCGCCCCGTCCGGCCGCGGACGGGCGCAGACGGGCTTGGCTTTGGCTCGACTTCGGCGCGCTTCCGGCGCGCCCGCTGCACGCGTCCGCTGCGCGGTCACTGACCGAGACACATTTATAGGGGGAGGTAAGGGCCGCTAGAGCGCTGACCTGTCAGCCCTGAGCCCGGAAGTGCTAGGCTCCTCCTCACCCTCCGCTTCAAACGCCCATGAATGGACGCGGCGGACGGGGGCGGGAGTGGGCGGAAAGCGTGGTCCCCCAAGCTCTGAAATCAGCCTGGAGGTGAGGTGCAGTTACACATTAGAAAATAGTGACACACAAAATAAACGTTTTTTAAAATTACCTCGCTAAATTAAAACAGTACGCTATTACAGCAGCGCAAGCAGTGTGACAAGCAGTGTAACCGCCTGGGTTAGAAGCGCTAAGTAGATAGAGCCCGCCTCTGCCACCAGCAAGACTCTTCTCCACCAGAGTTAGACCTCAAAAGCTCTGGTGAAAAGCGAGGTCTTCAGATCTTTACGGAACTCAAGTATGATTGGGAAGATTGAAGATTATCAGGAAGAGAGTTCCAGAATCGAGGAGCCTGAAAGGAGAAACTCAGCCCCCCATGTTTCTTTCTGACAAAACGTGGAACTACCAGAAGGTTCTTGGAGGAAGAACGTAAGTTTCTAGAGGGAGTGTAGGTTATAAGCCTAGATGTTACATAAAAAGGAGCTAAGCCCGCTAATGATTTAAAAATAAGACACCCTAATTTGAACAGGCATCTATGGGCAACCGGTAACCAATGCAGTTGACTCAGAAGCGGAAGAGCATGATGGTATCTAGACCGACTATAAATCAGTCTAGCTGCCTGATTTTGAATTAGCTGTAGTTGGCGTAATTCATAGGCTGGGATACCGATGTAGAGAGAATTAGCATAGTCAATCCACGAGATGACAAGGGCAAGAAGAATGAATTTAGGAGAATCAGTGGTAAAAACCGGGAAACCTTACGAATAGTGCGGAGACATAAAAAACAGGATGAAACGCCGTACTAATCTGAGTGTGCATTGAAAGGTCATCACTGATTTTAATGCCCAGACTTTTCACAGACTTAACAGGAAAAGGGGCAGGGCCAAGAGAGGAAGGTCAGAAATTAGAAGACCAGGGATTGGATGAGCCTCCAATCAAGACTAGTTCAGTCTTGTTGGGATTTAATTTAAGATGGTTAGAGCTCATCCAGTCCTGGATAAAGATCATAGTGTTCTGGAAATAGAATCAGAATAAGAAGAAAACGTGAAAATGAGTTGAAGGTCAACGGCGTAATTAAACACTGTGACCTCCCGTGACGTAAAGCAAAAATTAGGGGAAAAATATAGAGATTAAAAAGAAGAGGGGAAAGAGCAGAACCTTGAGGGACACCACAGGTTACTGCTCGAGGAGTAGAAGAAAAGGAAGAAAGTTGAATCGCCTGGTGACAGTTCTCCATAAAAAAGGAGGCCCAACTCAAGGCCACCGTGTCAAAAGCGGCCGACAGATCAAGAAGTACTAGGGCCTGAGTAGATCCACGATCAGCACTAACTCTCAGCTCATCCAAAACTGAGAGTATAACTGATTCCGGCGAATGAGTAGGACAGAAACCAGCCTGATAAGGATCAATATAGTCAGAGGCCTCAATGAAGGAGCTAAGGCAATGAGTGACATATCTCTCTAGAACTTTACCTAAAAAGGGGAGCAGAGGGATAGGTCGAAAATTGGAGGGAATCATACTCTATGACCCACGGGGAGCGGATAGGTGGGGACCCTACCCGACCAACTGCTTACCACTGCTGAGGGGTTTCAATACCTGGGAGTATATATCACTCTGGACAAGGCGATCTCGTTCCGCAGAAATGTAGAACGAGTCATGACGGAGGCGGTAGAGGACATGAATAGATGGAGACAATTGCCACTCACCCTGTTAGGGAGGGCCGCAATGTACAAAATGATTACCCTCCCCAAGTTCCTCTATGCCCTCCAAAACGAATATTACCCGCTACCGGCTGCCACGCTCCCTAGAGTTCACGCAGACATGCGCTCTTTTCTGTGGTTGGGGAAACAACCACGCATTGCACTTCAGACGCTCCAGCGGCACCAGTACAGTGGGGGGATTTCCTTGCCTAATCTAGAAGCGTACTACTGGGCGGAGCACCTGACGCCAATCAACGAGTGGATCCATGCCCCGGCTGACCACCCGACATACGCACTGGAACGACAGAAATTGTCACCCCACAGTGCATATCACTATCTGTACGGCGGTAAGACACGAAGGTCGCTTCTACCGGCAACACTGCTCACGCTACAGGCGTGGACAAGAGCGACAAAGCGTATGGGGTGGGATAAGATACCGACCAGACAGACGCCGTTATGGCAATGCCATTGGCTGCCTGAACTTAAAAAACTGAAAGGTTTCCAGCGATGGGACGATATAGGTATTTCACATATCGGCGATGTCGTATACAGGGGCGAACTGAAGTCGTTTGACAGGCTACAAATGGAGTACGGACTGCACCGATCGCAACTATTTAAACATACGCAATAAGCCCATGCATGGAGAACCCAAAATATCATACCCGCAGATTTGCCAGAATACGCTCCGCTGGAAGGTAGGCTCCTGCAGGAACAGATAACTCATCAGGCGGTCTCGCTCACGTACAAGACACTCACTAACAATATGCTGGGGGACCTAATGAAACTTAGAAGAACATGGGAGGCGGAGGTAGGCGAGATGGAGGACTTGGATTGGGAAATGGTCTTGATGCACCCACGAGAAGTAGCTATTAAGTCACGGTTGCGACTCATTCAGCTGAACGTACTCCACAGGACTTACTTCGACAGAGTGCGTCTCCTCAAAACAGGGAAAATAACGGACCCCCGTTGCCTTAGATGCCAACAATTCCCAGGTGACTTCTACCACACAATATGGTCATGTCATAACATAAGCATATACTGGACACACATTTTCGCGGAACTGGGGGAGGTCCTAGGAATAGAATTGGAGCACGACCAGAAACAGGCGTTGCTGGGCATGACCAACGACGTTGATTTGCCACGCAACCACCTTATATTTTTGGTCCTGGCGCTAGTGGTAGCCAAGAGGGACATCGCAAAATTTTGGGGGGCCGCGGAGACGCCGGACATAGAGGAATGGAGAAGGGGCCTGGATCTCTACATGGCGGTAGAAAGGGTGACATACAAGGCGAGGGGGTGCCCCAAGAAGTTTCACAGGGTCTGGATGAAATGGAGACAGTATCATGGTTTGGCGGGAGGGCAGTGAGGTGTGCTGGGTCAGGACAGGGGGGGCCCACAATGGGAGTGGGATTGATCCCGTAACTGCAGAGACACGAGTGGGGAGGTCTGCAACGTCATGGCGGAACTTTAGAAGCAAAGACTGAAATGATGCTGTGCGGGTGGGTGGTGTGAGGACGGGGGGAGGTGGTGGAGGGTACAATTGTGGCGGTAGGGAAATTACATCGATGGTTCTGCGGCAAGGGAAATGAAGAGGCAACGAACTTGTTGGGGGTGCGTTGTTCAGTCGCACTGAACATGGTTGTGGGAAGGGGGGGTTTTATATGAAAAATGCAAGGTATCGACTCGACATGGATGATACGCACTGATGATGGCTATGCAATGTCTGATTGACTGACCACAGTGGCGCCGCCCGGCCTCCGGGATGTGGGCTGATGGGCCGTGTCCATAACTATATACTCGGTCAGCACACGATTGCTACTATGGAAAGGCAGCCCACGGGCGGAGATTATATGTGTATGTACCTGCACCAAAAATAAAGTTTAAAAAAAAAAAGAAAATTGGAGGGAATAGTCGGATCAGCCCCTACCTTTTTCAGAACAGGGACAATCTTTTCTGATTTAAAAAGATTAGGGACGATGCCCAAAGCCAGTGATTTGTTGAGAAGGGCAAGAGGAGGATCGGGACAGACAGAGAAGATCTCCCGAAGGATGTGAGAGGGATAACTATCCTTGGGGGAGCCAGATTTCGTAGAACTAACCAAACTGAGAAAATTCTCTGTCAGGATAGGTGGAAAACGTGTGAAGGAATGTGTACTGGAAGAGGGTAGAGGAGAATCGAAAGAGGGCGAAGGAGAGGAAATATGGAGTTTGATGTTAGAAATCTTAGTAAAGAAATAATCGTGGAGAGAGTCACAGAGGTCCTGAGAAGGAAGAGGTTTAGCAGTGACTCGATAAAGTTTTGAGAGACTGGTAAGAATAGAAAAGATTTCCTTAGGCTTATTGGGAGAGGATAGAATCATTGCAGAAAAGTATTGAGTTTTAGCTGTAAGGATATCATGTTTATATTCCCTCAGAGTTGTAGAGTGAATAATTTTGTCAGAGGGATCGTAGCACCGACGCCACTTACGTTCTGCCTGTCTAAGCTGGAGTTTTTTTGCTTGTAAAGAGGAGGAAAACCATCTTTGAGTATCATGAGAGTGTTTAAGCCGGATCGACCTCCAGGGGACCAGTTCATCACAAGATGAGGTAAGCCAAGAGTTAATGGCTAAAGCCTGATCGTGAAGGGTAGAGTCTGAATAATCAACATTAGTCGGACTAGACGTGGAAAGCGAGGAACAAAGGGTATTAATGTATGTTTACTCACCCCCAATTTTTCACTTTGATGTTGGTAGGTAAGGGAGATCTAGTCGTAGGATTAAGTGACAGGGAAAAAGAGACAAAATAATGATCAGACCACAGGCAGGGAAGGACCGAAAGTAAAGAAATATCCAAATTAGCCGACCAAACTTGGTCCAACGTGTGACCAAATTTATGGGGCGGCAGGTGAACCAATTGTGTCAAACAAAGTGAGCAGGTCAGAGAACTCCTTGAAATGAGGATCCTCTGAAGGGTCACCAGGCCAATAGTTGAAGTCACCTAAGATCACTATGCTTGAGTTATTTACAGTCAGATTGGCGAGAATCTCACCGACTAAGGAAGAAAAGGCGGGCATAGGCTGGGGAGGGCGATAAAACAACACACAAACCAGCGAGGGAGAGACAGATGTAGTTTTCAGGACCAAGTAATCAACCGCAGGGATCGTCGGGGAGGGCATTAGAGAGAATGATCACCTCGAGTGGATAATGGCAGCCACACCGCCCCCACTTTTACAAGACGCACGATCTGAGCGCAGGAGATAATAGTTTTCAGGAAGAGCCGCTAGAATATCTGCTTAAGATGCAGCGGTGAGAGAAGTTTCAGTGAGGAATAAACAGTCAGCTTGAACTTGGTCAAGAAAACAAAATGTCTCTATCTGATGTTTTGGTAGTGAGCGAGTATTAAGCAAGCATGCCGAAAATACCAAGGGAGGGTAAACAGAGGAGGGGACTGCTGATAAGTTCCCACTGTCTTTCTGATTGTGTACTTCCCCAGCTGCAGGGACTAAAGAATGGAGGTTGGAATGATGATTGAGCTTTCCTTAATTTGTAAGAAGGTAGGGCCTCAATCTTTTCGGGCTCCTCTCAAACCAGTGCTTTACTCAACAGCTAAGTTAGTCCAGTCTGTCAGTAAATGTATCCTATTTCACCCATACTTAACAAGTTGCACCTGCTGCCATTTTAAATTAGAATCATATTCAGGATCTGCTGCCTGGACGTGGCATTGTTATTATCTGTAGAAACACATGGATTTGCATCACAACTGACACCCAATAGTTTCCTCCTTTGAACCTCCTAACAATACTTTTAAACAAAGAACAAATCGTGCTTTCACGCCATTTCTAGCCCACTGCGACTTAACGATTATTTAATTGATCACTTGGAACTCACCACAGTCATGCAGCCACACTGCACAACAAATGTGTTCCTAGGAAACGTAAACACTTTCTAGATTAGCAACAAAAATGCACTAACTGCTAAACTAGAAGACATACACAAATGACACACCTCATTCAAATTATTACCACACCTACTCACTCAATGAGCAACACACTGGCTTTCATAATAGTCTTGATCACTCTTTAACCACCTAATTCAAGACTGGGCCGATCACCATGCCATTACATTTCTGATGGTCAAACGTTCTCTTGTAGGAAGAGCAGAAGCCAAGCCTACTAACATTTGGATAAGATCCTTGATAAATATTCTTGTGGATGCACTCTCTGAACAGCTCAGATGGGTCTCAACCATCAACCCTACTGATTATTTACTAACTCTCTCACGAAATATTACACAGAATCAACTAAGAAAATTATTATTATATATGAGCTATCACCCTTAAGACTTGAATAAATAATACACATAACACACTCCTCAAGAGTACAATGAATTAAATACTAGCAAGATAATGTGAAAAAAACTGAAGATAGCACAAAACTCAGAATGCCTTTCAATCCTTAGACAATAAAAGAATGCACATAAATACATCACCATCAGAACTAAAGCTAACTACTTAAAAATTGCATTGAGGCAATCAATAGCACAAAACCCCTCTTTCAAACTATAATGCAATGCACCAACCCTGTCACCCAACATAGAACTCCCAGAACAATCCATGAACATGAAGACTTTACCACATTCTTATTAGTAAAATTATTGACAAACTCTACAATGAGGTATACATGTGTATACGTAACAGCCATAGAAGCAATGTCTCTGGCACCAAGGTATTAACAATTGTAAAAGGTTTTCCCAATATCACATGATTTATCACTAAAATATCAGCTTTAAATATATTCCCGAAACTCAGTCATTTTTCAGTCATTTTTCTCCAAATATCAGTTTATGAGTTCTGGAAATAAACAAATGTTTGTCTCAACTATACACTCTAAATGTTAGTATTCATATGTAAAAGCTTCTAATTTAGCAGTCTGGGCTGCATACGGGAGAGCTACTTACAGGTACCCCGAGAGCTACTGGGGTAGCTCATGAGCTACTCGTAGGAGAAACCTGCTCTAGATCTTGACTCTTTCACCAAGATAATTTGCTCCACAAACCCAAATATGTATTCAGAAAATCCCAAACGAGAATCTTTAATTAAAAAAAGTTATCCAGACATAGCCCAAGCCATACACAATCATAATGATAAATCACAACATGTCATTTAGATTCAGCACCTAACAACAAAAGAGTTCACTTATGACACATGAATGTCTTTCCTACAATCTGTCATTATTGCAGCATTTGCAAGGCTGCAATTTCTAATGGGATTAGTTGTTTTTGTTAATACGAAACTTACAAATCTCATATTCATGTCTTTTAAATGTAATGCCAGTCATAAGCTGGGGCCGATACACGATAGAGTACGGGCCGAGTACAGGGACCAAGTCAGTCCTGCTGAAAAAGTTACCTTCTCAAAGTCCGGCGGCAGAGCTCAGATCATTAGGATTTCACAGGAGTAGCTCAACTGATGGCAGCTACGGTGCAGGACCTTGGGAAGCATCATTTGGCAATCAGGAACTCAATCCAAGCAGTGGACAGCAGGCCCCAGGCAAGTCCAGTTGCCGGTACAGGAAGGCCATGTGCAGCAGGTAAACTAGGTAGTTGCAGGAAGGCCTATGGATCTTACTGTATCCCTGTAGCTCAGAATATGAGGTAAGCCAACTTAACCTTGGGGTCACGCTGGTAGTCCTACATTCAAGGAGGTTATCCTCTCTCTTGCAGGCAGCAAACCAGGACACACGCAGCATGGCAGTTCTCTGAAGAATAAGGGAGGCCGCAGCAGGACAGTCCTCTGGTAGCAGCAGGGCAGTCCTCTGGGAAACAGCCAGGCCTCAAGCAGCAGGACAGTCTTCTAAGAAACAAGGATGGCCCTCTACCAGCTACAGCCTGGTCCTTTTGTTCAGTGTCTAATGAAAGAGCAATTAACAAGCGTAGGCAGCATGAAACACTTATGTGGCCTCAGAAAGTTTGGGGCAGAAAACTGCAAACTTTTTAAAAGTGGACTGGTCAAAATTGTAATCTACAATTGGACATTCCCATCAAAGCAGATTTTAAATAACATTTTCATTTGAGTCCAAACAGGATATTTCTACCTGCTCCCAATCAAAATTTAGCGCTAATAAAATATAATAAGGTAACACAATGTTATCCTATGAGGGAGGTAGGTCTTACAGTACAAATTTAAGAGGTTTTCAACACCTGGACATGTAAAACTTAAAAATACATGTCCTATATGTTATTATATACAGTGCACCTTGCCCTATGGGCTGTTCAGGGCCTACTTGAGGGATGGCTTATATATGTACACAAAAGGAAGGATTAGGCTTGGCAAAAGTATTTTTTGCCAGGGCAAATTGACAGTTTAAAACTGCACTCAGACAGTCAAGTCAGGCCTGAGATATGTTTTAACGGGCTACTTAAATGGGTGACACAATATGTGCTGCAAGCCTACTAGTAACATATAATTTAAAGGCCCTGGGAACTTGTAAGTAACTAAGTTGTGCCAATTAGGTGTAGGCCTATCTGTTCAGGGCTCTACTGGAATGAGTTCTGATCCCCAAAAGGTGCCACGCATGTCTTGCACCCTTGGCTGTCATCAACGAATGCTCTTCCACTACAAAAAGGTGAAAATCCTGAAGTTTGAGCTCTTTGTGATTGGGAACGGGCCTGTTTGCGCCACAACTGTGTTGCGCATGATGACTGCCAAAAAGAAGTTCCAGTTAAACCTACTCTTTGTGCTGACAGTGACCGGCAATGCAAGACCTCACTTCATGCCAAAACCTTCCACTCCTTGTGGCCTCCTTCAGCGTGAACAGAACTCTTTATGCCAGACTTGAGAATGTACCTTTTCAGCTGGGTTAATATGGTCCCTTTACCCTACCCATGTGCCATTGTGGTTGGCCTGAAATTGTGACTTTCGTCAGGTCTAGCAAGACCATATAACTGCGAGTGACACTTTCTGTTTATTGGTGCTATTTTCACCCAAAAAAAGTGAAATTCAATACCTGTGGTTCTACTGATAGATTTTGTTCATTTTAGCGTCATTTTATTTATTATAATTTACTTTATTTTTCTAATTCATTTGAAACTTTTCTTTGGTTTCCACTTTATTACCATTAGTGTACTGTATAAATAATTTACACATTGCGTCTAAGTTAAGCATGGCTGCTTTTGTGCCAACCAACCAGAGGGTTAAGCACATGTTAAATCAGTGACTTCTGCGGTACACCCTAACAAGGATTTTGGTTGTGTACTGAGTGGGCTTCCACTCCTCTCAACTAACAACCCAATTTCTTACAACCTGTTTTACCAAGCAATCATTTTTAAGGAGCGGTACCACCTTAACCACCTTCCTCGCATTCTTTACCACATTACAAACCATTGGAGGAAGTATTGATAGATAGCAAGTATAATACAGCACACATTGTTATACACTGGTTTGTATTTTACTTTTATTTTAATTACATCAAACTAGAAAGCTAGCGTGTAAATGCTCACTTGCTCTCAAATTAATGTAGGCTAGTTTGTATGGGTACAGTTACAACTTTTTTAAATGGCAAAGAGTAGAAACATTTAGCCATCATCCAGTTGCCAAAAGCAGGAAGTTCTACAGAAGACTGTCTCAAAGACATAAAGCAACCCCAAACTTTGAGCAATAGGTTCCTAGTAGACCTCCTCCATTGAGTGATTGTCCGCCCTGTAATTGAATTGTCGCTTGAGATGATGTAATAATCTGAAGTTGATTACACTAAACATGGTTGTACATCTATTTGAAAAGAAACATCTATAACTTTACATCTTTCACAGAAGAGCTCAGACACTTCTGGCTGTGCTAGAGCTCTTTTCTCTTTGACTATCTTCCCCTCCATTACGCAGAAATCCTATATTACAGCTACAACTCCGCAGCCCAGACCACAGAAACACAGAGACACACTAGAAATAAAGGACTTGCATTTTTATAGCCTAATCAACCATTAAGAAATAGCTGCAGAATTTTCCAACTGGGGACATAAATGAATTCTCCCCTGGTCTTTTTACCAAATGATAGGTCAGGCTTTTCAGGTTGAGGGGGACACAACTGAGCGGTTCTGAATTTGTGTAAATCATGGAACCGGAAAATATCAGTAGCAGTTAGAACCACCTCTCATGATAATAACCTCATCAAGTCCATTGGAACAAATGAATGTTTTCCAACCATGTTGGCATGATTAAGATGATAATGCTGTTAATCTTGCATGTTCCTAGCACTGTGGTTCCTTTTCCTATGCCTTTCTAATTCGATACTGATAGTATACTTGGCTTTCCAGAAGCCTCTCCCTTCTGCCCTTTGCACGCAGTCACGAAGGCTCCCTGTTAATTCCCTCCCTGTTGAAGGATAGACCACCATTAGCCTTGAACTGCTCAGGGGGTCCCTAGATCCACCTCACATAAGAGGAAAGAGGAGGCCATCTGGCCCCCACTGGTGGATAAGACTGCTCCAGAGGTCCCGCCTCTGCACCGTCGCTCTGATCTTCACTGCTATAACTGCCTCTGTTGCTTGTTCACAGTCTTCCTGAGTACTTTTTGTTGCTACCATTTCACAGATGCCCGTGTTATATGACTGCTGTACAATATGCCAGGTATGCTATGCAATATAAATAAAGTCTTTAAAAGAAAAGGTAAGACCGCAGAGCCAATCAGCGACTCCTTCAAAGCCCCTACCTGCATGTCATACATTGAAATTATGCACATGTGCATCCCAAAGAGAGTCTGCTGAGGCTTTGCAGTCAAGAGCAATACCTCAATGGGACAGTCAACACCTCTATCCCATGCCCTTTCTTCTCGTGAAAGAGCAGCTGACAGGTTGAAGGGCAGCGTTTTAATTATTAATAGTTTAATCTTAACAAAATGACATTTAGGTTTCTGTATCTATAACTGTGAAGCTTGATTTTTAACTGTGTTTGTGTGTTCTCTCTCTGGACAACTCAATACCCATCAGATAAACAACAGATTTTACAATACAAGCCACCTTAATCCCATTCAAACAGAACACCTAGAACCTACACATGACTCTACATCACCAGAACACAGTTGATGCAAAGCAGCAGGATGGCCGGAGAGTTTTCTTTTGGTGGCACAGTGATATGTCATGGGAGAGCAACACGAGCTACACTATTGGCAAACATAGTTGAGAATGAATGGGAACAATACTGGATTTTCAAACAGAACAAACATCTCAGGCATTCTCTGTCCATTAAGATAACCGGATGCTAGAGAAAGCCAATCTCTTCTAACTGGAAATATCTTGTGACTGCAAAGACTAATACCCCTCCCCCCACCCCCATTGCGCGCTGACAAAACAACGCTTATGCTGGGTAAGAATGTATTCATCTTCATCATCAAATAAACTTTATTCAGCTAGAAGCCGTACAAGACATAAAATACAAATAAAGATAAATACATGAATAAATCTCATCATAAAAACACAATATTAGAACAGTATTCCAATATAAGACAGTCTGAAAATATCATAAAGTGTAATGTGCATAGGACAAAGAATGAATATCATGTCTCACGGTTCTAGTATAAAACCAAATAAAAAGCATCATAAAGTGTCACGTGCACAATCAGTAAGAAATATCAACATAGCACACTCAAGGATCATAATATAAAATCATAAAAAATAGCAGCATTTCAAGATAATATAGGATCGTTACTCAACAAGGCAGAATTCCTATGCTTATGAACATGCTGTATGTAATTTACAATTTATTTATTTTATGCGATTTTTAAAGCGCGCAAATACCCAGACGGGTGTCTCGGCGCTATCGTAACAGAACTCTCACTGTGGAGGAAAAATAATTTATGCTGAGAACAACCAGGTCTTGAGTTTTTTTCTGAAGTTGATGACAGACACAGAAAGATGGAACAGATTGCAGATTATGCATAGCTGTTTTATAAACTCTAATATTGGTATCCTTTAAAAGTGGAAGCTAGAGGTTTTTCCTAAAACAATAGTAACATTTACAAAAAAATATTAAGTGCAAGGTACGTTGTGCAGTCAAATTATCACATGGACATGGAGCAAAAATCATTGGATGTCTGATAGGATCGGGAAAAGTCACCAAATAGTGCAAGGTACTATATGTCAACCATGTTAACAGGAACCGCTGGTAGTTGTTACCTATCCATATGAGGTAAGGTTCAATGATGGATTTGGAATACAAGGGGCTATACAAACCGACCATACTTTTATCTTAAGACATCCTCTTAGGCACAAGTCGTCCCAAGTTCTCCCCATTGTAAAGAGGCGTGTTTCAAGCCCTATGGAGTATTTTTTTACCTGTATCAGCCAGAACCCCACCAGCATGGCCACCTCCCTCGAGTATCTGTCGGCCTCCCCCCATGCATCATCCTCCAACACCCCCAGGTCTCGTTCCCATCTTCTCCTAAGCCCATCGAGGGGGCAGACTGTTGACGAGGAGAGCGATGTAGATTTGGGAAATCGCATGCTTATGTAGCAGGGATCCCAGTAGTCTAAATTCCATTGGCCTCTCCTCTGCCATCTTGTTTATTAGAGATCCATAGCCCCACAATATGTGTTGTACTTGCAGGTACTGGAGAAATTAGCCCCCAGTTAGCTCACATTTTTGCTGGAGCTCCGCAAATGTGATTATGTCCTCTTCACTCCAGATGTCCCCCAGGTTTGAGCTGCCAAACGGATCCCATTTCCAATGCCCCTCCATTTTTCACAATCCCTTTAGAATTTCTGATTCCCAAAAGTGCATCTCCAACATCACCCTTTTCTTCCATCATAGCAGCCTAGTCACCCTTCGCCAGATCTTAGCCTCTTGGCACGAGAACGAAGGTCCTTGTGCAGCTTCCCCTGCGACGGTTCTCATGTCCAGCTTGCCCGCAGCCCGCTACCCTCTGCTGCCTTCCGTTTTGTGCCTCCTCTACTTGTTTTCTGCTCATTCTTCTGCCTCTTCTCTGCGGGCTCATGCCCTCTATTTTGTCTCTTTCTGCTCATTCTGCCCGTTATTTTCCCTCTTTCTACTCGTTTCGGCCCTTTATTTTGTATCTTTCTGCTTGTTTCTGACCGTTATTCTGTCTCTTCCTCCTCATTTCAGACCTTCAATCTGCCTCTTTCAGCTCATTTCTGATATTTCTTTTGCCTCTTTCCGACCTTTATTCTGACATTGCATCCAATGTGCCCAGATACCCCTAGGGGTGACAGTGCTGCACTATACAAATGCTGATTGATTGCGACCTTCAGGGCAGGCATGTGAGCTATCCTGCCTATCCTACAGAGGTAGCCCTGGGAGCCTCTCGACTCCATCGCTCTCCTGTTCGCTAACAGTGAGGGTTCCTTAAGCGACGTAAATGCCCAATCATTCACCACCAGCATTTGAGATGCCCAGTAGTGCTGACTCAGGTTGGGGATCGCTGTACCCTTGTAGTATGGTTTACTCATCATGGGGTTTAGAGCTATTTTGGGTGACCCCGTTCCACAGCAACAGTCTTGTTACAACCTCATCCTCATGGAGAGCAGTATGGCACCTCAAACAGTTTTTTCTGGAGCATGTAGAAAAACCTAGGCAAGTTTATCATTTTGCACAATGCAACCCTGTCCAGCATGGAGAGGGGCAGATTCCTCCTGTGCTCTACATCTCTCCTATACACCTCCAAATTCCCCTGCAGTTTTTCCCGAAAGAAGTGGTCGCTGTCCACAGTCACAAACATGCCCAAGTATTTAAAGTCTCTCGTCTCTGATCTTATAGTGCAGGCCCAATTTCCATGAGGAGCCCAGGTGGTCAATGGGAAGGCAACTGTTTTATTCCAATTAATGTGAATACCACCGTAGCTACCAAACATCTCTAGTATCTGGACCAAACTCTCCAGGTCAACCTGGTACAGGAGGAAATCATCCTCCGACTCCGGGTCCCCTTCCGGATCCCACTTCAGGCCATGGATCAATGCACCTCCCCTTATCCAGGTCACCAATGGATAAATGGCCGCTGTGAACGGAGGGGATATGGACAGCCCTTCTGTGTGCCCCTTCCCATCTGAATCCAGTATGGCATAGTTGAGCGTCAAAAATGATGCACTTGTGCAATTCTTTAGAAGTCAATTTTGTAGGAGCTCTGTAATAACAACGGAACTGAAATAAATATTTCTTATTTGTAGCGGGAACAATTGCAGGTGCCTTTCAATTTGAAGTTGAATCACATTTAAAGGACTTAACAGATGAATTCTCGGTTATGGCGTCTATCTTCAGCGTGCCCAACAAGCAACCACAGAACAAGTGTTTCCAAACCTGCCTTTATTTTTGATGTATAGCTTACTTAAACCTATTCTTTATCTGGAGATCGACCTGAATTCACAAGCGCTTACTCACAGTCCACCATTAGCGCCCGCACTGGCATCCCAGGCCGGTTACTTCAGCCCTTAATTCTGCACAGTGCCTACACTCAAGATCGAAGTCCTTAACATTGCAGACACCAAGTGGACTGCCATTGGCTGTCCAACGGACATACAGATCCGTAACCGATGCCCCAGGCTTTTGTGATCTTCAACACCGGGATTCAGCGAGTTGTGTACTGCTCCCAGCGTCCACTCGGACTCTGAGCACAATCAGTCAGGTCCAGTGCTGTGGATACCACCACAACATACCGCCCCTGTTTACCTTCTTGCCTTAAGAGCAATTTTGCTCCTAAAAATCATTTACCTTCTGATATACTTTTGTGGCCATCCTGATGAAGGCACGTCCAGTGCCGAAACGCGTGTTGAGAACTTTCATCACCCAGCCACGTTATATCAGTCTTGTTTCATAATTGTCTGTATCCATTATATGTATGTTGATGTTATATTTATATGTTTATGTTCTATTAACATTATTCTGGATCAAGTGCCCACCAATCGTTCATTATGGTTTATACGTTGTACCTGATGTATAATGCACTTATCTGCAATTTCCTTGGTTTATCTTCGTTTTTTATAATGCCTCAATTTTTAGATACATCTAAATAAAGAAAGGACCTTACATGTTTTACATAGTTGTTGATCTTTTGCACTGAGTCTGGGTTATCCCCCTTGTCATGCCAATAATAGACTAATGTAAATTGAATTGTAGTAACTGCCTAAGAATTTTTCTTCCACTGTAGTATTACCCTGTCCTAGGAGTTCTAGAAAACAAACAGGGGGTCCTTGATATTTACATGACTTACCAGATGGATATGACAGAATGAAAGGACTTGGGGAAGCAAATGCTGGCTGAAACATGGCACTTTTTCAGAAGAAAAACTCCTAATACAAGCATACAACGTGCAAGTATCACGCAATTGGCTGGCCAAGCATCAATTGTCCCTCCTTTTTTTAAAGAAAAGGTTCTAACTAAGTCAGAATTTAACCAACATCATTTGATATGAACAATCTGATCATTGCAGCTACAGAACCCACTGCTGCCAGATCATAAAGCATAACACCAGACAGTGTCTGAACCTGACCTAAAAATTTAACATTCAAGTTTTCCCATAAATTTCGGAAAGTGAATGTGCCTAGTAATTACCAGAACAAGCAGAACACAGTGTGGTAAAACATTAGTCTCTACAATTTAGCCACAGTTAAATAATAGAAAGCCTCAAATGTGGTTCCATTCTAATTGTAAGAGAATACAGGACTGATCAGACTGAACCTTTCATGATTGGTATCTAGGCTTTAACAGGCCTTACTAGTGAATGTGCCTGATGTATTTATTCACTTGCGGGGGGAGTAGGAGGTGGACCTCAGGGACATTGAGGTGTTATATGGCTGTTAGGGTCATTTTCAGCATTGCTAAGTTAGCATGAGCTCTGCTGCCATGATGCTTGTTTTGCACATGTTACTACATTACTTTATTTTGCAAGATTCTGTTTGTGCCTTTCACATGAGAACTGGCTGCTTTCTGCGTTCTCTGATTGTTCATGGAGTTTAGTCTGAACACATGCCCCTTGTTATTCTGTTCTGGTCAGGCTCTAGCACCTAGACAAAACAAGCTAAACACAGCTGCACTGCTGGAAACTCGCACTTGATATTAGGGGGATACATGTTGTTTACACACACTTGGAGAGAGTCCTTTCCTTGGAGAAGAGATATATTGTGTTCCTATGATGTAAACCTTCCATCTAGGCTCTAAGGTATTGGGTCTGCTGACAAAGCCCAGAGATCTTACTTTATATAATAAACTTCAACTTACCAAGGGGAGGGTGGTAACAATCCTGTTTTAGGTTTATGCATTTTGCTGCTGGTAGCGGCTCGTCTACTATATTATAGAGCACGATAGATAAAATAAACATTTTAAGCTGTAAAGTGACTCTGACAATCCTTATTGTGGACAAGAATGAGTAAGTGAGCGAAAGGGAATGTTTTGCTACCGTAATTCCTGAGGGAGTCAGGAGTGTTATGTTCTGGGTCGTCTAATCATTTATAGCTTCGTCATTAAGTAGGAGAACGAATGAGACACTATAGCTAGTTGGTTTTGGGATTTTGGGTACTAAGGTGGTAGGAAGGTACAGCCCCTATACACCACTGGACTCAAGTGCTCATGGCAAAAAGCACTCTGGCAATTATGGGAAAGTTTAGACATATCCAGTTTAAAGTCCTCCCTCTCAGAGTCCATTACTACTCAACTTGGCTATTAGGGATGGGAGAGATGTCCAATGCAACTTGCATGAAATGCAGACACCCTGAGGGTACATTTATCCATGTGATTTGGAGTTGCCCCATCATCACACAGTTTTGGATAGAGACACATAGCTCCTTGGGGAGGATCCTTGGTTAGGCTGTCTGATGGACCCCAAACTTGCTTTGCTTGGTATTATGGCAGACTGGGTGGGACAAGGGTTTCCCGAACCCGGTTGGGCATAGAATTGCGAAACAAGATATCACATGTATGGAGAGTAATCCAAAACCTCCTATGCTGGTGGAGAGACAGAGGAATGGACCACTGCTCTGGAGTGGAAGAAGCAGTCTACAGTTGCAGTAAAAAGCACCAATGGATCTGGGGACAAAGGTATACACAATCCGAGCAACTGGAGGAGGATGCAATCATACGATACCGTGTTTCACCTAGAGGGGGTGTGGCCAAAGACCACATACAACTGTGTCTCGCATAACACTGGATAATTAATATTTTGCTCAAGTCCTATGAACTGCTGCATAGACAATGCTGCAATGTAATGTTCGTGCTTGTTCTATGCTTTGATAAACTCAATAAAAAGATTTATTAAAAAACAAACAAAGAAAACAAATATGCTCGTATTTTGGGTTTCGGTACATAGCCCAAGAGAGACTCTCTTCAAACTCTCGCAGAAGGATGAAAAAATAAATATGTATTTAAAGGGCCATTGTATATGTGTATTGGTTAACGATGTAGTGTTCAATTCGTTTTGCTTTACCAACTCTTTTCAAATTTCGTATTTCGTCTTCGGCCTATTAGTCCAATGCTCTATTTGTTAAATGAAATGTATATGCAGTGTATTTCAGGAAAGCAATTTGCACAGTAATAACACGTTTATAAGACACCAATACTTTTCAGTTAATTACATAACCACTTTGTATTTCTTGTAGCACTCATGCTAGATAAACCAATACACGTGTGGTTTCTCGGGTACAATTTATGAGAATGACACAATTTGTGTTCTATATATGGAGATGATGATTTCTGAAGGTTAAAAACACGCATTCCTATTAACTAATGAGGCATACTTCTGTTTCTGCTCTAAATGAACCAAGAAGTAAAAAGTCACACTTGGCCTTATCATCCTAAAACTTTTTCTATTAAGTGACATAATTGTCAGCTAGGATTCAACTACCTAGTTAATTTCTGTCAACATTTTACTGACAAAAATGCCCTAATAGAATCCTTGACCTTCAGTGGGGAGTTTAAATACAGCAAGCACAAATCATTAAGTATCAGACCATCCGTTTTCAAACCAAACACTACAGAGGCTGACATTTCACAAGGTCACTTTTCAAAAGCATAACAGAAAAACGCTTGTTATAGCCTGTGAGGTCACACGCACTGCTCATATATAATGAGAGATATTAAATGTACCAAGGTCAGTTTTTGTTCAGATTTGCTTTAAACCTGGTAAATGTGTTAGAAATATTATAATTCAGAAACAAATATGTTCAATGCGGATTTAACTAACGCCTAGTATAATAAATTAAAATATGTTTATGTTTACTGACATCCAAGAGTTGTTATATTGGGCTCTTCTAGGGACCTTATAAGATGTGATAAAAATCTGTACACCTGTACTAAACCTTTTTATTAATCCTCTGCTTTATGGCTTCAGAAGTGGCTAGTACCGATGAAATCTGTAAAACTGAACACGTGGATATACATCGCATTCCAAACTAATTCAAGATAAAGGTAGGAGACTGGTTTGAGGAGAAAATGTCTCTCATCAGTGGCGTAACACAGGCCCCTACAGCCCCCGCGGTGCGGATGGCCCACACGCTGCAGAGGGCCCCCCTCAGCACAGTACTGAGCAGCCTGAGAGCTTCTGGTTAATTCTGGAGGGGGTCCCCTTCATGTACCTTGCAGGGGGGTGGGGGGCCTTAAGTTTCGTTATGCCACTGTCTCCCATAAGACATTCTGCTTGTATAAGTCTCCCATGGGCAAAAGTTTTACTCTTGCGCGCCAAAATTTGTGTAATCAGAAATCCACAAATTCTGCAAAATGTTACAAGTGTTAAAGAAACCCATTTGTCAGACTCATATCAAAGGGCCACAGGACAAGCAGCAGTCGCCGGGTCCAACAGCAGAGGTTGAAACCTTTTACCCCAGATATCCTGGTGTCAGCCATACTATGAAAGACTATTTTTGTTTTAGCCAGAGGTGCTGTATCAGTTTAAGGTGATGCCCTTTGGGTTAAAAATGCTGACCTGAGACACATAGGAGAAGTGTTGGCTAGGATACAGGAGGCAAAACTGACCATCAAGGCACTCAATGTCAGAAGGGCAGTTCTCTGTAGTCTACCTTGAGCACGAGGAGGGTAACGGGAAGATTCGCCCATTGGATACAAGATTCAGTCTTTGATGAAGTGGGAGATATCTATTACAGAGACTGAGGTAAACGCCTTTCCAGGACATATCAGGTATTACAGAACCTTCGTAGTGAACTATGGAAGAATGGTTGCCCCCTAGACTGCTTTGACCTTCAGGAAGCAGCCCAGAAAGGTGATCTGGACTCAGGAGTGTCAAAAGTCATTTGAGGAACTGAAGAAGGCACTATACCGTGCAGCAGTACAGAAAGCTGATGACTACAGTAAGCCTTTCATTATACATACGGATGCCACTGACAAGGGAGTTGGAGCTGTGTTAGCTCAACTGGATGACAAATGTAGACATTGTCTGGTAGTCTTTATTACTAGCAGGTTACTTCTCAGGGAGCAGAACTGTGTGGCTATTGAAAAAGAGCACTATGTCATAGTGTGGCCTCATGGAAGTTTTGCTCTTACTCGTTTGGTACTAGGTTTGTAGTGCAAATGTATCATAAACCATTAAAGTGGTTGATGGCTATGAAGAGAGAAAAACCCAAGTTGTCTACGTGGTCTATTTCTCTGCAATGGTTAGATTTTGTTGTGAAACGCAAAGCCAGATTGAAACACAGGAATGCAGATGGATGGGGATGAACCTGCACCCCTGCCCTGAGTTCCCTAGTGGGAGTGATATCTGGATCCTTGGTACAGATTTTAGGTCATGCTCCAACATGGATAATACGCATGCACCATGACCTAGACCTGGCTCAGTGATTGCAGTGTTATTAGTAGGGAAGTGGTGCACAAAGCGCTACCTTCAGAGTAGTAAAGGGATAAGTAGCACAAGCCAGGCGTGGCACCATACTGTGTTTTCGTATTAATAATCTGTAGAGTGAACAGGCCTTTTTACCTGTGTTACTTTAGTACGATCTTCCGGAAAACTTATGTAAGATTTTGCTGCTGTGTGCTTAACTCGCCCTTGGCCTATATCATATTAGTATGTAGCGCTGTACCGTACACGCATATTCGCCTGTGCGTGCTGGGAAGTATATGTGCCTGCATATGGTACAGCACATGGAGGCCTATAGGCTCCATATTGAAAACCCAGGGCATAGTTTGCTCTGGTGTTTGGCAACCATGGCATTCTGATATTATCCAAAGTGCTTGGAACATGCCCTCACATCAAGTGAATTAATAATTGCAAACAGTACAGAGGTGATAACTATTCTCTTACCACTGCCATCATTATTTCTCCGACATCACCAGAAGTGGGCTACAGAAAAGGACTTTCGGCCCCACTTATTTTATTATATTTATTCTTAAAAAACAACATTTAGAATACTTGTCTAAGATCTTGGCGTGAAGGTGTTTTTCATTGTAGGAACTGTGGTGATCTTGAGCTGGTGCACAGATAAATTAAACATATTAGTGCAGCCTTAAGATCGACTGCATACACAGGTTCTCAATAATGCTTTCTTGAATTGACTCGGTTAAATTCTTGATTTGCAACACAAGGTGACAAGATGAGAGGGACTAAGTATCAAGTATACATTGGTGAATTGTTGCCAACATGACTATTTTTCCTATTTGAGAGAATTTGGTATAAAAAGCTCTTGTCTTTAAAATGTGTCATCTGATATCGTCACTCTGCAATTGGTCTTTTACTTAAATACAACATAGGGACAGTGCATGTTGCAATTTCTTCTTTATTAGTATCAGCAAAACATTTGAAATTGTAAAGGACCATTGCATTGAACCGTGCTGTAGTGGCTTGTTTTTCACTATGTAAGTCTTTTGTATATTCGTGATAATGTGTTATGGTCCTTCTGGAATTTATAAGCTAATGATGATAATAGATTCACCATAGTAGAAGGAACCATCCTCTTCTGTCTGGTTAGAGGGTGGGAAAGAGTATTGCGGATTGTTCCATACAGCACTTAGCCTCCCTCTCATACCACATTATATTCAGTCGGTCAGTCGGTGACTTGTGTGCCCTCCCCCCCACCCCCCCGCATCACCCTTGTTATACACACAGGTTTTCTTACAGAATCCCAAATAGATGTCTACGGCTATGCAGAAGGCATCCAACCAAAAAAGCTGAGTGGGTCAGAATCAGAATCCATCAACTCCTTGAATAGCAAACAAAGTTTCTGAACTTTAAGGACTCCGAAATAATGTATCATAATTAAATTAAATACCCCTCACAGTGACTAAACATACACAGTCCATGACATAAAGGACAGAATCTTCAGTGTAATCCATTGACACATTCCGTGGGAATAAATATATTTATGTTTATACAGATGAAAAAGAATCATACTGGGAAGCTAATCCCTCTCTAGTACTGGAGCAGAATTGGCCATTCACATCAGTGAAAAGCTAAACCGTCTTCTAAGACAGCCGAAAAACTACTTCTAATGTTCAGATCATGCAGAATGCATCAGCAATGCTGATCGGAAGAGTCCTGTATAGGCAGGCCATACATTTTCATCTGAAGCAACTTCATTAGCTACCTGTGATAACTTGTATCGAGTTTAAAGCTTTAACACTGGCTTTAAGAGCTTTCTCTGGACAGGGCCGTGCATATCTGAGGAAAATTATGTGACCCTATGGGCAACATAGAATGCTCAGATCAAACCATCTTCTACCGTCATTTCACAAAGTTTGTGAAGACAAGGCAAGGAGGAATTTCCTTCACAGTCTTGACAGCCAAGGTGTGGAATTCTCTTCAAACAAATCTGCGGAGAGCTGCCTCCATCTCAATCTTTAAGGAAGAACTGAAAACCTTTCACTTTGACAAAAGCTACCCCCTTCCTTTTCATTTACAATGGCTGTACTGACTGGCAACTGTCCAAGTGAGCACCGCAACGCCTTCTTGGATGCAGCTTTGCACTCTACAAAAGGTGATTGATTGAATGTTGAGGGGGCCCGATGGCCCGGTGGGTCGGTGGATTCCACCTCATGTGCTGTTCTTTATTATACTTCACCAGCGGCTGCACTTTGGGTCACTATCTCATGAAGAACGGACAATTAGGCTGTGTTGGAACCTGAGCCATAACAGAGGTGGGATTGCGCGACCATGCGCTCCGGAGATTCCTTTGGGTGTGTGCACTGCTCTTCCACATGGGGGGGATTGGACCACTCTGGCCGCGTGGTAGGAGTTAGGAGTGCAAGTATTGGGAGACTTATTTGAAGATGGTGGCGCCCTTTTACCATACCAGGCCCTGCAGGAGAGGTATAGCCCTCCCAGGGGAGATTTCTTATTACATTCCACCCTTGTGTCAGCAATTCAACCTCATTGGGGGGGGGGGGTTGTTGGAACCGCAGATGTCTATGGTGTGCCAATATGTGGTGATGGCAGCGGGAACCTTCAAAGCTATTACATGTCTATACAGACGAATGGTGAGCAAGGAGGGAGAATGCAAAATACACATGAGTAAGTGCTAAATGCACCTACATTTCCAATGGGTGTTTATCAGGGATAACCACATATGTTAAAAAAATAATATCAATTTGCAGAATGCATTTCTTAAGAAATCCCAGGTGGAAATCCACATTTCTACAAAATACTCTATGAATCGTTAAATCTGTAGACATCACTGCACCCCATAAAATGTACTGTATGGGTCAGTATTAACTATTTTTCTGTTTAAATAAGCAGGATTGTGTTTGGATGCAGAATTAAATACAAACAATGATAATAGAGCATGCTACCTGTCCTTGTTCCTGGGATGGAGTATAACTGGCCTGATAGCGAGGAAAACTGAATTTGTGAAACTGAGAAAGCCATTGCCCTCAGGGGGTCTGAGGTGGGCTCTCTAACCCACCCATCCACCTCCATATGTCTGACCTTGGTGGTGCATTGACTGTGCACCATCCTTATGTGGTGCACAGTCAGTGATTCGCCCAAGCATTTTTTTTCTGCTGTGCCCTTGTCTGTAATATGACACAGGTGAAAAGACAAAGTATTCCCCCATATGGATGTGGGCATGCTCCAAGTCAATTGAGGGTAAGCTCCATTGAGATGCCCAATTGCAAAATCTGCAATGGCATGATCCATATTATAGAAGGCGCGGCACAAGGATCTTCAGGTCCTTTCTTACTACCAAAGTATACAAGGGGCGGGGAAAAAAAGACACAACCAGACGATACACAGCAGGACCCTTGTAATAGGCATTGTTCTGCGTGTCCCATATAATGCACCAACATATGAAGTAGACATTTTAAAATGTGACATATTTGTGTCTCAAATTCATTGTTTGCTAATACTATTACTCACACAAAATAAAATGAAAAGATCACTGATTGCAAAATCCACAATCTTTCCTAAAGTTTTTGCATAGTGTGAATACTTAACGTAACAGTAGCAGTATAATCAAACACGCATTTGTCTCATTGATTGCTGAAAATTGTACACATTCTATGGCAATTTCATGTGCACATTGCACTATTTTAATTGCTGTTCTATAAAACAAACAAACTCAAAACACAAGTTAAAGGTGTTTTATGTATTTTTCTTTCTATTAGACAATATATTCCTATAATGAACTATCTTCTTATTTGTTTAAAAAACGTAGTATGCATGTCCTCTTATAGACTTGACTGGGTACTGGAGAGAGAAATCATGTAAACTCATAAAGCAGGCAGGTTGAAGGTGGCGGGCTGGATTTTTGCAATGAAGGGACAGTGTGCTAGTCAAAGTGCAAAATGAAGGAACTGCCACAAGGGCTTATCTTTCTGAAGAAGTGGAAGGTTGATTCATGTGAGCACTGCACCGTGCTTCTCTCCTGCAAACACAGAAGTGACAAATCAGCATTGCAACTTTAATGAAACTGCCAAAGTGATAACAGGATGTGATCCTGTTCATCAGTGAATAATTAACAGTACCTTCCTCAGGATGTCTCAAAATCAAATAATACCTGCTCATTATTTATCTAATGGCAAGTAAACCTAGGCTGGCTCTTTATTAATGTTGTTTGATAAGTGTTTATAATGAGTTATGATCTGAATAAGTATTGAACAACGGAAAAACGTTCTTCGGTATATGGAGTCTGGGAGATTCCTAGACGTATTTAGAAGTTATTTGCATAATATTTTTTAAAGCATATTTAATATTTAACAATAATTGTTCCTCTATGAGCTGCTCTTCCAGTAACACTATACTTAAGAATTCACAGATACGGAAAGGCCTGTTTGCAGCCACACTCTCCGAGACTTCATTTCTGGAAAGGGTTCAGGTGTCTTGAATCCCGGCATCAGGGAAGAAAGGGACAAGCTAATTAAAGAATCCATTCTATTAAAACACTTTTCTTTTGAATAATTCAGTTTATGAGTAAGAACACACAGAGCATTCCGCACATACTTGTCTCTTATTATGTGTCTGGGCTTGATGATATCGTATATTAATGATTCACATCCAAAATATGAAACAGGAACAGAGCCCTGTGTCAGCACAAATTATTAGAAGGTTCTATTTTCGTCCTCACAGTCCCTACCATATTAATGTAGCCCAGAAAAGCTCCCCATTAATTTAGGAAGCTAATCCTCTCCAGCCAGGCATCAGGCTAATCTACCCTCTCTAATCTAAGGAACCTAAAGTTGACCTTCAATGAATGCAAATTAACTGTCCCATCTATGTAATCCTTAATGGACACTCTATGTTACTGTGATGCTATGTGTCTCTGAAATTATGCCCACGTAATTGAAATAGTTGGAATGTTTTGGCATATCCAACCTTGCAGTCACTCAGAGAAGTGTTCCACAAGTTGCTTGCTGCACAGAACAAAAATGGTGGTGGGACCACAGAATTTACCAGGGTGTGAAGCATGTCAAACTACAGCTTATTTGCTGCACTACAAGTGCTATAAATCCCAGGCAGTGCCGGACTGGCCATAGCGGGCACCAGGCAATCCCCTGGTGTGCCGCATGGGTGGGGGCCGGTTTTGGGCCCCAGGGGGGTGTTTTTGTTACAGGGCCGTTTTTCAGCATAGCTGCAAGATTGGCCCTGTACCAAAACCGGCCCCGGCAAGGAGCTCGGCGGCACCTCCAACCTGCCCCTTACCCCCCCCACTCCCCTCCTCCTCTCCCCCCCCCCGAGTGGGGAGGGGGCGGCCGGGCACTTTGCCGTGGCCAGTTGTGGTTCCCAGTCCGGCCCTGATTCGAGGATATGAGACTGTATAAATATGATAAATACCACTTTTCAAAATGAATTCTATGTAGCAAGCTTTACTTTAATACATGCTGCCTTGTTCAGTTTACGGAGAAAAATGATTTGCAGTTCTGTCATTGGTGGCGTCCTGTGGTAATTCTGATAGCTAGGGATGGAGATTGAGTATTATTATGTCCAACTTGGAAATCTCGCTATAATGGTTTCAGGATAGGCAGTTAGAGGAAAAGTGTTGAGTTGGTGGATGAGGTTCAATAAAGGATACCTACTTACCATACCATCTCTGTAATTCCTGAATTTCTTAACCACCAAACAGACAGCCCAAACTTTCTTTTCTATCACTGAATAATTAAATTCAGCTCCGTTCAACAAACATGAGGCATAAAAAATTACCCTTTCTCCCTTGACATTCTTCTGTAAAAGCACTGCTCGAAGACCCTTCATCCATAGCTACTAATGATTTCTGCCCTGGTACAAAAGCCTTAATCTCTGTCTTCTTCTTAAATTCCTCTCTCAAATCTTCAAATTCTTTTAGGCCTAACTAATTTCAAAAAAATTCAGAACCCTTGCTGCCAAGATACCTTTTAAAGCAAGAGACCTTTTGCTAGGTTGGGTGTAAACCTACTATACAATTCGAACATACCTAGAAATTATAAAGTTTTATACTTGTTACTAGTATCAGCAACTTTACGAATGGTGTCTACCAATTCCTTTTTAGGCGTAATCACATTTTCAGATATTGTATGCCCCAAATATTTGACTTCATTCTTTTCAGTTTTGCAATTATCCTTCTTCAAAGTTGTTCTAGCTTCATCTAGGATGTTGAGAACTTTGTTCACCCTCTAATTGTGTGCGTTCCATGTTGCTCAACAATTTAGCATATCATCCTGGAAGCAACAGACTCTACTAATATTTTTTAAAAATTTCCTCATAATTCTTTTTAAAACAGATGCCGCCGACGCTAGATCAATTAGCATCTTAAGCAATTCAAAAGAGCCCACAAGAGTTGTGAATGAAGTCAGTTTTTCTGATTGTTTATGCAGTTTGATCTGATGATAAGTTGAGACCAAATCAAGAGCGGTAAAATGTTTTCCCTCTGAGGTGCTAGATAATATTTCTACAATATTAGGTGAAGGGAACTTATCTACTACAACTTCTTTATTCAAATTCATTAGGTCAATGCATAACCTAATATTGCCATTGGGTTTCCGAGCAACAACCACAGGAGGCATCGGCTATATTGCTTCTATGGGTGTGATTATGCCTTCCTTTTGCAGATGCTCCAACTATTGTCTAATAGCCTGAATATTTAAAAGAAGTTTAACTACTTTTGAGAATAAGGGCAGGATTTTTCTTTAATATAATTTTGTGATAATAACCTTTTAAACAACTCAATTCTGATATAAACACATTGGGAAATCTGCTCATAAAACTCTCGCAGCCATCATTCAACACATGATTTTGTTTTTCCAAAACTTCTCTCACACACCTATGGAACAGTATTTGGGTCTAAATGAGCTCCTAAATCTTTTTGATGTGGCCACTCCAAAATATTATTACGTTTGAAGGTTACATACACTTTCCCTACTGTGGATTTACCGCTGAACTCTAAAAGAGAATGGAAATAGCCATCCATCTTAATGGCATTCCCCCTGAGACTAACCTCCATTTCTTCAAACATTTTTTTGAAACTTCTTGTGATATGATTGTTAGTATGGAGCATGAATCAAACATTAGCTCGATCATTTTACCATTTCCCCTACCTTGTCTATTGGATTACCTTTACTCATATTGCCCATCTGCAATACAACATCCTCACAAATCTCTTTCATCCCTTCTTTACTTCCTTCCTTATCACCAGAGAAACTTCTACAACATTTCACATAGTGTCCTCTTTTTCCACATTTTCTAAATACAGTCTTAACTGCAGGAAACCCCTTAGAATTAGCCAAATGATATGCAAATCCTCAATGAGGAAACCTCCTTTTAAAAGAGATTTTTTCTGTATTTTTCTGTTTTGGTTCTTACACATGAACCTCTTCTGTACAAACTTTCTCACACAGCCTATTTTCCCCTTCCAATCATAACTTCTTAACACAGCAACATGTGCTCCACCCCTTTTGTTGTGGCTACAACATCTGCAAGAGGGGGGGCTCATCCTTCAGCCATAGCTCCTCCCTCACTTTATCAGATTTGCACTGTAACATGAACTAATCCCTTATCCCTATCTAGAAGACTCCTCCAAATTTACAACTGACTGCCAGCTTCCTCATGGCGGTTACATGTTCTTCCACTGAATCATCTTCTTTTTGTACCCTGTTCTCAAAATAAGATTGTTCTAATATAGTGCTAAGCCTGGGTAGCTAATGTAAATCAAGTTTCTTTGGGGAAATTTCAAATTCATTTAAGCCACTAGCTTCCACCTGGCTGAACTCAAGAAGATAAAAAAATGGAGGAGGAGCTACACATTGAGCAAGATGGCCGCTTAGGACCTCTGCACCGCATTACCAGCCCTCCGGCTCCTTAATCCTGCTAATTATCCTGGCGTCGGAGCCCACCACCCAACAGGAGAAGTGTTGCAGAGCCTCCGACAGTGACTCTGGGCCCGCTACGACATCGGGGGCCAGAGATACGCCGCCAGACAGTTGCGGCCTAGAGGGCGCCTGGGACCGGGGGCTCGCGTGAGCCCAGTGGCCATGGCGGAGTGAGTAAACAGCAGGGCCGTGAACCGGAAGTCACCGGTCCGGCCCGCTGGAGGCAGACGGTGGTGCAGCAACACATCGGGAGCGGAGGCGTAACTGCACACAGGCAGAGGTGACTTGCAGGCAGCCTCAGCCGCATCGGGTGCGACCCCCCTGGAGCCATCTTGCCATCTTGTGTCGGTGAGACGGTGGCGTAGGCGGTGAGGGCATTGGGGCATCGGGGAAGCACGGTCTGGCCTTGGCTTCCCCCTCTCCCCACTCGCTTGAGGATACTCGGACTGGCCAGGTGTATCTGGCATATGGTGGTGCCGCAGAGTGGGCGAAGGGCTGACAGTGGTGCTGCAGAGTGTGCGAAGGGCTGACAGTGGTGGTGCCCGGGCCTGGGGCCAGCACCACAACATTAGCTATCCTGCATGGTTGCCCGGGGATCAATAGACAGCGTAAGGGACTCCATGAGCGCTCCTACGCCGTTGGCCGGCGGATCATCCTGCTGTGGGCCTCTGGGGTGTTTGTCCCGCTTGTGGATGAGGCGGGCGCTATGAGCTGTCCAAACAGTCTTCTGGGGATTGATGAAGTGGTTCTTCTGCGGTGCGGTTTCCAGACTGTCCGTGTGGATTGCGACCTCTCGTGTGGGCCCTAGCTGGGTCTCCGACGTGCTGGCCTTTCGGTGACGCTGGGGTGTGCTATACTGGTCCTGGGTCTTCCGGCCCATGAGGGTAGTGAATTGACCAGCTTGGTTCAGGCCTACACCCTTGGCTCTGCCACTCTGTGATCACAAGCCGTTGCTCCCCCTGGGGCGCCTTGCTTCTTTGGTTTGTCCCGATTGTGGCATTGGGCAGTGGAGGGGAGGACAATTTAACAATTGTTGTTGACTCGGTCCGGGTTTCCACACGTTCGCGCGGAGCCCGAGAGTGGACGTGTCATTTGAGCAGTGTTTCGGATGGCGACCAGGCCGGATACCGACAAGCATCTGCTCAGGTCCTTCAGAGGATCGAAACAGGTTCAGTCCAACAAGCTGGACCGCTACACCATGCCTAAAGGCTCGCCTACAGACCTGAAATGGGCCCAGTCGGCGGGGAGTGAATCTCCGGGACCGCCGGCGGAGCTGACGCTGCTGGATGTGATGGCAGCCATAGAAGGTGTCGAGTCATCACTGGGGCAGAAAATTGAATCTTTGAACACGGTCACAATAGAGGTCAACCTCATCCAGGCGGATCTCACGAAAGCGAGCGAGAAGGTGATATCATTGGACATAAAGACTGCTAGCTTGTTGGACGACGTGGCATTCCTCCAGCAGGAGGTGCGTGACCTCAAGGGCCCTGACCGACAAGAAGCTTGATGATTTCGAGTGGAGCAATATTATCTGCATCCTTGGGGTGCCGGAGAAAGCGGAGAGCCCTGCCCCGGACCTGTTCATCGAGGATATCATCCTGCACTACCTCAAGCCCAAGGGACTGGGTAAATTCTTTACAATTGAGCGGGCGCACAGAGTACCCGGGGGTCGGCCCAGGACTGGGGCGCCACCTCGCCCGATGATAGCGAGAGTCTTGAACTTCAGAGATAGAGATGTTATACTGCAGGCAGCCCGCTCGGGGGGGCCCCTCCGGTACAAGAATGCCACCCTCTCCTTCTTCCCTGACTTCACACAACTTGTCAAGAAACAGCATCAAAGTTTTCAAGCGGTGAAGAAGAAACTTAGAGACAAGGGTTTGAGGTATGCAATGTTGTTTCCGGCGCGCTTGAGAAAGGAGGCAGAGGGGAAGGTCTGGTTTTTCAACAACCCGGAGGTGGTATCAGACTGGATTGACAGCCGTCCCCGGCCGAACTGGAGGGGCACAATCGTGAGGGAGAAGGTGAACAGCAGAAGCAGGAATAAAGGAGGCAGATGGAACTGTGGGACTATTGTGAACTGTAAGGTAGTGGGGCTAGACCCACAGATGTTTCTTATTCTGTTGGTGCAGTGACAATGAGAGGTGTGTGGGCTACTCCGAATTTGGGGGCTAATGTTTGATGTGGAGCCGGGGGGGTGCGGGACATCTATTCTTCTCCTCATTACTACCTTTAGTTAGTTCGTAGAGTTAGAGTGTGTGGCGACAGGCACACTGCCAGTTGGGGATGGGCGCAAGCCGTGAGCAGGGGGGAGGGGTTCAGGGTATGGCTGGGCTCCGGGTGGTCGGGTCACACTGTTTGTGGGTTTGTTTGGTTTGTGTTTTTTGTTTACAACATCAGGGGACAGTGTAGCAAATGTGATGCTTCTATACCTGTCTAATGTCGAATAGTGGGGAGGGATCGGGGATCTTAGTTGGAATTTGAATGGGTTGGGCGATAAAATCAAGAGGGGGGTGGTTAGTCAGTTTATTAGGCGTCACTCCCCAGACGTGGTGACGTGGCAGGAGACACATCTTATCGGAAATAGGTGCATGGCCCTACATAGGGGGGGCTACAAGTTGGTGACGCATTCGGGGTTCACGTCAGGGTCGAGGTGGGTTGGTATTTTACTTAAAAACTCCTTTCCCCTGAACATTCAAGCCACGTGGTCCGATCAGCGGGGGACATATGTAGGCATTTCGTGCCAATGGGAAGGGAAGACAGCTACTTTCATTTCCGTTTACGTCCCACCAGGTCTACAAACGGATACATTCCGGGACCTGGTCGCGATTTTCCTAACTCTGCCTTTGGGCACCCTGGTCATGGGAGGAGATTTCATTGCGGTGGTTGACAGAGAAATGGATCGCCATCCTGCTCGATTACTGCATCCGGCACAGAGGTGGCTCCCTGACTATTTGGACACAACAGGGTTGGTAGATAGTTGGTGGGCGCTAAATCAGAGTGGCGTGCAGTATACATATGTGTCATCCGCACACCACAGTATGTCTAGGATAGATTACATCTTAGTTCCGGCCGCCCACGC